>NC_139931.1:20440526-21640526 GCF_963514095.1 Eutrigla gurnardus
GAATGCGAAAACGCCAATTCTCTTATTTTCGCCAGACCCTATAGACACTCCAATTTTGGTTAGTTTTTTTTCATGCTCAGGCCCCCAAAATGCAGGGCGAAGGCGTGAAAGAATAATAAGAAGAAAAAACATTCGAATAACAATAGGGCTTCGCAGCCCGACGTTGTCGGCGCTCGGGCCCTAAATAAGGGCTTTATGTTTATGTTACACTGTGGCAGTGATATGTGTTACAGACTCCAGCTCCACAACAGCATGTTGTCAGATGCAACAGATGCAGATGCAACTCAGATGCACACATTTTAACTTATGGAAGAGCTGATGCATACATACAGTAAGTGAATATGTATAAGAGATGGCTCATTGGGGATGTGTAAAAGGTGTGAGCATACTGTATGTGGGTGTGTTTGGTGTGCCTGTCAACTTGCATGTGCATGATAGCATAGTAAGGGGTATTACTCTTGTCTGCCTTAGACTTTCATACAGAGCATGATTGAATTGAAACTATAACCCTCCAAGAGCAATTTCAAGTAAAGAGCCTTCCTTAGTTAGATAACAATCCTAGGTCTGCCACACATCACATTCACTTACTCATACACTTCATGTTATGTGCAATGGCAGAGTCTCAATCACTAACATGGTCGGATGGGTGGGCACAAAAAAACAAAAAAAACAACAACAAAACAACGGATGGGCAAAGACATGGCTGAGTCAAGGATTTGTTTGTAACCCAAACTTAACGAACTTGGGAAATGTGTTTGCAATAGGGAAAAAAGTATTCATACTAACAAGACAGATTTGATCAGCTTGGGCTGTAGCCTACGGATATAAGTTAGCCTTGGGGAAAACTATTTTAAACTGACAAACACCTAAAACGTATCCGCCACTTCATAGGAAGTATTGAATTGAAGGCCAGACACTAGATCCACAGCAGTACTGTATGTTTCAATTGCAACTCAAGAGGCACACTAACGTATCTATCTATCCATCCATCCATCTATCCATCCATCCATCCATCCATCCATCCATCCATCCATCATTTTGGATATGGGTTGAGCGTGGCCCAAGGGTGTGCATCCTCAAATTTGAAGTTCTTTTGGAATAATTCTTATTTTCGCTGATTTTTCACACTACGCCATGCACACGCTACGGGCTAGCAGACACTACGGGCATGCACGAATATATACAGTATTTATAATTAAGACATGGTAAGTTGATTATGTTGTTGGTGGGTTTGGTGTGCATGTCTATTTGCATGTGTACATGATTCATGTGTTAACATGTCTCTACAGGAGCATAGTATTGGTATTGCTCATTTTAACACCACATTCTTAACCTAAGATTAGTACTATGTATAATGTTCTCGTACTGAGTGTTTGTAACTCAGACTTAACACAAAGTTAAACCGTAGCCAATGAAGACAGAGTCCGAGTAAGTTTGACCATTTACTGTCACACTTCTCCATATACAGGCTTTGAGCACGGTGAAAACTGTAAATAAACAGATACAAATACAATGCAAAATCAGTGCAGTGTTCTTAAATACACATTAAACATTACTGTAAATATAATTTATGCACAATTGCAGCAATAGCCAACCTAGCTGATAGCATCGTTTTTAGCATATACACACACACACTGTAAATAGCTTGTAAATAAATAGTTGTTTTTTATAAGTTAAGTTCTCAACAGCATTTTAGACAATAGTGGTCATACAACTGCAACAGGATTTCCATTAAATGCATAAACTTACGGCATTGCCTCTACGATGCTTCATTGAGGGAGCATGGCTTAGCTGTTAGCATGTCTGCATTGTCTCAGGGCTAACCAAGAAGTGGCCGCGCAAAAACGGCCAAACCGGAAGTAGACCAAAACCGGAAGTAGATCAAAACCGGAAGTGACGTCATCATGTGACGCGACAACAATTTCTTAAAGTGTTAATAATTAACCCACTACCATTTTAACAGAAATAAACAACAAATAATTTATAATTGAAAAATAATAAAGTTAAATAAATGCCTTAAGGCAGCAAACTCCCCGCTTGACCTTTATGAGGTCACTGTGAAGTTACGGGAGTGTCAAGCATCAGTCTGTAGGTAGAAGTAGGACAACTTCAGCGATTGGTCTCAGAAAGGTTTTTACACTGCCTTGATCAGCTGTCGCCACCTCAACCTTTCTGACGTGGCCATCCCTTCCAGGAAACGTAGCCGTGATCCTGGCCATAGGCCAGCAGTTTCGGGCGCTTTGCTTATCACTAACCAAAACTAGATCTTCAACTTGAAGGTCTCTGCGAGGCACAGTCCATTTTTGTCTCTGTTGAAGGGATGGTAGGTACTCACGGCTCCAGCGAGTCCAGAATTGATTTGCAAGAGCCTGAACTTGTCTCCATTGTTTTGTGTACAAGTCCCTTTCTGAGAAGTCTCCAGGTGGAGGAGGAACTCCCATCTTTTGTGTAAGAAGCATCGATGGTGACAGAATGAAGGGTTTCTCCGGATCTGTAGACACAGGTAGGAGTGGTCGTGCATTCATGATGGCTGTGACCTCTGCCATCAGCGTACAAAGCACTTCATGGGTTAAATGAGTGTGTTGCTGAAGAAACATTGAGTTTAGGATTCTTCTGGCGATGCCAATCATCCGCTCCCAAGAGCCTCCCATATGAGGAGCATGTGGCGGGTTGAATTCCCAGCTGCAACCCTGATCACTGAGGTACTGCTGCACCGTTTTGTCCATCCCAAGCTCTTTACTCGCTCCAACAAAATTGGTGCCACAATCAGACCGGAGCTGTTTCACAGGACCTCTGAGTGCAAAGAAGCGTCTGAGGGCATTTATGCAGCTGGATGTGTCCATAGACTCAATAACTTCAATGTGCACAGCTCTCGAGCTCATACAACTGAACATTATGGCCCATCGCTTGCTCTCTGCCTGTCCTCCTCTAGTATGTCTGGTTGTGACCGACCAGGGTCCAAATACATCGAGTCCCACACATGTAAAAGGCGGGCAGATTTGTAGCTGTTCCGGTGGCAAGTCTGCCATGCATTGCTCTTCCAGCTTTCCTCGTAACTTTCGGCAGGTCACACATTTGTAGAGTATTGAGTTGATCATCTTCTTGCCTCCTAAGATCCAGAATCCTGCTGCTCTGACTGCTCCTTCTGTCAGGTGACGTCCCTGATGTTTCACCTGCTCGCGGTAATGACGGGTGAGCAGTAGGGAGACATGACTGTCTTTGGGCAGAATTATTGGTCTCTTTTCAGCAGTTGCAAGATTGGAATGCTTTAGTCTACCTCCAAGGCAGATGAGGCCATCCTCCAAGGTTGGGCTTAGTTTCTGTAGAGGGCTGTTTTGAATATAACTTTGTTGACTTGGAGGGCTGACAGTTCTTTTGCGAAAGCCACCTTTTGTGTTGCTTTGAAGATGACATCTCTTGCTTGAGCCATTTATTTATTTATTTATTTATTTCATATGCACAATGATAAAAAACAAAAAAATCATATTTAATAATACAAAGGAAAGTATTTGTGCAGGAGAGGAAAAGAAGCCCAAAGGGCTTATATAAAATCCTCCCCTCAATACAAAATCACTAAAACAGATTAACCAATAGAAAAGAAAAAAAAAAGAGAAGAAAAAAAGCAAAAAAAAGGGAAAGAGAGAAAGAAAAGACACAATAAACAAATAAACAGAAAAAGAAAAATATCCATAAAATTACAAATCCATTTCAGTTATACTAGACATGAGTATTATTTTGCCTGGATAGAAGATACCTCACCAGACTAGTCCTAAACATTCTGTAGGATGATATAAGTTTAAGAGACCTATCTAAAGAGTTCCAGAGTTGGGAGCCATGGAATTTGATGAAAGATTTATGACTGGAGGTACGACAAAGAGGTAAATGAAAGTTTTTCAGACCTCTCACTGAATAAGAGTGAATATCTGATGATAACAAAAAAAACTTATGAAAAGTGCCTGGAATGTCTTGTTTGTAATGAATGAATTTAAACATAAACAAACATGTTTGAAACATATTAATAGAAAAAATTGATAAAAGTTTAAATTTGCTAAATAAGGGTGCAGATGGCGCTTGATTAGTAGAATTTGAAATCATTCTCAAGAATCTCTTCTGAATTGAGAATAACTGATTAAGGTATGAGGAATATGAAGCACCCCAGACAATGTTACAGTATGTCAAATAAGGATAAATTAAACTGTGATATAATGTCATAAGACAGGACTGATTAACTAAGGAAGATACTCTTCTGATAATGCCATAGGACTTAATAATTTTTTTGGATACATACTCAATATGGTTTCCCCAGGACAATCTTTCATCAACAAATATACCAAGAAATTTTGCACATGAGACTTGTGTGATTTCAATGTTATTAATTTGCAACTTTGAGTCCTGCTTAGGAAAAGTTTTATTTTTGTTTCTAAAAAGTATATAATTTGATTTGTTTACATTCAAGGAAAGCTTGTTCATTTGAAACCATCTTGAGGCGTATTCCAGCATAGTATTGGCATTTCTGATTAGACATCCAAAGTCAGAGTGAGACATGGCAAAGTTAGTATCATCCGCAAATAAAATTGGCAGAGAAGACTCAGACATTATAGCGAAATCATTAATAAAAATTAGAAACAGAAGGGGCCCGAGAATTGACCCTTGAGGCACACCATAGTATAGTTTTGTTTTCTTAGATTCATGACCATTAATACTAACATATTGTTCTCTGTTACAAAGGTAATCACTAAACCATTTGACCACAACATTTTGAAGACCATATCTTTGAAGTTTTGACAGGAGAATATCATGGTCAACTGTGTCAAACGCTTTTGAGAGATCCAAAAAAATACCAATAGCAAACATTTTTTTGTCCAGAGCAGTAGATATTTTATCAATAAGTTGCAAAATAGCCATATATGTTGAGTGCTTTTTGCGAAAACCATATTGGTGTTTGTACAATATGTCATTATCATTGAGGTGTGTAATAACTCTTGCGTAAACTAACTTTTCCAGGACCTTAGAAAAGCATGGTAAGATAGAAATCGGTCTATAATTGTTAAAAACACTGGGTTCACCTTCTTTAAAAAGAGGAAAGACCTTTGCCACTTTAAGATCACTAGGGACTACCCCAGTCTTTAGTGACACAGCACAGACATGTGTTAAAGGTTTGCTAATAAAGGGAACTACTTCCTTTAGGAGCTTAGCCTTGATTTCGTCGTGGCCCGCTGCTGAATTATTAAGATTTACAATGATGTTGATCACTTCATTAACTGTGGGTGGTTCGAAGTTTTGCAGGACAGGGAAGACACCAGTAATATTATCTGTAGGGCAGTTATTAGATGGAGAGATTTTCTTGGCAAAGGTGCTACCAACATTTACAAAGAAAGTATTAAATTCATTTGCTATGTCAGAGAGCTTGGAGAATGTGGACTTGCCATCAGTAAATTGGGATGGAAATTTAGCAGGTGCCTTTTTCTTGTTTAATAGTTCACTAATAATATTCCATGTATTTTTTATGTTGTTAGTAGATTCTTTGAATTTATCAGAGTAGTATTTCTTCTTTGCCATACGAAGTAAATAAGTGAACTTATTTCTATATATTTTATATGTATTAGAGTTCTGTGGAGTTGGATTAGAAATAAACCTTTTATATAATCTGTTTTTCTTCCTTGAGGATCTTAAGAATCCAGTAGTGAACCAGGGTTTATTAAAACCATGTCTTTTATAGATTTTGAGGCTCACAAGTGGAAAACACTCATTAAATACGGTCTTGAACTGATGAATAAAAGATTGATAGGCTTTGTTGTCAAGGCAATGATTGAAAATTCATGTTTTAGCGTTGACAAGAAATGCATAAATTGATCATTATTCTTAGGAAGGCTGCGTATATTTAAGTGAATTGTAGAGAAGACATTGGAATTACTGGTTAAGTTGCCAGTCAACATATGAAATTCTTCTTCATTATAGTAGTTACATGAGTTAGACTCTCTATTAAATCTGCTAAAGAAATTGACATCAGGGTCATATGAATCAAAGCAGTCCATATAATTAAAGTTATTCAATCAGTTTAGATGGTGTTGAAATCAGCTCCAGCGCATACCTGCTGGGGTTAGACATCTCTCTGCTGTCTTAGGGTGCTGCTGCGGGGATGTATAATCAGCTTGTCGTGACGGAGAAAAGCAATGTCCCCTCTGTCTCGAGCAGCTTTCAACTGAGGCATTAGGTCTTTTCTTTCTGACGGACAGCATCTGTATAGTCTTCATTTATGTACATTTTGGAGCCTTTAAGGTATTTGGCCCTCTGGAGAATCCTTACTCTGTCCTTGTAATTAACAAATTTAACTACAATCGGCCTGGGTCTGTCACTCCCTGACACAGGTTTCCCTGCACGGTGAGCCCGTTCCACCTCAATCATCCCCTGCAGTTGTAGTTTCTCCATGAAGACTCTCTTGACCTTTTCCTCCGAATCAGCCCATGTTTCTCCTGGTGTCTCCTCGATTCCATCTATGACCAAGTTGTGTCTTCTGGACTGACCTTCTAGATAATCCATCTTGTCAGTGACGGCCAACAGACTCTCACATATCTTGAAAATTTCAGATTGCATGTCATTACAGTGATCAGTCTGTTTAACGTTACCCATTTTGATGTCATCGACCTCTTTCTGTGTGAAATGAATACTGGCTTTAATTTCTTGAACTTCCTTTGAAATATCATCCAGTCGTGTGTTTGTTGAGTCCAAGATTATTTTAACAAAACCTTTAAAATTCTCTTGCTGTTGTTGCAAGAGTGCTAAAAACATCTCTCTCTGTTGATGCATTAGTTCATTCACCTGTGTGAGCGTAATACACTCCTCCTCAGACTTCACTTCTGGCTTCTGCTTAGGTGGCATGTTGTCACTGAGAGAGGCCTGGATCTAGTCTGGTGGATGGATGGATGGATGGATGGATAGATGGGCTGCTGCTGAGGCCTGGTGGTTGAGCTGCTGCTGCTGAGGCCTGGTGGTTGAGCTGCTGCTGGGCCAGGGGCCTGCTGGATAGGCTGCTGCTGAAGCTTGATGGCAGCTGCTCCTGGGACCAGGTAGCTTCTGCTGCTGCAGACCTGGTGGTAGCTGCTGCTGCTTGATGGTGACTGAGCAGCTGAGTCCAGGTAGCTTCCACTGCTGGGGCCTGGTGGTGGCTGCTGCTAAAACCAGGTGGAAGCTGTTGCTGCTCAGGTGAGGCCAGGTAGCTCGGCTGCTGTTTGATGCAGACAGACAGGCCCAAATCTGCATCCACCAGATATCTCCCCTTAAAACTATCAATCAACTTCTATAAGTTAACTACAAGCACTCCACAGTCACCTTTGATAGAAACAAATGAGAATTTGGTAGAAGTTTGATCCAAAAATGCTGTAAAATGTTTAAAGCTTGCTCTCAGTGCTGCTGCTCTCAGTGCTGCTCGCAAAGCATCATCTCTTACTTAATGTTATCAGCAGACGAGCTTCTGACAGAAGATTTCCTCTGACGTTCGAGGACAGTCACATCTGTGCCATCCTTTACATTTGCCGTTTTGGTTTACATGCTTGTAGGATCTTGCAATGTGCACCAGGAATGCCACTCCTCTCACCAGGGAGGTGAAGGTTGAGAAGCGTTGGAAGCGGTTAGAGGTAAGTATTGGTTCTTCCAGTTTAGTAGCACAGGTTTGTACTTGTGGTCGGATTTCTGAGTCATTTTCAGGTTCCACTAGTTCAAATGTCTCGCTTTTCTGTGTTTTCTCTGCTGATCGACTCAAGAAGCTCGGTCCAATAAACCAGGAGGTTTGTGCCAGGCTAAAGGCAGGTAAGGATCTTGATGCATGATCTGCAGGGTTTTCCTCTGTGTGAACATAATGCCACTGATCAGGCTTTGAGGACAGACGTATACGCTGAACACGGTTGTGTACATACGTGTAGAATTGTTTGGACTCATTGCAGATGTAGCCGAGTACCAATTTGCTGTCTGTATAGAACTTGATGGCATCCAATTCCAGGTCCAGAGCATAGCTCAAGTCTTGGAATAGTAGGCTCAGACAGGGGTGCCAGCTTTGCCTTGCCCATCACAAATCCAACCTCTGATTGTCCATCTTCTTTAACTACTTTCAGATAAGCTACAACTCCGATGGCCTTACTTGATGCATCCGAGAATACACACAGTTCTCTGTGCACTGCTTTTGTGAGAGGGATGGTTGTGTATGTGCGTGGAACATGTAGCTGTTTCAAGTCTTGGAGCGAATCACTCCAGACTTCCCATCGGTTTAGTTTTTCCTCTGGGAGTGGTGTGTCCCAGTCAGACTGTTCTGACGTATGCTTTCTGAGGAGGGCTCTTCCCTGGATCGTGATGGGTGCCAGCAGACCAAGAGGATCAAAAACACTGTTAACAGTGGAGAGGACTCCACGGCGGGTGAATGGTTTGTCCATTTCCGAGACAGAGTAAGTAAATGTGTCGGTTGTGATTTCCCACAGCAGTCCTAAGCTACGTTGTGTGGGTATAGTATCTCTGCTCAGGTCTAAATCTTTGTTTACTGGAACACAATCTTCGGGTGGGAAAGCCTCCATGACTGCCTTATAGTTTGACACAAACTTGTGTAGCCGGATGTTTGATTCTGCCAGCGAGGCCTGTGTTCGTTTGAGTAGGTCTATAGCCTCAGCTTCGGATGGTACGGACACCAAACCATCATCCACATAAAAGTGTCTTTCCACAAATTGCACCGTATCAGACCCATGTTCCTGTGCACCTTCTCTGATGGCTCTCCGTAGTCCGTAGATGGCCACAGCAGGTGATGGACTGTTGCCAAAGATGTGGACTTTCATTTGATACTCAACAATTTCCTTACTGATGTCATTGTCTTTGTGCCATAGAAAACGCAGGAAGTTGCGATGGTCTTCGCACACCAGGAAACAGTAAAACATCTGTTGGATGTCTGCCAGGACTGCCACTCTCTCTTTTCTGAAGCGTAGCTGTATAAAAGGCTTTTATTTTGAAGGTGGAACATAGCCTTTTTCCGGCTGCTACGGGTAGTGGTGACGGTACGGCGCGAAGACATCAGAGAGACGATAGCCTTCGGTCATGTTAACAGAACTTTTCGCTCCTTTTTCCAGTTAGTTATGTACCTGAGATATTCGAGGATTACCTGTGTTTTTTGACGTGTGTTTTTGGAGGTGTGCTGTTTTAACACTACGGGTATAAAGTGAAGGAACAAACAACTGCAAAACAACTGCCCGTGTGTGTACACATAAGAATAAAACCCTGCCTTTGAAGAGACGGCGGTCTTCCCCCTTTATTGTGTCCTGACCGACACACCACCTTGGATGCTGTATCAACCTTAACGAATCAGCTGTAGTCCCCTACCTCCCTTACATTGGTCCTTCGAGCCGGAGACAGCATTCAAGATGCAGCTAGAGGAAGAGTTCTTCACTGATGTGAGACCCAAGCGTCAAACACGTCGACCTGCCAGGCTCCAAGATTATTATGTGGACTATACGAGTGATCATCCTCGAGGCTCATCATCGTGGCGACCGCCACTCTCCCCCCCTCCCCCAGAGCAGGCTGCTTTCCTCCCCCAGTTTGGTCCAGTTAATCTGAGTCACCTTCCCTCACCTCAGCCTCCCCTTGGCTTCCCTAGGGATGCTGCTCACTACGAGACACCTCAGCTAGCCCCAGGTCGCCTCCAGAGGAGAAACTATCCAGAGATCCTACATGGAGCTCCCACCTCATCCCAGTGGAGCTCTTACAGAGACCCTTCTCTCTATCCTGACATCCGAGCCATTCAGGAAGAGAATGCAAAGCTGCTACAATCCCAACAGGTATTTCAGTCTACCTTAAAGGAACTCCACGAAGCACGGAATGAAATGAAGGAGCTAATTGATGTAGCCCGCTCATTGAGGGAGGATATGGAACAGCCGACTAGCTCAGCTTCAAGTCACAGCATCTACAGACCCCTCGAAGCCAGTGCAGCTACATCCCAGCCCAATCCCAGACGGGGTGTTCAAATGGCCACTGAAAAGATGGCAGCCGAGGAGCAGCCACACAGGTTGGCAGGTCCTGTGGGTTTGCGTCAAAAGTCATGGAAATACAAAAAAGGACCTCGGATTTTGCCATCAACGGGTCTGTTTATTGTCTTTGTAACTCTATATCTTCTTCTGAGTTTGACCTGTCCAAGAAAAAGGGATGATTTGACCTTGCTTCAAGCCAAATTGAGCCAACATGCTCTGTACACAAGAGTACTGGACTATGGCCATGCTAGGCCACCCCCAGGTAAAGACGAACAATCAGTTACAACTAGTTCCTTTATGGGAATTGTTCACCTCTTGATGATACTGCTCCTGGCTGGTGATGTTGAAGTAAATCCAGGTCCTCAGTTTCTTTGTTCTGATTTTTTGGATGAGTCACAACCACAGCTACCCAGGCTGGCTGGGTTACCACCACTGCTAACTGGGCTACCACCACAGCTAGCTGGGCTACCATCCCTGCTAGCCGGGCAGCCACCACAGCCAGCTGGGCTACTACCACTACTAACTGGGCTACCACCACTGCTAACTGGGCTACCACCACAGCTAGCTGGGCTACCATCCCTGCTAGCCGGGCCTCCACCACAGCCAGCTGGGCTAACACCACTGCTAGCCGGGCCTCCACCACAGCCAGCTGGGCTACCACCACAGCCAGCTGGGCCTCCACCACAGCTAGCTGGGCTATTACCACAGCCAGCCGGGCCTCCACCACTGCTAGCCGGGCCTCCACCACTGCTAGCTGGGCTACTACCACTGCTAGCTGGGCTACCACCACACCAGGCCTGGCTCCCACCACTGCTAGCTGGGCTACTACCACAGCCAGCTGGGCTTCCACCACTGCTAGCTGGGCCTCCACCATTGCTAGCTGGGCTATTACCACAGCCAGCCGGGCCTCCACCACTGCTAGCCGGGCCTCCACCACTGCTAGCTGGGCTACTACCACTGCTAGCTGGGCTACCACCACACCAGGCCTGGCTCCCACCACCACCAGCTGGGCTTCCACCATTGATAGCTGGGCTATCACCACAGCCAACTAGGTCCCCACCAGCTGGGCTTCCACCATACCAGGCCAGGCTTTCTCCACCTCGAGCTGGGTTCCCATCACACCAGACTGAGCAATTACCTCAGTCAAGCTGCCAAACTGAGCAACAATCTCCACAAGGTAACAAGGGGGTTAACCCCATACACACACATGAGGACGCGAACACTGCTCCCCAAGCCTTCTCAACACCACGCAACACTGCAACTGCGACTACACACAGACAAAAGGATACAAACACTGTTTCTCAAGCTTGCCCATCTTCAATTAACAACACTACAGTACGAAATAACAGCGTGAACAGAAAACAACGGACCTATAAACTTTTCCAGACTGTAAATCATGCGAAGGTGATCTGGGACCCGAATACAAAACCTAAAGGAATTTTTGGTGGACACTTAAATATAAGGAGTCTTGCCTCAAAAACAGAGCAACTTGAACATTTATTGTTGGAATCTAACCTTGATTATCTGTGTCTATCTGAAACGTGGTTAACTCCAACAACTCCTTCTAGTGTTTATAGCATTGCAGGTTACAATATCTTCAGATTAGATCGTAAAAAAGGGAAGGGGGGTGGGGTTATGATTTATGTTAAAGAAGGAATACAATGTAGAGAAATGGATTTGCCCAGCCATACTTTAGAATGTGTAGGGGTTAAGATTACACTTTCCCCAGAAATGTCCTTTAATGTTATTGTTTTGTATCGACCTCCTAATGAAAAGGATTCGTTTTTTAAAGATTTATCTGGTATTTGTTTAGCACATACATTAATGACCTTCCATCTGTGTGTGATGAAGTAGGGACCCTGATGTATGCGGACGATACGGTCCTGTACACTGCTGGGAAAGATCCCGAAGAAGTAGCTGTGAAGCTGTCAATGGCAATGGAAAAAGTTACACGGTGGCTTCAGTACTCTCGTCTTACACTTAATACTAATAAAACGGTAACCATGTATTTCTCAAATAAACAACGAAATACTATTTTCCCAAATATATATGTTAATGGAGAAATAATAAAAAATGTCAATGAGTTCAAATACCTGGGTGTGATACTAGATTCCACTCTTACATTTAAGGGCCATGTTAAGAAAATGAGCCACACGCTGAAATATAACTTGTTAAATTTTAGAAACATCAGGAACTCATTAACAGTTGAAGCCGCGAAAACTTATTTCAATGCCATGATTTTGTCACATTATAATTACTGTATGTCCTGTTGGTCTCAGGGCAAGTCCATCTGTCCTGAAACCCATCAGGTCACTACACAAACAAGCACTGAAAATATTAGACAGAAAGTCACGACAGTATCATCACTGTGAAATACTAAACAAATATAAAATGCTTAGCTTTGATAATCTAATGATGTATTCTAATGTCCGTCTAGTGTACAAAATAATTCATAATGTTGCCCCTCCCCCATTGAAAACCTTTGTTAAACTCTGCTCTGAGCATTCCACCAGAGCCTTAAGATCTGTCTCAAGTGGAGATTGTAACATCCCTAAGCGTAGCTCTGCCTTTGCTCAATCTGCCCTCTCTTTTAAATCTGTCAAATCATGGAACAATCTTCCAACTAATCTGAAACTTTGTACAGACTTCAATGTTTTCTCCCGGGAAGTCAAACAATGGATCCTAAGAAATCAGACATGTCAGCATTAATCATGAGCCTAAATTATTCTTAACCTTGGCAAAGTGTGAAGTATTTTAATAACTGTATGTTTTGTTAACTGATATGAAATAGGACTATGTCCTGAGTGTTTGTGATGTGTGAGAGGGTGTATATGCATATGTGTATGGATGTTTAGAATGCTATGTAAATTGATAATTCTTATATTTCTATTGTTCTTATTCACCTGCCCAGGGACTACGGATGGAAAGTAGCTAGTAAGCTAAATCCGGTACAAGGCATCTCGTCTCATCTCGAGACTAATGTTATTTTGTACATTGTCCCTGATACAAATAAACTTATTAATAATAATCACGTGTCACTACAGTCACAGGAAGAAGCTGAGGAGGACTGGCCTGCTCCTCCACCCTGGCCTGAACCTGAGCACGACCTACTGAAGGGCATGGGTGCCCTCAACCTGGGGCAACAGGACAACCACCAGAACCACCCTCCTCGCAGTTCCCCAAATCACCACCTCACCCATCCTACCCCCTATGCCCAGGCCCTGCCTCATACCCTGGTTCAGCCCTCTCAGTCACTCTTTCACCCCGCTCCTGCCTACACGGACTCAAGACCCCCAGTACCTCTCCCAACAGCCACCAGGGTGACGCCCAGCTCTCTCCCCACTCACCACCCCGTACAGGCTTCTGTGTCGGAATTAGTGTATCGAGGTCCCAAACCTACAATTCCTAAGCTCATTCAGCCAGACCCCAGTGAGTTTGCTAGACTCCGCCTCACCTTGGAGAATCTACTCCCCCCAGACTCTACGGAACTCTTCAGGTACCAGATCCTTGTGGATCACTTGAAGTTGGAGGAAGCTAAGCTAATAGCTGATGCTTATCTGAATTCCCCCACCCCCTACACTGACACCATGAGAGCTCTGTACAGCAGATTTGGCCAGCCTCATCAGCTAGCTTTAAAGAAGATAGCTAGCGTCCTAGAAGCCCCTGAAATCAGACGTGGTGACTCTGCAGCTTTTCAGAGGTTCTCTCTTCAGATTCAATCCTTAGTGGGTTTACTCAAGACCTTAGGCCCAGAGGGAGAGATCGAACTCAGTTGCGGCTCCCATGTAGCTCGTCTCCTGACCAAGCTTCCTGCGGAACAGAGAGCTGACTTCCGACGCCATCAGTACAAGCAGCCTGGGACCTCACACACCCTGCATGATCTGTCGGAGTGGCTCAGCTACGAGTCCTGGTGCATGAGCTTCGACAGCCAAGTCAGCCCAAGAACCAACGAGGAAAGACAGCCTC
The DNA here is from genome assembly GCF_963514095.1 of Eutrigla gurnardus. Lineage (NCBI taxonomy): Eukaryota > Metazoa > Chordata > Actinopteri > Perciformes > Triglidae > Eutrigla > Eutrigla gurnardus. The sequence continues at coordinate 20,454,491 of NC_139931.1, forward strand.
CTAGGCCTGATACTCGTCCTGGGCAACGCATGGTGACGGTCCTACACGGTCTCGGAGAGCCGGCTGAGGACGTCTCTACTTCCCATCCGGTAAGGAAGATACCTGCCAAGAAAGCCTACTGTGCATACTGTCAGAGTGATGAACATTACCTCAGTCAGTGCAGTGAGGTCGCCAAACTCTCTAAAGAGCAACTCAAGGAATGGATTCAAGTGAACAAGCGGTGCTGGCGCTGCGCACGAAACCACCAAGCAGCTCAGTGTACGCTGAAAAAACCCTGCAGCATCTGCCAAGGGAAACACCTCCTAGCCCTCCATGAGATAAACCTGAGGCCAGAGAGAAGTAATAAGGAGGCTACAAGGAAGGAGGAGAGCTGCCTGACTAGCTCTGCCTCTGACTCCCTCTACCTCGACCGACCTGGAGTCAGTAATCGGGTCATGTTAAAGGTCGTCCCAGTGCTTCTACATCATGAAGGGCGTAGTCTCAGCACCTTCGCTCTACTGGATGATGGTTCAGAGCGGTCCATGTTGTTACCATCTGCAGCCAAATCACTGGGAATCAAGGGGCCCCCAGAAGATCTTCCTCTGCGGACGGTCCGGCAGGACATCCAGGTGCTCCATGGACATAAGATATCCTTCCATGTGTCCCCAACTGCAAACCCTAGGGTCAGTTATAAGATCGACGGTGCCTTCACATCTGGTCGCCTCAGCTTGGCCCAGCATACTTACCCCATAGAGCAACTTTAGAAGAAGTATAAACACCTCCGTGGCCTCCCTATACCTGCCCTGAACGATGCCAAGCCATTGCTCTTTCTCGGCTCTGATCAGTCACATCTCATAACACCTGTTGAACCAGTCAGACTTGGACCGCCTGGTGGCCCTGCAGCAGTCCACACCCGGTTGGGATGGACCCTCCAAGGTCCTGTCCGTTCCATGGGGCGGCCAACTGACTCTGTGCAGTGTCTCTTTACCTCCCTTCCACCGCAGGTGGTTGAACTGTATCGTCATGTTGAGAGGCTCTGGCAGATGGACACTATCCCTCACCGACCAGAAAGAGAAGTGACTCGGTCAAAACAGGACCAACAAGCAGTTGCATTGTTGGACGCCAAGACAGTTCGCACCAAGGTCGACGGAGTGAGAAGGTACGCTACACCACTGCTACGTCATGCAGCCATGCCTCCTCTGCAGGCACCTAAGGAGTCAGTCATGGCTCTCCTGCGGAGTACCGAGCGGCGACTCCTAAGAGACCCTGAGCGGGCAGAGATCTACAGAGCTGAAATGCAGAAGCTCATTGGAGCAGGAGCCGTGCAAGAGGTCACCAAAGAGGAACCACCTGAAGAGTGTTGGTACATTCCTCATCACCTAGTCGCTCACAACGGGAAGAATCGGCTCGTCTTCAACTGCTCTCACCAATACCTTGGACAAACTCTAAACCAGTACCTACTGCCTGGCCCCACCCTTGGAGCTTCTTTGGTGGGCGTCTTACTGAGGTTCCGGGAGCATCCCATCGCAGTAAGTGAGGCACATCAAGGGGATGTTCCATCAGGTCCGCATCCTTCCTGAAGATCGCCCTCTACTGAGGTTCCTGTGGCGTGACCTGAAAGTGGATGCGCCCCCAAGAGTCTTCGAGTGGCAGGTCCTGCCTTTCGGTACAACCTGTAGCCCCTGTTGTGCTACATACGCACTGCAGCGCCACGTAACTGATCATTGTCAGCCTGAAGACATCCTGAGATTCTCCGTCGACCACTGCTTCTATGTCGATAACTGCCTACAGAGTGTGCGTACCCCAGAGGAAGCCAAGCAGTTGGTGGATCGTCTTAGAGATCTTCTGTCTTCAGCAGGCTTCGAGCTGCGACAGTGGGCCTGCAATGAGCCGAGCGTCCTGGATCATCTGCCACAAGAGGCCCGATCGCAGAGCCTAGACCTGTGGTTGGCACAAGACAAGACCAACCCTCAAGAATCTACCCTGGGTCTTAGTTGGAACTGGGAGAGAGACTCCCTGAGCTACAAGCACAGGCCAGTGTCCTACGATGCTCCGACCCTGAGGAACATCTATAAGGTCCTAGCTTCGCAATATGACCCCTTAGGTTACCTGTTGCCTTTCTCCACCAGGGCGAAGCTCATTATTCGGCAACTGTGGGATAAACAGCGAGGTTGGGATGACCCGAACTTACCCGCGACTCTGCTTCTAGCCTGGTCCAACTGGGAGGATGAGCTGAAGTTCTTGCCTCTCCTTACCTTTCCTCGAGCATACATGCCCACAGACCTTGACCTCGAGACTGTCACTCAGGAAGTGCACATCTTCGCCGATGCTTCAGAACAGGCTTACGGGGCTGTGGCCTACCTGAGGACAAAGACAAGGGATGGCCAAATTCATCTGTCCTTTATCCTCGGCCGTTCTAGAGTAGCCCCCAAACGTGTACACTCCATCCCATGCCTGGAACTGTGTGGCGCTCTTGTAGCAGCACAACTAGCCAGTCTCCTCACCAAGGAACTCACCTTGGAAGTGGCTCACACCACTCTGTGGTCTGATTCTACCACGGTGCTTATCTGGCTCCATTCCCAGTCCTGCCGCTTCAAGGTGTTCGTTGGGGCAAGAGTGGCAGAAATACAGGACCTAACGGAGAACTGTACCTGGCGCTATGTGGACTCCGACCAAAATCCTGCCGATGACCTGACAAGAGGAAAAACACTGGAAGAGCTCAAAGATCCTAACAGGTGGTCCCAGGGACCTCCCTTCCTGCTGCGAAGCCCAGACAGCTGGCCAGAAAGGCCCAACGCTGAACCCCCAGAGGATCACGCCGAGCTTCGAAAGACTGCCTTTTGCGGAGCTACAGTCACCTCCTCAACTGACCGTGGTCCAGATGGAAAAGGATCCAGTTCCTGGCAAGAACTCATGGATGACACTGTCAAAGAGCTCCAAAGAACAAGCCCCTCTATCACCCCACCCACAGCTGAGGATTATCAGCAAGCAGAAACCAAAATCCTGCTGAGATCTCAGAAGCAGTCCTTTCCTGACGACTACAAGCTCCTTGCTGCAGGGAAACCATTGTCACCTTCAAGTCGCCTTCTCACCTTGGCACCTGTCCTCGACAAGACCTCTGGCCTAATAAGAGTTGGTGGACGGCTCAGACGGTTTGGAAATGAAGATGTCCCCCTACATCCTGTTGTCCTTGATGCCGCCCATCCAGTGACACATCTGCTCATCCAGAGGTATGATAGTGATTTGCATCACCCAGGCCCCGAGCAAGTCTTTGCGGAGCTGCGGAGATCGTTCTGGATTATCAGAGGGCGCGAGGCAGTCCGTAAGCATCAACGTGCATGCCCTGAGTGTCAACGTTGGAGAGGCCGGCCTTCCATCCCCAGGATGGCTGATCTTCCTGATGCTCGCCTCAGATTGCACAAACCCCCCTTCTACTCCACTGGTGTGGATTGTTTTGGGCCCATGATGGTAAAAGTAGGCAGATGTCAAGAGAAACGCTGGGGAATCATTTTTAAGTGTTTGACGACCAGAGCCGTACATTTGGATCTCCTTAAGAGCATGGATTCTGACGCTTATTTGATGGCGTTGAGGCGGTTTATCGCCAGAAGAGGGACTCCTGCTGAACTGTGGTCAGACCAAGGGACCAACTTCAAAGGAGCCAAACGAGAACTCAGGGAAGCTTTCGAGAATATGGTTCCAACGTTACAGCAGCGGCTTGCCCGTCAGAAGATCAAGTTCCATTTTAACCCTCCTGCTGCTCCCCATTTCGGTGGAGTATGGGAGCGGGAAGTCCGGTCAGTCAAGTCAGCACTTTACACGTGTGTAGGAGCCCAACCACTTCCGGACGAGGTGCTAAACACCGTGATCCTGGAGGTCGAGGCCATCCTCAACTCAAAACCATTAGGCTATGTATCAGCCGACATAGCCGACATCGATCCTGTGACACCGAACAGTTTGCTCATGGGACGGCCAGATGGTTCACTTCCTCAGGTGGTGTACCCAGAGACTGAGATCCTGAGCCGCAGGCGCTGGCGACATTCCCAATTCCTGGCGGACCAATTCTGGTCCAGGTTTATCAGGGAATACCTACCTGGTCTTCAGACGAGACAGAAATGGCAGTCATCTCCTCCTGACCTACAAAATGAGGCAGTCATCATGCTGGTGGAGCCACAGCTACCACGGTCCCAGTGGCCAGTTGGGCGTGTGATCAAGGTCCATCGCAGTGAGGATGGTTGTGTCAGATCAGCTGATGTCAACATTAAAGGACACATCTTCACCCGGCCAGTCGCCCGGTTAGTGATGTTACCAGCTCTTCCACCTGGAGAGGAAGATCCTCCTCCGACTTCTAGACCCCCTAAGACGGACTGAGCCTTTATTTGATGCAAATGTGCCATGCACATTTGGGGGCGGCTGTATAAAAGGCTTTTATTTTGAAGGTGGAACATAGCCTTTTTCCGGCTGCTACGGGTAGTGGTGACGGTAAGGCGCGAAGACATCAGAGAGACGATAGCCTTCGGTCATGTTAACAGAACTTTTCGCTCCTTTTTCCAGTTAGTTATGTACCTGAGATACTCGAGGATTACCTGTGTTTTTTGACGTGTGTTTTTGGAGGAGTGCTGTTTTAACACTACGGGTATAAAGTGAATGAACAAACAACTGCAAAACAACTGCCCGTGTGTGTACACATAAGAATAAAACCCAGCCTTTGAAGAGACGCCGGTCTTCCCCCTTTATTGTGTCCTGACCGACACACCACCTTGGATGCTGTATCAACCTTAACGAATCAGCTGTAGTCCCCTACCTCCCTTACAGTAGCAGCACACCCAGGAGGGAATTATTAAGATCAGGGCCGGTGAGGAGTACATCATTGAGAGAGATACCAGCATATTGAGCACTGGAATCAAAGACTACCCTGATCTGATTGGGCTTTTGTGGGTGGTAGACACCAAATGGTGGAAGAAACCAACATTCCTCATCCTCCTTCAGCGGTGGTGCTGCCTCAGCATGTCCGTTGGCAAAGATTTTCTCCATGAATGCCACATACTGTTCCTGCATCTCAGGTTTTCTTTTTAAGGTTCATTGCAGGGATCTGAACCTATTGATTACCTGCTCTTTATTATTAGGCAAAGACTGTCGGGGTTCTCTGAATGGCAATGGAGCAACCCAATGGTTGGCGTTGTCTCTGCAGACGTTTGTGTCCATTATCTTTAAGAAGATGGTGTCTTCTACCGATGGAGCCAATTTATTGTCATGCTCAGTCCGGTTGAAAATTGTCTGTCCCAGCATCTTCTCAGTTGCCTTGCCAGGTCTGTTGAAGCCTTGCTGCATCTCCTTGACATGCATGAAGCTTGTGCAGGGATGAAAGAATGAGTGGCGGCCACTCTCCAGAACGTTGGTCTTGAGTGTGTTTACAGTGGGTTTGTGTACATTACCTAAGCACACTTCTCCTATTACTACCCAACCTAGGTCCAGACGTTGAGCAAAGGGGGCGTTGTGTGGTCCACTGACCTGATGCCTGACCTTGTGTGCCCTAAGGACATCTCTGCCGAGTAACAGGAGTATTTCTGCTTCTGGATCCAGTTCTGGAATGTGACTGGCGAGGTGTTTGAGATGAGGTTGATGCAGAACTGCACTTGGTGTTGGAATCTCTGTTCGATTATTCAGAATCTCTTGGCATTCAATGAGAGGTGGGAGAGGGATGACTACTTTGCAGTCCAGTGACTCGATCAGGAATCCCTCTGCCTTCTTGCCAGTGGTTTCTACAATGCCAGAGCAAGTCCTGAGATGGTACGAGAATGGTTGCTCTCCAGATTAAACAGCTTGAAGAACTCTGGTCTGGCTAAAGAGCGATTACTCTGGTCATCCAGTATTACATAGGCTTTGATGGCCTTGGCTTTGGAACTCTTGGGATATATCTTTACGAGGCAGATCTTGGCGCATGAGCGGCTCCAGTGACTTGGACCACAGACTTCTGTGCAGCTTGTTCTAATAACAGCAGTGCTAGGATAATCTTCTCCCTCCCCGCCGTTCTCTGGTGGTGGTGAAGGAGCCTTTAGGATTTGGGAGGATGGGCCAGGATGCATAGCCGAATCATGATATGTGCTGTTACATTCAAAACATTTCACCGAGGATTTTCAGTCTTTGGCTACATGAGAGGTTGAAGAACAGCATTTGAAACATATTCCTCTCTCCTTGAGGAAGGCCTTTCTGTCCTCCAAGAGTTTGTTTCTGAATGTTCTACATCTTTTAAGAGGGTGGGGTTTGTTATGCAATGGGCAGTTCTTATTAGGGTGATTGTTGGTTGTAGAAATATCTCTTTTATGCACGGCAACAGGTCTGTTGGTGTTAAAACTCTTCACTGTGAATCTCTCTGGTTTTGTCACTGTTGTGGTTGTGCCTTGATGCATGAAGCTAGGGTCGTTTCTCTTCTTTGCCTCATAACACACAAAGTTACAAAAATACTCAAAGGGAGGGAAACGTCCATGATTCTGTTATTTGTACCATGACCCAGAAGACACCCACTTCTCTTGAAGTGGAAATGGTAGCTTATCCACAATTGGTCCAATTCCCCGAGAAGTGTCCAGATATGACAGACCAGTGAGATAACCATCATCTTTAGCCCCTTGAAGCACCATAAGCAAGTCTCCAAGCTCACGTAGTTTGATGTGGTCCTTGGCTAAAATCCTTGGAAAACTGTCCAGTCGCTTAAACAATGACATTTCAATGATTTCGGGGGCAGCATAACACTCACAAAGTCTCTCCCATGCTGTGCGTAGAGCCAGACTAGGATTGTTAACATGAACTGAGCGTATGCGTTTCACCTGTTCCCCAGATTCCTTTCCCAGCCATTTTGTCATGAGATCCAATTCTTGGATTGCAGTGAGTTGGACTTCATCAGCTGCATTGGTGAATGAGGAGTACCACGCTCGATAATTCTCAGGCTTATCATCAAATTGGTACAGTCCTGAAGTGACGAGGTCTCTCCGCGCCAAATACTGTGCCAAAGGCTCCACCGAAAGTGGCATGCAAGATGGGGAAGACCGGGGTGTATATGCCTGAGCATGTGCATTCATAGTGGGACTTCTGGTGTCAGGCTTTGTGTCCACTTTAGTTGGTACAGATAAGTGCATGTGGTCATGTGGTTCAAACTCATTGTTTCCAGCTTGTGGTTGTTGAATGTCTTTCACTGATGGATGCCATGTTACAAAGCTGTCATGTGATTCTGGGTGGAATCGGGTTGCATCGGGTGAGAGTGGGGGAAGAGAATGGTTCTGAAGTTCAATTTGAGAACGAATGTAGTCACTGGTGCATTCCATTTTAACCTCTGATTCTGCTTTCCCATGTTCAATATTAGCATGCATTGCTTCAGCTTGTTCCCACACTTGTGCTTCCTTCACAGCTGCCTCAGCTTCTCTTTGTAGAGTTAGCACTTCCAACTCCGAGTCTATTCTTGCTGCTTCAAACAGATTTTGGGCATCTCTTGTAGCCTTTTCCAATTTCAGTTTAGCCTCTTGACTAGCATATGATGCTCTCACTTTAGCTGCTTCTGCTTTAGCTCTTGCACGGGCCACGCTTGCTGATGAAGATGATGTCTTGCTGCTCCCAGTGCTAGATGCAGATTATTTATTGCTTGATGCCATTGTGACCTCCTTCTGACATCGAATAGTGCCTTTTCACTATAATGTTCTCGTACTGAGTGTTGTAACTCAGACTTAACACAAAGTTAAACCGTAGCCAATGAAGACAGAGTCCGAGTAAGTTTGACCATTTACTGTCACACTTCTCCATATACAGGCTTTGAGCACGGTGAAAACTGTAAATAAACAGATACAAATACAATGCAAAATCAGTGCAGTGTTCTTAAATACACATTAAACATTACTGTAAATATAATTCATGCACAATTGCAGCAATAGCCAACCTAGCTGATAGCATCGTTTTTAGCATATACACACACACACACAGTAAATAGCTTGTAAATAAATAGTTGTTTTTTATAAGTTAAGTTCTTCAACAGCATTTTAGACAATAGTGGTCATACAACTGCAACAGGATTTCCATGAAATGCATAAACTTACGGCATTGCCTCTACGATGCTTCATTGAGGGAGCATGGCTTAGCTGTTAGCATGTCTGCATTGTCTCAGGGCTAACCAAGAAGTGGCCGCGCAAAAACGGCCAAACCGGAAGTAGACCAAAACCGGAAGTGACGTCATCATGTGACCCGACAACAATTTCTTAAAGTGTTAATAATTAACCCACTACCATTTTAACAGAAATAAACAAAAAATAATTTATCATTGAAAAATAATAAAGTTAAATAAATGCCTTTAAGGCAGCACACTATGGAAAAGTAGCACAAGTTACTTACCAGGATGATGGCATCATCCATCAGATGGGAGGTCAGCTGGTTTTTCTTGGTTTTGGCCACCCAGGTTTCTTTTTTTTTATTAAAGTTTTCTATTTTCTTTTGTTGCCTAAGTTTTTGTGGCTGTGGTGCCTTACACATAGGGCACAGCTTACAGCCATTAAAAATCAATGCCTGACATGCAGGTCATGTTTTTTTAAGCCCTCCCATGATAGGCTGTAAAAAATCAACAAGAAAAGCATAATTAGAATTGCTATTGTTTAAAAATACAAATACCTTGGTTATTTAGAGAGATTGAACCAGTAAAACCACAGTTTCAGTCTTTCAACTCAGTTGTAATAAAGGCAATAATCCTGTAATAGACAAGATTTCATCTATGTCAAGACTGATATTTGGGACCAACTCAGGGTATCTAGTATAACACTGCGATTTGCTGTCACTACATCAAATGTGGATTGATGATTAGGTGTTCCCCCAATGCTAATTGGATATTAGTAGAACCCTATGATCTTCCGGTTACAAATAATAAAGAATATTTAACCAGACACAAATTTGTGAAAATAAAAATCTTGGGATACTTACTATATGAGATAATGAAAGAAAGGGTGAGTGTGTGTCTGTGTGTGTGTGTGTGTGTGTGTGAGTGAGAGAGAGAGAGAGAAGTAGTAAGGGAGATGAAGAAGCCGTAAGAGAGAAAGAGAGAGAAGTAGTAAGGGAGAGAGAGAATGGCTCTTAAAAGTGCCTTTTTTACGTGCTTTTTGTGAATATTGCTATCTCGTTAATGATCTGTAACAAAGCAAAAAACATAATTAGAATCATATTTTGAATGAATATTTCTACATTCATTAACAAAAATGTTATATATGATGTGATTACTAGTTACATGTTCTACAAGAATACAATCGCCATGACTCTAATCGCCTGACCATCAAATTGCTTAATAAACATTCGTGTTATATTCTAATAATTCTACACAAGAATGATTGAAGCACATGGGTACATGGCACATAAGATGAATCTAATTTTCTTGTGAACTTACAAATTGCTTGTTCTGTCCTAGGCCTACATCAGAGAACAACTTTGTGTGAAGCTTATCGCGCTGACTGGGTATTTGCCTTACTTAGCCTTTCCAGGCTTAAAAACGTCTAACTTCAAGTAATAGCAAGAATTATACAGGATGGCAACCTTTGGCTTAGCTACTAATGTGGCCCATGCCTGGTTGACCAGCTGGTAAGCACTTCAGAAAAGTTAATGTTGAGCCCTGAACACAACATTTAGCTGGCGCAGAAATTAGGTTCAAGTGTGTTACACATATATGCGACTTGTGCCACATAGCTGGCTATGCCAAAAGTACACGTCCAAATCAATGCCCATAAACTAGCAGCAAGACGAGCTCTGGGTTAGCTAATCTAGCTAGCTAGCAGAGGCCCTGCTTAACTATGTTACATTTCATTTTGATGCAACAAATACAACTCTTACAGTGGAGTTCGTAATCAACAAATAAGTGGGCATTATTTTTATTTATTTTTTGCCATAACTTAATTTTAGACATGTACATGCTTATTCATTTCTCTTGCTTAGAGTAGTACTTACCTCGGTATCGCGCCAGGCAATGATTTCTGCGATCGTCGAATGAGTGACGCACACACTTGCGCCAAAATATCAATGGCAATGAAAAAGTACAGTCTTAGTATTTTTTTTTTTTTTTTAATTAAAATAATCAGCATAAATCTCAGAGTGAAGGAATTAGGGTGTTTGTAGCCATATACATCTATTTTGTTCTCATCTATTTCAACAAGCGAGGCATTATGGGAAGTGATGTTTTTAAATGCAATGCGTACATAGGCTACTACATAGTCATACATGCAATGAAATGCAACGCCTGACTCAGGCAAAGGGTTGAAAGAAATGGAAACATATTGGCCTTCAACCCTTTGTTGAACAGAGAGCGCCATCTATTGGGCTCAGAAAATAAAGAACATCCTTCACGAAGCTTCATTTGGACATCACTAGTCACGACTTAATCAGTATTCAGATGAAAGATTAATAAGTAGGCTATTCATTTTCAATTGGGCATTCTCTGGGGCAACCTAGCAACGGTTGTTATGTTGGAGGAGATCCGTGTTCATATGACAGAATAGGCTAATCTGTGCTTATTTCACAGAATTGAGTTCGGGCTATCCTACCGAGCTGTAAAACGCGATCAAACTGCGGTCCGTGTCTATGTCACGGAACCAGAACCTCGCCGTCCGTGTCTCTATAACGGAATGTCGCTAAGGGAACAGAATTGAACTGACGTTTTATGATGACAGGACAACAAGCTGAGCCTTCAACAACTGTGAGGGTCAGGGTGATACACTCAACAAAAATATAAACGCAACACTTTTGTTTTTGCTCCCATTTTTCATGAGATGGACTTAAAGATCTAAAATTCATTCCAGATACACAATATTACCATTTCTCTCAAACATTGTTCACAAATCTGTCTAAATGTGTGATAGTGAACACTTCTGCTTTGCTGAGATAATCCATCCCACCTCACAGGTGTGCCACATCAAGATGCTGATCTGACATCATGATTAGTGCACAGGTGTACCTTATACTGCCCACAATAAAAGGCCACTCTGAAATGTGCAGTTTTGTCTCACAGCAAAATGCCACAGATGCCACAAGCATTGAGGGAACGTGCAATTGGCATGCTGACAGCAGGAATGTCAACCAGATCTGTTGCTCGTGCATTGAATGTTCATTTCTCCACCATAAGCTGTCTCCAAAGGCGTTTCAGAGAATATGGCAGTACATCCAACCGGCCTCACAACCGCAGACCACGTGTAACCACACCAGCCCAGGACCTCCACATCCAGCAGGTTCACCTCCAAGATCGTCTGAGACCAGCCACTCAGACAGCTGCTGAAACAATTGGTTTGCATAACCAAACAATTTCTGCACAAACTGTCAGAAACCGTCTCAGGGAAGCTCAACTGCATGCTCGTCGTCCTCATCGGGGTCTTGACCTGACTCCAGCTCGTCGCCGTAACAGACTTGAGTGGGCAAATGCTCACATTCGATGGCGTCTGGCACGTTGGAGAGGTGTTCTCTTCACGGATGAATCTCGGTTTACATTGTTCAGGGCAGATGGCAGACAGCATGTGTGGCGTCGTGTGGGTGAGCGCTTTGCTGATGTCAATGTTGTGGATCGAGTGGCCCATGGTGGTGGTGGGGTTATGGTATGGGCAGGCATCTGTTATGGACGAAGAACACAGGTGCATTTTATTGATGGCATTTTGAATGCACAGAGATACCGTGATGAGATCCTGAGGCCCATTGTTGTGCCATACATCCATGAACATCACCTCATGTTTCAGCAAGATAATGCACGGCCCCATGTTGCAAGGATCTGTACACAATTCTTGGAAGCTGAAAATGTCCCAGTTCTTGCATGGCCAGCATACTCACCGGACATGTCACCCATTGAGCATGTTTGGGATGTGCTTGACCGGCGTATACGACAGCGTGTACCAGTTCCCACTAATATCCAGCAACTTCGCACAGCCATTGAAGAGGAGTGGACCAACATTCCACAGGCCACAATTGACAATCTGATCAACTCTATGCGAAGAAGATGTGTTGCACTGCATGAGGCAAATGGTGGTCACACCAGATACTGACTGGTTCTGAGTCCCCAGACCCCCAATAAAGCAAAAAAATGCACATTTCAGGGTGGCCTTTTATTGTGGACAGTCTAAGGCACACCTGTGCACTAATCATGATGTCAGATCAGCATCTTGATGTGGCACACCTGTGAGGTGGGATGGATTATCTCAGCAAAGCAGAAGTGCTCACTATCACACATTTAGACAGATTTGTGAACAATGTTTGAGAGAAATGGTAATATTGTGTATCTGGAATGAATTTTAGATCTTTGAATTTTGAATTTATTAAAGGATAGCCCCTTGAGATGTAGCATCTCATTTTCAAGGGGGTCCCTGAACAAGCATATACATAGAACACACAACATCAGCAATACACTACATTACATTGTAGACATACATAACATGACACTACAATACAACAAATACAATACAACAAATAGAGACATCTTGCTCACACACTCCCACATACCACCCCTACCCCCATAAATTTAACAGAATAGAAATATTAAATAACATAGTAGAAATAACGAAATAACAAAATGGAGAAAGAAGGAATAACAATGGAAGAATCAATGAAGTAATTAACAAGAGCAGTTTGTTTTAAGATGTAAATATAGTGACCTCCTGAAACAATGTAAAGAGGTAATAGAACGCAAAGAAGGAGGGAGATTATTCCAATCAAATGGGGCTTTATATTGGAATGACCTTTTACCAACCTCTTTAGAGAGTCTAGGAACAAAGAAATAAGGGAAGTTGGTATGTCTAAGTGGGTATGGGGAGTTGTATGGAATCATAAGTTCTTTTAAATAAGGAGGACAATTAAAATAAATACATTTGAAAAGAAAATGGAACCAATGAGATTGCCTTCTTAATTTGGGTTGTAGCCAGTTCAGAGAATCAAACATGAGACAATGATGTGTTCTAAAAGGACATCTCAAAACAAATCTACATAAGGAGTTAAATATCTTTAAGTCCATCTCATGAAAAATGGGAGCAAAAACAAAAGTGTTGCGTTTATATTTTTGTTGAGTGTATATTGGTGTTGAAAATGAACTAAATATTGCTTCAAATGTTGCGTTTCCAAGTCAGAAAGCACGTCCATCGAGTGAGATCTGTACTTGTCACTGAAAGGGGCAATCCGTGTGTAGACCACGGGAGGTCAGTGGCATTGATTTGCGTTGGCGTGATTTGCGTGGTCATTTCACGGAATTTCGGGTGTTTCCGTTATGTTGTCACGGATTTTGAGTTAACGGTCCGTGGCCATTTCACGGATGTCTGTGAGACCAGGTTGTCTATTTCAATGTTGTTTCATTAATTTTACCACCATGTGAAAGCGGGGCAGTTTGTCCGACTCGCAGCCTGTCTCATCAAGAAGAAAATCCAGAACGTGTTCTTGGTTCATCGTAATTTGGATGTTTATTTTAAAACAAATATAAAATGAAAGTAAATGAAATTGCTTTAGTGTCCTTATTAAACTTGTAGCATCGAAGATGCCAGTCACCAGAAGATGCGTTGCCAGGGCCGTGGCTGAGGCTGAGGTTAAAGACGGTATCCGCCGTAGCCCGCTTTCTCCCCGACTCGCCATGCCCATCCACTTATAGCCTCTCACCACCTGTAGAGGGTGCACACTGACATTTTCTCTTACAAAAAAGAAAAGAGACTCAGCACGTTATGATTAAGAATAAATTAAATGTGGCTCCTACACACCAGCCCCTAATTTTTCTCCTTAGAATAAATTACTTAAAATAGTTACAAAACAGAAAGGAGCCATTACTAGCAACCAACTGAGGTAGTGAAAAAAGTCAAATATACATTACATAAAAAAATATCTGAGGCACTCAAGAAGGTAAATGATAAAAAGCCTTTATTGGTACATGGCTGTTATGAACAAACACTGGCAGATTGGACCCAAACGCAAGACACAACAACGAAAGTCAATTAAACGTGATTTAATGTGTGACAGAATAAACAACTAGTGCAATGTGCACGGGGGAAATAAAGGGGACAGGGCTGGTGACATCAATGGTGCGAGTGGTGCGAGTGGTGAGCTCTCCAGAGCGTGCCCAGTGAAGACCAAAAGCCAGGTGAGGCGTCCCTCCACGTGGTAATGGCGTCCGTGTGCTGAACAAACAATTTCCCAGAGCGAGATACAGCGGCACAGGGAAAGCTGGTAGACGAAGGAGCAGGCAGGCAGGCAGACTGAACGGCAAACTGGCAGGCAGGCGAAACAGGGAGCAAGAACTGCAGCGACAAAAAGCACAGGTTTGGCCAAACAAAGCACGGTCGAAAAACACAGAGAATAACAGGTGACTAGAGGTGGCCTGAGGACACAATGAACTACCGCTCATGCTGACGAAACGATCTGGCGATGAGTGACAATCAGACCAGGCTTCTTATACTGCTGGGAGGTGATTAGTGACTGATGAATCCCACCTGGAGCTGCAGCCGCAGAACGCCACGCCCACCGGCTCACACACACACACACACACAGAGAGGGGAAGAAACAATCAGGATGACAAACATGGGGAAACAAAACAATGACACAAGAGGGAAGAGGAGGGCTGCCATGATGACATCATGACAATGGCTAATCTAAGAGTTTCTTCAAAGTTCTACTTGAATCCCCAAACTGAAGAGCACCAGAGGGACACCTTTTTTTACACCCAAGTAGCACTCCATGCAGTCTGTTTTTTTGATTATACATTACATAACTTGGTCTTATGGCTCAGTCTCTAGGATGTGGCACAGCTTTGTTATTGGCCTTTCAATAACTGAAGTCTTAGTCCGGATCTTCGCTGAGCGGACCAGACCGCTCCCATCAGGCTTGGTTTCCAACACTCTGCCTAATGGCCATGACCCCCCAGAACCCGGGGGGGTCAACCAGCAGGACGACGTCTCCAGTTTCCAGATTCTTTCTCACTTTAGTCCATTTTTGTCTTTGCTGGAGCAGCAGAAGGTATTCCTTCATCCATCTATGCCAGAAAAGGTCGGCCATGTACTGGACCTGCTTCCAGCGGCACCAGGCATAGAGATCTGAGTCCCTGAAGGTTCCAGGGGGTAGAACAGGTTGTGATTTCAGCAGGATGATGTGATTTGGAGTAAGTGGCTCTAGGTCGTGAGGATCAGAGGACACAGTAGAGAGGGGCCAGTTATTGAGGATTGCTTCCACCTCGCAGAAGAGAGTTTGTAGGCCTTCATCGTCAATGTTTTGCTGGCGAGTGGAATTCAGCACATGACGGACAGATCTTATAAGCCTTTCCCAGACTCCCCCATGGTGTGATGCTGCTGGTGGATTGAAACTCCATTGGATTCCATCAGAAAGCAGAATACTTTGGATTTTGCTTTCATTCAGTGAACTTAGGGCCCTTTTCAGCTCTGCCTGGGCACCCACCAGGTTTGTACCATTGTCAGATCTGATGTACTTGACCTGACCTCGTCTGCAAACAAATCTTCTTAAAGCATGAATGCAAGAGTCAGTGTCTAGTGAGTAGGCCATCTCCAAATGTATGGCTCTGCTGGACATACAGGTGAACAGGACCCCATACCTTTTTATCTGGCTTCTTCCATGTTTTACTTCAATCGGGCCAAAAAAGTCCAGTCCAACATTGGTAAAAGGAGGGCAGGTAAGATTCTTTCCTGTGGCAAATCCGCCATCTTCTGCTCACCAGTTCTGCCTCTCAAACATCGACACACAACACACCTCGAAATGACCTTCCTTGCTGCTGAGTTTCCCTTCACAACCCAGTATTTCTTACGGAGCTCTGAAGCGTATGGTTCCTACCGCTGTGTCCAGAGCGTTCATGGATGTGTTTTAATATGAGACCTGAAACGTGAGCATCTTTGGACAGGATACAGGGGTGTTTCATAAGCCATAGCAGATCTGTGTAGTCGGCCGGATGGTAAATGGTACTCATTTATATAGCGCTTTTATCCAAAGCGCTTTACAGTAATGACTGACATTTACCCATTCATACACACACGGTGGAGTCAACCACGCAGGGCGACAGCCAGCTCGTCGGGAGCAATTAGGGTGAGGTGTCTTGCTCAGGGACGCCAGGCACTCAGCTAGGAGGAGCCAGGGATCAAACCGGCAAACTTGTGGTTGCCAGCCAACCCGCTCTACAGCCTGAGCTAAACCCCCCTACCCTTATGATTCCCTCATCAAGCTTAGGGTCAAGCTTACAGAGTTTACTGCTCCTTTGCACTCTAAATGGGGCTATTTCCAGTGCCACCATTTCGACTGGGAATGATTGCCTCTGGACACACGTGATGACTGACCTTTCTGCCTGTGCAAGATCTTTCACTGTGAGGAACTGTCCACCAAGTTTGGTTCTGGAAGCACTGAGGTCAGTGCTAATTTTTTGGCTGTATGAACGGGTTGTGTGAAATCGGGGCCCTGCATTAGCTCAGTATTTAGGGAAACGCCTTGGTAAGGGGCTGCACAGTCAAAGACCACCCTAAGTTTTCTTTTCTTGGGGTGGTACACTCCATGATGTGGTATATACCAAACCTTTCCTGGTGGTTGTACTAGTGCTTCTTGCGGGACCTCCTCTGCATGATTATTCTCAAAGATGTCGTTGAGGAAAGCAACATATTCCTGCTTATACTGCTGGTCTTTGTTCATCTTCCTTTTTAGGCTCTGCAGGCGCTGTTCAGCTATTTTGCGGTTATTGGGCAAGCTGACACTGGTTCTCCTGAAAGGAAGCTTCAGACTGTAATGTCCATTTTGCAGGACAACCTCACCTGCCATTTTTAAAAACCTTTTGTCTTCACTTGACATTTCAGTCTTTTCCTCAGATGCCTCGTTAGAATCCTGGTTGTACTGCGAGATCAGAAGCTTTTCCAGACTTGCAACTGATATCCTGTTCACAGTCACATTCGTTACACTACCTTCATTCCTTAGTGGTCCGTTTACAACCCACCCCAGTAGGGTTCTTACCGCGTAGGGGCCTTCACGTTGGCTATTTATCACCTCCCATGGTTCCAAAAGTTTTGGAGCATTTGTTCCAATTAACAACTCCACTTTAGCGTTGACACTGGGAAGTCTGACTTTACTTAAATACGCCCATTGCGCCAAGTCATTTTGATTTTGAATGCTGCTTGTGGTAACTGGGATTTATTTCTGAGTGAAGACTTCATTGTGCTCAGCAGAATGTTTGTTTTTCTTCCTTTCAGATTGAGCTGAGACATGAGTAATTCTGAGCAGAAGGTTGCAGTGGACCCAGGATCTAGGAGAGCATATACTTGCAAGATCTGGCTGCCTTTTGCCGTTTTAACCTGAACTGGCACAATTGACAACATGGTCTCTTGCTTTCCAGCCCCTATATGGCCACACAACTCCGCTGAAGCACCACCCACTTCACCAGGGAGTCTTTCTGCCTCTTTGGCTGTGCCATTTTTGGCATCAATGTGCAGGGCGCTTGGGTGAGCTTGCTTGCACATTTTGCAGGTGAGGCACCTCTTGCAGTCTCTACTAATATGGCCTGTGGAGAGACATCCAAAGCAT
Source organism: Eutrigla gurnardus (assembly GCF_963514095.1). Taxonomy (NCBI): domain Eukaryota; kingdom Metazoa; phylum Chordata; class Actinopteri; order Perciformes; family Triglidae; genus Eutrigla; species Eutrigla gurnardus. Next base: position 20,471,996 of record NC_139931.1, read on the forward strand.
ATGCCCTTGGTCTTCAAAAAACTGAGCTTACTTCTATGTACAGTCTTCAGAAAAGATTTACACGTATGTAAAGTATGTTTATATTCACACAAGGGGCATGAGGGTTCCGGCTCTTTTCCCTTTTGGGCAACAGCAACACTTGTGACAAAACTACTGCCAGACAGCTTTGTGACATGAGACTTGACAGGGGCTCTAGCTTTCACTCTACTGGTTGACTGATCTTGAAGGTCACCCAAGAGCGGGTCTGCTGCTATGCAAGCTTGTTTCTCAATATAATTGATAAGGTCCAGAACTCGGACTCTGGGTTTGTATGGCAGCTTAAGCACGATGCTCCTCATGTTGGATACCGTGTCCATGTACTCCATTTCCTCCATAGCATTGTGGCAGCTCCTAAGGAACATGGCGCAATCCTGCAGTGTTTCTGAATCCTCCGATTTGATTTGGGGCCAGGATAGAGCCTTCTCCAAATAAGCACAAAAAATCCTGTATTTGTTTCCAAAGTTGTCTTTTAGTATCTCCTTTGCTCTGTGGTAGTCTCTACTTGGAGTCATCTACTCACAGCTTTTGAGTAGTCTTTGAGCTTGACCTTTAGTGAACTGTATCAGGAACTGCAGCCTCTCTCTGTTGTTGTCAGTTTTGTTTTCAATCAGACTTTCAAACGAGTGGATAAAGGATTTATACTCCAGAATGTGTCCCTCAAAGAGTGCAATGCTTCCTTGTGGTAGTGTAGACAGAAGTTGCTGTTTCACAAGAATCCTTGTCAAGTCATTTTGATTTTCCAGAATCTTGATAATCTTTTCTTCCTGTGCAGAGCTGGATGTAACAGGAATCTGCTCTTGTGACATAAGTGTCTGTGTGTTCTGAGCTGATCTGGACTGAATCGTCACAGGGGGCGTGACTGAGGAAATACTGTGGCCTGAAGTCTGCTGTGGTTGTAGATTTGTGTTACTGCTGGTTCCATAAACAGACTGACTTTGATAGTTATCTGCATCTAAATCAAATATGGGGAATTGGAACGGTGCATTGGTTTTGCTTCTGACTACTGGAGCATCTTTATAAGCATAAAGCGAACTCTCCAGCTTTTCATCCGTTGCATCTGTTGCCGCTGATGCACCACTTTCGACTTCTGCTGCCTCTGCGCCTAACACAGGTCTCTGAACTGGGACTGCATCAGGTTGTACAGGGATAAGCATTGACACTTCAGCCTCCTTTAAATAATTAATTTTGGCTGTAGCGACAGCTATTTCTGTGTGTAATTTCAATGTTTCTCTTCTCTTTCTTAGCATTTGTTCCTGCTCCTCAAGGTCATGCTTTTCTTTTAGTTTCGCAGCTTTGGTCAATAAAGCTACTCTCTCTGCTCCTGCACTTATGCGTTGGGGTGGAGAAGATGAGGAGGATGTGGCGGATGAGGCAGACCTGACTGACTGCGTCTCAACATCATTAAGACCCCCACTTGCTTTTATGCTCTCCCCAAGTCGTAGATCTCCGGTTTGAGTGACAGAAGATAGGGGCGCTTCACATAAACTGAACGAACTGGCGTTTTCCACATCTGAAATCCATTTCGTTACGTTTGCAAGAAAGACAACCATCTGTGTACACCGACGCTGATACTATTTTTGATTGTCTTCCCGTTTTGCATCCTCATCCAACATTTCACTGTAGCAGGCATGCAGACCTTTAAAATCATCTAAATGTTCATTGAACTTAATCATGTTTCCTTTTACTTCTTCAATGAAGTCTTTGTCACTCATTAAATCTTTCACAATGTTCATTCCTCGTGTTAAATGCAACATTTTTCCTGCTCTGCATGAGCGTGGACATGCCGCTATGTCATCCATGTTTTTAACAGGAGTTATTTCTGCTTCGTCAGGACTTGACATTCTTATTCAAAGAAGAAAGTTCAGAAAGCACTCAAAAACAAATATTCTCTTTCTTCAATTGATCCAGAAATCTTCAAAATATACACAAACAGTTTGTATCCCTTTCCACTTTTAACTTTCCTGCAGCTTCTTCACTGCTCTCAATTGTTTGGCCACATCGTAATAAGGTCAGAAAATAAGAGATCACAGTCCGTTAACACAAAAACCAATGTGGAACTTCGTTTCTGGTAATGTCAAATAATATTTCCAAATGAATAATCCTTCCCAAATGTTTGTTATGAGAGCACGTTCCTCCTCAGAAGTGTTTCTTTGTTTGCTCCACCATGTGTCGGGTCAGCTTTCTTCTGCCTTTCCACGCGTAATGCTCCGTAAACTCCTCCAGTATCAATCCACAGCTCGTCTTTAACGTAATGTAGTGGTAAAACTTGTCTTTAATTGGGTTTTTCCTATAACCTCTATTTCAATGTTGTTCCATTCATTTTACCACCATGTGAAAGCGGGGCAGTTTGTCCGACTCGCAGCCTGTCTCATCAAGAAGAAAATCCAGAACGTGTTCTTGGTTCATCGTAATTTGGATGTTTATTTTAAAACAAATATAAAATGAAAGTAAATTAAATTGCTTTAGTGTCCTTATTAAACTTGTAGCATCGAAGATGCCAGTCACCAGCAGACGCGTTGCCAGGGCCGTGGCTGAGGTTAAAGACGGTATCCGCCGTAGCCCGCTTTCTCCCCGATGTGCCATGCCCATCCACTTATAGCCTCTCACCACCTGTAGAGGGTGCACACTTACATTTTTTCTTACGAAAAAGAAAAGAGACTCAGCACATGTTATCATTAAAGGGATAGTTCGGAATTTTGGACATAAGACCTATTTTCCAAGTGAGCCGGTGTGTTCGAGACGTCTGGAGACGTTTTCAAGACATTTCATTCAGTTCTTCTCGTTGCCGAGTTCGCTTATGCTATAGCTAGCGCAAGTCAACGGTTCTTAGCTAGACAGGCATTAAAAACAGTCTTGCCCACTCCACAGTGCACCCGAGGCAAATCAATTAAAACACAAGACTGTCGATGTACGTATCTGTGTTGATAGAATAATATTTGAAACAAAACTAACCTTGCATCGCATGAATCATCCATTTTTTGAGGAACTAGTTTCTCAGCAGCAGCAGAACTTTACTTTGCTCAAAACTCTAAGACGCGCCGCCCGAAATACTGCCCGTAAATAGGCAATCGAACCGGGCCAAACTGTCAGCACTTATACCCCCAAGGCTGTCTGAAAAGCCCTCGGAGCTCACTCAAACACCGGGCAGCCCACAGCCACGCGAAGCCACAATTATGCACCGCAAACCCAGACCACTGCTCCGTCCGGAGAACCGTAAACCCTCGGACGCGTTGCAGGGGATTCCCTCCTGGCACCACCAGTCTCCGTTTGTTCGGGCCCGGTTCTCAGCTCCAGCGGGGGCTATCTCGGTCTCCACACACACTCGTTCACGTTCTGCCCTTTGAGCATCCCTCTCGTGCAATTCTTCCTCTGTATATTCAGGCTCGTACAGGTACGGTTGTGTCCATTTCTGTGAGATTGAAGAAACTAGCACTGCAGGCTACTCTGCGTCTGTAGCAATGACAGCAGGTAAACAAACTATTATAGAACCTGTAACTTATAAGCGCTAGGTGATATCACTCCGCCGCTGCCATAGCCTACTAGGAAGTATGACACACTGCTGCTGCTGCTGCTGCTGCTGAGACATAAATCCTTAAAAATGCAAGGTTGGTTTTATTTCAAACATTCTATCAACACATATGTACATCGATAGTCTGCCGTTACAATGGATTTGCCTCGGGTACACTGTGGAGTGGGCAAGACTGTTTTTAATGCCTGTCTAGCTAAGAACCATTGACTTGCGCTAGCTATAGCATAAGCGAACTCGGCAACTAGAAGAACTGAATTAAATTTCTTGAAAACATCTCCAGACGTCTCGAACACACCGGCTCACTTGGAAAATAGGTCTTATGTCCAAAATTCTGAACTATCCCTTTAAGAATAAATTAAATGTGGCTCCTACAGATTGGTTTTCCAAACTGCTATAAGTTGTATGTGGAACAAGTATTTTTCATACATAAAAGTGACACCTTAAATGTACAATATCTAAATCCTAACAAATGTAATGTTTTTTTCTTCTTCTTGGGAATGGGTCTAATGCGAATAAGACCTTCTAACACCAATGCTGCTCACAACAAACAGGAAGTGAATTTGTCAAGCAGCCTAATTGGTTACAAAGTCAATGCAAATGCATAAATAGGAGCCAATTTGCAATGGGCAGCACAAATAACACGTACAAGTTGAATATGTTTCATTCGCACAAGTTGAAATATGTTACCTTGAACCAGCGGCGCCGGAATGGTTTCAGCGGTGGGGTGGCCAAAATGCGCGTGCATGTGACACATCATCAACCTGATAAATCAGTCAATTTCCCGGGTCCGTTTCCCGGGCCTAATTAATACCTGCATGCGGACGTGTGCGTCATTTGACACAGAAAATACATGTTTATCCCCAACCCTGCCCTCGCGTACCTGCAGCCAGCCTCTGTCCTACTCTCTCCCTCTCGCGCTGTAGGCCTACTCATACTCTGTGTTCCAAAAATATAGATTGTAAGTTTGAAGATAACAGGCTAAATCGCTATACATGAAATCATGTTTAGGGTAGCCCTCTGAGACCCATTGTAGCTTATACGCTACAAAAGATCATGTTGTCTTTAGAGCGCCATAACTCCGTAATGGTTTGGGCTAGAAACATGCCTTTTTTTCCTCTTAAACTAGAGAAACGGGGTTAAACAACGGTACCCTGCTTGCCCATGTGAGCGATTGATTTCTGACAACAAAACGAATGCGTAAAGTAGTAAAATATGTCACTAGATGTCTCCTCGTCTCCGTGGCGCATTTCTCCATTTTGTTTATGTATATCGATCAACTTCTCATCCACCATCTTGCTCGTGACGTATAGAGTTACGTTTATGCATCGGACGCTCGTATTGGCTCCCGTAGTCGGAAAGCCTGATTTACGCTTGGCCATGAGTTGGTGTGTTTGCCCACACGGGAGACAGGGAGGAGTTCAAATCAGAGAAAATGACAGTCAAAAAGTTACTGTAGTCATAGAGAAAGTTGAATACATAAATGGCACAGAAGAAGTACACTATATACACACATATTTAGGGCAGGGAGAGGAAAGGATCATACCTGGCCAAAAAATCCACCCATAGACATTACCCAAAAGAATATCCATATTTCATAGACAAAAGCAGCTCAAAGCTTCAAATAACTTCTAGCATAATCCAAACAAGTGTGTGCAACGTCCTATGTTGATCTTTTCTTTTGTTATAATGGCTTGCAGTGCTTTTTTTAATAAAATGTGTAAAAATTCAAGGTGCTTTTTTTTTTATTTTTAATTTATGGGCTAAAATCCCCTATTATAGTGTATATACGTATTTATTGAGTGATACACACAGTTAGCTGAGGTTGTGCTGGCAATAGGCTACACAAAAGTATGACAAGACGGAAAGTTCTCTATGTGGGTCTCAGAGGGCTAGAAGGTAGGCATAGTGATGGAAGTCATAGTTTGAAAAAAAAGTGCAGTCTTTTATTTTCATTTTCTCATCTAAAAAAACGAACCGCACTGCGTCTCACGGTGCGTGCAGGTCAAACTCTCCTGAAATGGGAACAGTCAGCCGTAGCAGTAGGCTACAGGAGGACAGTGTCAGCGATGCTAAAAGCAATGAACAGTCAACACCCACCTGGGTGCTCCAGTCCATACCCCCGTCCGTGCGACGATCACAGATGAGCGTGAGCGTAATTAGATTCAGTAATTAGATCAAGCAGTCCGTCATGATTCAATCATCCAGCAGATGGCCCCCCCACTACTACCACCGCCTGGCCAGCAACACTTATTACACAAAAAAGAAGTTATTGAGGAACAAACTATATGACCAATGCAATATATTTTTTATATTATTTTTTTTCCCTTCCCCGAAAAGTGGGGTGGCCATTGGCCTCGCGGCAGTGCCTTGAACCAAAAACTTGATTATTTCTAGTAAAACATGAAAAGAAACTGACTTCATGGAAAACAAAGAGCGTTCTCATACTATTTTAACATGTGAAACTAGCTTGTGCTAGCTTCCTCATGTTAGTCCAGCAGCTAATACTAGCCAACAAAGGAGCAGAATCGGATTATCCCTTATAGAACCAGGATGGTTTGACTTTGGAAATGGAACCTTTTTGTTTCCTAAATAAAACACCTCACATCATTTTACTAAGTTGTTACAGAATAATTGTACTAAGTTGTTACAGAATAAATAAATAGAATAAATAAACTGTAAATAACTTAATTATGACAAAAATGTCATTTAGAACCTCATAATTCCAGCGAGACAAACAGTTGTTTGTTATTGTTTCATCACACATTTCTGATTCCTCTTCAGACTCAGTGACTGTAACCTCTCAGAGAGAAGCTGTGGAGTTCTGTCCTCAGTTCTCAGCTCCCAGTCCTCTAGTCTAAGAGACCTGGACCTGAATACCAACGACCTGCAAGATTCAGGAGTGAAGCTGCTGTCTGATGGTCTGAAGAATCCACACTGCCGACTGGAAACTCTCAGGTCAGACTCAACTACTTTGAGAAGTTTACCTATTAAGCTTTCAATGATACGTTTACATGCACCAAATATTCACTTCTTTGCTCTTATTCAGAAAAAGAACCTTTTACTACTAATCTGATTACATGGCTGATGAAAAACGTTTCTGCTGGTAACGACTTACCAGCAAAAGAAAAAATCACTGAAGAAAACCAAACTTCTGTTTTCTCTTTTCCCTGCCCTTGGATGTTTTACTAGTTTAATAAATCCAGTGTTGTAGCGAAAAACCTTCAACTACATAATAGGGCCATTTCAGATAAACTAACTATCTAACAGATAGTCTCACAATTATAGTCCCAGATGAAAAGAAGTCCAGCCAGTCTTTAATCCAAAGAAAAAGAGATGTTTATTAGCCAATACCGGATCCAAACATCACGGGTTACCCCGGGGTAAGCGCCCGAGAGCCCCGGGTCCTCGGTTTATATGCTGTTGAACCCAGGATATTTCCACGCCCATGTCCTCATCCTTTCTACAAATCAGGATCTTAATATCCCAAAAACTATGACTGTCATAATTTCCCCACCCATAATTTGGTACAGCTATCACACTTTGGCAGGGGTTTTCCCCCAAAGCTTCTACAAAGCGTCTCTCCTCAATCCAGTTATTATGACACAATGGTGTACACAGTGGGTCTACACTGTGTACACAGTCTGTATAGACTCATGAACCCAGGTTCAGGTGGTGTCAGTGTTGCCAGGTGAGAAATGTAGGATTATCGTACCAGAGACATAAAATTATCGTATTTTGAGGGAAATTATCGTACACCCGTCATAACCAAAATAACAAGTCTATTGATGCGCTATAGTCACTCTAGTGTTGAATAGCGTCTAACATGTTCACTCATTTTCAGTGCTTCTTCTTCCAGACTGGCTCTGCTTCTTCTTAATTATTATTATTTTTTTTCCCTCACTCATGGGGCAGGTGTAGCGGACTGGAATTTCCAGCCAATCGTGAAACAGATGCCTTCAGATTCACAAAAAAACTCCGACAGACAGTTGCGACAGGCTGATTACAACCAATTACAACCACACATTCACGGAATGGTGAAATTATCGTATTTCTGGTCTTTTTTGGGATTATTGATCGTACATCGTACAGAGGGCAAAATTATCGTACAAATACGATAATTATCGTACACCTGGCAACACTGGGTGGTGTAGACAGTTTGTGTAGACTCATGAACCCAGTTGCAAGGCCTTTAAATCACAGCCTGTCATGGTGACCTAGATATCCTTTGGCTGCAGAAATAATTAACCCCTTAGCCACTACACCAGCTGGCATTTATAAATGCTGTTGTACGTCAGTCTACGTTTGTGAACGCCCCTACACGAACATGTGAGCCTGAACTACAACACCGGTGTCTCTGCTGTCAAGGTGGAGCCAGTTTGAACCACTTTTTACACGGTTGAGTAGACTGTGTTTAATATTCAATGACCTCATATTCTTGTCACGTGCGGAAGCAGCAGGGAGGACCCACATGCAGACTCAAAGGTATGCAGATGCAATTTAGACACACTATTCATGAAAACATGAATCATTCTCTCTGGCCAGCAGAGAGAATGCACCTGATTGGAATATCAACTCTGACAACTGAACATGAATCAAGCAGACATTTTGATGCTGCTAACAGTTTTAATTCAAGGTTTAAAGCTTCTAACTAATCTAGGCTAGGGTCACTAAGAGGTGGAGCGCGGTCCAGATCCAGACCCAGACCCCATCCTATCTGGACCCAGGCCCATAACTGATAGATCCTTGAGAATTATTAAATGGTCCATTTTACTGCTGCAGCGTTAGCATCATTACACTGGTTCAGATGGTTGGAGGCTAAATCACCTCACTGGTTGCTACTCGCAGACACTTAATTACCCAGTAATGCAACAGGACGAGACGTTAATTCCGAAATTATTCAAATCTGTGCAAACTGGAGTTTCTGTGAGTGACGGTTCTATGGTGACCAGACTCACTGACAGCTGACGGATCAGGTAGGTGAGATCTAGAGCCGATAGATAAGTTCACATGGCTGCTCTGAAAGAGGAACGCTGACAGTGAGAACAGAGCTTTGAATCAAGAACGGACAGACTCTCCTGTGTTTCCTTCAACTGGCATTTGAACACCTGAATGCCTCATATGTTCTGAGACTCTTAAGAATGAAGGATTTTCAAAGCTGTGTTTTGTTTTTTACTGTTATTGTGAGAGTACTTGTTATTTATAATTTCTCCAGTTCAATATGGAAACTGACAACAAACATATTTGAGATGTAATTGAATTACAGCCTTTTTTCTTTGCTACTTGGTTTAAAATCAATAGCCAGATCTTTGTTGGGACACCAGGTCTGAAGACATACCACATAGACGGTTTCAACTGTTGTTTCTTGACTTCTCTTCCTCCTCTATCCGTCTCTGTCCATCACTCAGCCACGCTTATCCCACCCAGTACAACATCAACACAACAACAGAGAATTATAACTTTTTTCATTTTAAACTCCCCAGAAGTGACAGAAGTGTGTGTGTGTCTTCAGTCTGTCAGGTTGTCTGATCACAGAGGACGGCTGTTCGTCTCTGGCCTCAGCTCTGGACTCCAACCCCTCCTATCTGAGACAGCTGGACCTGAGCTACAATCATCTGGGGGACTCAGGAGTCAAGCTGCTGTCTGCTGGACTGGAGGGTCCACACTGGAGACTGGACATTCTCAGGTGAGGACAGATGGACAGACACCAGACTGGACTCTCAGGTGAGGACAGATGGACAGACATCAGACTGGACACTCAGGTGAGGACAGATGGACAGACATCAGACTGGACACTCTCAGGTGAGGACAGATGGGCAGACACCAGACTGGACTCTCAGATGAGGACAGATGGACAACAGTCTCTGACTGAGGAGCTGGGCTTCATGTTTACTGGTGTTTGAATGTCTTCCTGCAGGGTGGACCATGGGGGACAGCAGAGATTGAGACCTGGTGTGAGGAAGTGTGAGTATGTCTTCAGTAACTCAGCTGCTCCAGATTTGAACGTGTTCATGACTGAAATCCGATTCTAATCAGGATGTAGAGTTTGTTTCTTCGTGGCTGTAAAGGTGTCGTGTTGTGTTCACACCAAATGCCACATTTTCACGTTCAATTACACACAAAGTCAACGCAATGGACGCCAATTCCTGCCGGATGGCAACAGAGGCGAATACACAACATTCCTGTTGTTGTCGTGTTTGTGTGAGTTTAAATATTTGAAGTGAAGAGAGAAGTTCCTGAGACTCTGTGTCTCTAAAGCGTCTCAGCGAGATCGTCCTCCTGTCATCCTGAAGTCCCTGAATCCTAAATGGAGGACCCAGATGTTGTCTCCTGGGTCTGTGGTCCCCCAGAGCACATTAGTCCACAGACCAGATCACAGTTTGGTCTGGTTTCAATATTTACTCATTTTAGGCCCAACTGTGATATTTTTACTACACTCTAAGAAATAAGGGTTCCAATAGGGTTCTTCTACAAGGGCTGAGGTCCTACCTGGAACCATTTGCTTCTGAAAAACCCTTTCCGGAACCCACCCTCTAAATCTAAAGTCCATACCATTACCCACTAAGCTATCCAGCAGAATGTGTAGATCAGGGACTCCTCTGACTCGCCACACTCACTTGTACAGCCAGGTTGACAGTTCCTTCATGTCAGTGGTCAGACAGAGGGAGCTGATCATGTGTCTGTTTAGCTTTGTCTGTATAATGTGTGACTTCTGCTTTTGGGTCACAGGTTCAATTCCCATGTTGACAGGTATCATACCTTGCTGATTGCACTTCCAGACAATTACCTCAGTTGGCTAGGAGCTGGTTCTTGGTGCCAGACGATGTGGGTTCAAGCCCCAGCAAGGGTGATAATGGTAATACATCAAAATACCTGGTAGTCTTCGTGAAACAAATGTACAAAATTTTAGAGTCATGGTAGATGATGTTTGACAAAAACATATCATAATTTTACCTTAAAAAAATGTTTTTTTTTTACAGTGGTTTCAAATCTGCCTGCGCGACTGTGAATGGCTTACTCAATTTGTGAAGCCATAGTTGAGTTGCCACTTGCCAATTAGCTCAGTGCGACAGACAATGGTCTTTGGTTCCAGAAATTGTGGATTTCAGCCTCAACTGGTGCAAAATGAACATTATAATGTCAACTGTCTTGCCTTCCTATTCTCCTGTTTGTTGCTCAGAATGGCCTAAATTTGCCAAAAATAGCCGACCCATCGCTGCGCAGCAGCTATAATTGTGTTTATTTTTTTTAAAGTTTAGTTACACTGCTTCCTTCTTCAGGAGGAAATGACACACAGCAAAGAAGCAGCCGGGGGAATTGAACGCTGGGTCCCTACAGCAAAGATATAACCCCTCTTTCTGGGGCATCTAAGTGAGCTATACCGACTTTATCCGCCTCTTTGACCTGCTCAAAAGTAGTGAAAAGTCTGTTTTTATCTCGGGTCCAATTCCCACATTGGGGCGGGGAATGGGTCGTTTTAGTAGGATCCTAAGTCTCCACACCTGGCTCCTGTCCATCTGCCATACTCACAACATTGGTTTTATCGACAATTTTAACCTATTTTTGGATCGCCCTTCTTTATTTAGTAGAGACGGCATTCACCCAAACAACGTGGGCAGTCGTATGGTCACGGCAAACATCCAGCACACTGTACTGCTTTCGTCACGTGACTGACTATTGGGGTCACACCATAGGTCACATACTCGCCCTCACTCTTCTTCCTTCTCTCCCCACTGCACAAAGGTCAGCCCTGTACCCTCTGCTGTTACTAGCTCCCCCGTGTGGCATGACAGTAGTGCTGCCATCAACACTCCTGTCCAAACGAACAGTCTCGCACTACCTCTCAGACCTGCTCAGTGCTCCCCCTATATACCCTCAAAATTTGCCCACAACACCGGACTTGGACCGCATAGACTCACCAACATTTCACCCATCCCCGTAATCATTACACTCCGTCATCACAACAGACACTGCCACACCCACTCTGTGAACTTTTACAACCTCAGACCACTCACAAAACAACCATCCACTCCAGTCCACAAGCCACCTGTCAACATCAACATGGCACTTTTTAACGTTTGCTCTATGTGATTTTAGATAATAAGTTAGACTGTCTTCTTTTAACTGAGACATGGCTTGGCACTGACGCACCCGCTGTTCTCACTGAGGCTTCCCCACCAAATTTTAATTTTTTATTTTCTACTAGAGAGGGTAGAAGAGGAGGCGGGACAGCATCCATCACCCACAACTCACTTACCTCAAATAGAGTGTTTTTTAACAGTTACATGTCATTTGAGCATCATGCCTTTACTTTTAGCTGCCCCCCGATTCTCTGCATCAATGTATATAGACCACCCCATCACTCTACTTCCTTAATCAGTGAATTTTCAGAACTACTTTCAATTATCCACACCTCTCATAGCAGGATTTTAATAACTGGTGATTTTAATCTACACGTTGATGCTACCTCGGACCCGATATCCAGAGAGTTTTTAAATCTTTTAAATTGTCTTGATTTTAAGCAGCACGTCATGCAGCCGACTCACAACAGAGGATACACCCTGGACCTGGTCATAACGCATGGCCTGTCCATCGGTGTGTCCTCTGTTGTCGGCCTGGCTGTGTCTGACCACTACTGCATGTTTTTTAATATTACCAGTTTTAACAATGGGGGGGCCCCGGTGACAACAGTGAGGAGGCGCTATCTAACTTGCAATGTTCTTGTTGATAATTTTAACAGTAGACTGAAGTCAACTCCTGACTCAGTTGCTCCACTTTTAACAAAAACAATAAAAAGAAAACCTATACCCCCTTGGAGAAAAAACAATGAAATCAGTGAACTAAAAAGAAAATGCAGGACTGCTGAGAGAAGATGGAGAAAAAGTAAATTAACAGTCCACTATGACATTTTACGTCAACAACTCAAAACCTACAATAATGCAGTCAGAAAGGCACGAATTTCCCATTTCTCAAAACTCATCACCAACCATAAAAACAACCCTCGGTACCTCTTCTCCACCTTCGATATGTTAACAGGTTCTAAGTCTAATGAAGTTTTTAAGACACCCACAGATGATCTTTGTGAGAACTTTGCAGACCACTTCAGAACCAAAATCAAGGACATCAGATCCTGCCTTTTATCCCATCAAGTTTTATCTGTTAACACACCTGAACTAATGTCCTTACCTGAGGAAACACTGGAGAGTTTTGCCCTGGTTGATGCAAGGACACTTGGTCGAGTATTCTCCCAAGTTAACCCAACAACTTGCCTTTTAGATCCAATTCCAACATCATTCTTAAAATCATTTTATGGATTCTTTGAGGAACAGTTTTTAAACATCACGAACTGCTCTCTTCAGACAGGCGTCTTTTTCCACCGCCTTCAAAAAGCCCCTTCTTAAGAAGAGCAACTTAGATCCCAACGTTTTTAATAACTACCGTTTTTAAGTAAAATTTTAGAAAAACTAGTTTTTAATCAAGTTAATGACTTTTTAAACAGAAATAACATCTTGGAGAAACATCAATCTGGTTTTAGGAGAAACCACAGTACCGAGACAGCACTTTTAAAGATTTTAAACAACATCAGATGGAATTTAGATAACAAAAAGCTCACAGTGTTGGTTCTACTGGATCTTAGCGTCGCTTTTGATACAGTAGACCATCACACTTTATTAAACAGACTCAGCCATCCGGTCGGCCTCTCTGGTACTGTCCTCAACTGGTTTTGTGCTTATTTCACAGACCGATGTTTTTATGTAAGTATGGATACATGTTCCTCAGGAACCCATGAAAGTGGATGTGGAGTTCCCCAAGGGTCAATTTTAGGTCCACTTCTTTTTAATCTTTACATGCTTCCTCTTGGGGATGTCATCAGGAGACACAGCATCAGCTTCCATAGCTACGCTGATGATACACAACTGTACATGGCCGTGTCTGTTGATGACACAGGGCAAATTGATGCCCTTTTTAACTGCATTATAGACATCAAGTCATGGATGGCAGTAAATTTCCAAAAAATTTCCAAAATGTCAAGATCTTGAATCAACACAATCAGTAAAAAATCTGCGCGTGATTTTTGATTCTGAGCTGAATTTTATCCCACATATCAGAAATATGACAAAAATAGGTTTCTATCATCTTAAGAACATAGCCAGAGTACGCCCGTTACTCTCCCAGGCCAGTACGGAGGTGCTAATGCATGCTTTTATTTCCTGTCGTCTAGATTATTGCAATGCCCTGCTCTCTGGTCTTCCCAAAAAGAGTACTCTAAATCTCCAATTACTACAAAATTCAGCCGCACGCGTGCTGACGAAGACCAGAGGGCAGGAGCACATTACACCAGTTTTAAAATCCCTGCATTGGCTCCCCATCCGCTTCAGGATTGATTTTAAGGTTCTTTTATTGGTTTTTAAATGTCTTAATGGCCTTGCTGTTACGGCTTGAGGAAGGATTTAGTCTGGACCCAAAAATGCAGAGTTGTAACAGATTTATTCCAAACAAAGTATCAACAGAAATCGCCTTAGCAAGGGAAAAAATGTTCTAAGAAGTTTAAACAACGAAAAGGGTCTTCACAAAACGAAGTAACAACACAAAGTCACCACGAGGGGAAAAACCTACTAGTAATCACTAAACAGGAAAAGAGCAACGAACCACTGGATCGTGGAGAGAGGCGAGGAATCTGCTCAGAGACATGTACATGCGAGAAGGACAAAGGATCATCTGGCACAGGGCAGACAGAGCAGTTGGCTTAAGAAGCCGGCCAAACGAGCTGATAGGCAGCAGGTGTGTCTCGTGAACTGCCCTGGAGCACCGGCCCCGCCCCTCTCCGCTCACCTGAAAAAAAGGAAAAGAAGGTGAGGAACACAAAACAAGACCTGAACCACCACAGTACCCCCCCCCTAATGGACGCCTCCTGGCGTCCTACCAGGCTTACCCGGGTACCTAACATAGAAATCTTGCAGCAGCTGTGGATCGAGGATGAGGGAGCGTGGGAGCCATGAACGCTCCTCGGGGCCGTACCCCTCCCAGTCGACCAGAAACTGAAAGCCGCGACCCCTCCTGCGGACGTCCAAGATTTCCTTCACCGTGTATACTGGATGACCATCGATGATGCGGGGAGCTGGCGGTAGCGGAGCAGGGGGCTGAAGGGGACTGTCTGTGACCGGTTTGAGCAGTGAGACGTGGAAAACCGGGTGGATCTTGAGGGCGGCGGGGAGGCGGAGTCGGACGGCGCTGGGGTTGATGATCTTTTCAATAGGGTAGGGGCCGATGAATCGGGGAGCCAGCTTCCGGGAGTCGGTTTGAAGGGGAAGGTCCCGGGACGACAGCCAGACCTGTTGGCCCACCTGATAGGCCGGAGCTGGGGTCCGATGGCGGTCCGCCAAACGTCGGTTTCGCTCCGCGGTCCTGCTCAGGGCTGTGCGGGCCTCCCTCCAGACCCGGCGGACCCTGTGAAACTGGGCTTGTACTGAGGGAACCGCTGCGTCGGACTCCTGGCTAGGGAACAGGGGAGGCTGATAGCCCGAGGTCACCATAAAGGGTGACATACCAGTGGCCGAGCTGATCAAGGTATTGTGGGCATATTCGACCCAGGGGAGGTGTGTGGCCCAGGAAGCGGGGAGACGAGAAGCGACGCAGCGGAGGGCGGACTCAAGGTCCTGGTTAGCCCGCTCTGTTTGGCCGTTCGTCTGAGGGTGATAGCCGGACGACAGGCTGGCGGTGGCCCCCAGGGCCCGACAGAAAGCCCCCCAGACTCGAGAGGTGAATTGTGGACCTCGGTCTGACACAATGTCCAAGGGGATGCCATGGAGCCTGAACACATGTTGAATGAGCAGGTTAGCGGTCTCCAAGGCGTTGGGCAGTTTCGGGAGGGGAACAAAATGAACCGCCTTGGAGAACCGATCAACAATGGTTAAGATGGTGTCATTACCTTCTGAGGGAGGGAGGCCGGTGACGAAATCCACAGCGATGTGTGACCATGGGCGTGGGGGAACAGGTAGAGGCTGCAGCAAACCAGCTGGAGGACGATGAGAAGCTTTACTGCGCGAACACTCAGGGCAGGAGGCAACGAACGTCCTGACATCAGCTGCCATTGATGGCCACCAGAAGCGTTGCCGGACCAGTGCTAGCGTGCGATATACACCAGGATGACAGGCTACTCGAGAGGTGTGGCCCCAGATGAGTACTGAAGACCTAGCAGCCGGAGGAACGAACAGCTGTCCAGGTGGGCAGCCATCAGGGACCGGCTGATTCTGCTGGGCGTCTTGTACTTCCTGCTCCACCTGCCACTGCAACGCTCCCACCACACGTTGAGAAGGAAGGATCATCTCCTCCTCTGCCTTCCCTTCCTCCACAGTGAACTGACGTGAGAGGGCATCTGGCTTCACGTTCCGGGAACCAGGGCGGTAGGTCATGGTGAAGTTGAACCGCCCCAGAAAAAGCGCCCAGCGTGCTTGACGGGAGTTCAACCTCCGGGCGGTACGCAGGTAAGCCAGGTTTTTGTGGTCAGTCCAGATTATGAAGGGATGAACAGCCCCCTCCAGCCAATGCCGCCACTGTTGAAGAGCCAGCACCACCGCTAACAACTCACGGTTCCCCACATCGTAGTTCCGTTCTGCTGGGGAGAGGCGTCGAGAAAAGAATGCACACGGGTGGAGTTTGTTGTCCGCAGGGAGACGCTGGGAGAGGACGGCCCCGACCCCAGAGTCCGAGGCATCAACCTCGACCACAAACTGCTGCTCGGGATCTGGGTGAACAAGAACAGGTGCTTTAGTAAACATCTCCTTTAAAATAGTGAAAGCGTGATTGGCTGCTGGAGTCCAACAGAAACTGACCTTACTGGAGGTGAGTTGTGTGAGAGGGGAAGCAACCTGGCTGTAATTTCGTATGAAACGACGGTAAAAGTTAGCAAATCCTAAAAATCTTTGGAGATCTTTTCTGGACGCGGGAGTGGGCCATTCCCTGACCGCCTCCACTTTGGAGGGGTCGGCACGGAGCTGGCCTTTCTCCACAATGTACCCCAAGAAGCTCACTGAGGGGACGTGAAACTCACACTTCTCTGCTTTAACAAACAATTTGTTCTCCAGCAGCCGGGTCAGCACATCACGGACATGAAGCACATGGTCTTCCTGAGAACGAGAGAAGATTAAAATATCATCCAGATACACGAAGACAACTCTGTCTAACAAGTCTCTTAACACGTCGTTAACCAGTGATTGGAAAATCGCTGGGGCGTTGGTTAGGCCGAATGGCATAACCAGGTACTCATAATGCCCCAAGTGAGTGTTGAAGGCGGTCTTCCATTCATCACCCTCACGTACCCGTACCAAATGGTAGGCGTTGCGCAGATCCAGCTTTGTGAAGACTGTGGCATGGTGCAGCGGACTGAAGGCAGAGTCAATGAGAGGCAGGGGGTATTTGTTCTTCACGGTGATGGCATTAAGCCCTGTATAGTCAATACAGGGGCGTAAAGTCTTGTCTTTTTTGGCCACAAAGAAAAACCCCGCCCCCACCGGGGACGATGAGGGCCTTATCAGCCCTGCTGCCAAGGAGTCGTTAACGTATGTCCCCATGGCCTCTCGTTCTGGTTTTGTAAGGTTGTACAAACGTCTAGTGGGGAGTGGGGCACCAGGGAGTAAGTCAATAGCACAGTCATAAGGACGGTGTGGAGGAAGTGTGTTTGCGGAGGTCTTGCTGAAAACTTCTCTTAAATCATGATATACTCTGGGAACATTTGACAAATCTATGACCTCTGTTTGCTGAGCGGGAGCAGGGGACCTGGCTGGAATGGCTGACTGGAGGCAACAGGCGTGACAATGTGAACTCCATTCCCGGATGGAGGCCGTAGGCCAGTCTATATGTGGGTTGTGTTTTTTTAACCATGGTATGCCCAACACCACAGGAGTATGAGGGGAAGAGATGACAAACAGTTCTACAAATTCATGGTGATTGCTGGAGAGGATGAGTTTTAGCGGGTCGGTGCGGTGGGTGACTATCTCCAGTAGCTTACCGTCAATGGCCAGGACCTCTTTAGGGGAGGTAAGTTTATGTAGGGGCAAATTGTTCGTCTTAACAAAGTTAACATCAATGAAATTGTCGTCAGCTCCTGAGTCGACCAGGACTGCGACTGGGAGCGAACGTTGTGGCCCGTGAATCATACCTGCAACCTGTATGCGGGATGAAGTAGGGGAAGAGATTCGGCTCACCAGAGTTCCCCCATCTACTGGCGAGCCTTGTCTTTTGGCAGCTCTGGGCAGCTGGTGAGGAAGTGTCCAGGGTGGCCGCAGTAGAGGCAGAGCTTCCCCATTATGCGTCTCCGTCGTTCTGCCAGCGTGAGATGAGCTCGTCCCAGCTGCATGGGTTCTTCTTCTGGGGTGTGAAGAGTCCCTGGGGCTGCCAAGGTGGCGCTGTTGACTGTCGGTGATGTCTCGAGGAGGCTGGACTGGGAAGCGACGAGGGGCCGTCTTCTTCTTCCCTCTGTTCTCTCTCTATTTCTTTCCCTGATCCGATTATCCAACCGTATGGCCATGTCTATCAACTGGTTCAGGGAGGTGCTATCGTCACGAGTGGCTAACTCGTCTTTCATAACCCCCGATAAACCTTTTAAAAACACTGCTTGTAGAGCTGAGTCCCCCCACCCACTTTCTGCTGCCAAGATGCGAAACTCTACCGCATACTGGGATACTGAGAGAGAGCCCTGATGTAAGTCCAGAAGCTGGCTTATGGCCTGTGTGCCCTTTACGGGATGATCAAACACCATTTTCATTTCCTCTATGAACGAATGGTAATCAGATGTGATGGCTGAGTTCTGACTGGAGATGGCTAACGACCATGCGGCCGCCTGTCCTGTTAGCAAGCTCATGATAAATGCTATTTTGGACTGGTGTGTGGAATAAGTGCCTGGCTGTTGACTAAAAACTAGTGAGCATTGGTGAAGAAATTGTGCACAAGTCCCTAAATCTCCTGCATATCTGGCGGGGGTAGGGATGTAGGGCTCACGGGGCTGCAGCGGGGAACTGACGGGTGCGTCAGCTGCAGGAAGTGGTGGTGATGAGTCCGGGGATGGAGCCAGCCGCTCAAGCAGGAGAGCTAGCTGTCCCCTCATCTGCGCCATGCTTGTCGTCATCTGCTGGAGGTGCTCTGTGGTTTGCTGCAGGACCGACTCCTGCTGGTTAAGCCTGCTCGCTTGGTCGGCAAAGGCATGTTTGAAGCCCTCGATCTCCGCTGGGTCCATGATGGCCAGATGATTCTGTTACGGCTTGAGGAAGGATTTAGTCTGGACCCAAAAATGCAGAGTTGTAACAGATTTATTCCAAACAAAGTATCAACAGAAATCGCCTTAGCAAGGGAAAAAATGTTCTAAGAAGTTTAAACAACAAAAAGGGTCTTCACAAAACGAAGTAACAACACAAAGTCACCACGAGGGGAAAAACCTACTAGTAATCACTAAACAGGAAAAGAGCAACGAACCACCGGATCGTGGAGAGAGGCGAGGAATCTGCTCAGAGACATGTACATGCGAGAAGGACAAAGGATCATCTGGCACAGGGCAGACAGAGCAGTTGGCTTAAGAAGCCGGCCAAACGAGCTGATAGGCAGCAGGTGTGTCTCGTGAACTGCCCTGGAGCACCGGCCCCGCCCCTCTCCGCTCACCTGAAAAAAAGGAAAAGAAGGTGAGGAACACAAAACAAGACCTGAACCACCACACTTGCGCCCTCTTACTTATCTGAACTGCTTTTATCATATCAACCCTCGCGGACCTTGAGGTCCTCTGGCACCGGCCTTTTATCCATACCAAAACCAAGAACAAAAACCCACGGTGAGGCAGCCTTTAGCCACTACGGCCCCCACCTATGGAACAGCCTGCCGGAGAACCTCAGGTCTGCAGAGACTCTTGACATTTTTAAAGGCAGGTTAAAGACACACCTTTTTAATCAGGCTTTTAACTAATATTTTAAATTCCTTTTCAATTCTTATGTGGTTCTATTGTATTATATGTTGTTCCTTCTATCTTGTTTTTTAAGACGATTTTAACGTTAAATTATTTTATTTGTTTTATTTACCTACGGTTCTATTTAATTTAATTTATTATCTTACCTATTCTTATCCTTTTAATTGTTCACTCCATTTATTTATCTTTTGTGAAGGGTCTTATCCTATCGTATGTCTTTAGTTTTTAAGGTTTTACTCCAGAGTTTCCTCAGGGAGGTCCTCCAAGTCCGGGCTGCTGCTGGGGGTGATGTCCTTGGGTCCCTTCGCCCCCCGACCAGCTGTTGTCTATCAGGGTCAGACGGCCTGGGCACAGGTGCTCCCCGTGGCACAGCCTGTGGCTCCTCCCAGCGTAGATGTCCCCAACGACGGCGCTCCCTCGATCCTCAGTGCCTTGCCTTCCCTATTGCCAGTAGTAAGAGTGTGGTCTTAACCTATCGTGGCACAGCCTGTGGCTCCTCCCAGCGTAGATGTCCCCAACGACGGTGCTCCCTCAATCCTCAGTGCCTTGCCTTCACTATTGCCAGTAGTAAGAGTGTGCAGATGTGTGTGTGTGTGTGTGTGTGTGTGTGTGCATGTATGAAGTACGGAGGGTGGGAGGGAGGGGTTTTCTTTATTGTTTTTGTTCTTTCTTGTGTAAAGCACTTTGTGCTGCACACCCGGTGTATGAAAAGTGCTTCATAAATGAAGTTTGATTGATTGATTGATATACTATTCACTGGACAAAGGCTTTTGAAAGTTTGTTACAAGTCAGGTGATCTAGAGATACAGTTTGAGGTTGTGAGTTCAAGCCCTGGTTGATGCAGAGTGACCATGTTAATGCCTACTGAGGTGATGTGTGGATTAGTGACAGACAATTTGAAAAAATATTAAACACTTATTTTACAGACAATTTTACTCATGTATTTGTCTCCTCCTCATACTTTTCCATGATCGGCCTCATCCCATGGCTGCTGTACCCTGCTGACTGGCTTAGTCAAGTTGTGAAGCTGCACAAATGTTCAGTGATAAAGGAAGGTCTTGGATGTCAACATTAACTGATGCAAGAATCATATTGTAATGCTCACTTTGGGGCTACCGCATAAGGGTTTGTTGATGCTGGGTATTGAACCTTGATCTCCCAGGGGAAAGGGCAAGGTTTGGTGTGTTGGGCCTGGGAGCTGGCCCCATGGTAGCTGTCATGTGTGAGTTAAGAGCTGGTTACCCCATAGATTGCACCATATGGTCTGGTCTTCAGCCTCTACAAAGCAAGTGTGACATACCAATAGTGATTACTGTGAACAGAACAGACCAAAGAAGAACAGAAGAGAGAGAACAGAAGAAACTTCAGAGAATCAAGGTGAGCTAAATATAATATCTTATTTCAGCATGCTGACCCTAGCTGAGGACTTTTATGGTGAAAGGTGGACCAAGCATTTGTTTCTTGTTATGTTTTGTTCGTTTGCTTGTTTGTTTGTTTTCTTGTAGAAATGACTTACACAGCTTGGATGAAAGCCGAATTGTGCCATTGGCTTGAAAAAGAGGGCTTTGCCGAGATTTCCATTATTGTTATAATACGTAACATTTTGAGTACTTGTTGTATAACACTGAAAAGTATTTTAACATTATTTAAATTGATGTGAAAACTTTGTGGGGTTCCCTCACTTTCTCATGATTCTGTTCCACTGTCACGATAACTACATACAGTATGTACTCTTATTCCTTTCATTGGACCATGCATTATTTTATTGTTTGTAGATAGCCTACAATAAGGCGCAGTAAGTGCACCTTGGAT
Source organism: Eutrigla gurnardus (assembly GCF_963514095.1). Classification (NCBI taxonomy): domain Eukaryota; kingdom Metazoa; phylum Chordata; class Actinopteri; order Perciformes; family Triglidae; genus Eutrigla; species Eutrigla gurnardus. Next base: position 20,493,322 of record NC_139931.1, read on the forward strand.
TGATGGAACTAAAACTTTTTTGTCTCCCCTTTCTGCCATGTCACCGTTGCTGGAGATTACACAAATTCACCTACTGAGGACAGCATGATGTGTCTGGCCTGTCATGTTGCTGATTCCACTGGACCTATGCTAACTTTTGACCTGTTCTCCCCTGGACCTACACAGCCTGTTCTGTTGGACTATCTTTAAATAAATGTTTTTCTCATTAAAATGTTTTGAATGTTTGTTCAATGTCAACATGATAAATGGCCACAATATAATATGAACCAAACTGATCTGTAGAATACAATATGGTTCTTTATAGAACCCTCAGAAGACAAGACGGTTATTTGTGAAAACCTTTGAAAAGGGATGTTTTTAGAACCCCCTGTGTGAGGTCTAGATGAAACCCTTGAAACATGAAAGGGTTCTTGGTGGAACTCCTTTTTTGGGTTCTAGATGAAACCCTTGAAAAATGAAAGGGTTCTTAGTGGAACTCCCTGTGTGGGTTCTAGATGAAACCCTTGAAATATGAAAGGGTCTTAGTGGAACTCCTTGTGTGGGTTCTAGATGAAACCCTTGAAATACAAAAGGGTTCTTAGTGGAACTCCCTGTGTGGGTGCTAGATAAAACCCTTGAAAAAACGAAAGGGTTCTTAGTGGAACTCCCTGTGTGGGTTCTAGACGTAACCCTTGAAATATGAAAGGGTTCTTAGTGGAATTCCTGTGCGGGTTCTAGATGAAACCCTTGAAATATGAAAGGGTTCTTAGTGGAACTCCCTGCGTGGGTTATTTGTAGAACCTCTAATGAGGGGTTCTGGGTGGAACTCCCTGTTTGGGTTCTAGATGAAACCCTTGGAAAATGAAAGGGTTCTTGGTGTAACCCCCAGTATAGGTTCTTTGTTGAACCTCTCTCATGGGGGTTCTGGGTGGAACCTTACACACACAGTTCTAGGTATAACCCCTTAGAAATAAAAGTGCTAAGTAGAACCATATAAGGTTCTTCGGCTTGTCCTCATAGGAGAACCCTTTTTGACTCCAGGTAGAACCTTTAATAAAGGTTCCACCTGGAACGCTTTTAGAGGGTTCTACCGAGATCCCACATAAAGGGTTATACCTAGAACTGTGTGTGTAAGGTTCAATCCAGAACCCTCCATGAGAGGTTCTACAAAGAGTCAGTGTAACAGAATCATGAGAAAGTGAGGGAACCCCACAAAGTTTTCACATTGATTTAAATAATGTTGAAATACTTTTCAGTTCTATGTAACAAGTACTCAAAATGATACGTATTGTTACAATATTGGAAATCTCGGCAAAAACCTCTTTTTCAAGCCAATGGCACACTTCGGCTTTCGTCCAAGCTGTGTAAGTCATTTCTACAAGAAAACAAACAAACAAGCAAAAGACAAAACAACAAGAAACAAATGCTTAGTCCACCTTTCACCATAAAAGTCCTCAGCTAGGGTCGAGCATGCTGAAATAAGATATTATACAGGGTTGCCAACTCTCACGCTCCTGGCGTGACACTCACGCTTTCACCATCACTCTCACGCTGTCACGGCAAGCGTGAGTGTCACGCCAGGAGCGTGAAAGTTGGCAACCCTGTATTATATTTAGCTCACCTTGATTCTCTGAAGTTTCTTCTGTTCTGTTCTCTCTCTTCTGTTCTTCTTTGTTCTGTTCTGTTCACAGTAATCACTATTGGTATGTCACACCTGGTTTGTAGAGGGGGAAGACCAGACAATATGGTGCAATCCATGGGGCAACCAGCTCTTAACTCACACATGACAGCCACCATGGGGCCAGCTCCCAGGCCCAACACACCAAACCTCACCCTTTCCCCTGGGAGATCAAGGTTCAATTCCCGGCATCAACAAACCCTGATGTAGTAACCCCAAAGTCAGTGTTACAATATGATTTTTGCATCAGTTAAGGCTTGGCCTCTGACATCAAAGACCTTCCTTTATCACTGATCTGCAGCTTTACAACTTGACTAAGCCAGTAGGCAGGGTACAGCAGCCGTGGGGGGCCGATCATGGAAAAGTACGAGGAGACAAATACATGAGTAAAATTGTCTGTAAAATAAGTAATATTTTTCAAATTGTCTGTCACTAATCCAATTGTCTGGAAGTGCAATCAGCAAGGTATGATATCTATCGGGAATGGAACCTGTGACCTAAAAGCAGAAGTCACACATTATACAGACAGAGCTAAACAGACACATGATCAGCTCCCTCTGTCTGACCACTGACATGAAGGAGCTGTCAACCTGGCTGTTTGAGTGAGTGTGGCGAGTCAGAGGAGTCCCTGATCTACACAATCTGCTGGATGGCTCAGAGGGTAATGGTACAGACTTAGATTTGGAGGTTGGGGGTTAAAATCCTAGTCACAGCTAATCTTTGCCTGGGTCAACAAGATTTGCTGATGAAGGTCTTGCTTTCCTTTAATTTATGGTTGTGAAAATAAATTGGTAACAGAACATTTCAGTTTCAGGACTGCCATTATTTGTATCTCTGATCAGTAGGTGTAAGGTGATAGACTAGTATGGTGGATCTGATCACTCCACCCAGCTAGCAGGTTAGCTCAGTCACTAATGCCAGTGACTTCAGACTGGGTGGCAGGTGTTCAAATCCCAAGATGGGCAATTATGTTACAGTTTGATCAACAGGATCTGGAGAAGATGAAAAAAACAAATAAACAAAAAAAATGGATATGAAAAGTTTTTGTATCAGTAGTCACAAGGAATTGTATTTTGCACCATTATTGGTAAGTGTTATCAGGAAGTATGTCCCTGGTGACACAGGATCCATGCTTTCAACAAACCCTGAAGAACTCTTTCTTCCAAAAACGGTTCTCTGGATCAAAATAGTTCTTACTGGAGCCCTTAGTGTTACCAAGAACCCTTTTAAAACCTTTTATTCAGGAAAGGGGTTTTAAAGGGTTTTCTGGATCAAAATGGTTCTTACTGGAACCATTAGTATTACCAAGAATCCTTGAAAAACCCTTTCTTCTGGGAAGGGTTTTTCAGAAGCAAATGGTTCCAGGTAGAACCTCAGCCCTTGTAGAAGAACCCTATTCGAACCCTTATTTCTAAGAGTGCATAGTTTAGTGGGAGACAGAGATGAACCTTTAGCTGCATTGTGTTTGTGTCTGATTTGCTTTGATGGTGGTTACTCTGTCTGTCACAATAACAAACATACACACATCTCCTCCTCCTCCTCCTCCTCCCCCCCCTCTGGTGTGGTAGCAGTGTACTTGGACGGTCCTGCTGGCACTCTGACCTTCTACAGAGTCTCCTCTGACAAACTGATCCACCTCCACACCTTCAACACCACATTCACTGAACCTCTTCATCCTGGGTTTGGAGTCAGGTCTGGATCAGTGTCTCTGCATCCTCTTTAGGTCTAAAGTCGTGTTCACACCGAACGTGAAGCTAATTTTTCACACGCTGTGATTCCACTTTATTTAGATCCGATTTTAACAAACACAAGGTTTTCCAAAGTGCTGCACAAGATAAAACAATATAAAGTACAGAATAGAAAGATAAAAGTAATAACATAAATGGATAAGATAAAAATATATTCACGTTTACACATAAAATCCTAAAATCAACACCCTACATGATGTCAGAAGCCAAAGAAAATACATCCAGAGTCAATTCAAAGATGTGAATCTGTGTCTCTCAGCGAGGAACCAGATGTTGTCTCCTGGGTCTGTGGTCCCCCAGAGGTCTAGATAGTAGCCCACATTAGTCCAGAGACCAGACCAGACTATGTCAGAGACTGTCTGTGGTCCAAACAACAAGGTGGTCTGCTGTATTTCTGTCTAGATGACCTTATTCGGAGTGTTGATGGAGCAGCTACAATGTTAGCGTAGCCTAGCACCCATCAACCAGACTCCATTCAGAAAACCAGCATTTTGAAAGTAGTTATCTTGTGGTCTTGCAGACAGACCTAACAAAGCATGACTCAGCATTTTACTGATCACCATCATTATGGAGTTATTTCAGCATCCTTTTCATCTGCTTATTGATATTAAATCACAGTTAAATACTTTATTCTGGTTCCTCCAGGTGTGATAAACCAGCCCACGTGGGTCTTGCTAGATCCAGTGAATCCAGCATGGTGATCCAGCACCTCTGGATGATGTCATGATGATGTCATGAACTCAGACAGGACGGTGTTTGGTTTCCTGGCGTATCTGGGACTTTCAGCTGTGATTCCAGCGATGCTAATGCTCATATTTCTCCAGGCAGCAGACGAGGACAACGAGTTGCACACATTTTTGATTCAAGCCCATCAATCAACCCTGAACCAAAACTACATTATAACTCATCTGAGAGCCTGATTCTTAGTCTTTTGCACAACTGTTCACTATAAAATAATAGTTAATATAGACACTTCAGTGGCTGACATCATTTAAGCTATTCTTCTATATTAGTTTCACATATTCTATTGTAAATGTTGCCGTTTTCATAATTATTTAACAATGTCATTATACTATTTGACTGTGTGTATTGTTATGCACCAATCACCACGTCATATTCCTCGTGTGTGAAAACATACTTGGCAATAAAGTGTTTGTGATTCTGTATTTATCCAGAAGATCCTTCAGTGTTGAATGAGATCTGTAATGTATCCCCTTCCACCTCTGCTCAACTCTTCTGCATGCTTCCCTTTCTCTCTCATGTTACTCTGATGGATAGTTGAACATGAAAACAAGAAAAGACGTGAATTTTTTCACATCATTATAATTCAAATATAGTTCATACATTTTCATTTGATTGAAGTTTTATTTTAGAGGTACAAAACAATGGTTTTAAATTGTAATCAGAATTATATACATTATGTATAATTAATGATATATCTACAATATTAACTATTTCATGACAAACTTGACTTTGTGTCTAGGAGAACACGGGCAGTAAAATAACAGGCTTACCCAACCACTGGCAAAAAGGACCATGAAAAAAGGCTGCTCAAGCACTTTACGTGTCACAATGAATGACGTTTATTCGTGTGGAAAATTATTGACAGAGAAATCAAAGATCACAGAAATGAAAGCAGAAAAAGGCATCAGGGCCGCCAAAAACCACAAACAGCTCAGTGGACAAAACAGGCTGGTTCTGGGGGTTGAATCATGTTCAGGTATGGGGGATCCAAACAGACCTGAAACTAGTCCAAACAGACCTGAAACAGGTCTCCTGTGCTCCAGACCGGCTCGGGGTCCTGAGTCTATACGACCTCACACAGTATGATTGGCTCTATGTGGGAGAGACCAAACAGATTGGCTAGGTGTGCCCATTTCCCAACTCTGATCTGAGATTTTGAGCAGCCGTAGCTACCGTTAGCAAAGCAGCTGCAGCGCTACGTTAGCACACCTGCAGCCAGCGTCTAAGAAATCTAACTAAACCCTGAATAGACAGCAAAACTAAGTGAAGCATCGTGAACGTCAACATGTTAACGTCATTCATTGGCTCATTGGATACGTTGTTGTTGGAGATAACTGGGCTGTTTACTGCGATAGCGGTCTTGGTTGGCTTAACATCTTTAAGAGCATTAGCCAACACTCAACCGCCTGAAACTCCTCACCAACATTTAGTCACGTCAACAGTGTGTGACATTTAGTAGTATGTCCAACACCTTAGTGTGAAACCAGTTCTTGTAAGTTGCAGAATATTCACGGGAAAATATCACCGTATGACGTACAGCGGTGCTAACGCAGCAAGAAAATCACTTGATTGGTCTGCTTCATCAACAACAGTGTTGCCATGGTGACTGATTGATGGGCTGCAGATCGTAGAGACAGTTTGAGTCGAGAGAGAGACGGATTTCATTTCATGTGCCATTTAACAAAATAATTGTTGAGTTGAGAAGTTTGACTTATCTGCAATTAGGCACATTGACCAGACACAGTCCGGCCAGATACGAGGTTTCACCGAGTCTACTTTACAAACTGAGCAGCTGAAACATCTATCCTGTGTGACATATCATGTGTGTCTTTACACTTTGAAAAGATTTGAATTTTTTCTTACAGGAGAGAAACCTTTCAGCTGCTCAGTTTGAATGAGTTCTCATGTGTGTCTTTAAGCCTCCGCTCTCTGTGAAAGGTTTCCTACAAATTGAGCAGCTGAAAGGTTTCTCTCCTGTATGAGTTCTCATGTGTCTCTTTACACTTGAAAAATTTCTGACAAACTGAAGATGCCGGTGTGTTTTGTTCCTGAATGTTCCCATTCCAGCAGGTATTCGCGTCGAGAGCAGCGAAGAGCTGTAGTTCACAAAGCGGCCTCACATAAAACCTACCATTATCAAATTTCTTCGCCATAATCTTAGTTTTTTGGGGGGTTTTTTGCATGAAAAATTATCTTTAAAAACCACAAACAACATATGTAAAATTCATGGCACAATTCAAACGGGACCAGAAAATGACTTGATCTCGCCATAGGAATACATGCATCAGAACCTATATTGAGGTCCCATGTACCGGAAATAGAAAGACGGGACTTTGCCACTCTATCGAGACGATTTATGACTGAAAATACTGTTGATGACTGTGTAGGACACAGATGCATTCTGGGTCGTGTTTGGGGCTTCAGACTCGTGGTGTGAGCGGTATCGGAGCAGAACCGGACCGGTACTTTTATAATAAAAATGCAGCCGTGTGTCTCCATCCAAAGCTGCCTGCTCACGCTGTCCGCTTGCTCACATGTTTTGATTCAGGCTGAGTGTTTACTAGAAATATGTGCAGATGTGACTTGTCAGTAAAGTTTCAGTCATGTTCTCTGTGTTGTTCTCTCTTGTAATGACTTTGAGACTTCGCTCCTTGAGAACAACATCAAGCCATGCGTGTGTCGTATTAAAGGGATAGTTCGGAATTTTGGACATAAGACCTATTTTCCAACTCAGCCAGTGTGTTTGAGACATCTGGAGACGTTTTCAAGACATTTCATTCAGTTCTTCTAGTTGCCGAGTTTGCTTGTGCTATGGCTAGCGCAAGTCAATGGTTCTAGTTAGCATGGCATTAAAAACACACAGTGCACCCGAGGCAAATCAATTGTAACGGCAGACTGTCAATGTACATATCTGTGTTGATAGAATGTTTGAAATAAAACCAACCTTGCATTTTTAAGGATTTATGTCTCAGCAGCAGCAGCGTGTCATACTTCCTAGTAGGCTATGGCAGCGGCGGACTGATATCACCTAGCACTTATAAGTTACCAGTTCTATAATAGTTTGTTTACCTGCTGTCATTGCTACAGATGCAGAGTAGCCTGCAGTGCTAGTTTCTTCAATCTCACAGAAATGGCCACTTTTGGAGAATATACTGAAACTTTTGAAGACTCTGATGAGGAGTTTTTTTCTACCCAAACCCAACCGTAGCTGTACGAGCCTGAATATACAGAGGAAGAATTGCGCGAGAGGGATGCTCAAAGGGCAGAACATGAACAAGCGTCTGTGGAGACCGAGATAGCCCCCGCTGGAGCTGAGAACTGGGACTGAACAAACGGAGACTAGTGGTGCCAGGAGGGAATCCCCCGCAACGCGTCCGAGGGTTTACGGTTCTCCGGACGGAGCAGAGGTTCGGGTTCGCGGTGCGTAATTGTGGGTTGGCTGGGCCGTGGGCTGCGTGAGGTCCAAGCACTTTTCACCCAGGTCTGAGGGCATGAGGCCCGTCAAATCTGCGGTGTTCAGGTGTGTATTTACCGGCTGGATTCCGAGCAGTGCGTCTTAGAGTTTTGAGTCCGACGGAGCAAAGTAAAATTCCGCTGCTGCTGAGAAACTAGTCCCTCAAAAAGTTAGTTTTGTTTCAAATATTATTCTATCAACACAGATATGTACATCGACAGTCATGTCAGTGTTTTCATTGATTTGCCTCGGGTGCACTGTGGAGTGGGCAAGACTGTTTTTAATGCCATGCTAACTAGAACCATTGACTTGCGCTAGCCATAGCACAAGCGAACTCGGCAACTAGAAGAACTGAGTGAAATGTCTTGAAAACGTCTCCAGATGTCTCGAACACACCGGCTGAGTTGGAAAATAGGTATTATGTCCAAAATTCTGAACTATCCCTTTAAGACGTGATGATGTATGTACAACAGGCCCGTTTGGGCTGGATCAGTGTGAGTGCAAGCCGGCTGGGGACCCCTGTGGGGGGCAATGGTACGGATCGAATGGCCCTGGTGTGAGTGCGCCCTCAGAGGGTCCTCGTGCGGCACAAAGGTCACGAGGGTGAAAGAGACGTCCTCTTCTTGTGTCCAGTTATATCTGCAGCTGTTTTTCTTCTGTGGTTATTGGTAGTGACGTTATGGTCTGCGTCGAGGCTTCAAGGCATGTGTTGAGTATTTCGGCTCCTCCCCCAACAAAGCTCCGTGTCGAGATCTAAAATGACGTTGCGTATGACGAGCGAGGCTTCGTTTGGGCTCCTGTTTGGCGATACCGTTTACAGTTGGCGACTATAAAGATGCCTCATACACGAATACTAACTAGTGGGTTTATCATTATTATTACACATCATTATTATAAAAATGGACACATGATCAAAGCATTGTAGGTTCAAATCCAAGGTGGACTTACCACTTTCACTAATATATCACTTTATCATTATTATTATACATCATTATTGTAATTATTACTACTGCTGCTCAGATTACTAAGAACTGGTTAGTGGTTAAAAAGTTGTTGAGAGTTGAAACCAGGATTGAGTTGCATGGATCGATTACTTTATTATTATTATTATTTACTACTATGATGTTTCAAAGGGCAATGGTGGTGTCATGGCTAAGGAGTAAGAAATGTTATCAAAGAGTTGTAGGTTCAAATCCAGATCTGAGTTTTACAGAATGACTTATTTTCTACCTTGAGTTCGGCAAGCTCACACACATGTATCACCAAAATGACTTTAATTCTCAAATGATTTGATGTTGTATTTCACATGAAGCAACATCACATGTTAGGTTAACTGAAAACTCTTTTACACTCATTAACCACTAGGTTTCCCTAGCGTACTTATTTGAAGCTTTGGGGTCGAAGCACTTTGGTGGTTCATCTGGCTGAGAGGCGTTTCATGAGGCTTCATCTCACCATCGCTAGTTGGCAGTGATCTAAAAATCTTATTTCAAAATGTTTAACTTTTACTATGTTTACCAATACAATAAGTACTATTGTTAGCTGCATAGCAAATATATGAAATCATGGAGAGGCCTTTTCTAGGGTCCCCCCCCTCCCCGGCTCGTACCACTTTACCTGCCCTCTAAAATAGAATAAGAGATCTAGGGAAGCTGTAACATTGTATACTTAGATGTCAACAAGAGAAAATAAGATCATAGTTTCCCCTGATAATCAGAATGACGGGTTGAGCTGTAATAACAGTTTTTAATAAGATCTAGAAATGTGTTATTAATCTAAAACAACAAACAGAAAACCATTTTACTAATCTAAAGCAAAAAGTATCACTAAAGTCTGTGATTATAACAGCATTCTAAACTCTGTGTGTGTGTGTGTGTGTGTGTGTGTGTGTGTGTGTGTGTGTGTGTGTGTGTGTGTGTGTGTGTGTGTGTGTGGGTGTGTGTGTGTGTTTTGTCATGCTGCTGTCTCCAAACTCTGAATTCAAGAAAGCTTGGTGTGGTTGACTCCTCCGTCGGTGTGTGAATGTGTGCGTGAATGGGTGAATGTCAGTCATTAATGTAAAGCGCTTTGGAGAAATAATTCCTAGCTTATGTGGGTGTAATAACATTGACCAAACACTAGAGGTCGCTACATGCTCATGTTTTGATGAATTCCAGCAGGCTGATGGACAGACCAGAACACAGGACAGTTAATGGACAATATACTCTCAAAAGCACAGTTAGTATTGGAGAATAGATATTTGGGACTTTTGAGTATTTTTAATATATTTTTTTTTTCAAGGCTCCCAAATTCTGATTTAAAAAGCAACACATATTCTAAAACTGTAATATAATAAAATGATTTCCCATTGATTATTGCTGAGTGGATTACAGTATCCACTTGAATTGAAAAGATTAGTTTTAAAAGATATGCATTATTGTTCTCATGAGGACAGCCCTTTAGGTTTTACACATTTGTTTTCACAACTGTCCAAAAACAGAGAAAATGATTATGATTTTACATTTCCTTCCAAAGAGGAGGATTCAAATTGATTTAAGATACTGTAAGAGGAAAAGTAACAACCGACAAGATTGTAAACAACTATAGTTGTACAACATCTAAAATACAGTTTTATATGGAAAGAATATACACAATGATGCTTGATGCATGTGTGTGTGTGTGTGTGGGGGGGGGGGGGGGGGGGGGGGCATCATAGCATTCTTGTTAATGACTATGGATCAGGCATGTGCTGACCCCTCTCTCAGTAACTCAAAGGGCTGTATTGATCACTGCACATTGATAACAGTTGATTGGATGATGACTTATTGATTCTGCAGGAAATGTTGCTGTTGATTTTTTATATATATATATTATGTATATATATAAATATAGTAGTAGATTCACAGTATTTGCTCTTTTTTCCATGAAAGCATTCATCCTTCCAGATGTTGTCTTGCTTTTCTGTCACCATGATGTTACACATCAACAAATGAGCATCCTTCAGCTCAGACCATGATTGGACCGACCTGGGCATTACACCCAAAACATCAGGTAACAAGGCCGTTTTATTGGTCGGCACATGAGATGTGTTATTTCTGGCCCAATCGTGAGGTGTTTAAAAAGAACCGTCCTATCTAGAGAAATAGAAAAGGAGTGGAACTAACATTCATCTGTGTTTAGTTGTGTTCTGACTACTACGGAAAGAAAATGGCTGTTGTTAGTTGTTATGGTGACGACACGTGACAAGTCATTTTACTTCCCTCAAGGTGAGCAGAATGAATGAAAGAATGATCCCCCACATAAACAGGAAACAGCAGCTTTTATCTGAGGCCATAAGGGGGGTCATCATGATAAGACTGAACCTGATGGATTAAACTCCCAGATGGTGCATGCAGCTGTAACTGTGTGTGTGTTTGTGTGTGTGTGTGTGTGTGTGTGTGTGTGTGTGTGTGTGTGTGTGTGTGTGTGTGTGTGTGTCAGTAATTCATGTGGTTGATGTGCTACTCTAGTGTTGGAATCTGGTAGAGGCAGGTGTGATTATTAGTAATGATCAAAGATAAATAATATTAATGAATTCATATTCAAACTGTTTGTTGCCAAAACTACAGAGTAAAGTTTAGGTTTAATAGGAAACATCATGGTTTGGATTAAAATTATTATGAAATGGAAACAAATCCAAAATAGCAACTAAACTACTTGGTTCCAAGGCAGAGATCTTCAACAGGGGGTCCGGGACCCCTAGGGGGTCCGCAGAGTTACTGTAGGGGGTCCCCGAAATTATTGGATCCCAACCTTTCTTCCAAAATGTAAAATATGTCCAAATATACACATAATCTAATAAGCAAATATAAATATGAATCGTTGTGTTAATGTGAAACTGTGACAATTATTATTGAATGGCTTAGCATTGTATACATAAAGGTCATTATAAAGTGCTTTTATACATGATGGCACTATAGGCTGCACTACACGTTATTATTGTTCCGGTTTAATAAGCAACACAGTTGCATATGATATGTAACAGGGTGTCCTCCACCGGGTCTCTATAGGCCTTGGGGGTCCTTGGTCTGAAAATGGTTGGAGACCTCTGGGGGACCATCAGTCTCCTGGTGGAAGTCCTGTGTTCCTGGACCCGTCCACCACCCAGACCTCCTCTCTACACTGATTTACTCTCATTCAAGCTCATGTGTGATATGTTCACAACAAAAATACTCTTCCCTCTTAATGTAATGAGTTTCATAACCGCGTAAATGTTCTCGTAGAAACTTTAAGGTCAGATTTGGAATCAAGTTCACTGGCTTTTTTTTAATCTAAAGAGCCCACGAACTTGAAAACCAGTTATATAAGTCTGCCTGTTAGACCTCAGGCACATTACTGTGTGTGCGTGTGAATGTGTGTGTGTGTGTGTGTGTGTGTGTGTGTGTGTGTGTGTGTGTGTGTGTGTGTGTGTGTGTGTGTGTGTGTGTGTGTGTGTGAATGTCAGCGTGCACCGTTCATATCCATCTAATCCACAGAGGTCTGGTTGTGCTAACTGGCCAAGTCTCGTCTTCCTCTCTGGATCTCTCCTCCACCTCTCTGCTCTTCCTTTCCTCCTCCTCCATCACTTTGCATTAGCTCTTCCCAGTGTCCTCGTCGCCAGCGTCGGATCCTCCACGGGGTTAGATGGGGAGATGTAGGAAGGCGTGTGAATCCAGCTGATGAAGGAATGGAAGGAGGCAGCTGACCCGTTAACGATAAAAGGAATAAAGAGAGAGCAACATTCATTTCCACTCCTCGCTCTCTCTCTATCTCCTCTCACGTCTCTTCCTCTCCAGCGGATTCTCTTTCAGAGTCTATTCATATTTTCATATATACATGAACACGGCTCTGTCATTCATTCAACTGGCCTCATTGGAATTATGTAAGAGAAGAGCCGTGAGCGCTGTCTTTTTATACATGTCTTCATTTCCCTTCTTCTTACTTTTCCTCTGGTGGGCTCGTTGGACTGGGACACTAACTTTAGATACATGTGTAAAAGGGATCAGTGCCACCTGGAAATGATCACGACGAGGGACTACAAAGTCCAGCCACCTTGTCTTCTTATGTAAATATGTGGTAACTGTCCCATCCGCTCATTTACAACCTTGAAATCAAATGTGAGTAGAAGGGACATTCCCATTCCAATCCACATTCACGTTTACTGTTGTCATAGTCACTGTTGACGTGATTCACCCTCTTCATTAAAATGCTGTGGGCTTGAATGTCACAATGTTTTACAGAGAGCGGCCCGGAGGGGAATAGATGCATCACATCAAGTTCACTGAATGGTGACTTCAGCTGCAGATGTTTTTTGGGTTCGGACCGATTTTTAGTCTTTTGAAATCTGCACACCACAAAAGTGACCACAAACCGCTCCATAGTTCAAAAGGAATGAGGTCAACTCAAGTCTCCCCTCACTGCCCTCTTGTGGATGCTCTAAAAAGTGAACACTGATGGCCCAACATTGGATGTAATGTCTGTAGATCACGTTTGACTCTTGCTTGTGATTGGTCGCTGTAGTCACAGCCGTGGGGAAAGAGACTGGTCAATAATAGGAACCCACATGCATTGTGTTTATTATTAGACTGAAGCTGTAAACTTCAAATGCTTTGAGCTCTGGACCCGAAACACGGGAGAATATGTCTACTGTTATGTAAGCTATTTAACCAAGTGAATATTTGTATTTTATCCTCCTAAATGTGCTACAGTGACAGATCTTATATAATACTGGTTGTTCTGGTTACATTTTACAGTGATGACCCCGAAATTTTTTATTATTTTAGAAATCAAAATGTAAAACAATCAAATCAAACTAATTCCAACTTCAAAATCATTTCTAGACTAGTCTTCTTTTCCACTCTTTGAATGTAAAGTGTCATAAACTCAAGAAAACGAATCATGTCTGATCATTGCAGTATACAGTATGTGAGGGCTCCGTCCCTGCCTCTCTCCCTCGGCTGACCGTGGCCTACGTTCTGCCACACCTGCCTCCAATTTGGTCTCCACCACCTGCTGTGTATAAAGGACCGGTTTCTTACTCATCACCAGTTCCCATGTGGTAACGTTGTCAAGATCCATTTTTTATGCCTGTGGTCCCCCAGAGGTCTAGATAGTAGCTCACATTAGTCCAGAGACCAGACCAGACTATGTGGAGAAACCAACAAGGTCTCTGCCGTATTTATGTCTAGATGACCTTATTTGGAGTGTTGATGTAGCAGCTACAATGTTAGCATAGCCTAGCACCCATCAACCAGACTCCATTCAGAAAACAAGCATTTTAAAAGTAGTTATCTTGTGGTCTTGCAGACAGACCTAACAAAGCATGACTCAGCACATTTTACTGATCACCATCATTATGGAGTTATTTAAGAATCCTTTTCATCTGGTTATTGATATTAAATCACAGATAAATAGTTTATTCTGAGTTCCTCCAGCTGTAGTAAACCAGCCCACGTGGGTCTTGCTTGATCCAGTGAATCCAGCTTGGTGACATCCACCGAGCACCTCTGGATGATGTCATGAACTCAGACAGGACGGGGTTTGGTTTCCTGGTGGATCCGGGACTTCAACATGTACAAAGCAGCAATGGTGGTGATTTTCAGCCGTGATGGAGGAAACCTGGTTGGTGTCCATGGCAGTAAGCCCCGCCCCCTTCTATACAATCAGGGTGGAGTCGCCCCTCGGTGGCCAGCAGAGAGAATGACAGTTAATGGTCTCAATGTGTGTGTCATTTTTTTTTTGTTTTTTTTGTTTTTGTTTGTAATATTTTTGTTCACTGAACTGTACAGCACTTTGGTCAACCTTGGTTGTTTTTAAATGTGCTTTACAAATAAATTGATTTGATTTGATTTGATTTAAAGGACATTCAGCCTTGGCTTCACGTTTCAGAAGCAGAGGTTGCTGCCTGCATGTGTGTTTCGTTGCAATTGTTGTAAAAGGAGGATTTTCATATTAAGAGAACCGACAGAAACACTATGTCAACATATTCTGATGGAACACAGCATAACATGAAGCCCACGCAGAATCCCACTTATCCACCAGTCAATGTGAGAGCAGAATATTGACCCCAGGGTGGCCATTCAGGTGTGTGTGTGTGTGCGTGTGTGTGTGTGAGTGTGTGTCTGTGTGTGTGTGTGTGTGTGTGTGTGTGTGTGTGGAGGTTACAGGCCAACACGGCACAAGTGGCTTCTTGAAATCTAAATTTGTCTGAAAAGTGAAGCTTCAAGCTGGACCAGAGGCGGACCCAGTTCAAAGTTGTGGTGAACTCTGTTCGAAGGCCTTCATGTCCAAAACCAAGCGGCTCATTTTGGGGGCTGGGTGGACATTCACTGCAGGCAGAGAAACAAAGTGACAGCAGTCAGCACTATTGCTCCTCTGGCATACTCTTCAACGAAAGGTCATATTGTTGGGTCTGTGGCTTCTTTTAAGAGAAGTTCCAGCAGTTCTTTTCTCCTTGGAGAAAGTGCGGTTTACCATGGCAGCGAAGGCATCGCCATCAAATACAGTGAGGATTGAAGTTAAGGCCCTCAGTTAAACTGAGGCCATGTGTGGACCCATGTGACACAAACATTCACTTCAGTGTCCCCTTCAGTGTCAGCCCTGTGATAGACTGGTTACCTGTCTGTCTCTACATGTTAGCCCTGTGATAGACTGGTTACCTGTCTGTCTCTACATGTCAGCCCTGTGATAGACTGGTTACCTGTCTGTCTCTACATGTCAGCCCTGTGATAGACTGGTTACCTGTCTGTCTCTACATGTCAGCCCTGTGATAGACTGGTTACCTGTCTGTCTCTACATGTCAGCCCTGTGATAGACTGGTTACCTGTCTGTCTCTACATGTCAGCCCTGTGATAGACTGGTTAACTGTCTGTCTCTACATGTCTCCCTGTGATAGACTGGTTACCTGTCTGTCTCTATATGTCTCCCTGGGATAGACTGGTTACCTGTCTGTCTCTACATGTCAGCCCTGTGATAGACTGGTTACCTGTCTGTCTCTACATGTCAGCCCTGTGATAGACTGGTTACCTGTCTGTCTCTACATGTCAGCCCTGTGATAGACTGGTTACCTGTCTGTCTCTACATGTCAGCCCTGTGATAGACTGGTTACCTGTCTGTCTCTACATGTCAGCCCTCTGATAGACTGGTTACCTGTCTGTCTCTACATGTCTCCCTGTGATAGACTGGTTACCTGTCTGTCTCTACATGTCAGCCCTCAACTTCAACTTTTTATTTGTCAATTTCTTCCATGTACCACACAAAAGAAAATTGACCCACAGTGAGATAAAATGCACAGGCACAACAGAGAAGACAATACAGTGACAATAACAATGAGGTAAACAATAAACAATGAAGTGCACAACATATATATAAACAAAAAAGTCAGAGTATTTGTAGTGCAAAAGAAAACCCAGTAAATGTACTAGCAGCAAAACAGTTCTGTTTGATATGTTGTTTGTATGATGATAATGGTAATTGTGCAAAACCAGTCAGAAGTAGCAGCATAGAGTTCTTGTATCCAACTTACCATTTTTAAGTAAACTGGTTTTTAACCAAGTTAATGACTTTTTAAACAGAAATAACATCTTGGAGAAACATCAATCTGGTTTTAGGAGAAAACACAGTACCGAGACAGCACTTTTAAAGATTTTAAACGACATCAGATGGAACTTAGATAACAAAAAGCTCACAGTGTTGGTTCTACTGGATCTAAGCGCCTCTTTTGATACAGTAGACCATCACACTTTATTAAACAGACTCATCCATCTGGTCGGCCTCGCTGGTACTGTTCTCAACTGGTTTTGTTCTTATCTCACAGACCGATGTTTTTATGTAAGTATGGATACATGTTCCTCAGGAACCCATGAAATTGGATGTGGGGTTCCCCAAGGGTCAATTTTAGGTCCACTTCTTTTTAATCTTTACATGCTTCCTCTTGGGGATGTCATCAGGAGACACGGCATCAGCTTCCATAGCTACGCTGATGATACACAACTGTACAAAGCCGTGTCTCCTGATGACACAGGGCAAATTGATGCCCTTTTTAACTGTATTTTAGACATCAAGTCATGGACGGCAGTGAACTTCCTACAGCTCAACCAAGACAAAACTGAGGTTTTAGTTATAGGTCCTGAAGGCCAGAGAGAGAAACGTTTACCAAAACTACAAGATCTTAAACCAACACAATCAGTAAAAAATCTGGGCGTGTTATTTTTTGATTCTGAGCTGAATTTTATCCCACATATCAGGAATATAACAAAAATAGGTTTTTATCATCTTAAGAACATAGCCAGAGTCCGCCCGTTTCTCTCCCAGGCCAGTACGGAGGTGCTAATGCATGCTTTCATTTCCTCTTGTTTAGATTATTGTAATGCCCTGTTCTCTGGTCTTCCCAAAAAGAGTACTCTAAATCTCCAACTTCTACAGAACTCAGCCGCACGCGTGCTGACGAGGACCAGAGGGCGGGAGCACATTGCACCAGTTTTAAAATCGCTGCATTGGCTCCCCGTACGCTTCAGGATCGATTTTAAGGTTCTTTTACTGGTTTTTAAATGTCTTAATGGCCTTGCGCCCTCTTACTTATCTGAACTGCTTTTACCATATCAACCCTCGCGGACCTAGAGGTCCTCTGGCACCGGCCTTTTATCCATACCAAAACCAAGAACCAAAACCCACGGTGAGGCAGCATTTAGCCACTACGGCCTGGGGGGGGGGGTTGAACCTCAGGTCTGCAGAGACTGTTGACATTTTGTAAGGCAGGTTAAAGCCACACCTTTTTAATCAGGCTTTTAACTAATATTTACATTTTTATTCCATTCTTATGTGGTCATATTTTATGTTGTTCCTCTAGCTTGTTTTTTAAGACGATATTAATCTTAAATAATTTAATTTGTTTTATTTACCTATAGTAAAAAAAAATATTTTTCTTATCTTACCTATTCTTATCCTTTTAACCGTTCACTCCATTTATTTATCTTTTGTCATGGTCTTAATCTTATCTTATGTCTTTAGGTTTTAAGGTTTTTACTCTTTACTTACTAAAGAGTTTCCTCAGGGGGCAGTCTGGGCTGCTGCTGGGGGTACTATCGTTGGGTCCCTTCGGCCCGACCAGCTGTTGTCTGTCAGGGTCGGAGGGCCTTGGCACTGGTGCCCCCCGTGGCACAGTCTGTGACTCCTTCCAGCGTTGATGGCCCCAATGACGGCGCTTCCTCAATTCTCAGTGCCTTGCCATGTCTCCCTATTGCCGGTATTGTGTTTGTGTGTGCGTGTGTGTATGTGTATGTGTATGTGTGTGTGTGTGTGTGTGTGTGTGTGTGTGTGTGTGTGTGTGTGTGTGTGTGTGTGTGTGTGTGTGTCTGTGTGTGTGTGAGTGTGTGTGGAGGGTGGGAGGGGTTTACTTTATTGTTTTTATCTTTGTGTAAAGCACTTTGTGAAAAGTGCTCTATAAATAAAGATTGATTTGATTTGATTTGATTTGTAGGGTGGAGGAGGGTCAGTCGGGTGGTGTATATGTCTTTCAAGGAAGGGAGTGGGGCACCAATGATCCTTCCGGCCGTGTTTACTACACGCTACAGGGCTTTCCTGTTGTTTCCCCACACAGTGATGCAGCTGGACAGGATGCTCTCCATGATGCCCCGGTAGAATGTGCACATGATGGGTGGGGAAGCTCAGCTTCAGTTTGCAGGGGGAAGTAGAGGTGGCACTGTGCCTTCTTAACCAGTGATGCCATGTTGGTTGTTATCTCTGCACCACTTGATCAGAAGGTCGACCTCCTTCCTGTAGTGGGTCTCGTCATCCTTGGTGATGAGACCCACCAGAGTTGTGTCGTCTGCAAACTTCACTATGTGGTTTGTGTTGTAGGTTGGTGTGCAGTCGTGAGTCAGCAGGGTGAAGAGCAGGGTACTGAGCACGCAGCCTTGGGGGACCCCTGTGCTGAGCGTGATGCTGCTCGAGGTGTTGTTGCCGACTCGTACTGCTCGTGGCCTCTCACTGAGGAAGTCCAGCAGCCAGTTACAGAGGGAGGTGTTGAGTCCCAGCCGCTCAAGTTTACAGATGAGTTGTTGTGGCATTATTGTTGAACGCTGAACTAAATCTATGAACAGCATTCTTACATGTGAGTCTTTTTTGTCCAGTTGGGTGAGGGCTGGGTGGAGAGCAGAGCAGATCGCATCCTCTGTAGACCGTTTGGCTTGGTATGCAAACTGGAAGGGGTCCAGGGTGTGGGGGGTATTTGATGACTAGCCGTTCAAAACACTTGATGATGAAGGGGGTCAGTGCCACAGGGCGATAGTCATTGAAGCAGGATGGAGCAGGGTTCTTTGGTACAGGTATGATGATGGTGGTCTTGAAGCTTGATGGGACAACAGCCTGTCTCAGAGAAGTGTTAAAGACATCCGTGAAGACATCCTTGAGCTCCTCTGCACAGGCCTTCAGCACACGACCAGGAATGTAGTCTGGACCTGTTGCCTTGCGGGTGTTGATAGTGGAGATATCCTCTTCATGCCCCAGCAGGGGGGTGCTGGAGTGTTTGTGTTGTTTTGTGCTTCAAACCGTGAAAGAAGCTGTTGAGGTTGTTGAGCCTACGGCTTGTAGTCCGTGATGGTCTGCTTCTGACATCCTTGTTTGGCTGTTGCTGAGCAGATTTCACTGCATACTATTCTGGTGCTGTCCCAGCAATCATGAATGATTGATAGCCAGAGCCACCATGTCTCACTGCATTAAGGTGGACAGACATTCCTTCTGCTGCAAACAGCTAAACACCTTGTAACTCCTTTCTGATGTTTTCTACCAACCAGTTATTTGCAGCTAAATAATAGGATTACAGTATTTCCGAAGGACTCAAGCAGAGTCATACTGTATGGTGCTGGATAAGGTCTGGATTGTATGTCATGTTGTAGGAATCGTGTGAAGAATGAAAATGGTAGAAAGTCCAGTCCTGTCTCCTCACTTCTCATTCCCACCCATGTGGGTGTGAATCCCTGACAAACTCAGTTTGAAAGATTTTCGAGAGCTTGCGGGCGGCGCCGTCTTTGGAAACTTGCCGCGCTGCGACGGCATTACACGGCTTCTTTCATAGACAATAAATGGGAACATCCCCTCTGGGTAAAGGATGAACTCAGGCAGGACGCCGTTTGGTTTCCCATTGTGTCCAGGACTTCCACAACATGTACAAAGCAGTAATAATGTTTATTACGGCCACAAATGATGAAACATTATCGGTGTAAATGCAGCGGGTGCCGGTCGGATTTCTCTCTCACCCCGACTGCAGTAAGTCCCCGATCCCAAACTGCTAAGCGATCGCTCGCCATCGCCATCGCGATCGCTCACCATGCGGACCGGATGGCTACTATTGGCTAAATTTTGGCTCAAATGAAAAATCTTAGACTACAGCTTTACTCTATTCCATGTATACAAGGAGGGCTGCTAGGAAACCCATGTGTCTTTCATGCACCACTGTCTCCTGACGCTTGTGTCTCTATTTATGTACTAAAGATAATTCTGCTGAGTGGAGGCTGCAGCATCCTCACAGCAAGATGCAGCCATGTACACACACTCCATAACGGTGTGTGTGTGTGTGTGTGTGTGTGTGTGTGTGTGTGTGTGTGTGTGTGTGTGTGTGTGTGTGTGTACATCCAAGCAGCCTGGGGTAGTGCTTTGTTATTGTTTTTAATGCAAGTGAAGCGTTTTGCTTTTTTTGCTCCATGCACTTATCCTGTTTCTTTGCAGGAGGTCCCTGAACGCCTCAGAAGACAGCAGGCCTGGAGGCTGTTGCTGTAAAGCCGGAATGACTCTCTCGGAGTTTACCAACTGTAGTTGAATTGCAGTAGTTGAGATTTCAAAGTGGTTTTCATTGGTTTACTTACCAACAGAAAGTGGGCATAAAGGGCTCACGCACTTCCCCATGAGACCTGGACTGCTTACTGTGAAAACTGCATTTTTCATAGCGTTAGCCGAAGCTCAATTCAATTAAATTTATATTATTTTATTATATAATGTATATTTATTTGTAGTGTCATATCACAACATAAGTTCTCTCAGGACACTTAACACATTGAGCAGGACTAGAACACGCTCATGGTTTTCAGTCGGATCAGTGTGCTCATGGCAGTTACCCAACATGGCGATGTGGCAGAGCGATCACCCATCTGTGAGCTGTTACAGATAATTGTATGTATTGTGTGAGATTGTTCAACACCTCATAAAGTGTGTACACGTGTTGCTGTGAGGGGCCTGAAAAAGAGAGAGGCAGCAGAGGTTTATGTACATGAAACACTGGGATGATAATGTGGCATCTAAGAGACTTCCAGGTCCAAATTCCACAGACATTTTTGAACATCCTTTAGCCGCTGCAGCCGGACCTCAGTAATTATTTCATTATATATATATATATATATATATATTAGCAATGTAGGTGAAGTTTTCATGTTTTTGAAAAAGGACACACACAGAAGAACATTGTGACAAATTGTGCAGTTTTAATGAAGGTATTTTTGCCAGCAGGTACCTCTGTATGTATTTCATCATATATAATGATAATGTCTCATTTCTGGCTGCAGACGTCGCCTCAACCTTAATGTTGATACTGTTTGACAGGCTCTCAGTCAGAGTTCATCAGAGATCTTAATACCATCGTATATCCACCATGTCTGTGGTCTCTGTGCTTTACGCTCATACCACATGGGCCTTGGGAATGAGACTTTATCACAAAATACGTTTGTTTTTGTTTCAGTTAGTACTTTTACTGGGTGTTCAGACTGATAATGGCTACAGATGGATGTGAGTAGGTGAGACTCCAGGAAGTCCAGTTTTCTGAACACTCAACCACAACACAATCATTTAGACAGGAATGTGCAACTCTGTAAGAAACCAGAACGACTATAATGCTATTATAATAACGTCAGTAACCATGAAGCAAACCGTCGGCCCACTCTCATGGCAGGTTGTGTCATGTAATGCAAACTATTAGTTCTGTGTAAAGGACACGAATCGTCCATTTCCGTGTGTCGCTCAGCATGAAAACAGGATATTTTTGTGGTGGACACACGAATGAAACACATCCAGTTGACAAAAGAACAGCGACCTGTGACGTAGTATTAAATACTGAGGTAGTAGTAAGAAAGTAAGTCGCAACGTGTTGTTTTGATGTATTTGTGCTGGTTTTCCTAAACCTATAAGTGGTTTTGTTGCCTAAAGCAACTTCAACCTTGTTTCAGGACCCCGTTGGTTCATAGTGACACGATTACATATTATATAAAACTGTCTTGCTTATTAAACCGGGCTTATCATAATGTGTAGTGCAGCCATGTATTACAGTACTTTGTAATGATGTATCTATCCAATGCTAAGCCATTAAGATAATCATTGTTGACAGATTCTTATAGAACATATTGTAATTCTAGATAGCCATTTCTACATCACAATTTCACAACATTTATTTATTATAATAAGCAAGTTGATAAATGTTAATGTGTATTTTTGGACAAACTTTAATTTTTGGAAGAAAAAAAGTTTGGGAAGGGGGACCCCCCGGGCAGTAACTGCGGAACTTCGGTTTTGTAGTTTAACGTCAAAGATACAGAAAAAGAAGTCATGCAGTCAGTCATGACGAGAGGAAAATGGACGATGCGTGTGGCTCAGATAACCAAGAGATCATGTTTGGTAACTGTTGGACGAACTGCCGTGAGTCTGTGGTGAAACAGTAACAGGGGAACCCCGTTAGTCCACCTGGTAGAATTCTCCAGCCTCTGTGTTTCTGTGATTCTGTGATTCTGTGTTTCTGTGCTTCTGGCTTGGTGACAGGTGGAACAGGAGCCTCTCTATGACTCTCTGCCCTGAAGACAATACAACACATTGTGCTGCAAAGTCACTTTCATGTGGACGGCTGTCATGTTACTTTGTGGGTGAGGGAAGGATTGTGCAAAGGTTTATAAATATTTTTGGATGTCGGCTTTGTCTCCTCTGTCTCCTTTTTGTTTTTTGGTTTGTCTCCTGTAAACCCAATGTCAGAAGGAAAGTTAAACCAGATCCCTGAAAATGTAACAGCTGCAGGGCATCTGCTGCTGGACTCGGACCAAAGCGTCACTATACCAATGCGCTTCACTCTGCTCCACTCTATCATTTCCTAGGCTGTCCACACAGAGACAACCAGTGGTTACAAGTTGAAATATGATGACATCTGAAATCACAAAGCACAAGACCGTCTTTGTGAAGGAAAGTCAGGGGTTTTTTGTGCCGCTAATTTAAACCCCGAGAGAGAAAAAAGAGAAAAGGAGGGTGGTGCTCCAGAGGGCAGTGAGACCGTTACTTTGTGGAGGAACTGTTGGTGAATTACAAAGTCGTTATGGAAGTGATAGCTGAGGTATTTTAGTGCCATATAACTGGATATTCTTTAGGCTACACTCACACAAATACATTTTCATTTTAAAACACATAATGTTACGTCTCCAAAGGCATCCAGGGAGAGGAAAACTGACGTATCGACAAATAAGAGTCGAGGTGAAGTCTGAACAGGTGAGGCTTGAGCCTTTTTCGGAAGATGGCAGTGACTCTGCTGTCCTGACATTGGTCGGGAGTTCGTTCAAACAGTTCAAACAGAAAGGAAGAGACAACATGCAAACTGAAATTTAAGCTAACCGGAAATCCAAATCCATTAAACACCCTCCCTTCACGTCAAGCTACCGCTCACAGTACACAACAAGATCTCTAGTTGTCAGCCAGCACAGCCCTCCTCCAGACGCTCCAGACTTAATAGGGAGTTGATTCAGGTGCGATCTAAATGATCAAAGACACAAAAGTCACTAAATCTCATGAGGTACACCTGAACACATCAGCAGAAAAGGTATCATAACATTGTTATCCCATCTCAAGGGTATACAACAAGAGCAATGTATGACGTTAAGTCACCTCGGGATAGTGTGTAGGCCACGGTGTAGTTCGACCCCTGCTTGTGTTTCATCACGAGGTTGAAACCCTGCACCAGCAGAGCCCAAAGCCTCAACCACTGGTTATGGCTGTACGTTTGAAGGAAACCAGAGGGTTGAGGTAAGGGGGATGGCCTGGAACCAACGTATACCTCAAAGAGTGCAGCTTTTTGAGGTATATATGGGTGAGGAGCATGGCTAGTGTCTCCTTCTCTACAGTGGAATCATTCAGCTGATGACGTTTCAACCGGCGAGAAGATGGGAGCAGCTAAGACAGGAGCACTGCAGAGGAGGGACTTGGAAGCATCAAAGGCACGTTGACATTCTTTATTCCAGAGATTGTAAGTGGAGAAAGTAAGATGAGTAGTAACCAGTCATGCCCAAGAAATGCAGAAGTTCACGTCGGGTCGTTGGAACGGGACGGACTTATCTACTCTAATGGCTGCTTGTTACTAGCTCAGGAGTAGGGAACCTTTTTCCGATCAAGGGCATGTATATGTATTTGTCTGTATTTATGTAATGCCTCAGGCCGGAGGTTCCCCACCCTTGTAATAGATCAGGTTAGGCTCTTAGGCTCTTAGGGCTGCAGGTAGACTGGGTCTGGTCTGTGCCCACCCGGTGCCGTGACATCATTCAAGAAGCCACATTGCTAATTTAGTTAACAGATGAAATACCAGACATGTATTTGACAATGATTTCAGCCGATCATTTCTGAGACCAGTTATGTATTCATTTTACAACATTAGATGAAGCATCAAAGAGGAGGAGGCAAATGAGCGTGGATTGGGTCTTTGCCTCCAGGAACTTTCTTTGAGTTCATTCAGACAGGATGTGTTCCTCTGGTTTTATTTGTGTATTCCTGGAACCGGCAGGACCTGTACTGACCCAGAATCCCAGTAAAAAGCTTTAAAAAGAAACACTACGTCCAAGAAGAGAATAACGGGGCAAAAGATAGAACTCACTAGCAGTAGTATTTTTCTTCCTCCTCATTCTGCATTTCTTCTCCCCTTCTATCCTCTGTGCTCCTCCTCCTCCTCTCACAGAGCCTCAGTACGTGCCCTCCCTCCCCTCCTCCTCCCACGCATGGTGGTCACCTCCTGCTGAGGCTGCAATTACTGCAGGAGATTAAAGTGAGATCAGGGCTTGGTGGAACTCAAGTGTAGAAAACACACAAACAAAAAGGGCATCGAGCTGTGAAAAACAATGTTCTCTTCGTAGAAAAGGCTTTATTTCCAGCAATCCAATCATCTTCCCTCACTCAGTCCCTTCTGTTTCCTTCCTTCCTCTCTTCCCTCCTCACGTTTTTCCTGACTAAATGAAGGTTTTCTTTCTTCCTCACAATGCAGGTCAAGTGTTTATGAGCCCCATTAAATGTTTGGGCTTGTTGGAACAGCAACAGACAAAGAGACGAGGGCAGGAGGTGTTACCTCTTAGTGAGGGGCCGTGGACCTGTGGCACTGGGGCCCCTACCCTACGACCTGTCACCGTTCAAAGGTTAATGTGAGTTTGTCCACCGGTCAATGTATGATTTAGGGTTTATCTCACATGGATCTCTCAAAGAGGACGAAGGTGGTGAGCCAACCCTTCTGTGTCGTTAGTAGGCATCAGCAGAAGCAGACAGTAGTGTGTGTTGGAGAGCATAAACAGTGCTGGAGTAGAGTGCTTTACTAGAGAGTGCTAAAAGCTGCAAATCAGTCAGCACTCCTGCACCTCCGGTTCCCTGGTCTCTAAGTCGGTGGCTTTTTAATGGGTGTTTGGATGCCTGAAACAAGGACTGTGGTGAACACACGCTTAAGTTTTGTTTTAGACTCAGTCACCTCCTCCCAACTTTTATCTTTTATGGCCCACAATAACCTATTTGAGAAATTTCATTCCGGTGTTAGAGTTTTACACAGCACTGAAACTGCCCTCCTCAAGGTAACCAACGACCTGCTTTTAACCACAGAGAGAGGAGAGAGTGCAATTTGAACTGACACTAAGTGTCTATCAGGGACGCTGCACTTCGGTTGGTTTCATTCGTACCTTTTTAACCTGTGCAGTCACCATAGGCAACTACTCTTCTTTTACAACTCAAAAAGCCTATGGTGTACAGCAGGGTTCAATTTTAGGTCCAATTTTCTTTTCTTTTTATATGTGGAGCAGGTGAATGAGGACCTGGAACTGTGATTTTATTTTTATTTTTTTTTGGGGGGGAGGGGGGGTTGTTGTTGGCTTTTGTGTTTATTTCTCTCTCTCTCTCTCTCTCTCTCTCTCTCTCCCCCCCCTCCCCCCTCTCCTTTCTGCCCTCTAGCAGGGCATGTGTGTGGAAGGGGGGTGGGTTGGGGGGCAGCTGGCTCCTCCCTCTGCAGCAGGTCTCAACTGCACACCTGCTTCCACTTAGCTCATCAATTGAAGCCTAATTGGCGGAGTTTCAGGAGCAGGTCCACACCTCAACAGCGCCAACTTCTGCATCTCTATAAATAGCCACCTGACCCTCTCCTCTGCTTCGCTCTCATATCCTGCGCTCGCTCTCGTGTTCGTTCACTCTCGTGTTCGGCCAGAGACGAGAGCACGCGACTTCGCCTCGAGCACAACCAAACTTTCGCATGAACAAACACCAGCTTTGGCTCACCTCGCAGCTTAACTCACCATAATCCACCAGAAGCCGACGCCACCTCCGTTCCCGAGACCCCGACTTCAGTGGCGACTTTGAAGAAAACCAATTCCATCTCATCCACGGTCAGTGTTCCGCCTAGTTCATCCCTTCTCAACAGTCAAGACTACCATAACTCGCCCGACGAATCCTCTGTGTCTCCCAGCCCACCTCCTTCAGCAGCTAAGAGAGGACGAGGAAACTCACGGACAGAACGTCGCCGGAGTTCGCCGACCCCGTTGCCTCCGAACATCACTCCAGCCTCCCGCCATCGTCCCGACAACACCGGCCGAACAACTCGCCGGTCGCAGCGTCACCACGCTCCAGTGAGATCCCCCGACCAGTCTCCATCTTCAAAGAATCTCCAACCGGAAAGACGCCAATAGACGTTCCATCGATCGGACAATAAAGCAAACTCCACACTCGTGGCCACTCGTTCCGTCAACACCAGGTCGCTTCCGGGTGACGTCATCACGCACACCCGTACAGGCCGTGACGTCGACGCTCTTATTAAAGGGACAGTAGTGGTACAATTCGCTTTCACTGTGTTCACTTTAGACTCGTACTTTTTCACCGAACCCATACAAATCACTGGTCGTGCTCATTAGTACAGTGTGACTTTTCAAACTGTTGTGCCCGCGGGCCGTTTTGCACAAGTTTCGCATTCATTCCATTTAATTGTATATTATTTTGAATGTGTCTGCGTCATATTATACATCATTTGAAAGCTGCGAGTCTTGTGAATCGAACGAAACAAGCCGTTTTAGGCTCACGGAAACGCATCAAAAGCAAACACAGCGTGCGCGCAAAAAAAAAAAAAAAGCCTGAACGCCTGAAGGACAACACTCAAACACGATTCATATTACATTTCTGTAAGTTCACGTCAGAGACAACTGACCAGTAAGACTCGGTTGCGTGAAAGTTTAACTTCCGTACGGGGCAGTCCCAGCCCAAGAAGATAAAATGTATCCAGCACCCGGAAACGAGGTTCGTTCCGACCGAGATCTTGCGGGAGCCCTGCCATTCCGAGCCCAGGCCTGCCATACTTTACTGCGGCCTGGACAAATTCTATATTCATGAACTGAGGATTTCTTCGGTTTATCCTTGGCCTTCCAACAAAAGAACCGGGGGCTAATAGTACCATCAAACACAGCCCTAAGAAAACAAGAGCAGTAGCAAAAGCAGAGACAGAGATCCTCTGCCAGATCAAACAACTCCGGAGTTTCCGCCACCACTTCTCGTCATCTCTACAATCCAGAGGGAGCGCCCAGACGGATTCCAGGACCCTCCAATTTCCATCAGGATTGTCATCATCAGCAAAAGCAATCTACAACCCCAAGGGCAAACGCCACAGCGCCCACCGCCATCCAGTTCCAGCCGTCACCGCAGCTAACCTTTGCGGGGGCTCCTGGCACCGGGATGCCAGCGCCCCCTCGCCGCTTTTCCAACAACCACAGCAGCCCGTTTCAGCCGGGGCTCCTGGCACCGGGATGCCAGCGCCCCCCGCCGTTTTTCCAACAACCACAGCAACTCGTTTCAGCCGGGGCTCCTGGCACCGGGATGCCAGCGCCCCCCACCGTTTTTCCAACAACCATAGCAACTCGTTTCAGCCGGGGCTCCTGGCACTGGGACGCCGTCTCTCCACTACGCCACCATCAACCTTGCCATCGCCTTAATAAAACCACTGGTAAAGGGTCGCCACTCTCAAAAAAACCAACATCACTACACCACCATCAACCATGCCATCGCCCTTATTAAACTCGCCGGCAAAGGGTCGCGGCTCTCAAAAAAAAATAAAAAATCACCAGCGCCTTCAAAGTCCCCCTATCTACCCCGACTTCTGGCGTTCTTCGGTGTCCGCTGACGTGGTGCATATTACTTTGCCGTCAGGCTCACCTTCGGCTGCAAGAAGCCCCAAACTCTTCGACCACTTGTCTAAAGCCCTCTGTTGGATCCTGTCCAACAACCGGGATTCCATACGTCGTCCATCCTTCGGGCGATCTTCCATCATTCCCTTTCTCCCCGTCATCACCACCCGCCTCTGGCCTGGCCACTCCGACTTCAGTCTTCTCCGACCTCGGAGTTACATCATCCGCAGAAAAAACAGAGGGCCCCTCCTCGCCAAACTCTGTCTATGGCTCAACCTTCTCGCTAATCAGAACGGAATCACTTTCTTCTACAACGACCAACGGACTCACCCACATGACATCCATCTGTACATTGACGCTTCTCCTTCAGTCGTTTTTGGGGGCTTCTACAACGGAAGATGGTTCGAAGCAGTACGGCCCCCAGAGCTTGCAAACGAATGCCAGGTCGCTTCCCCGTGCTCTTGAGATCTACCCTATATCAGTCGCCACCATCTTGCGGGGACACAAATGGTCCCGCAAGTCCATCCACATATACTCAGATAACCTTGCAGTCGAAGACATAATTAACAAGGACGCTCCAACTCCCCATCCATCATGTAATTCACACAGAGCCTCATCCGGCACTCCGTTATATATAAATATGTTCTCCGCGCAGCTCACGTTCCCGGTCAAACAAACACTATCGTTGACTCTCTTTCCTGCTTCCCATTGCAGAAGTTCCAAAGCTTGGTACCTCACGCCGATACCTTCCCAAAGCCATTCCTCCATATCACCCTCAATCCCCTCGTCCTACTTGACAACTCGGAAAAGCTTCCACCTCTTCCACGACCAATACAACGCAACCTTTCCGTCGTTCGATCTTATCACCTTGACTCTTTCATCACTTACGCCCATTCCATCAGGGCAATCCAAACACACACCATCAAAGCGTACCTTAGCGGTACCAGCTTCTTCTCCAAGCTAATAACCGGCAGTTCAGGCCTGGCCACCAGCCATCCCCAGATAACTTCCCTCATTAAAGGACTCCCACGCCAAGAGCCAGCCACAAACCCTCGTCATCTTCCTCTTACTGTTGACTTGCATTCCACTTGCCTCCGCACGATCCGTTCCAGGTACGGCACTCCTCAAGTCGCCCAACCTCGGAAGCCATGTTCTTGCTCGCCTCGTTGGTTTCCTCAGATGCTCCGCATTCACCTCCTCAACCATTCGCTTCGACTCAAGCCGTCATGCTGGCATTTTCGACTTGTCTCGCTTTTCAGACGACATCATGGTGCTCCACTTACAGCCAGTGGCGTCAATTCAGCCAAAGCTAAGGTATGGCAAGGTTACTAGTCACATGACTTAACTACAGTATCAATCAATATACATGCCCAGCAAATAATCATAACAAAAGTGACAAGTCTGCTATGTAGCTTATCTCATCATTTTAAAGTTATATGTTTGGCCTTTTATTGCGGAAGGACATCGTAAGAGTTAAAGGGACGAGAGAGACATGATTTAAAAGAAGACCGCAGGGCGGATTCGAACCGGGGCCGCGGCAAGGAGTCTTAGTTCATAGGGCGGTAACTCCACCACTAAGCTATCAGCTAAGTTAAGGTTTCATTTAATCAGTCAGATCTAGTAGTGCCTTTATGATGGTCGTCATATTATATTATATATTACACCACTAGTAAGGACTTTTTGCCAGCTGTCCTTCCTGCATTTGGCAGATGAAACGGTTGCCTTTTGCCTGTATTATATGTTTAACTTCGTCGTATTTCTGTATGATTATGGTTCGCTCCTCGTACGTGAAATACGCCGCTCCGCTGCCGTAGACTGATCCATGTATGTGATTGGTCAAATGCTGCAAACGTCGCCTCTTTCATGTGCACGCACTCATAGCTGGACAGGTAAACCCTGGGTTGAGTTAACAAGTTGATAACCAGCTTCGTGTGACCGCTTATCTCCGATTGCCTTTGTTAGGGTTACTTAAGCTGGATCTCTGAAAGATACCCTGGGTATGTTGAACTCACTTCGTAGTACAGGCCCCAGCTCTGAACTCCGTCATCTCGTCAGGGGGGGCTGGGAGATACCACATTTCAAGATATGGAGGGGGGATACAAGTGTTGGGAAAGATAATATCTAGAGAAATCGATTGTGTTGTTCTGATTTTCACTTGTAGTTAATTTATATGTATTAAATAATAGATTAATCAATACAAATTGAGTAATTCCATAAATTTATTTTAAAAAACTAATATTTACATTTTCCCCTGGAGCCAAGGTGTGGCAGCTGCCATACCTTGCCATACCCAATTGACGCCCCTGCTTACAGCTAACCAAAACCAATCAATTCAGTCCGCCCACGCCAGTCTTCTCCTTCAAGGTCCAATCACCACTGAATCCCTTCGAAAACCTCGCAAACTCTCGCAATTCCGCAAATCTCAGAGCACAACATGACAGATCCCTTCTTCATTTCCGAGTCCGGCCAAGTGGCTACAGGATTCTAGTCCCACCATCACTTTCGCCTCGTGCTCTCATTGTCTGGTATTTGGCCCGACAACTACTCCGGGCACTCCTTCAGAATCGGAGCGAATCCCAGAACACTTCATACGTCCCGTGGGGCGCCGGTCCTCCCAAACGTACGACCGCTACATCCGTTCAGATATCAAAGATCTCAAATCCGCTCAATCTCTTCTTAAGTAATTGGAGGTTTTTGGGGGTCTGTCGCTGCCCGGGAGCGGCGGCGGATTCTCTACAAGAATCCCCACAACGCACTCGAACGCTCAAGAACCAAGATCTTCGACACTTCATTCTCTTTGTCAATAATAATAAATCCTTAAACGCATCTCGTTGACGGTGTGGTCCTTGCTAGTGAACCTGTCTATAAAAGCCTGGTCTTCACTGCACTTTAAGCTGCCAGTCTAATGGTAGGAGAAGGGTTCCCTATCTGTCTGTGTAATTGATATGATATCACTACTCCATTGTTTTGGTCATATGCATATTTCAGTACAGATGAACATGGAGGAAAAGCCTCTGGTCAGTATCTAGATACAAACAAGAACTAACATAGCTGTGTTTGTTTCTTGATGCAGATGAGGAACTTTTTCACGGATGGAGGAAGGCTGTGAGGACAAAGCAGAGTTCCATAGCAGCCCCATTGGAGGCCACAGTGGGGCTTTAAAACAAGAAATGATGCTACGGCAGTAAGAATCCTTGTTTTAACCCTGGACAGGCACAGTTGCCCTGTCAGAAGTCTCTCTGGTCGAGGAAGAGAGTTTGTTAATGAGGTTTATGGAATAATGAGAGCCGATATCCAAATGTTGGTCTCCAAACAAAAGCTCCATCTCTCTCGTAATCAGGGCCGTCTCATCATTGATTTCTTCAGTCCTACTGTGAAATCAATGAGGATGAATGTGATGTGATTTAATTCTGGATTGCGCCTCTCTACGCCGGACTGTAGGCTACATTTTCTTGAGGAAATGTGTGTGCTTGTAAGTTAAAATACTAATAAAGGTGTGTGTGTGTGTGTGTGTATGTGTGTGTGTGTGTATAATTAAAGTGTCTGTGTGTGTATAATAAAAGTGTCTGTGTGTGTATAATAAACGTGTGTGTGTGTAAATAGTAATAAGTGTGTGTGTGTTGGTGCAATAAAAGTGAGTATGTGTGTGAAAATAATAATAAAAGTGTGTGTGTGTATAATAAACGTGTGTGTGTATGTGT
This sequence comes from Eutrigla gurnardus, assembly GCF_963514095.1. NCBI lineage: Eukaryota > Metazoa > Chordata > Actinopteri > Perciformes > Triglidae > Eutrigla > Eutrigla gurnardus. The sequence goes on from NC_139931.1 coordinate 20,525,040, forward strand.
GTGTGTGTGTGTGTGTGTGTGTAAATAATAATACAAGTGTGTATGTGTGTGTGGAAATAAAAGTGTGTATGTGTGTGTGAAAATAATAATAAAAGTGTGTGTGTGTGTGTGATTGTGTGTGTGTGTGTGTGTCCATTCTGATTTTCAACATTATTCAACACACAGGAAGGTCCATAAAAACAACAGAGTACATAAAACAAAACAAAAAACACAATAAAAAACATTAAACAAGGATGCAAATGAGGCATCAGTAATTATCGTACAAAATGTTTTTAAAACACAAGCTTCTGTGGAATGGAACCCAGAACCCTGTCAGAGCGCTTTGAGTGTCTTGAAAAGTGCCATATAAATCCAATCCATTATTATTATTATTATTATTATTCTAGTCCGATGTTTCCAGAAGCAGGATGAGTACCTTGTGTCACTCTGTGAAACATCAGTTAGAGACACAATAATGGTGTTTTTCGGTCAATCTGCACATGAATCTATACATTACATTCTCAGAACAGCATTAAAAGTGGGCACATTGTTTGTCACCAATACTTCACCTGCACTACTCCACCTGTGAATTTGAAGCAAAATCTTGAAATTTTTTTCATTTTCACATTCCTATAATTACACCATAGGTGGGCAGTAAACAGTGGAGTGCAGTACGTTTTGAAAAGCGATATTTTAACATCAGTAGTATACATGTGGAATTTGCGTGTCAGCATGTTTACCACACTGATGTTGCACATCATCATCATCATCATCATCATCATCACAGAGCTCATCTCTTATCACATGTCCCAGATATTTAACCTTATTTACTACCACTAGTGGTTCACCTGCCAGCGAGAAAGAAGGAAAAGCAAGCTTCATATCCTCCTTGGTTCTAGCAATCAGTACCACACTCCTCGAGTTAAATTGAATATCAAACAATATGCCATATTGAGAGCATATTCTAAGAAGCTGCTGTAGGCCAGCACTGGAGGGAGACAGTACCAAATCATCAGCATAAAGCATGTGATTGATGAGGCCATCCCCACCAAACAGCCAGTGCTACACTCCTTTAGCTCTTTAGATAAGTCATCCATGTACAGATTGAATAGTAGCAGAGACAAAATTCCACCCTGTTCTTTTTAAGTTTCTCAATAGCATAACATACTTCACCTGGCCTAATGACTACACCATCACTGTGAGGTATTTCACCTGTTAAACACATCACTCTTCACACAGTTAAAATGTTCTCATAGTGTCTCCTCCATAGCTCTGCAATGTTTTCAGGTTCAGCAATGCCATCAATACTTGAAGGCAGTGGCATCTTGCTGTTGTTTACCACCTTCACCTCCTTCCAGAACTCTTATACATTATTGGTTTGTAACTTTTTTTGCCATAGAGTTCGCCCTCATAGTCTGCTCATTTCTTTTTATAAACACACAGCATATATATTTTTTAAATCTGTTTATTGGCATTTGTAATTAAACACATACAAATTCCAGATTCAGTAAATATACACATTAACACCCTCCACCCCACCCACCCCACCCACCCCACCCCATTGTCCCAAATCCTCTGAGGGAAAGGAAAATACAACAGAGAAAATAGTGCGATAAGGAAGAGAGAGAGAAAAAAAGTGACAGCTGAATAGACTGCTGAAATAAATAAAAGAAAATGGGGAAAAAGAAAGGAAAAAAAGACAGTAATGGTTTAAGTTACCAGTTTTCACCTACATATGCAAAGATATCCTCAACTAATCCCACCTCAGTCATGTTATCAAAATAAGTCAGAATAGGCATCCAGACATGGTTAAACTTGTCCTTATTACCTCTCAGGGTGAATTTAATCCTTTCCAACTTGAGGTGAAACATAATGTCCCTGATCCATCTGCATGGGATGGGGGTTTGGAGCTCTTCCAATTTAACAGTATTTGGCGACGGGCAAGTGAAATAGTGAAAGCCACCGACACACGGCATGTTTTGATCTCACATTAGTCCGTAGCCTACCTTGTGCTCAAAGACTGGGCCATGCCTAGGTTTACCTGCTAAAACCCAACTTCTAAAAGCATCTTTTGCCTCCATATGAACTTCATGGACATAGTCATTCCACCCAGGTCTCACAATATGTTGTTTTAGCACTTTTCTTCTCAGTGGTTCACCTCCATCAACTAGATAGTTCACAGTTTTATCATACACGCACACAGGTCAATATTGTGACTTGCATCCTTACAGTTGATATTCCCACACATAATTGCATCAACAGGTAACTCAATATTTCTTAAGTGCACATCAGTCAGTGACTTGTAATATTGCAGGTCATCTTCTGTGAGCCTTGCCCAGCGTCTCCCTTGGTTCATGGCTGAAGAGATCAGGTAGACCCTTGATATTAATGAACACAGAGACAGGAATATGTAAGATCTCTGCCTCCTCTATACAACCATGTGCATCAAATGTAGATATACCGGTACACTGGTCCAACCAGGATGTAGTATGCCAAGCTCTACTCACATGTGTAGCTATCAGCTGGCAGTAGTTCCTTAGTGGACAGAATAATCTTGTTATCTTTGCAGATTAGTGTCAGGTGTTGACCAAAAAGTGAGTTAGAATCTGATATATCAGCATTCAGATCCCCCAAGTATACATTTAAGATTATAAAAACATTCTTATCGTGCACCACCTCCTATGCACCAGTCCACATCTAACCTGGCCACAGTGACCAATGGATCAAGTGTCTTGTGCCAGAATATGGCCACGCCTCCTGGGATGCTGCCACGCAGAATTCTGGTGTTCAGGTCTGTCGTAGATTCCCCTCCATGGAAATCATTATGCACTGTGTTCAGATTGTCCAGATCTTGAATAGCTAAAAAAGTCTCTGGAGAGTTGTTCTTTTAGATAACTAGCCAGAGTCTCTGAGTCTAAGTCAGGAGCAAACTTTGTCGCAAACACACTCACCAGCTTAGTTGTCACTGCATGTATGTTCCTCACTGCTCCGGTTCCAACTATGCCGTAGGTCTTCTTCTCTCTCTCTTCATACTGGTCGTGTTCTGATAGAGATTCCCGACCTGACAGAATAAGCTACTCTGCTTCTACCACTTTTAATCCCAACAGGGATTTAATGTCTGCCACCAAACAATGTTATGCTGGTGTCATTACAAGTACACTGTGTGTGTGTGTACATTCTAAATGTCTGTACATTCAGAGGTGTGTGTGTGTGTGTGCAGTTAATGACTCCCTGTTCTCAAACACATGTGTTCAGTAGTACCAGTGTGTGTGTGTGTGTGTGTGTGTGTGTGTGTGTGTGTGTGTGTGTGTGTGTGTGTTTGTGTGAGAGAGAGTGCTCATTAATTTTCCTACAAGTTGAACATGAACACACACCTATGCCATCTGCTGTGTACAGAGTACATCTCTGACATCAACCTTTGTTGAAGGTAAATAGTGCGCACGCACGCACGCACACACACACACACACACACACACACACACACACACACACACACACAGTCAACCGAGTATATGGGTAAATAGTGAGACTGTGAGACTTCCTTCATGAGGAAGAGACATTGAAACATCCGCCGCACTCAGCAAAGTAGATAAGAAAACCAAGACTCACACAAGATTCCAATATGAGGATAAAACAACAATAATACTGAATAGAATACCAGCAACTACAATACCAGCCAGAGTATTACTTCTCATTCTGTAAGAAACATGACATGCATCCAATGAATGGAAGCAAAGCTTTTATCCATGATTTACTACTTCACCAATATTTGAACTCGAGCCAGAAATGTGCAGGATGCTCTATCATAGATAAACCAATAGTGGTGATTTCAGCCGTGATGGATGAAACCTGGGCTGCTGTGGAATAGTCTATTTCTCTTAGGAAGGTTCCTAACTGAAGAAGTGACCCGGAAGTAAACAAGAAGAGTCGTTCGGATTTGAAGGAAAGGAGCTCCAATGCTTCCTTTCAGATCTCCTTTAGTATCGGATACAACGGACCTCCCTATGCGAAAGGAAAGGAGATTATGCCGACCCACAGTTCTTTGTGAGAGCAACATTTAAAGTGCTGCACACCTCGGCCGTTCATGAAAACAAACGATATGTGCATTTACATATTTAACAATGACTTTCATGCAGACATATAGTAATTGGAATTGTGTTGATAAATGTGTGGACAGTGATAATAATTTAATGTTTTTTTTATTTATTTCAATCATGTTACAAATGTTTAAAAAAAACGAAACTGAAACCACAAATGAAATGTAAATACAGCAAACGGTCAAACAGGAAGGAGGAGCTGCTGGACCTGAAGCCGGTCAGTGAACCAGCTGTTTATAAAACCAACATGTGGAGAAGTGGACGATGCACTTTTTGTAGTCCATTATTGTAGTTTCTCCAGTGGAGACGCACGACAATCGCCGGTGCCGATCATCAGCTGTCAATCATCAGCAGCATTATAATGATAATGTCGGGGGGCGGGGTTTTGAACAGAGGTCTGAACAAAGGGGGCGGGGCTTTTTCCAGTTTGGCGATACGTTCAGTGTAAAAGTTTCTGTGGTTTTTCCAAATGACCTACTCTGACTTTAAGACCGTTAACTTTGTAAAAGCATCTCTTTCTCTCTGCTTCAGACCTCCATCCAGCCCAAAAATATTCCCCCCAAAAACAAATTCCTCCAACATGCAGAGTGTGTAGGATCGTCTTGGTCTTTCACTGTGTGATGACGCTCAGGGAGCAGTGTGTTTCTCTGTGCTCGTTCATTTTGAACACCAGTGTAGCAGCTCACACAGCGACAGAGGTCTTCGTTGACCTGGATTTATATGGATCACGTCTCAGACCCGATGTGGTCTTGTCCCTGCTCTTCATATTTGACCCCTGCTGTCAGCCTCTAGCATCTTGAAGGTTGGCACATGGTTAACGCAACATGAGGTCAGACTGACACACACTCTACCTCCCGCCACCCCCCCACACACACACACTCACACACACACACACTCACACACACACACAGTCATCTGCCTGTTATTTTGGACATCCTTTCAATTACTGTGAAATTGTACTTATTATAATAAAACAGTGTAGATGTGTCTTTTGTCATTCATGGTGATTTTTGTATTTATGTTTTTATTCTTGACTGCAGTACTTTGCTTCATTGTTTATTCTTTGTAATTATTGTGAGCACTGAACACTAAAGAGAATTCCTCGTATGTGAAAATGTACGTGGCAATAAACTCCTGATTCTGATTCGTGTCATGAAACAGATGCGGTCAGGGCAACAAAAATAAGCATGACTCAGCACTAGCTAGCCTGCTCCAAACACGCTGTGTTTTCTGAGGGTTTCTAATTACGTCTTACATGCGCGCGCGCGTGTGTGTGTGTGTGTGTGTGTGTGTGTGTGTGTGTGTGTGTGTTAATGGACTGTAAATCCATTACAAAGTAAATGTGTAGCCAATCATGAACATACTGATTAAAATAGCTTAAGGCTCTTTAATAAAACATGAAAATATCAACCTGACATGGAATACAAAAAGAATTCAATGGATGCTAACATGAGTTATGGAATACAATTATTATTCATATGTTACAAGCAAAGTGCTATTCATGAAAGTGTCTGCCTAATGTTTTCCCCATAGAAACAAATCGCAGCAGCATGGGCAGCAATGTGTGTCACTAGAAACTGAATCTGAATCATTGATATCTGAATCTGAATTGCTCCGTTTAAACGATTGGATTGAAAAACTCAATCTTAGATTGTTTGAAATAGAATTAATGAAGCATTCCCCGGAGTCCCTTTGTCGTCCTGCAGGTCTCCTGGACCGTGCTGGATCCTGATCCTGACTGCAGCTCCGCTGTGGTCCCGTTTGACGCCTACTGCTAGTATTATTAAGGTGGCTGATTCTTAATTAGAGGAATTGATTAAAATCTGCATCTGTGAACTAACATAAAAGCTCATCTATAAAAATGTTTTTTTTTTCGTCATCTCCTCCGGCAGCTTGATCCAAAACGCAGGTGCCCCAATGGAATATAACTGTGTTATAATGTTAACTTCATCTTTGAGCCAAGTTAGAGTAGCTAACAGTTCATTCTTACTGCTAGAAATAAAAAACCAGAAACATGATATAAAATCTGTGTATACCTGGAGTGTATTGTGTGTGTATTGTTCCCATATGATGAACCAGAGGGAGAGAGAGGGGGGGGACAGAGTGTGTGAGGGTTGAAGGTCTGTGAGCTGTGCAGACGTAAACACGCAACATTCCTCAAATAGCAGAAACACTGCCTCCACCTCCTGGTCCACACCTGTGAAAAACACACTTCCCAGCATGCACGGCGTGAAGGCTGCTCTCCAGGCAGTCCCAGGCGCGACACACAGGTTAAGTGGACCATGGGACAAACACATTCAGTAGCACACGGATGGAACCAACAACGTAGTCCTGTGATGTCATCCTTTGGTTCTGAAGCCTTGACTTCAGCATTTTTTGTCATTTTTTTCAAAAATGTATCCATGTTATTGACTGACTTGTTTTGTGACTTTTTTGCGATAGTATGACTTTGCTTTTTCTGAAAAATTCCACCATAGCTTTTTATGACGCTTTTGATGATGTTTTGGCCTCACTACACTCAGACTTTGCTTGACATACGATACCATGGGTTTTTATAACTTTTTTATAAAGTGCATCTTAGTTATTTTGAAGCAGGAGAGGGAGGAGCTCAGCATGACTTTCATGAAGTGAAAGGTTTAAAGTTGTCTGATAAAAATGTGGACAAGGCGGTGATAGCGATCAATCAGCAGGTAGCCCCGCCCCGAAAGCATCCCCTGCTTTCTGGTCTGGTGGACTCTAAATGGACCATAATGTACTAAATGAACATCATGCTGGATTGAAGAAGACTTGAAACTAGAGATTGAGACATAAACTCATGTTTACAATGTTTACTGAGATAATACATCAAGAGAAGTAGGACCATTTTCTCATAGACTTCTATACAACCAGAGAGGAGTCGCCCCCTGGTGGCCAGCAGAGAGAAGTAGGACCATTTTCTCATCGACTTCTATACAACCAGAAAAGAGTCGCCCCCTGGGGGCCAGCAGAGAGAAGTAGGACCATTTTCTCATAGACTTCTATACAACCAGAGAGGAGTCGCCCCCTGGTGGCCAGCAGAGAGAAGTAGGACCATTTTCTCATAGACTTCTATACACCCAGAGAGGAGTCGCCCCCTGGTGGCCAGCAGAGAGAAGTAGGACAACTTTTTGGGAATAGGACGTTGCGGCCTGGAAGCACAATAGCAAGTCTTTTTTTGTGATAACTGTATTATAATACGCCACAGAAAGCAAAAGTTGGAAAACATTTTCACCCACATTAAGAGTTTGAAGTAAACAAACTGTGGAGGGTTGGTGGTAGCAGGAACTCCAGCACCATGTCTTGTCGTCTTGGTAGTTTCTTGTGTAGTTCATCTCTCCTTTGTCAGTGTGCCGGTTTTTAACATCGGCCCCTTGTGTGTGTTTTCTTTGTATTTCTTAGCCTGCTCCTCAGTTTTCTTTGGTTTTGGATCATTTGTATCAGCTTTGGTTATAGACGCTCGCTTTGTTGTTCAATTCCACTTTCCTGTGTTGTGTTTGTGTCCTTGTCTAAAGTCACAATATTTCATGTTAGTTCATGCAACAACAATACGCATGAGTGTTCAGTCATGAGTGGCTGAAATGAGAATCATCCTCTGCTGCACCGACAGCTGACTCACACAGTTTCCCCTTTGTAGTTTTATACCTGCTCATCCACACACACACACACACACACACACACACACACGCACACACACACACACGCGTTGTGGGTTTTATATCTCTCTGTCTTCTCATCCCTTCCAAGGCTGTTTTGTTCTGTCCGTCTGACTCATTTTTTCCCAAACAACAGACCTGCTGTCTCACCACCGCGGTCCACATTCCACACCAACAAAAGCAGCGTCCTGCTTGTAAATGTCACGTAAGCTGTGAGCAAACACACACACACACACACACACGCATTTTTAACACCTCAGTTATATTTATATCTTAGTATGATTACTTGTCGGTGTGGCATATTTTTGAAAACCTCTACAAATGCACACACACACACACACACACACACACACACACACACACATTGGACACACTGCCACGGAGCTGACGGCAGTAAAACAAACCACCAGCATCACACACATTGCCAATTACATCACCACCTAGAGAGCTGTTTCCCACATGAGAAAAATGGACTATGTGTGTGTGTGTGTGTGTGTGTGTGTGTGTTTGTGTGTGTGTGTGGATCTGTCTATATATGTTTTTATACAACAGCTGGTTAACAGAGATGAGGCATATATATATATAATATACTACAGTGACTCATACTACCTCAAACACCTTCCATTGTCTGTTTGATACCTTGAGTGCATCGTCGATGCTAACAGCTAACAGCTAATGGAACTACACACATGACCGACCGCACTACGGCAAGACACGTAGTACTTCTGAGTTTGAATATGATTTTTGACTTTCTATTTCTGACAATCCAATTAATACTGATGTAAGGCATTACTTTTGATGGACAGACTCACCTTGTTGTGTCATAATGTTGCTGTTAGAAGTGGGTTTTCTATCATGTCATAATTCTAATGTGTGACTATTAGTTTTGACTTACGAAGTAAATCATTTGATCCAGTGTGGCGGTTCTCCGGTTCCCCAGATGACAGCTGATCGGGGAAGAGCCACAGAACCAGAACCCAACAACACAACACACAAATCTGTACCTGCAGAGACAAATGTCCCTCTCAAAGCTCCATGCTGAAAAAGCTGTTTACCAGTTCAGCCTGTTAACCCTGAGAAAGAAATGCTTGAAATGGCATACCCTGAATAAGGCAGAAATGCTGATACACATATTTCTGCTCTCTGTTTAAAGATAAGAAGCTCAAGAATATGAATCCATTGGCAGTGAACATATTTCTGTTTCCATTCCAGAGTCAATGGAGATGCAAAAAAGGAAAAAATATTATTTTTATCCTTGCCTTGTATATAATTCAATTTCAAAGTCAAGATCTAATGGATAGTGATGCAACAGAAGGTCTTCTACTCCACATTACTACACAGGGACTACACATTCAATGCACATACACTAAAATACTAAATACATCTATGATTTATGATTTTATAAAGGTATACTCAGACGGTGTCCATATTTTGACGTGTACTGTGATGTATTGTTCACATGTTGACTACTAGGAAATTGACTTCAAAGCACTATTTATTTCCATATAGCCATGTCATGTTACATCATAATAAATAAAGATAGACAAATAAAGATACGATTTGTACATCATAATTGTTAAAATTCTTCGTTATAGGAGAACATACAGTTTGGATTCTGAAATGTTTTAGAAACAGTATGTCATGCATACCTATATTTGATGGAACCATCTTACATGTTGAGTACCCATACATGCGTTACAGGGGTGGAGCAACTCCCAGGAGAGTGGAGGAATGCTCACATGCTCAGTTCCCCACCTAAAAAACGGGTGTCATCACATCCTGATTGGCCAGAGGGGAAATGCACCAAGCTGCTCTCAAATCTGAATTGGAATCCGGTCCCGACAGCCTGCACACTAGTTTATCTCTATAACCCTCCAATGGACTCAGGGACAGTGTGTCATTCACATCCAATGAATGGGGAACAAGGATATGAAAATAAGAAAAGGGCCATCTCATAAAAGAGATAATTTATCTCAACAGACTTCCTGCTTAAATGAACTCCATCTACTCAAAGCTTTCTTCTTCTTCTTCTTCTTCTTCTTCTTCTTCTTCTTCTTCTTCTTCTTCTTCTTCTTCTTCTTCTTCTTCTTCTTCTTCTTCTTCTTATTATTATTATTATTATTATTATTATTATTATTACATACTTGTTTTGGAAAGAAGAAAGTCGGGTAACACTTTAGATTAGGGAACACATATTAATCATGAACTAGTTTCTTATTAGCATGCATATTAGTAGCATATTGGCTGTTTTTAATCCATTATAAATCACTTACTAATGCCTTATTCTGCATGATCATATTCTGCAACTACTAGGCCGTCAACTACTGTGAGAGTTTTCCATCAATAATGTCCTAATCACTGCTTATTGATAGTGAGTTAGGAAGTTGTTGTAAACCACTTAATAAGAATAAGCTAATAATAAACTAGTTCATAATATGTGTTCCCTAATCTAAAGTGTTACTGAAAGCTTAGAGACGAAACTAATTACTCAGCAAGTCTTGTGTAAATGACCTCTGCTTGTGGTGTCGGACTGACCATGAATACTCCTTCTTCACACTCTGGATATGTATCACTGCTAACATGTAACCAGCCTGACCTGAATCTCAGCTGAGACTCAATAAAAGCTGATGTTTGAGGCTTGGAGGGACGGTGCTATCCAGACAGGCCTGTTTGAAACACAAGTGGGTGTGGAGCTGCCGGGGGGGGGGGGGGGGGGGGGGGCAGGTCTCTCTCTCTTCTTCCTATTGTGATGCACTGACTGTGCAACCAGTGGAGTGAGTATCAATCAGGAACAGGATGAGCTGCAGAGGGGGGCGGAGCTTGCAGACCAACATTGTGTTCTGAGAGAATGAACTGGATGTTCTGCCTCAGGTACAGTGATACGGCCACCACACACAAGTCTTTCCCCAGTTAATTCAGTCATTTCAAATGCTTCATATCTCTAATATCTGTACAATCCAATGAAAGCTCATGTAAGTCAATCATCAAAGTATAAACAATGTCATAAAAAAAATACAAAAATCACTTTTATGTTTTCATCAAATTTGAATAAACAGAGCATATTTTTCCTCAAAACATTCTAAATATAAAACAAGAAGAAAACATTTTTCAATCTAACTTTTGTATTTGATTTTGGTAGTTTTTGTGTATATATTTTTGTTGTGTTCCATGTTCTGCACATAACGTAACATGAAGATGTGAAATGTTTCTGCTGCAGAAAGAATGAATGATGATGACAATCGTGTGTGGAGATGTTTTTGTCTTCTACATATTAAATAAATGAAACAGGTGACATAAACATCAAAGTTTTTATACAAACAATAATTCTGATTTAATATGGCCCCTAAATCATACAAATGGGTTATGATGTCTGAATGAGATCGATACATATCACAGGATATGTGATTTGTGATATATCTAATAATAAATACAATTTATAATGTAACATTATCGTGTGTCAATAATCCTCAAGCACAGGTGGCTCATCGGTGGTGGGAGAGGGGGCCCAAATCAAATTCTGCTTAGGGCCCCCAAGAGGCTTGGGCCGGCCCTGTGCAGTGCCATGATTTCTGCAGCATGTTTTTCTAAGCTAGCCAAGGGGTTCTGCGTTGATCTCCGTTGATCTGGGTGTCCTCGGATCATCCTCCTGTTCATGGAAGGGAAGGGTTTTCATTTGTGTACTTCCTGGTTTGCAAGAAGACTTCAAACCCTATCCAAGAAACATGGCAGGATGACTTGTGGAGTACCTCTCCGAGCTTAGGCAGGTGGGAAGAGAGCTCAGAAAAAAAGCTCCTATTTATTTGATAATTTCAAGATGGTTCCAGAGAAGAGGAGCTTGATGGCTGAAAGCTGGCCCCTGTTCTAATTTTGGAGACTTTAGGAACTACAAGTAACCCTTTATTCTGAGAGCGTAGTGCTCTAGCAGGACAGTAGGGTTTAATGAGCTCTCTAAGATATGATGGTGCCTGACCATTAAGATATGATGATATCTAAGATATGATGGTGCCTGACCATTAAGAGCCTTGTCAGTGAGGAGAAGGATTTTAAATTCTATTCTGGATTTTACTGGCAGCCAGTGCAGAGAAGCTAATACAGGAGAAATGTGATCCCTTCTTCTAGTTTTAGTCAGAACACGCTCTGCAGCATTCTGGACCAGCTGGAGAGCTTCAAGAGATTTATTAGAACAGCCTGATAATAAGGAATTACAATAGTCCAGCCTTGAGGTAACAAATGCATGGATGAGTTTTTCTGCATTTTTTGAGACAGCATTAGACAGCATTAGCATTAATTTTAGTAATGTTACGCAGTTGAAAGTAGGCTGTCCTTGTCGTTTGTTTAATATGCGAGTCAAAGGTCCTGGTCAAAGATAACTCCAAGGTTTCTTACAGTAGCAATTGGATGCGATGGCAATCCCATCAATAGTCATTATATTTTTAGACAGCAAGCTTCGGAGGAGTTTAGGCCCAAGTACAATAACTTCAGTTTTATCAGAGTTTAACATCAGGAAATTGCAGGTCATCCAGGATTTTATATCATCAATACATGCCTGGGGACAGCAACTGATTGGTTTCTTCGGGCTTGATCAAGCGATATAATTGAGTATCATCTGCATAATGATGGAAGTTTATAGAGCGTCTTCTAAGGATATTGCCTAAAGGAATCATAAATAAGAATATAATTGGTCCAAGCACAGAACCTTGTGGGACACCACAAGGTTCTATGTCTGAGACTGGGGAGCAAAGGGAAAAAACAGCCCTGTTAGTGAGAAGCTGAAGTTCTCATTACTGACCTGATCTGTACAAAAAAGGTGCCTTTGGGGTTCATGTGCCATTTATAAACTATTTCTTTGGCCATAAACCGTGGCTGCTTATCTGTCAGCCTCACAATGACTGCTTTGATTTTGAGCTCTCGTTTCAAAATCTGCCTTTGGCGGGACCTTAATCTTTAATCATTCTTTTTATTTAAGTGAATCTCTTTTTAAAGGCCAAGAGGAACGCAGTAAAAACAATCAGAAGCTTTTGGAATTAACTGAGAGTTTGTGTTCTCTGTGATGGCATATAAATAGAAAGAGCAGCAGTGATGTTGTTTCAACCATTGAGGAATGTTCTAATCGTGGAGATAAAATGCCAAACGTGAAGAATGTGTGAATGTCCTTGTAAGATAAGCAGCTAGATGCCTTGTGTGATATGATTGGTAACCTGAAGCATGTCAGACTAGCACATACTTCACATACTGAAGAAGTGCTTTTAAACCTGTTTACTAACACAACGAGTCCAACCAGAAGACACAGAAGAGGATTCTGTTGGCATGGTTACAGAGGTCGTCCCAGCGGTGGAAGCCTGCTCTGCTGTCAGTAAATGACCCAAATAACCAAAGAAACTGGGAGGTCTGGTTTAAAAGAATGACACTGAAAACTCCTACACGGTCAACGCAACAGAAGGCAACGTGGAGTAAACTGTGGATCACTTCTCGTTGCTTTCACACCTGTCGTGAATCTTACCTGCTGAGTGAACGGCCATTGTCAATGGTTACTGCTGCCTTTGTGGAAAGAAACAAAATAACTACTTCGTAACACTGCTAAGGTTTAGGAAAAGATTGCGGTGCGGGTTAAAAATAAGTAGGTAACCTACAGAACTTGGCGTTGAAGTTAAGTACGCACAATACATAACAAGAGTACAGTCAAACTGATTAGAATCAACTTTTAGTTTCACATCGGAACACACAGGAACAGTGGTCGGCCCTTTGTTGATGGGATTTGTGGCTCTTTATGCGACGCCTCCTGACTTCCATCTTTGCTCCCATCATAATGACTTAGGCCTCGTCCACATGTACCAAAACTTCCCCGGTTTTCCTTGGCGTCGTTTCAAGAAAATCTGCGTCCAAACAAATCCATTGTAAATGACTCAGCATGTTGCAGTACATATTTCAGGCCTATATGTGGCGCTGTTTCTGCTACAAAAATATACAAAATCCATAATCCTTTTTAGCACAGCATAGTGGCAGAGGAGCAGAATATGTTGCCATAGTAACCCAAATAGGCTCAATATCTGCTGCAGCACAATCACAAGCATGTCACAGGGATAAGAGGTCAACGGCTAGAGGGTCGAGGGTCGAGGGGCATGACATTTGCCGTCTACATGGACACGAAAAGAAAGAAAAAGCCGCTTAAGGGCGGCGTTTTTTACTTTTTCACCTGGGACCTAATTTCAAAAAAGTGCGTTTACAGGCACCAAAAAATCTGTTTCGACGGTCGGCCCAAGCGTGCAAGACTTCTGTGTTTACACACAAAAAAAGTTCCTTTAAAAAATAGTGGCTTTACGCTTTCATGTGTTCAATGATCATCATTTTTCGGAATTCATCATCCGTTTTCTCACTTCAACTCAACCACCACTAAACGTACACACTTAATATACGATCGTCAATGTGGTTAAACCAACATTTAAAACAGAGCACAACATCACCACGAATTACACTGCATCATTATACATTTGATTAGATTTAAATAGACATTTTAAAAACCAAAAACTCTTAATTGGGGAATAAAACTTTGAACACTTATTTCTGTTGTTTTGACCAGAGACTTGTGCACATTGAAGAAAGAGTCCAGGAGAGGCAGAATCCAAAATCCTTTTAGTCATTATGTGGGACAATGTTCCTCTTTTATCTTTTCAAAATAAACGTTGGCGTTCACAGGAAACATATAGTTTTCCCTCATTACATGCATATCCTCTCTTTTCAAAATAAACCTCCAGCGTAGTTACTAGGCAACAAAGGTACGTGGTTAGGCGTGGTCTGGGTGTGGATGGGGCTGTGATAGTCTCACACATATCCTGCTTCTCCACTGCTGCGCTTCAATCTACCGCCAAGGTGTTTTCATCCACTTCTCAGATGATCTGGTCGAACAAACTCCCAACTCAGAGTGTGAGCTGTTTGGTTGAGTGGAGACTGGAAGTTTCCTTCTAATGCTTTAACAGATTGTGGTGACATTGTGTTTTGGATGCACTAACTTCTATTTTGGAAGGCATGTCTCATCTTAAGTGGTGCGTGAAGCCGGAGCCTTCCTTTAACTGGGCTGGCCCGGGCCGACCCACAGACATGTAGATGCTCATCAAAAACCACACCGCTTTCTACAATTACTATACTGCTGCGAGGAGGGGAACACCAGGTCCAGGTCCCACCCAGACCTTCTCCCTACGTGGACTTCCACACACTCATTTGAAACTAACGCCACAGAATATATTTCTCTTGTAAAGTGATTCCCGATGCAGTTTGCTTGTGTGGATGATTTTCGGGAGCTTCGGCCGGACAGAAAGGAGAAGTGAGGCACAAAAGCAGATGGAGAGTGGTGATCAAAACCAAAGCAGATTCAGTCATGTGGTCGGGTCTGGTCCTGATCCTGGTCCTGTGTGTGTGGCGAGGCCCGCTGACAACTTTACGAGGGTAAATCCAGAGACTTGGAGCCTCAGCCAGGGATAATGGCAGACAGCTGGCTGCTTCACTTCGGCTCTGACCATTTAAAACTCTCGTGGAGAGAAAAGGCTCTGAAACAGCAGCTCATGGAGCTCCATGCTGCTTTTCACTGGGAGGCGTTCAAGTCACACTACACTTTTACCTTGTTGTTACATTAAGTGGCAAATGAATGAAGGAACATCTCATCTGTTACTTTTCACAGTTTGAGATTAACTGTTCCACTTGAAGATCATGCCTGTGATACCCATGTAGGAGAACACCATTACATTACATGCCGTCAGCATTTTCAGGGTTTTTTTTAAGTTGAAGATTCTTCACCCTCATGCCACCAAAACAACAGGAAAACATCCTTTTATGGAGCAGCCTGCTCTCCTGAAAAAGAGCCTCCGAAGATGCAATTATCCTCATGTTGCATCATCGACCTATTACAGACCAGTGGTGGGACCCACTGATACTACAGACCTATAACAGACCAGTGGTGGGACCCACTGAGACTACAGACCTGTTACAGAACAGTGGTGGGACCCACTGAGACTACAGACCTGTTACAGACCAGTGGTGGGACCCACTGAGACTACAGACATGTTACAGACCAGTGGTGGGACCCACTGAGACTACAGACCTGTTACAGACCAGTGCTGGGACCCACTGAGACTGCAGACATGTAACAGACCAGTGGTGGGACCCACTGAGACTACAGACATGTTACAGACCAGTGGTGGGACCCACTGAGACTACAGACCTGTTACAGACCAGTGGTGGGACCCACTGAGACTACAGACCTGTTACAGACCAGTGCTGGGACCCACTGAGACTACAGACATGTTACAGACCAGTGGTGGGACCCACTGAGACTACAGACCTGTTACAGACCAGTGCTGGGAACCACTGAGACTACAGACCTGTTACAGACCAAAATACCAAAAACATGGCCACCGTTTCTAAAAAGTCTAGTAAGGCATTCACACACTGATGGCAGTCTTCGGGAACACTTCAGGATTCAGTATGTTGCCCAACTGATTGGAGCCCAGGACTTTACCCCGTACTCTTCTCTTAGAAGACCCCAGTGATAAACTGCTAATTTAAATTTCATGTCATTCAAGCTAAACCACGATGTTCCGCTGCCCATTCCAAACATTGTTGTTTTGTTCATATTTCAAATGGTTTCAAACTGCGTGTGTTGCATCTGTTTCAAACAGTGTGTGTCAGTGTAGTTCTACGGGAAGGTGGTTTTGGAGGTCGTCTGGAGAGGAAATGATAACGGTCGTTGGCTCGGACACAGAGAGCGAGGGACCAGGAAATGAGACAGAAGAGCAAAGAGGTCATGCTTTTATTCTTTGAGCATTTGATCAGAGCTCTGACGGTATAATAAAGACACATTCCGATCCCTGCCAACACAGAACAAGTAACAGATGAGTTCACTGCTGAAACTTGCGAGTGGAAACACAAGGTGAGGTGGAAGGGATGAGCTGTGTAAGTAAAGATTCACAATATGAGGAAGCAGAACTACATGAGAACTCAAGTGGGCCAAAGTGTGAACCCTCTCACCCGAAACTCAGTCAGCCAGCAGGAGGGACTATTTTATTGTGAGCTTTTATTTATGCATTTTTATTAAATGACTTAAATTGGACGCTGCACACAGGTGTAGTGGAGAGCACGGTTTGATTCCCAGGTCGGGTTCCTTCTATGTGGAGTTTGCATGTTCTCCCCGTGTGAGTGTAGGTTCTCTCCAGGTTCTCCAGCTTCCTCCTACAGTCCAAAGACCTGTCTGTCTCTACATGTCAGCCCTGTGATAGACTGGTTACCTGTCTGTCTCTACATGTCAGCCCTGTGATAGACTGGTTACCTGTCTGTCTCTACATGTCAGCCTTGTGATGGACTGGTTACCTGTCTGTCTCTACATGTCAGCCTTGTGATGGACTGGTTACCTGTCTGTCTCTACATGTCTCCCTGTGATAGACTGGTTACCTGTCTGTCTCTACATGTCAGCCCTGTGATAGACTGGTTACCTGTCTGTCTCTACATGTCAGCCCTGTGATAGACTGGTTACCTGGCCAGGTGAACCCTGCCTTCACCCAGTGACAGCTGGGATCAGCCCCCGGCGACCCTGAATACAGGATAAGCGGTAGACAATGGATGGACTTAAACTGTAATGTGTAACATTCACGTTGTCATACTAACTGTTTTTTTTAAAGCAATAGCTCACTTCAGTCCTGGATAGGTTGTGATTCTATCAGAGCTAATGGGATTATCATCGCCCCCCCTACGCCCTTAGAAACCTCCACAGTCACGTATCCTGGGGCATGCTGGGACGTACAATGGTTTGGGTGGGAACCCTGCTTTACTAGCAGTGGTGTAGAGGAGGAAACATATCCATTGAAGCGTGTTCTCGCTGGCTGAAGGTTTGTCTTGTGGAGGCGTTCCTGTGCGTTCTGCTGACTCACTAATACTGCTACTTACTTATCATCCCAACAGCTGAGTCGCTGCAGGAGGGAGCCTCCAATCAGGATAATTGGATTGACTGAGTTAAGTGAGGAGGGTTCTGATTTAAAGACACATCCCACTCATTGCTCCATGCATGGGGGCTGGAGCCACCCTGAATTGTTCCCAAGCTATGCAATTTGACTCTTTATTTATTTATTATTTAATTTGATTTATTTATTTTGTCTTTATTGTCAGAATAATCTCGTAGTGATGAAAGGCTATACATATTGATTTAGGACCATCCATCCATCATGAAATCATGTTTCATCGTTTCAGTATATACATTTAAATGGTGTATGAATTCAACACATGCGAAAAAACAGTATATATATATATATATATATACAGTATACTGTATATATATAATATATATACAGTATATATATTATATATATATATATATATATATATATATATATACTTTTTTTAATAAATTTGAGTTTTGGCTGACACAACCAGCTGTTGCATGTCAAATAGCAGATGTAGCTTGACCAGCTCCGTATGTAGCATGAAAGCATTCCGATGTCTCCTGAAAGAGAGAGGCAGCAGCGGTAACACAGATAACATATGGCTCCTGGTACAAAGGGGATTAGACGGCAGGTTGAAGCATATGGCAACTGGTAGAACTTACTGGTGGGGGGGGCAACAGTATCAGCAGCTTACATTATGGGCATGCCAATACAAAGTTATATTCAAATGGCCCTTTGGGTGAGTCCATCATGAGGATGCATGTGACAGAAGAGGAAACAACGATGAAGAAGCAGGGCCTCCAGCAGTGACCTGCCCACTGTGGACGGACCCAGACCAGGACCTGGACCCGGCTTTGCTGCTGCCTTCCACCCGCAGTCGAACCTCAGGTGGGAGTCGATGGGAGACCTCGGACAAAGAGATGTCAAAGAGTATATATGTAAAAGATGCATGTATAGATGTATATCTGTATGTATGTGTATATACTGTATGTATATCTGTATGTATATTATTTCTTGTTTTAGTTGTTTGTATCTTTTATTATATTTTCTTTATCACTTTCATACATACATGTATTTATACGTATATACATTGAGAACAGCGTGTTCTGACATATTGTTGTTCATGTGTTCTACTAGCTAACTTACTTACTGTGTAAATACTCATGTTGAAAATCCAATAAACACACATTTGTAAACAAAGCAGCGTGTAGTCATGTCCACGTCAACGTTGTGTTGAGACGTTATTTACGATGTCCACTCTGGGCCTGTCCTCATGACGTCTCTACTCTACTATGACACCGTTTAGCAACGCTGTGCTTCAGGCTCTTTGTAAGACGACTTAGATCTAAATGTAGGACTGAAAGTCCACTCCCAACGAGGCTGGTTGGGGGTTTCAGGCCTCCAGAACCAGAGAACATGTGATGTGTGTGGGGGCGGGGCATAAACCTCCTTATGCCTGGGTCTCAGTCATCATTGTGATCATACAGCACTGATCTCAGGCACATGGAGCCACATATCTGTTCCTTTAGGCCCTTTCACCTGATTTAACTCACAATGGGAACGTGAAGAAGCGTGTATTCATTCACTCGCTGCACTAAGAGGACAGATATCTTACTGACACAATGTTCAGTGTTGTTGTCTTCAGTGTCTACAAGGAAGAAAATGGTTTATGTATCCCATGAAGCTTCTTGTGACAACAGTCGTCGAGGGGAAAATATTCGGTTGCTCTGGATGCATCGCAAATGAGTCCAGATATGGAGGAGTTCTGGGTGGTGGACCGGTCCAAAAAACACAGGACCTCCACCAGGAGACTGATTTAGAACCCAGTAGTTTGTTTCCATTTCATAGTCATTTTCATCCAAACCATGATTTTTACTAAACCATTTTATGTCGTCTAGTGTTGCTGCTACCTGTTTGGTTTCTGTGGAAAATTAATTGAGAGCACATTTTGTAGGAGAGCAGATAATTGATTCCCAACCAAGAGAGAGAGAGACAGAGAGAGGCAGGAATAATGGGATGACCTGCTGATGGAGGTCTGGCGTCAGGACTCAGACATGGTCCTCATACGGGAACACCAGCCGACCTGCTTCCTACAGTCACTGTGTAGGAGGTTCAGTCTGAACACCAGCTCCACAACCTGCTGCCCAACAACAGAGCTGCTGGTGAAACGGTGGTCACGTTTAGAGCCGTACCCCCTGGGGAACTCAGCCTCTCTACACTACTTCTAGTCATAAGTGATAATTGAGAAGGATTGTCATCTTAGGAAATGGTTGCATATTACAGCTTTACGTGAATATATATTTTACATCCCTAATAATTAAAGAGACACATGTCCATGAAATAATGCCAAAGTTGCTCAATAATTTATTCGTGTGAACATTCTACAAAACAAAATGTACACAATATAAAAACAATTTGTTTGAGCTCACAGACCAACCAAGTAACCGGTCAGCCGCCCCTGAAACACACGAGCCACGACAAGCAAACAGCTTTGGTGAGAAGTGAACGACGACAGAAACTCGTCCGGCTGGATTCTGCAGCCGCAGCGTGTCCGTCTGTTAACGGCAGACAAACATGACCTAACTCAACATGGCTTCTAACCTACCAGAACCACAACAGTCTTATTTTCATCAACAAAAGTGTCTTTAAATTCCCAAGCGGGTCTTTGGGTGAACGTCATGCAACATAGAGATTGGGTTACACTGAAACAGGAACAGGATGTGTGCTCAGGCCAGGCCTGAACATCCCTGTTCCAACATATCCTTCAATATCGGAGTGAGTTCATCAGTGAGTGTTGACCAGATATTGCACATTGTCCTCGGTCGCCCCTCCCTCACTGGAATGTTCTCTGCCATGTCCTTCAACGATGGGGGGGTGGGGGGGAGGGAGGGTGCTCAAAGGCAGACACCATCCCAAAGGAAGCAGCTCTGCCCAAATGTCTAGAGAGTGAAGGAAGGTTTCCACATGTGGGGCAGACTTGAGAACAGTCCTTCTCCGCTGGTTTCACCCACTGAAGTGTTGAGAAGGGGGGAGGGGCATGTCAGCCCACCCGTCCTCATCTCTTCTTCCTGCTGTGTCGGAGCATCTTCTTCCTCTTCAGGATCATCTCGTGGAGCTTCTCCAGGCCGGGCTGCAGGCCCTGCCCGTCCAGCGCCGAGCAGCCCTGCGTGTGGTGCAGCGTGGAGGAGCTCAGCTCGTTGAGGGCCAGAACCTTCTCCACCTGAAACACAAGACATCGGTCATCAGAACACATAACATCATGACCCGGATGTGAAGTGCCAAAATGACTTCTGGAAGACTTCATGTCTGGCTTCCTGACTTCCCTGATGATAACACCGGGCTCATGTACACCCGTTTTGGGGCAGGACCTCAGAGCACATGTACAAATATATTTACCATTCCCCAGTCTTTAATGCCCTTTGTCTGAACTCAACAACCAGAATGGGATCCCACCTCTGTGGAAGCCAGCGGGGATCCTTCCTAGCAGAGCTGCCAAAGAGGTGGAACGAGGACACGTCTAAACACTGAAGCCAATAACAGCCCGGTTTGTGTGATTGTAGGAAACTGTATATTTAGGCTTGTTGTTTGGACAAATGAGCCCTCTGAAGTCAACAGTGATTAACATTTTCCACCATTAACGAGAAAACAACCAGCAGATTCATAAATAATGAATAATGATGTGGTTCACGTGGCTTTCAAAAAGGAACTGATGATAAATATTTGGAAATTAACTGGACTAAGAGTTTTAAATTAGAGAACAGAGTTTCTTTGTGTTGTTTCACAAAGAACTTTTACGTCTTGTCATTCACAATGACCGTTTACATGATCAACTGTCATTTCATATTTATTATAAACTATTTGACATAAAGCAGATAAATAAGCTGTAGTCATTTATAGAAACATAGATGGTTCAATAATTAGGAGACGAGGTTGTCATTCACACAAAACATGAAAAAAAAGATGCCCGGCTCGGACCACCATATTGGTTTCAATCTCCACTATAACCCGATCATGGGGGGGGCATTGATGGATTACATCATCATAATCAGTGTTCCCTTGCTTTTACAAGTTCAGAGAGCAGCTGGTATGAAGACAGATCACGGTACACGTGTTCCTGTCATTGGACATCTGATTTAACAGCCTGCGTTTATTAGAACTCAGCTATGAAATCATCTTTTACAAGCCGAGTTATTATGAGTTCACTTTGAACCAAACATACAATGAAGAAGAAAGTAGCGTTATGTAAAGCCGTCCAGCCAGCATGTGCTACCATGTGACGGGACTTAAGGGAGCGTTCAGAGTTTCCACAGCACTTAACAGAGCATCCTATTGAAAACACACGACCCCTAAAATCCCATTTGGTGTCCACAGAGACAGGCCTTTGAAGACGTGGGCAAAGTTATTAAAATTACAGTTGAACAACTTCCATCTTAACTGGTTGTAAATAACAAAACTGTTTTTTTGTTGTTGTTGTTGATGGATTCATTAATTAACGCAGAAAAGCATCCGTTTGCAACAAAACAAGACTGTTGTAGAAGAATAATCACCTCTGACGCCGACATGGCTCCCTCCAGATCCTGTTTGTTGGCCAGGACCAGCACAGGAACCCCTTGGTTCTCAACAGACCGGGAGATCCGGTGAAGCTCCGCTTTGGCCTCCTCCATGCGCTCCGCCTCCGATGAGTCCACCACGAACACCAGCCCGTCCGTCCTCCTGGTGTACGACTTCCAGAGGGGCCTCAGCTTCTCCTGGCCCCCGACGTCCCACACCTGGAAGGCGGTGCCGTTGGTTTTGGAGTTTCCCAGGGGAACTTTGATCCGCTCCATGTTGAAACCTTTGGTTGGGATGGTCTCGACGAACTCACGCAGCTTGAGTCTGTAGAGGAGGGAGGTCTTCCCCGCCGAGTCCAAGCCGATCACGACGACGTGTAAAGACTGGAAGCTGGGGAGGAACGGGGTGCTGGGAGCTATTTCTGTTAACTGGTTCCCCATGGTCAGACCAGGTCCTAGTGGAACACTCCTTCAGGTGATTTATAGGATTCAGTGATTTCCTCAGCAACAAAAGTGTGTGTGGAGACACTCTGGAGGTCTTAGGGGGGCTGGAGACCAGTTCACACTCCGTGTCTCACTTCAAAGAGCTGCTTCTGGGGACAGCCAGTCTGCTGCAGTCAGAGGGGGAGGAACACACGAGTCAGCATTTCAACAATGGCACCGGGCTATCAGCGATTAGACTGGCTGAGATTAACACAAGCACACAGGTAGAAACATTTAGAAACTTCAGAAAAACAAGCGCAGAGTTCGAATTCCGGCTGCAGGTTTGACGGCATTGTTTGCATAACGTCGTTGATTCGGTGTGTAAATAACCGGTTATACAGAAGTTTCTGTTTCTCCTGCACATCAGTGGAAAACAGCGGCGGAGCGATCCTGTCAACTAATGCTAACGCTAAGTAGTGAGGCGACCCTGAACCGGCTCTATACGTCCAGTTAGTAATTCGGTAAAAACACAGCCTCAAACACGGGGGGCAAAAGAAAATGGTGTAGAGAAAACATGCGTTCAGAAATGTTAGGTCGTAGTAGGAAACAACACGTAGCTACTTGGTCAGGAAGTTACATTTCTATGAAAAGTCAAGTATCCTTCCCCCAGCGGACCAGCGAGCCTCATCACAGCCCTCTCCAACAAAGTCACCACACAGCTCGCCCCGGGGTTTCTGGCGGAAAACATGTGAACGTATCTCACCTGTCTGCACTCCCAGTCACGTTAAACTAGTCACCATTGTTGCCGGACAACATTATCCAACAGTATCCGAGAGTTAAAGCCCAAATAATCCCGATGGGTTCGTGTCCAAAGTCGCTCCGCTAGCGCTGTTGCGTCGGTACGACGACGACTGGCTGGAGGCAGGAGAGGAGCCTGACTAACCCCGCTGACGTAGCAGGAGGAGGAGGGGGACTGACCGGGACGAGGGGAGGAGGACCGGGACGGAGGGAGGGCCGGGACACACAAACACCCTTCATTACACCGTAGGCTGAGTTAGGTTTCCTTGCAGGGGTTTCAGAATATGTGATCATAGAATAGCCTGAAACTGTATGGAGAACTCATAAATAAATAAATGATTACCATAATAATAACAAATACTGTGTTCATATCAACCTTCAGAGACCCAGATAAACCCATTTTAGTATTGTTCAGAGGACAGACGTTAAGGGGTCAACATAGACGCCTAACAGAAGTGGTATCAATCAGATGGAAACCCTAAGATCAGCTGTGTGTGTCAAGTTGTTCTAAAAATAAATCAGAAAATAATGAAATTATTCAAATAAATTGAGAAAGTGTAAAAGGGCTGAGGTTATTTGGGATAGAAGTATGTGATGGCCACATATGTTCATTATGCTTCATAAATTCATATCATTTTTTACACATATTTTGGTGCTGGTGCTTTTTACCACTGGAGAATCGATGAATACATAACCCCCCTGAAATATCACATTCAGCCTGAAGAGCTCGAGGAACACCACAGAAGAGGCAGGCTGTGATTTAAAAACTTTTCACATTTGTTGGAGATTTCTGCATGAATTACATTTGTCTGTGATTGGATGACTGGAACCGGCCACTACCCCCCTTTCTGTCAGTAGATGTGGTAAAGCCACCTGTCCTCTGAATGTTGGTCTGTAGTTTGTGGTAGAAAAGGTCTCATGTGAAATAGTTACTATGGAGACTGACATCTCAGATGAACGGTAGGTTCTTCGCTGTGTTCTTCAGACCCTTCCAGACAAGCCGGCATGTCAGACAATCATTTCCATTTTCTAGTTTCATGTGAAAGCAGCAGCTCCACTCTTTCAGACTGAAGTCAGCCGGGATCAGCTTGACTGGGATCAGGAGACCTGACAGCCGACTGCAGAACAGTCATCAGTATGAGCCATCAATGGCATGATGGCCACTGATTTGCATGATACTAGCCCAGTTCTTTCTTGATACCCGATGCTTGTTGTGATAACGCTGTGTGTGTGTGTGTGTGTGTGTGTGTGTGTGTGTGTGTGTGTGTGTGTGTGTGTGTGTGTGTGTGTGTGTGTGTGTGTGTGTGTAACTGCCTTGTTGAGGAAGCAAGGGGACATGAAAGGGCATGAAAAAACAACCTGGACAGACAGATTTATATTCCTGTTGTGGAAATGAAGACCAGCATGGAGCTAGAGCTGATTGTAAGATGATGATGTGTGTTTTCCAGGGCTGTTAAATACTTCTTCTGCCCTCATTGAACAACCACACCACATGTTTCTGCCTCATAACGGCACATCTTCCTCATATTAATTGTCCTTATGAATTTGCCCCTCAAGCATTCAGCCATAAAAGGCCAACATTGCTCATTGTACAGGATAGCAGCGCCCTCTGCTGTCTGCAGGAAGAATGGCAGCCTGACGGATGACCAAAATGAACTGCAGTAAAAAATACAGGGGATTTCATTCAGTGTTGTACTGTTCCTCAAATACAGACAGACAGACAGACAGATAGACGGATAGACGGATAGACGATAGACAGATAGATAGATAGATAGATAGATAGATAGATAGATAGATAGATAGATAGATAGATAGATAGATAGATAGATAGATAGATAGCAGCGGTACAATACCACCAGAATACAAAAGATAAATGCAAATAAAACTGTACAATACACAATTGTAAAACACTATACACAATATACATAAGATGCAAGCAGATCCGGGACAATGTTAAAAATGGGACTTGGTGGATTTATAAGGTGCAAGATAAAAAGAGAAGGTTCATTTTTATTTACAGTGGTAATATTTAAATAATAAGTCACTTAATTTGTATGTGTGTGTGCGAGTTGCATGGGCATTGCTGTGAAGCATTATACAGTCTTAAGGCGGGTCCACACCGCACCGACTGCCCGACTCGCGTCGGTAAATGAAGTCGGGCTACTTAATATGGCCGACTCGAATGGCGGAGGTATGAATGATTTCCTGTGCCGTTCTTTAAAGGCGGGTCCACACCGGACCGAAAATCGGCGTCTTTGAGAGAGTCGGCGTCCGTGACATGAGTCTCCGTGGTGTGGTCGCTGGAATCGGCCCACGTCGGCGTTCATTTCAGCCGATTCAAATGTGTAATCCGCCATTCGAGTCGGTCATTCTTTTACCATTCTGATTGGTGGAGGCTAGCAGCTTGACTAGCGAATCAGTGAAGCCCGGAAGTGACGATGGTAAACATACCAGATAACCATAAGGCTTGTTTCGAATCAAGCATGCGCATGCATTCGCCTCGCAAAACAAGGCATTCTGGGAAAAAAACGTCACAAATGCTGGTGATAACTTCCCTTTGCGACATGTCACATGACTTTAAAAACTCGCGGTATCTCCAGGGTACCTCCCTTCGCATGCTTTTCTCTGCAGATGGTCTGAAATAAGTGCGGACATAAGACACTCCCCTCAACGTTGCCCTAGTTGGTTAGAATTATCACGTGGTATTTCCCACGTGAGAAAATTCCTCAGCCTCCGTCAACAACGGGACTTCAAATGCCTCGGCTCGAGTTCGTCAACGACGAAGAAAGCCAGCGCCACTGGACAGGCCATATTCTTTGTGCAAACTCTGTGAAGTTTCCCCTGGCGCGATAGTTTTTCTTATGTATACAATTATTAATAAAGTGTAAATTAAAAAATAAATAAATAAAGGTCTGTGAAGTGCACCTGTGTCCGACTTGACGTGGTGAGAACTTGGCGTATTTATGACGAGTTCCGGCGGATCCTCTCAAGTCTCGTGCATGCATCGGCGCAAATGCATGCGATCCGAAACGCGCCCAGTGGAATCGAAGAAGGTGGTCTAGAGAGGACTGCCTACTTCCGGTTTTCGTGTTTTTTGGCCCACAATACAGATTAGCGCCGCCTGTTGTTTTGGAGACATTACATCTCGCCAAGCGCGGAACGTATGGCGTTCGAATTTACCGACGCGAGTCGGGCAGTTCTTCCGGTGTGTACACAGCTTTACACATTTGAATCGGCTGAAATGAACGCCGACGTGGGCCGATTCGAGCGACCACACCAAGGAGACTCATGTCACGGACGCCGACTCTCTCAAAGACGCCGATTTTCGGTCCGGTGTGGACCCGCCTTTAAAGAACGGCACAGGAAATCATTCATACCTCCGCCATTCGAGTCGGCCATATTAAGTAGCCCGACTTCATTTACCGACGCGAGTCGGGCAGTCGGTGCGGTGTGGACCCGCCTTAAGGCAGCAGGGTTGGATGAGTCTGCTGCTGAAGCTGCTCTTAAGCTTGCCCAGAGTTTCGTGGAGGGGGTGAGAGACATTGTCCATGATCAGCAGCAGTTTTGCCAGCATCCTGTCCTCCGCCACCTCCTCCAGGGTGACAAGCTTAGAGCCAACAACAGACCCTGCCTTTTTTATGAGTTTGTTAAGTCTGTGTGCGTCCTTCGCATTGATGCCCGCACCCCAGGTCACCACAGCGAAGAAGATGGTCCTTGCAACTACAGACTCATAGAACAATAAGGACATCAGAGCAGGTAAAACAGGCTTATTTAAGCCACAGGAAGTTGCGTGACACTTTCCGTTTTGTTTTCACAAATAGTCTAAAGTTCTTAGACACCCTGTTGAATGTAAAAGTCCAATGAGGATTTTTAAATACAGTATTCAGTATGTTAGCCAGGTTTTCATTTGAGTCACTTCTCACGCACACTCGCCGGGTGGTGCATTAAATCAATCAATCATTAGATTTCTCTTAATGCTAAGATACAGTGATGCTTACCATAACCATAATGCATGCTGCTTAATTTGATTGCATTGCTGTTAATTAAGGATCCCGGGTTCAATTCCCGGGTCGGCCCGGGTTCCTTCTGTGTGGGGTTTGCATGTTCTCCCCGTGTAAGCGTGGGTTCTCTCCGGGTTCTCCGGCTTCCTCCCACAGTCCAAAGACATGCAGGATGGGGATAGGTTCATTGGTGACTCTAAATTGCCCGTAGGTGTAAATGTGAGCGTGAATGGTTGTCTGTCTCTACATGTCGGCCCTGTGATAGACTGGTTACCTGTCCAGGGTGTACCCTTCCTTCACCCAATGACATCTGGGATCGGCTCCAGCCCCCCGAAACCCTGAATACAGGATAAGCGGTAGACAATGGATGGATGGATGGATGGATGTTGTTAATTATTGTGTACGTAACCTAAAAGGCACTGAGGTAAACCCAGCGGTTCTCTCCGCGCCTCCTCCTCTCTTGGACCGGGGCACACCTGTACTACCTGCGGACCCCGTTGCCTCGCCGGTGTGGAGCTGCGACGATGAGGCCCGGGTGGCTGGGGAATTCACAGGGGAGCCACCTCAGAGGCCTTCGAACCGGACCTCCTCCGCCCGGCGCAAGATCCTGAAGGAGGCTGTGCTCCGCCGCTCCGGTCGGTTTCCTCGCCCGGACCCGGCGGGGAATCACACTCCAACCTCCGATGCCACTGGCTGCCAGGTGAGCCAGAAACCGTCACCCCCCCGCCCCCTTTTTTCGCCCACCACATTAATAATTGGAGACTCAATAATTAAAAACATCCGCTTCTTCAATGCCGCAACGCATTGTTTTCCCGGAGCCACCGTCCCCGGCATACTGGACAAACTCCCAGCACTGCTAAACTCTCTCGGGCCCTCCATCCAACGTGTCATAGTGCACGTTGGATCAAATGATGCAGGTAGAAAGCAGTCCGAGCTGACCAAAACTGATTTTAAAGATCTTTTTAGGTTTTTAACAAACTGTGGAAAGTCCGTTTTCATTTCCGGTCCGATTCCAACTCTGGCCCGCGGAGTAGAACGTTTTAGCCGAATCCTCAGCCTCAACACATGGCTCCAGTCCTCCTGCACTGCCCACAACTTAGGTTTTATCGACAATTTTAATCTGTTCTGGAATCGTTCCTCCCTTTTTAGAGCTGACGGGGTTCATCCGAGCTGGCTAGTTAGCAACATTTTAACAGACAATATCCTCTATGCTGTCCAATCTGACACACGTGCGTGACTGTTGACCTGCCACGCCCCCCCGGTCCCCGACAAGTCTTCTTCGCCGCTCATACACGCCCCTCCCTCAGTGACCCCAGTGGCACAGGACAGTATTCATACCATCCCAACCATCATCTCACATAGACAATTGAAACCCAGGACTGTTTTTAGATCAAACTGTGTTTTTAACATTCCGATTGGAAAACGCGATGAGCGCACGTTCAGCACAGACGTTAAATTGGCTGTGCTGAATGTGCGCTCTCTTTTAAACAAGTCTTTTATCATAAATGATATAATTTTAGACAATAACCTGGACAGCATTTTCCTTACGGAGACATGGCTTGGCACTGATGCACCTGTTGTTCTCACTGAGGCTTCCCCACCGAATTTTAACTTTTTATTTTCAACTAGGGGGTGCAGAAGAGGGGGCGGCACTGCTTCAATTACAAAGAACAATATGAACACTAACGAAGTCGTTTTTAACAGTTACTCTTCATTTGAGTACCATGCCTTCGTTTTTAGCAGCCCACCTATTCTCTGTATAACAGTCTACCGACCACCCCAGTACTCCACTTCATTCATCAGGGAATTTTCAGAACTTTTATCAATTATTCATACCACTTTTAACAGAATTTTAATAACCGGTGATTTTAATTTACACGTGGACATCTCCTCAGACTCACTGTCTAGAGAATTTTTAAACCTTTTACACTGCCTTGATTTTAAGCAACATGTGACGCAGTCGACCCACAGCAGAGGGCGCACCTTGGACCTGGTTATATCTTATGGCCTGTCCATTGGTGCGCCCTCTGTTGTGGACCTGGCTGTATCTGACCACTTTTGTGTGTTTTTTACAATCACCAGTTTTAATCAGCGGGAGGCCCCGGTGAGAACAGTGAAGAAACGCTACCTAACTTCTGAAGTGGCTGCAAATTTTATTCAGATATTACAAAGCACTCCTGCCGAAATTTTACCAGCACCCTGCGATTTTATCACTGACAATTTTAACAATAAGATAAAGTCAACACTGGACTCAGTGGCTCCACCTTTTATTAAAACAATTAAAACAAGACCTACACCACCATGGAGAACCGAGGACATTAAAAAACTCAAAAGGGAATGCAGGAGTGCTGAAAGGAGATGGAGGAAATGCAAGTTAACTGTTCACTATGAAATTTTACGTCAACACCTCAAAATTTACAATAACGCAGTCAAACAAGCAAGAATCTCCCACTTCCAAAAATTGATCACTGATCATAAAAATAACCCCAAATTTTTATTCTCCACAATCGATCTTTTAACAAACACAAATTTTAAAAAATCCTCTAAGACACCAGATAACGTCCTTTGCGAGGACTTTGCAGACCACTTCAGAAGAAAAATCAATGACATCAGATCCAGTCTTTTATCCCAACAGCTTTTAACACCTGGATCATTGCTTTTACCGGAGGAAACACTGGAGAGTTTTGCCCTGGTTGATGCGAGGACACTTGGTCGAGTTTTCTCCCAGGTAAAGCCCACAACCTGCCTTTTAGATCCAATTCCCACACCGTTTTTTAAAACACTCTATGGATTCTTTGAGGAACAGCTGTTGTATTTGGTGAATTGCTCTCTTCAGACGGGTGTCTTCCCCACCTCCTTTAAAACGGCGGTGGTGAAGCCCCTTCTGAAGAAGAGTGATTTAGACCCCAACGTCTTAAATAACTACCGGCCTGTATCCAACTTACCATTTTTAAGTAAAATTTTGGAAAAACTTGTTTTTAATCAAGTAAATGATTTCTTAAACTCAAACCATATTTTAGAGACTCATCAGTCTGGTTTTAGGAGGAACCACAGTACAGAGACAGCACTTTTAAAAATTTTAAATGACATCAGGTGTAATTTAGATAATCATAAACTCACAGTCCTGGTACTACTGGATCTAACCGCCGCCTTCGATACAGTAGAGCATCACATTTTATTAAATAGACTGAGGAACCTGGTCGGCCTCTCTGGTACTGTTTTTAACTGGTTCACGTCCTACCTTACTGATCGAAGTTTCTTTGTAAGTATGGATACATGTTCCTCAGAAACCCATAAGATAAAGTGTGGGGTTCCCCAAGGGTCAATTTTAGGTCCAACTCTTTTTAACCTTTACATGCTTCCCCTTGGGGACGTCATCAGGAGACACGGCATCAGCTTTCATAGCTATGCTGACGATACGCAACTGTACATGGCTGTGTCTCCTGATGACACAGGGCCAATTGATGCCCTTTTTAACTGCATTATAGACATCAAGTCATGGATGGCAGCAAACTTCCTACAGCTCAACCAGGAAAAAACAGAGGTTTTAGTCATTGGTCCTGAAGGCCAGAGAGAGAAACTTTTACCAAAGTTACAGGATTTTAAACCCTCAAAATCTATAAAGAATCTGGGTGTGATTTTTGACTCTGAGCTCACTTTTATTCCACACATCAAAAACATAACAAAGATAGGTTTTTACCATCTTAAGAATATAGCCAGAGTCCGCCCGTTTCTCTCTCAGGCCAGTACGGAGGTGCTGATGCATGCTTTTATCTCATGTCGTTTAGATTATTGTAATGCCCTGCTCTCTGGTCTTCCCAAAAAGAACATGTACAATTTACAACTACTACAGAACTCAGCCGCACGCGTGCTGACGAGGACCAGAGGGCGGGAGCACATTACACCAGTTTTAAAATCGCTGCATTGGCTCCCTGTGCGCTTCAGGATCGATTTTAAGGTTCTTTTACTAGTTTTTAAATGTCTTAATGGTCTCGGGCCTTCTTATTTGTCTGCACAAATTTTACCCTATCAACCCTCGCGGACCCTGAGATCCTCCGGTGCTGGCCTTTTAACCATACCACTAGTCAGAACCAAAACACACGGGGAGGCGGCATTCAGTTACCATGGCCCCCGATTGTGGAACAGCCTGCCGGAGAACCTCAGGGCCGCAGAGAATGTTGATGTTTTTAAAAAGAGGCTCAAGACCCACCTTTTTAATCAAGCTTTTAACTGACTTGTTTAATTCCTTTTATGCTTCTTACTTTTTTTATTATTATTCTATTTTATATTATCTATTTTAGCTTATCCTGCTTTACTGTTTTATATATTTTATTTATTTTTATTGTTTTATTTATTGGGTCTATTTTACTTTATTTTATACATCTTTATGAATTTTACTGTTTTTGTTGTTTTATTGTTTTATTCCCTCAGATTTTAGCTTCTACCTTTTACCTTATTTTACTGTTTTAGCCCCTCGATTTTCCAGTGTTTCCTCCTGGGGGCCTACCACACCGGGAGTTGTTTCTGGTCCAACGTTGGGGGTGCTGTCCTGTGGACGGCCATGGCCCGGGTGGTTGGAGAGCTCTACACCGTGGTGTGGAGCCTCCTGTCTGCCTGGGCTGGGGTGGTCCCTGTGGCGGCGCCCCCTGCAGGCATGGACCATGATTCCTCTCGGTGTGTACGGCCCCCAAAGGTAGCTTCTTCCTCACCTCAGATCTCGATGCCCAGCCATGTCTCCTCAGCAACAGTTAGTGTTTGTGTGTGGGTGTGTATTTGTAGGTGTATGTTTATGTGTGTGGGTGTGTATTTGTGTGTGTATGTTTATGTGTGTGGGTGTGTATGTCTCTGTGTATCTCTGTCTATATATTTGTGGGGGTGGGAGGTTTTGGTTTCGTGGTGTTCTTTGTTGCTCACATCTTGTTTTGTTTTTGTTTTGTTCGCTTTTATTTTTTGTGAGGCACTTTGTGCTACTATATGTATGAAAAGTGCCATATAAATAAAGTCTGATTTGATTTGATTTGATTTGAAAGGTGAAATGGCCAATTCTTTATGTTTTCTAAAAACTGACTTTGTTACATTATCCAGAGCGAAGGTAATGTTGTTTGTTATCCAACATTAGCCGTTCCTAAGTGTTCAACCACTGTGGAGCTAAAATGTACAGGGATTATAAAATGCTACCATGTTTATATTGACCTTTGAACTCATCACTCTATTGGTCTTTGAAAAAGCAAAGAATGTAAACCTTGGTGGCTTTTTAAATATCAAAATACCAAATACCATAGAAGCATATCACACTCCTAGATATGCTGGAATACACATTTAGCAGATAACAGCCAACAGTTTCATTTTTTAGTTTGACTACCTTATAAAAATCTCCTTCACATGGCATAAAACTTACATAAGTTCACACAATCTGTCAGAAGCAGTTTGATGCAGAAAGAAGTTATTATTTATTATTTAAATTTACATTTACATACAAAAAAACATTTTAATAAACAGGGTGGATGGTGTTAGGCAGAACGTCCTGCCTCCGCAGACTCCACAGGCACACTGTCCAAATTTAAAAGCGGCAGTACAAGTGGGACGAGATACTCTGCCATGTTGGGGAGTCTGGACACCACACAGCAGCTCAGAGCACTGCAGCCGATCCTCATGTCAGAGACCTCGGACCACTCAATAGCACTCCACGTTGGTGGAGATGGTGGAGCCGTTGAAGCCCCCGGCAACGAAGAGCCGGTCATCAATGACTTCAATGCTGAGTTTGCTGTGAGGGGTCAACATGGGGGACACTTCGTTCCAGGTGTCGCTCTGAGGGTTGTAGACTTCAGTGCTGCGGAGATGCCTGGTGCCATCAAAGCCACCGACCTTTGGGAGGAAGAGGAAATTAAAAGGTCAAACCGAGATTGAACCAGTTTCTCTGAATCTACAAAAAACAACTGCTGATCAAATCTCTTCACACTTCAAAAAGTTTATATGTTATGTGAGGGTCAGCAGTGTTTCCTGGACTTACAGCACAGAGGCAGTCTGCATATTTAATGCGGGTGCAGGTCATGAGGCCGATGGTCGTCCACTGGTTGGTCTCTGGGCTGTAACACTCAGCTGTCTGCAGGTACTCGTTCCCATTCGAACCACCGCAAACGTAAACCTGGGAAAAACAGGAAAGGACTTTAATAGGATTTAACAATTAAATGATTAAAGAATAAACACTTTTCTTGGCTTCTACAGGTCATAAATCATCTGAAATATAACTACACAATTCCGAGATAATTTGTGAATTATGAGACCCACCTTGTTGTGGAGCGTCGCGGAGCTGGCGTCACTTCGTCTCTCTTGCATGGATGAAATGAGACTCCACTGGTTTGTCTCAGGGCTATAGCGCTGCAGTGGAGAGTCGTGCATGCCCGTCGTACCCTCCCATGGCATAGATGCACCCGTTGAGTGCAGTGACGCTCACAAAGGAGCGGCGGAAATACATGGGTGAGACCTCATGCCAGGTTTTTGAGCTGAGGTCGAACCTGCACACGCCGTTCAAAAACTCCGACATGTCGAAGCCCCCAACGCAGTAGACGTTCCCGTTGAGGAAGGCGGTCCCATGGCAGGCACGAGGACGCTCCAGATTGTGCGTCAAGTTGATCCAGGTGTTCGTGTGGACGTTGTAGGCCTCGATGCCGTCACTCAGACCTCTGACACTCCAGCCTCCGATGGCCAGCAGGATGGCGTTTGGAAGGCGAGGACGGGCGAGATGGTTGTACCCATCAGGCTCGTTTTGCATGACTTCAATGGCTTCCCTGACCATGCGCTGGCAGTCTGTGTTGGTATCCACGAGCTCATTAGACATCACATAGATCCTCACATACTCTGTACCCATCAAGGCCAGCCGCACCTGCACAGAGAAAACAGGACAGAATGTTTGAATTCAAGTTCATGGACGGCAGTACTTGAGGCCGGACCTTTTATTCTTCCTAACCAAATCTATTCAAAATGTCATCATTAAAGGTTTTACAACTGTGATATTCTCCATTTTTGTTAAACAACACATTCCTTGAAAAGCTCAAAACGAACAATGTGTAAGTTTATATGTGTGCATATGTTGCAGACCTTTATCAGTTGCTGCTTTCTGTGTGTTCGTGAGGCTTAACAGCATACAGCACCACCAGTATGTGGGATTGAGTGCAACAGGGTGGCTCACTGATGTCTTTTTAATAATGTTTTCGTAGAGCAATGGAGGTCTGTGACTCCGAGGAATAAGCTTTATTCGGCTTTGGATACACAGACTTGACAGTAGGATTAATTTTGTGTTGGTTTTGGTCTCTTCATGGTATTTGTTGACAGTGAGAGCAATATGGAGCATGAAAGCAACATTTCAGGGCAGGACAAGTGATTTCACTATAGGGGTGGCCCTACAGACTACTGCAATCAGGACAGGAAGTCATCGTACCTTAGACTAGAGTACAGCCATGTGGTCTCTCCTATCTTTGGGTGCGTGGGCGATCCAGCGGAGGACAGCCTCATACACAGTCCTCTCGTTTCTCACTCTGAGGTCATCTCTGTTAAGGATGGCGGTGAGTTGCTGCACAGAGAGCTGCGGGAACTCTTCAGAGGAAACGAGCTCCTCAAAGTGATCAACGATGAAGCTGTAGGCCTTGCGGTGCAGTTCGGGGCAGAAGCAGACGGCGGTGAACTGGAAGATGCCGATGCAGTTCTCTGGGCAGAGCTGGCTCTCCAGGAAGTCGCAGCACATTGTCACAACTCCCATGACATTGAACTGATCAGCTGCTAGAAGCAGCTCCTGAACATTGTCCTCCGTCACTGAAACGGAGCCGGTGTATGCAAAGTCGATGAGGAGCTGCATCATGCCAGGAGTCAGGCCGGGGATCTTGTAGACCTTTCTGTCTGGAGTCAACCAGCGTTTGAAGAGAGCTCTGTGGGTCAGGATGAAAACACAAAGAAGACGATGAGAAACTGACGTCAGCTGTTCCTTCTTTGCTTCACACTAATAACTATGATAAGAAATATAATGTGGCACTAGCAGAGTAGCAGCAGAGTGAAATATGACTGATATTAAGGATCTTCCCAGTTTACTGTGTAGCTTTAAACCACATCACTGACAAACCCAATACGCTGAATGACACAAATGGAATCTATTGAATAAATGACATCTGGAAGGAAAATAGTGAATTATATGCATTTAGTAACAGATGTGTAACTTTTCTGAATGCACTACATTCTAAAATCTGCTTTAAAGTACAGTATTATGGAACTGAGAGACCAGTAGTACAAATTCTACTTCACATGAATCACATTTTTAAAAAACAACAAAACAATAAAAATCCAACTTGAGTTGATATCTACAATCAATGTATACATTTCACATGTTGGAAGTTGATATGAGATGAATGGAAACAAGAAACATATTCTTGTGGCAGTCTATCAGGTGTTTAATGTCCTCTCTTTTTTTTTAAATCACAAATGCTCTATGAGCTTGTTACGTGTTGTGGCTGTTCTCTCAGACTTCAGATCGCTAATTGGTCAATTTGCTATTACTCTCTGCTCATTTGAAGGATATAAATTCATAAGCTTCCCCCCTAATATCGGAAAATGTACTCACAGGAAGTAGAGGCCGCATCGACAGAGGATGATCTTGTGGATTTTAAATTCCACGTCTGGCAGTGATGACTGCGTCGCAAAACGTTCCCTCCAGACGTAAATCATCGAACCCTGAGTCAGGAAACAGGAAAGAAGAGTTGCCTTGATCACCCATGTTGATTTTCTCTTAATAGA
Source organism: Eutrigla gurnardus (assembly GCF_963514095.1). NCBI lineage: Eukaryota > Metazoa > Chordata > Actinopteri > Perciformes > Triglidae > Eutrigla > Eutrigla gurnardus. Next base: position 20,561,263 of record NC_139931.1, read on the forward strand.
GTTGTTGTCTCTGGCGGTTGGCTTGTGTGTAGATCAAGAGAGAGACTGGACACCTTCACAGATTTCCATTTTAGAATCGATGCTGATCACATCACTGTGATTTGTGATTTATGCAGAATGTTATTGCTCAAATGTAGTTTGTATGTGTTTAACTGCAGCTTACAGAAGTCAGACAGGAGGTGAAGTTTCACTAAAGTGGCAGAAACATGAACTCACACTGTATCATCTGTTTCAACTCTTGGGCCACTTTATTAACTACGACAACAGATGTCCCATTTATTTTTTTAGTTTTTCTCTACTTTTCAGAGAGGTGTTAATTCAACTGTAAGTTTCTTCTTTCGGCTGAAGTTTGCATTGCTATACACTCAACCGTGCACACATTGACAGACACTTACGTTAAGTAAAACTTACGTTAAGTAAAACACACATACAAATGAGGCCATTTACCATTTACATTCAACAAGGCCCTCTACTTTTACAGTGTGTACTGTGAAAGTAATGCACAAGTTGACAGTAATTTACTGTGAATTCACAATGTATACTGTGGAAGTCATGCTAAAATTGGCCTTTTCTGTGAAAGTAATGCAGATGAAGCTTCCATTTAGGCAAGGCAAGGCAAGGCAACTTTATTTGTATAGCACATATTATACACAAGGCAGACATCTTACATCTTCAGGAAGTTTATTCCAGCTATTTGTTGCATAGTTACGGAAGCGTATTGTATTCACTTGAGTAATTTTTTTTTTGGGTTTGTTTTTTGGAGTAATTATTCCTGTTTTTCTGAGTAATTTATTTCTGTGGTCTGTTTTTCTGAGTAATTTTTTTTTGGTCTGTTTTTCTGAGTAATTTTTTTTTGTTTGGTTGTTTTTCTGACTAATTATTTTTCCTGATTTTCTGAGTAATTCTTTTCCTGTTTTTCGGAGTAATTTATTTTCTGTTTTTCGTGGTAATTTTTTTTCTGTTTTTCGTGGTAATTTTTTTTCTGTTTTTCGGAGTAATTTTTTTTCTGAATTATCGCGATACTTCGAACTCCCGCGAGAACCTCCAACCTGCAAGTGACTCCCATGGACCTGTAGTGACTCCTGCATACACATGCCCCATCTTCAGCTATTCAGCCGCAAAGTCCTCAGGTGCCTGCGTAAAGTGGATACACTTATGGTAATACCATATGACTCAAAGACAGGACTATCTCCCAGTGTCTTAATCCCAGATCAAAGTAGAACTTGATCAAACTAAACAAGTCGGTCATGTTGGCCTCCATTATCGAGCTTTCACAAAGGAATAAATGCGTCTATTGTTTCAAATGCTGTCTAAACTCAGAAAAAAAAATATTCAGAAAATCAGAAAAAAATTACTCCGAAAAACAGACCCAAAAAAAATTACTCAGAAAAACAGACCAAAAAATTAATTACTCAGAAAAACAGACCAAAAAATTAATTACTCAGAAAAACAGACCAAAAAATTAATTACTCAGAAAAACAGACCAAAGAAATAAATTACTCAGAAAAACAGACCAAAGAAATAAATTACTCCGAAAAACAGACCAAAGAAATAAATTACTCAGAAAAACAGAAATAATTACTCCAAAAAACAAACCAAAAAAAAATTACTCAAGTGAATGCAATACGCTTCCGTACATAGTGACTAAATGATGCTACTGATTTACTGTGAATATACAATCATTGTACAATTACCCCCCCCCCCGAACAAACCACTCTGAGGTAAAGTCAATGTTAGCCCAATGGCATATTTATTAACAAATAAATATTTTTCAACATACAGCAAATGCCAAGAAATTCAACTTCCTAGTCATAAACTTTCCAAAGCCATCTTAAAATGCAGAGAAATTGTGCAGAAACGTGCGAGTCAACTACCTGTGTCACTATGATGCCCACTCAAAGTCAATAGGTTTCGTCAAAAGGGTGCTGACATGAGGGTTCATTATTGTCCGCTCCGTTGAGCCTTTTCCAGGATTGATGCCCAGGAAGCACCTGTTAATAAGCAAAGATAGTTTCACTTTTAAATAGACTTATGTATTGCAGGCAGCATTTATCAAGGTGTTCACCTGTGCTTTTTTCCATATCAAACCATAATAGACTTATAATCCAAACTTGTTGGATCTTCCTCTCATCATAACATTGTTTTAGCCATTTTTAGCCAGGGTGCCTCAGGTTAGGAGCCATATCAACGTGCGCTGCCACCAAACACCTCAACTGTATTATGTATTGCCGTACATGGATGCATTCATACTGCAGCCTGGAGTCCTCCGTCTTGCTAGACGAATGTGGAATGACACTCGTGCATTGGAGGATTCAAATACACCTGGGGAACGATTCTGTTTTGCAGCATATAGACAGTATGTTTCTGCCCCATGGAAAAGGCTACCTCATGTTTACATGTCTGCTGCTGCTTTGGAAATGTTTTCTGTGTGTACATTTTCAATTTTATGGCATTTTTATCTTAAAACAACTGTATTTATACATATTTTTTTTCATAATAAAATCATGTGTATTATCCTTTACTTACATTATGCCCCTTTTTTCATATCTGATCTATTTCTTTCATCTGAATGAACAGCAGTGAATTGCTAAAATCAATTTATTATTTTACACATGTTCTCAGTTTTTCACAGCTGTCTTCCATAACTAAATAAAAAACATAAGGCACATGCAAGATTACTGTTTAGTAATGCAAAGAAATCCTTTAAATAAGAGATGCCATTCAGCTCTTCATGACTTCCAGGGGTACCAAGTCCTGGCTGGTGCTATACATCCTCCTTTACTGTGGGAGTGCTTTTCCTTGACAAAGAGTAAAAGAAAAGCGAAAGGTGACACAGGATGTACATTGCAAGTGTATGTGTTAGTATCAACCTCAAAGCGCAACATTTTTTCTTCCACTGAGCATTCATGTAAAAAGTCAAACAGGCTAGCGTTTATATATAAATTCTGCTCCTTTAGCACAGAGTGATGTAATCACAATGTATAGGAAGTGGAGCAAGTGTATGTATCAACTCACCAAGGCCTCTTCTGCGTTGCTTCTCCAACATTTCCTCAGTTGATGGTGCAGGGACACCACTGAGAGGGCTGAGGGTCGAGGGTCATCTGGTCTGAGTGTTCTTTTCCGGGGCATGCCCTTCCCTTTTGCCAACAGGTCCAACTTGACACGTAGTATAGCATGCTGGATGTCTGGGATGCACTCATACTTCTAAGATGGTGGTGGAGGAGGCCGAGTAAATCCAGGCCTGACTGGAGTTGAAGTTGTTTTCTGATCTCTCTCTCTCTCTCTCTCTCTCTCTCTCTCTCTCTCTCTCTCTCTCTCTCTCTCTCTCTCTCTCTCTCTCTCTCTCTCTCTCTCTCTCTCTCTCTCTCTCTCTCTCTCTCTCTCTCTCTCTCTCACACACACTCACTCACTCACTCACTCACTCACTCACTCACTCACTCACTCACTCACTCACTCACTCACTCACTCACTCACACACACACACACACACACACACACACACACACACACACACACACACACACACACACACACACACACACACACACACACACACACACACACTTTTTACAGAACTGTGCTATATGATGGTATAATAGTTGTTAGCGGTCAACAGAAATATAAGCACCCTACTTCTCTCTGCATCTGGCAAACAATTCCCACTCAGACTCAGGTGGCATTCATCAGGCAATCAGCCCCAGTGACACACCCACACCCACACAAACTCCACCCACATAGACTGAATATTTTGAGATGTTGAAATTTTATTATTCATTCATTTGATGGTTTTTAAAATTCAAAGTCTGATTTTGATACTGAAAAATTTAAATCTCAGAAATTCATATTCAAATTCTGATGGCATAGAATTACTTCCATATTGTCACCTACTCAAGCAGTGCAATACACAACCATTATACATTCAGAGAAGGTCTGAAAACATTCATAACAGTCAAAGCTATTTAAAAAAAGTCAAGTTTAATACTTCAAATCGTAATCTTAAAATGCTCCATATAAGCGTATGGCACACTAAAATGTAAAATGAATCCATAGGGTGTTGAAACTCATCAATATTTAATTCTCATATATTTCTGATAAAAGTCTGACCAATCGTTTTATTCGGACCGAATAAACTGATTGGCCGAGCTTCCTGCCTGTCATCCCTCCAGTGTCGCCTACCGCGGTCACGGCTTGCTAGTCGCGCGCCTCTCTAGCAGAGAGGTCTGAGAGTTAGCACAGAACAGCGAAGAACTGACAATGAGACCCATGTGGCCGGCACTTCCACCCCCAGCTGCTCCCACAGAGCAAACTATCAGCAAAAAGAAAACAATTTCACAAAAAGCTGCACTAAAGAAAAGACTTGATGCGTCCAGAGGCAAGACGCGAGTCAACATCGGCTCTGCTTTCCAGTGATGGCGGAGGCTTACGCAGCTTCTTCCGGAGCTCAACAGAGATGAGATGGTCGTGGAGTTTCTGCTTGGCAGGTGCTGTTTGTTTGCTTCATCCTAGAGCAACATTACATGTGATAACGCAGCATCCAGATGCTATCAGTTATCAGTTACTATAGTTCTGTAATACTGTTATTTGAGCAAGGAAGATTAGCGTTAGCTTTAGCGCTAGCGTTAGCATCGGCGCTAACTTCCCTGGTAGTGTAAACAAACCGAGCTGACTTGTCACAGCCTGGTTTGTTTACACTACCAATGACGTTAGCTTCAGTGTTAGCATCAGCCTCAGTGTTTATTGTGAAGTTGTCATTAACCCCGTTCTAATATTAATACTCCGGGCTTGCGTTTGACTTTGTTGCTCGTACAGTAACCAGAGCTAGTTCATTGCTTCTCCGGACTTCTCCGGCTGATAGATAATGCTGGCTAGCTGACATTTGTGTAAATAAGAGCGATCTGTCTTTGCTTGTGACTTTTTCCATTCTTGGGGAGAAGTACTTGTAGCCGCATTGATGTGTTTTCTACTTGTCACTAGAGGGAAGATGTGTGTCTGGAGGTATGTCTATGCTTGTGTTCGAAATGCCGTACTGCCTACTACATACTCAACGTGTACTGCATATTGCCTACTAAATGAACGGTTGAGTATGCTGTTACCCTCAGACTGTTCACAAGTATACACATCTCATACTACATTTTTTTTTAACTTTATTGACATCTCGTCCTCATCTTCTGAGAAGGGGTTGTAGCCGATTCCGTGGTCTGTCCAGGGACCATGGTCTCTGGCACGGACCAGAGGTCACAACCACTAGGGGCGCTAAAGACACTGGTCCCGACCAGCTCCTCAGTGGTCGCGACCAGTAGCTCTGTGGCACGGACCAGCTGGTCTCTGGCACGGCCAGTGGTCACAACCACTAGGGGCGCTAAAGATACTGGTCCCGACCAGCTCCTCAGGGATCTGCCCTGTGGTCCCTGTGGTCTGTGAAGCAGCTTTACTATTTTCTCCCCTTTACACTCGTTTTGGCAGCACTGTTAGCTGGATAAATGGCAGAGATCATAATCTTTTGTCTATAAAATACACTTTATCAGAATTATTATGATTAATATTGTTATTATTAGAATTATTATGATTAATATTGTTATTATTATTGATTATGAAGATCCGTGTGGTCGGGACCAGCTGGTCTCTGGCACGGCCAGTGGTCACAACCACTAGGGGCGCTAAAGACACTGGTCCTGACCAGCTCCTCAGTGGTCGTGACCAGCTGCTCTGTGATCTGTTCTGTTGTTTGGACCAGCTGAGTGATGTGTGAAGTGTTTGTTTGTATTTATTTTTAATACAACTTTTCCCTTTTCTCACTGTGTTAGCAGAATAGCCTAAATGTGAGAAGCCATAATCGTTTGTCTATCCAATGTTATTGATCACTTTTATTAATAGAAATCATAATAACAATGATTAAATTATTATTATTAGTCGTAGTTGTATGAGTACTACTTTCAATTATGCAGGTCCGTGTCAATCGATCAGGACCACTTAGCCTAACTCCTTATTGGAGAGAACTGAAGATTAATTTTCAGTTGGCTTTTCGATCATGCCATGGCTGCATGATCACTGCCTCTAAACCAATGACATGAAGGAAACGGTTGGTGATTAAGTTCCTGGCCAATCAGGAGCAATTTCCAATTTTGATGCCAGATGTGATCATATTGATCATATTCCATATGCTTCTAAATCCGCGAAGAGCAAAGTCTTGGATCTATTCACTTGGATTCCCAGGCCCATTCCAACGATCTGTGTAAGTAATCTTTGACTTTTATTATGTTTTCATTGTTATTCTTCGAGAGGGCTGCACGGTGGGTAGCACTGTCGCCTCACAGCGAGAGGGTCGTGGGTTCGATTCCCGGGTCGGCCCCGGGTTCCTTCTGTGTGGAGTTTGCATGTTCTCCCTGCGTGGGTTCTCTCCGGGTTCTCCGGCAGGATGGGGAACTATGGGGATAGGTTAATTGATGACTCTAAATTGCCCGTAGGTGTGAATGTGAGTGTGAATGGTTGTTTGTCTCTACATGTCGGCCCTGCGATAGACTGGCGTCCTGTCCAGGGTGTACCCTGCCTTCGCCCAATGACAGCTGGGATCGGCTCGAGCCCCCCCCGCGACCCTGAATACAGGATAAGCGGTAGACGATGGATGGATGGATGTTATTCGTTGAGATATGCTTATGTGATTAGACTCTTTTTAGATTTAAGCCAGTCTTTGACTATAGCCTAACTGAAATGTCATTAAATATAAGTCCCAAATGTATAATAATAATAAGAAGAAGAAGAAATAAATATAGTAGTAATAGTAATGAATAGCTTATAAAGCCACAGAGGACCTATTAGCCAATCAGAAAATAGCATTTCTTTATATAGTCATGTATATATATTAGTGCTGGGCCATTAACGGCGTTAACGTGCTGCGTTAAAAATGCGCTAAAATCTAGATTGTAATATGCGCAGTGCTTAATTTGTCCACGAGGAGGTCCTGTTCTGGCCAGGTCTGAGTCTATAGGGCCGGGGTCAGGATCGAGCGCAGGGCGTGGGACATCAACGCCTATGTGCTATAGCTGTCTGTCTTATGTGAATGACACTATATAGAAATAATTATATATTTTTTTGCCCTGTAGTTGACATGCTACTTGACAAATATGGCTGCAGGTAAACTATTTGATTTCATGTGATATATATTTAATTTAGTTTGAGCTATTCATCATATTTTTGAAGTCAATATCAGTATACCAGTAATACCAATTTGTACTTTTATTTAGTGCTCAATACAGCCTTCACAACAGCAGAGGACTTTTACCATAATGAGGACAAGAATTGCCCGTACTGCAATGTTGCCACAGTGGCAACCAGAGACCATCTAAATAAGGTCCATTTAAAATATGCAGTGTGCTTCAGAGACAATGCAGTTGGTAAGCATAATAATTCTACCATGGCTGTTCAATTTTGTCAAATATTTTTTACCAATTTCCAGTGTCATATCAATCTGTGTTCTTGGCCTAATGTGTTCATTTTCACATTTGTCTTCTCATCTTCCCACAGACACTTTCAGTATACCATGTCACTGTGAGGTGAAGCTGGCACAAAGGAGCCATTGGCACTGTCCCAAGTGCCAATCCGTCATACAAAGAAAACATTCTTTTGAAAGTCATCTGAAAACACATGGTAAGATCACTCAAAAACACTGAAAAAACAGATATTGTACTCTACATCATGTACATCAGCAATTTCCATGAACACCGTTATTTACACAGACTGGTGTATGTAAAAGTAATTCATCACATCTATTGGCCATACATTTTTGTGTTCCAGTAATTTAAAGCTGGCCTTGAATAAGTGTACCTTGGCATGATGAAGCAATGTTATTTAGTCTAATAGTGATGGCTGACTCACCGAAAACGTCTCAAGTTTTTATATCTATCCCAACATATGGTTAGGAACCTCAAGTTATACTAATAATAATAATAATAATAATATCAAATAACTGTTACACAAGTTAAAGAAATGTGTTTTTTCCCTCAATGGACAGGGTTGATTCTTCAGAGTAAGACACTCCTCCCAGGTATGTATTAACATAAGAAATAACCTATGTTTATATTGATACAGTTGCCTCAAAGGCCCAGCGACTTTGTTTTGTGTAAGTCTTAGAGAACACTGCCCACTGAAGCTTATTTTATGGTAATCAATGCTATAATGACAAAAATGCAGTAGATATTAATTTTTTAATGTTTCCAGTCATATCATAGCACCTAACCAAGTATTACAAGCAAGTGTCTGCACAGTGGATTTTATTTATATTGTTTTACTGTGCGTATGCCATGACATAACATGCTTAGTCTTTGAGAAAAAATAATGCCAGCCTGTATTATGTTTCTCCTCCTTTTCTCCAGATTTGTTATCTGTGAAAAAGGAGCCAGTGGAATCTGACAAACAGAAATGCAAATCCTTTCAGTGTCCTGCATGTGATGCATGTTTTTCTAGTGCACCTACATTAAGAAGACACGAGTTGGACAAACACAACAAAGAAACGGAACCCATCTTCCTTGTGGATGAAGAGAGAGGGATTTTTGTTACAGCACAGGACAAGTCTGGACCACGGACCATAATTCATGTGTCCAAGTCCTTTACTAGGCAGGTCATTGACTGTGAAGGGCCAAGCTGTAGGGAGTTTATGGCCATGGCCTTGGGCAGAGAGTGCATACATTTGGACAGAGTAAAGCATTTCAAGTACCACCAGCCACCTCCTCTGCTGCAGACTACTGTAATTGAGGAGATGTTCGAAAAGGGACTGATTTCCAGCACTACTAAACAGGAATGCACAAATTTAAATGAGAGAGCCACACAGGATGGGACTCCGTGTGTATATCCTGTTTTTTTTGATGAACACGGATATTCAGGCAGTAAAGTAAACTTTTCTGTGTACACATCAAAAGTTGACAGTTGGTGTCGTTTTGGCAGAACAAGAGTGACACTGGACACTGGAAGTAGAAAGTGGACATGTCGCTGCAAAGGCACAAAGAGAAGAATGTGTGTCCACATTTATGTCTCGATGTGTTGGACCTTCCAGGAAAGACGACACCTCCTACGTGACAGTGACAAGGACAGGGACGTGGACTTCAGTAGTGACACTGACAACGATCTCTACAGTGAAGATATGGAGCCAGGCCAATTTGAAAGTGAAAATCAAATTAGTTCAGAACAGATTAAAAGAATGGTAGAATACTTGTGTAACTGCAAAAGTATGCCTCCCAAACTACCAGGGGAGTTGCAAAATAACACAGCAAACATCCCACAGAAGTTCTCACCTGAGGAAACCAAGTGCCCGTACTGTCCAGGTCCTACACCACCAGACTTGTCCGAGGAGAAATGTGTCACCAAAAACGCAACAGTTTATGGCATTCTTACTGTTCAAAAAGGTTTGTCTACTGAAATTACTGTTTTTATATTTTTTTGAACTGACTAATAGCATACCTTTGGTCTCTGCAGGCACCGCAGTTGATAGAAGTAGGGTTCATATATAAACAAATCCACTTTATCCTGTAACAATTTATGTTTCCCTTTTAGGTGTCCATGTCTACATCAAAACGTGCCCTGTCTGCAGAACACCTGTCAGGTTTCAGAATTACTTGACAGGCTTCCACAACTACAATAACAAAGTGTTTCTGACCCTTCAGTTATGTTCTTTCTTGACAAATTTACTGAGGGTAATATAGTCATTTTTCATTCAATAAGAAACATAAAATAGCACTAATTTGTAGAGTAAGTATAGAACAACTAATTGCTTGATCTTTTAACAGACCCACACAGCTGTTGGAAGATTCATCAGTGCTATGGAGCATCAACTGAATATGACAATCCACCACAACACCATCCGGAGGGCATTTTTTCACTACTCTGCACTTACTGCTTATAAGTATGATTTCTTTTGCTACAAATGTGGCCACCATCCCCCAATGGTAATAGCAGATGCCAACTGGAAGCTGTCTTTTGATGTGCCAGGTATGTGAGTACTTAGTAATACACACAGACGGCTAAAAAAAAACACAATTTATGTAAGATTTTTTGAGGCTTGTAGAAATGTATTTTCTACTCATAGCTGTTACTATGGAACTCAGAGAGAGTGACAGTATCAATCTGTTTTATACTCTAAATACCAACAGTTGTTTCTATACATCTGTATTGTTGGGTGAAGGGTTAAACACTATAATGACCTCTTTCTTTAAAAGTAATTCGGCTAAAAATCAGTTTAGACAATTCTAAGCAGCTCATTTCAAAAGTATTCCTGGAAAATTGTATGACCTGACTTTTACATTTATTTTTAACTACTACTCTTCTTCTATAACTAGTGAGCAAACTGAAGAGGCCAGCTACCAAAGATGTTAAGGATGAAGATCTTTCAGTCAACATCACCTCAAAGTGGGGCCAACTGGAAAAAGAAATTATAGCCAGTGGCATCTGCGAAGGTTTGTTATTGTACGACATTTCAAATGGCGACCTAGCAATAAAGAACAAGGAATGTGACATTGAAAAAATTGGAAGTAATGACATTATTCAATTATGAAACATATCTTTCCATCTGTTTAAGAGTTGAAAACCGACAACCCGTATTCAGCGGAATTGACACACTCCTCTTTTGTGCCGTGGATGGGACCAGCTACTAGAGTTGGGGATCTGCTACCTAAGACTGAGATCCTGAAAGGTTTTAGAAAGCCAACAACCGACCCCAAAACGCAGAAAGATCGACACATCAATGAGGATGAGCTTCTTCGGTTGATGGAATCAAAGAAGGTGATTTATATTTTTAAATCAGTGGTAATTTATTCTGCTTATTTTCTCTGTTACACATTGCTTTGTGCTGCTGCAGGTAGCATTCACATTCAACTCTTAAATTCTATTGTGCTTCTCTTTCTGTATTATGCCACCTACAAGCAAGCAAGAGTGAGCTAATTAAAGCTTGCTCTGATCTGGGTGTTCCCACTGAGGGATCTGAGACTGATCTGATCAACCTACTTGAGGAAATGCTCCTCTACAAGGATATTTATCCAAAAATGTTTGCTAAGCTGCAGAAAACAGGGGGTAAGGACATACATATATACTCATTTTTTACATCCACCAGTGTTAATTTATTTAATGGAAATGTGGTTATCACTATAACAGATTTTGATAGATATGCATCTTTATGTACTGTCTTTTGTGCTTTTCCTTTGACTTCACCTGCAAGTATACAACTGAATATGACTATGATAATGTTTTGCAAATTCAAATACTTGTTCTTCTATTGGTAACATCAGTTGTCATCATTTGTGTCCATCTAGGTGGTGTCCTGCACATGGGCTGCTCTCACTCAGTTGTTTATTACTGCTCCCCACTTCTGTGGCAGGAAAGTGCGAGGGACCACTCAGACGGTCTGTTAAGCTTTGCAAAGCCACCAACCATTTACATTTCTGACATTGCTGGTCGTGTTGCAAGACACACCAACAACAGGACAAAGCAGAGTTTTTTTAATCCAAATGATGGAAGACTTTGCTCGCCTACAAGAGATAACATACAGGCAGCGCAAGATAAAAGTCTAAAAGTAAATCTTCCTTGGATGAAAAATCTTCTGTACAGGAGGAATAACACCAACCCCCAAAATGATGCAAATCCTGAACATTTGCAAAGGCCACATCCCATCACAGGCTCTGCTGAGCGGTACTCTTTGTATGACCGCTTCCATCAAAAAAATCAAACCCGGCCGGAGGAACTACTCCGCAGCCTCAACCTTGTCCCTGATTTGTGCAGTTTTGTCAATTCCTCAGAGGCAGAACAAAAAAACAGAGAGCTGTCCTTTGACCGATACTTCCTCTGTCAAATGAAGGAGACACATTTCTTGTTTTGTACAAGGTTGGTCTTCCATTTGCACAACGACAACATAAATCAGAAATTCATCAAAAAAGTGGAGACACAAACCAAGGAAAATCTTCAAATTGGGCCAGATGGACGGTTGAGGCTTTCAAGTACAGGTAATTGTGTGACAAATTGTCATAAAGCACATACGTGTCATGGTGTGCGTCTCTTGTATCATTTATTTCCTCTTTTATTTTGTTGTCCTTGCCTTTCCCCTGTCTTCCTGTCAAGTTCCCCCCCCCCCCCCCCATTTGTGTCCAGACCTCTCCACATTGTGACAATATGAATGTTCATACTAAATTGTGGTAATGTTGTTGTTTTTTATGTCTTCAGAGGTGTCTGCCCCAGGAGGAAATGTGGATGTGGAAATGACAGTACAACACAATGAGCAAAGTGTGGCCAAAAGGGCTTCTCAATAGGGCAGTTCCCAATCCAGGAAGAGCAGAAGGTAATTAAAAAATTGTGTTCAAATTTTTTATTTTTGTTTGTATGTTAAATTTTCAAATCATATCTTACAAGTGTGGACTGCTTGGCATATAGTCCAATCCATTTTTGTTGCTGAGCATTTGCCTGTAATTGGCCTGTGACAAATGCAAACCTACAAATAAAAAAATGTCAATAAACCCATAAATTCATTCCTTACAATGAAAATAAATTATTATTATCTTGTAGAACAAGATAATTTATGCCAATCGCGGTCTTTTTTCTCAGACTTTAAATATGGCTGGCTGGGTAACTTTATTTAATATTGTAGAGGTGATTCCTGCTAGGATGGGATGTTAACCCTCAACAACCTGATGCTAATGGCACAGGCCTTGTTACTTAGGATTTATACATCAAATGTAATGCATTTGTAATCTTAACAGTGATTTCTGTTTTAATCTTTGCACCCCTCCCTCAAAAAAGGCAAAACTGCTTGAGCTGTACAAGGCACCAGCAACGGACTATGCCATTGTTCAGGTGGACCGGGCATTAGTTTATCTGGCTGACCTTTTAAGTATTTGCCCACAACCTCTCCTAGAAGATGACCTCCACACCTCATATCCATGGCTTACAGATGATGTAAGTAGACATGAAAGAATGTGATGTATCATTACACCAAAGTTTTACATAGTGACTATCATGGTTCTGTGTCTGTTTGTTTCTGTTTCCTGTTTTACTTTGTAGTTTTACCCTTGTGTGACTCTTCTTGCTTTTCAGTTCCACCTGTGTTTTCCCTCCCAGTACGTTACCACTCGTTTCCTCACCTGTTCCTCTTCCCTCCTCACTCCACCTGTTCCTGATCCCCACGTTGGTGTCTGTGTATATAGTCTTTGTTCTCCTTCATGTGTTTGTCAGTTCGTTCAGTCATCCTTCAGCCTCTGTCTGTGATGTCCCCTGTTTCTCCGTCAGTCTGTCTGTTCCTGGTGTATCCCATTTTTGGTTTCTTACTTCTCGTTTTGATTTGAACTTTGCTTTTTCTTTGTACTTTGCCTTCTGAGCTATTTAGTTGCTACTTGCATTTTGTCTTGTTTGCTTGTGGGTCTAGGATCCCTTTATTTTTGTATTTAGTCAGCTTTTGTTAATAAAGCTTGCTTTTTGTTTCCCCATTCCCTGCCTCCTTGTGTGTCTGCGCTTGGGTCCTCCATTTTGTTTTACCTTTAGTCCTGACAGTGACAGCTTTACTTGTTTCTTTACAGGCAGTGAATGCGAGAGTTCTCCAGCTGGCAAGACCTCTGGAGAATGTAAGTTTTATTGTAATTTGTCTTTGTTATGGATAGGACATACAGAAACGGTGTGCAGCTACCCAAAAGCCATTGCTCTTTTTACAGGTGTGTACTTTGCAAACATTTCATTTCACGGCTTGGTGGAGGAACTGGATCAATGGGGAATCAATCAGCTCCCGCCATTTGGATTGCATCCAGGTATGCATGCGTTTTATTTGCATATTCTTTTGCTTAATCTTAGAGAAATAAAATATTGTCACAACTACTAATAACTTTAATTTTGACAGAGTAACAGAAGAAAACATCAACATTCCTCAGTGTTGCAGCTGTAATTTGGTATTAAATAATTTTTGTTCAAGGGCTTAAAGCAAGACTCGAAGGTTCTGTTTCCACGGGTTGTTGGCCATCAAACTCCAGAGACTGGTAATCATTTCATTCTGTGGGTAAGTACTGCTGTGAAATTGAGAGGGTTTTTTCTCAAGACTTTTCGGGGACAGGATAGAAGGTGGGAATGTCCAGATTAAAACATGACATCACAATTATGCTATGCGCGTAGCCCACTGAGCCACCATGGATAACCATAAAAAGGCTTTAGTAATTTTTATTTGCATGTAGTGGACTGCACGATACTTATACTGGCCATTGTGTTGACAGGTATTTGATGGCTCAAAAACAGAAATCAGAGTCTACGATTCCCTTGAAAAGTACACCTTGATTTCTCCAGCTGATATGGACATTCTAAGGTATGTAAACACTTATTCTAATAAACTGTGACATTATATGAAAAACATAACACAGAATGATGCATCTGTTTTTAGCCTTGCATTTCAAAACACATGGAGGCTGAAGGAATGGTCCATTTCATATCCAGACCAGTGGAGACAGAAAGATGGCGTCAACTGTGGTGTCTTCGTCTGCACGGTAAATATTGTTTTGTAAAAGGGGGGAAAAAATGATTTGGCCTACCCCTTCTTGGTATTGTCAAATTATATTTAGGAATTGCTATTGTTTAAAAAGATGGTAAGGTTATTACATAGATTAACTTCATATTGTACAAACATTGGTTGTTTATGTCGGTCACTTCAGGCAGCTGAGCTTGATATCTAAGGGACAGACATGACGAATGAACCCTTGAACCAAGTACAGTTGGGGCATCTCAGGATGTATCACGCAGCCTGCTTGATTGCCGATTCTGTTCCTAAGGTGATGTAAAAATCACAAGACACTAGGCGACTGATAATATAGGCAGGCTATGAAATAAGTTGCATGTAAATCTTGAACAGTACAAATATTATTTTTTTTGTAGGGGAAGAAAGTGCGCGAGTCTTGCATGGCAGAGGCAATTCATGCCTGCAATTACTACGACAGCACTGGAAAGGGGCAGTCAAGGTACAGTAGTATTAGAGTTGTTAAAACCAATAAACACCAAGTACCAGATTCACAGCTTGGAGCTGACCTTGTGCACCTGCACATAGTTTATTGGCTATATTGCATCAGGAAGAGAAATATCTTAAAATCTTAAGCTTTGTACAGTTCAACAAAATGTTGGTAGTGTAGGATCAATGTAGCATCTGGATCTCAACTGTCGTGTCTTTTGAAATTGTAGGCCATTGTATCCACATGTGCAGAAGGAGGACTGGGTGAAATGTGAGACATGCAATGGCTGGCTGCACAAAGACTGTGCCTGTTATGAGCCCAGTCAGTCAGGCATTTTCACATGTGGGTGTGACCTACCTGAGCCATACGCCTTCACCAGGTTTGACCAATCTTCACCCTTCTCCTACTAATTTAATCAAACACCTGAATATGCATGGCAAACTGCTGTGGGAATTTAGCTGCAGCTTGTATAAAAACTGAAGCAGGGCATCATGGGATCTTGTTTGTTTTTTATACTGTCAAATGGCAGTACATAAACATTCTATTCATCTTCTATCACTTGTGGTCTAAAAGTGCAACATCAAACAACATGAAATCATGTCAATTAACCTAACATTGCTTTTAACGGCATTTTTTTTAACCATCTGAACCATTCAGCCATCATGAAATGTAACTTATTAATTAATAATAATGAACAAGGAATACAACAACCATTCTTTGACAAATGTGACATTGTACTGTGCTGTATTGCTGCTTGTTTTTATGTACTTTGCAGTACTTTGACCTGCCTAGAGAACAAAGGGGTAGAAGGCCTCATTTCCAAGATAAGAATAAAGGTGTGTATTGTTTATTCTAGTTATTTATAAACGGTAAATGCCAAACCAGTGTTCTTAACAGATGTCATTCTTAAAGGAACTGAAAGAAATGCTGGACAGTGGGGAGAGGAAATCAAACCGGATGTTCCTTTGGCAAAACCCTGGGGGACACCGTGCCCTGAAAACGATCCTTAACGGAAAGCCCACATGTTTCAATGAGAAACACGTAAGTAATATTTTCTTAAAGTAATTTCTTGAAAGTGGTAATTTTGTCAGTGTATGAATAAATGTTTATTTACCCTTACTATGTCCAACAGATGAATGATCTCATTGATGCGATAAAGCCAACATTGTCGTTGGATTACAGCCTCCTCCATAACATCAACTTCATCATTGATGTCATGGTGCCAGAGGTATGTTCCAATTTTAGTTGAACAAAGACATAAAGGTATCCATAAATGTCACCATTCTAACGGAATGTAGCTTACTGTTACTTGATCACCAATACATATAATTACATCTGTTAATTTAACATTAATGAAGCTGGTAATGTGTCCTCTTGTTTGTTTGTTTTTTCCTATGTTGTCCTGAACTAAAATGTTTTCTTTTATGCAGACCACAATTGACATCCTGGTGAGATTGGAGGGGTTTTCCAGATATCATGCTGAAAAAATACTTGGAACATTCATTGAGTAATCAGGTGCTGGAACGATCAAGACAATTCAACTTACTCTTTTGTTACTGTACTGTTGGCTACTTAAGTTGTATTTAATTAAACTTTTACATTTTTGTATTTCCATTTGCTGTTGCTTTGTCACTCAACTCTACATTTTTTTTCCTCCACTACATTTAATTGAGATTAGTTTCTAGATCAAGATTTGATACAAAGGGTAATGTGACAAGCTAAAATGCAACACATTGGTTAAGTTTAAACCAGTCAGGAAGACACGAACCTGCATAATCGATAGTAGTAGTAATAATTTAATCATTGTTACTCTGCAATCCGGAAGAAGACTGTGAAGAAGTGTGCCAGACTGAAGTTATCATTTTTCCTGACTTCAACCAAGCTGTTGAACAACTAAACTGTTAAAATGTATTGTGTTCCATATTTTGAGATGTTTTTATAATTGTTTTTTGTGTCGTTTCTGTGAAGCAACAAATTATAGCACTGTGCCCAAGGCAAATTTCCCCTCGGGGACAAAGTTATTTCTATTCCGTTATGATTTCTATTGATAGTAAAAATATTTGTCAGACAAAATAATTATTTTTACATTTATTCAGCACAGTGTTGCCAACACAATGAGAAAAGGGAGAAGGTGTATTAAATGTACAACTACTCCAAAGACCACTCGGTAAGACAACAGGCAGATGACAAGGACCACAAGACAGACCAGTGTCTTTAGCGCCCCTAGTGGTTGTGACCACTGGCTGTGCCAGAGACCAGCTGGTCCCGACCACACGGATCTTCATAAACAATAATAATAACAATATTAATCATAATAATTCTGATAAAGTGTATTTTATAGACAAAAGATTATGATCTCTGCCATTTACCCAGCTAACAGTGCTGCCAAAACGAGTGTAAAGGGGAGAAAATAGTAAAGCTGCTTCACAGACCACAGGGACCACAGGGCAGATCCCTGAGGAGCTGGTCGGGACCAGTATCTTTAGCGCCCCTAGTGGTTGTGACCACTGGCCGTGCCAGAGACCAGCTGGTCCGTGCCACAGAGCTACTGGTCGCGACCACTGAGGAGCTGGTCGGGACCAGTATCTTTAGCGCCCCTAGTGGTTGTGACCACCGGCCGTGCCAGAGACCAGCTGGTCCCGACCACACGGATCTTCATAATCAATAATAATAACAATATTAATCATAATAATTCTGATAAAGTGTATTTTATAGACAAAAGATTATGATCTCTGCCATTTATCCAGCTAACAGTGCTGCCAAAACGAGTGTAAAGGGGAGAAAATAGTAAAGCTGCTTCACAGACCACAGGGACCACAGGGCAGATCCCTGAGGAGCTGGTCGGGACCAGTATCTTTAGCGCCCCTAGTGGTTGTGACCACTGGCCGTGCCAGAGACCAGCTGGTCCGTGCCACAGAGCTACTGGTCGCGACCACTGAGGAGCTGGTCGGGACCAGTATCTTTAGCGCCCCTAGTGGTTGTGACCACCGGCCGTGCCAGAGACCAGCTGGTCCCGACCACACGGATCTTCATAATCAATAATAATAACAATATTAATCATAATAATTCTGATAAAGTGTATTTTATAGACAAAAGATTATGATCTCTGCCATTTATCCAGCTAACAGTGCTGCCAAAACGAGTGTAAAGGGGAGAAAATACTAAAGCTGCTTCACAGACCACAGGGACCACAGGGCAGATCACTGAGGAGCTGGTCGGGACCAGTATCTTTAGCGCCCCTAGTGGTTGTGACCACTGGTCGTGCCAGAGACCAGCTGGTCCGTGCCACAGAGCTACTGGTCGCGACCACTGAGGAGCTGGTCGGGACCAGTGTCTTTAGCGCCCCTAGTGGTTGTGACCACTGGTCCGTGCCAGAGACCATGGTCCCTGGACTAGGGTGACCACCTGTCCCGTTTTAGGCTATTTTGTCCCGCTATTTCAGTGTTTGTCCCGCGTCACGCATATCAAGACAATGTCCCGCTTTCCATTCATTGGCAAAAAAAAAAAAAATGTTAATATTAAAATGAACCAGCCCAGAGCAGAGTTCTCAACGGGTCGGGTCGGCCCGACAAACCCGACGGAACCCGCGGATTCGGGCCGGATTCGGGTCTAAAATATAAGCAAGTGACTCGGGTCGGGTCGGACCTCGGGCTTAATTTTTTCCGCTCAGTGAAATAATTAAAAAAAGTCTGGCTGCTGCATATAACGTGCATCATGGAGAGGGGCGGGGGCAGAGCTGACGCCGCTGCGTGCACGCCCTTTTAATCAATTCAATTCTTCCTAGTCAAAAATAACATTTCAGATATCCACAATGACATTCTTCCTATCTACAATTGTCATTTCAGATGTCCACAATGGCATTCTTCCTAGGACAAATTACGTCACTTTTGCCATACAGGCGTCGGACCGCGGGCCGGGTTCGGGCAGATAATCCATGTTGATGTGTCGGGTTACATCGGGTCCGGGCTTTAAAAGCCACGGGCCGGGTCGGGTCGGGTCATAATTTTCAGGCCCGTTGAGAACTCTAGCCCAGAGCAATAGAGAAAGACTATCACCCTCTATAGCTCTGATCTGCGCTACTGGGGAGCATTTCATTTCGACCAATGGTTACAGGAGACAACGATGACGTCCGTCCAATAGGCTGCGTTTAATGATACGTCCTACGTCAAATGTATACGCCCCAAACATACACACGAGAGAGTCCGAGAGTAGTACGTCTGTCATTACTGTACTGTACGAGTGAAGATGCAAATGACAGGATGAGTGCACCGCAGTCAAGCAAAAAGAGAAAGTGTTCTTTTAAAAAGGAATGGACGACTTCACACAGCTGGGTAAGACCAACTGACGAGCCCGACAAAGCATTCTGTTACCTATGCAACAGCAGTTTCTCCGTTGCTCACGGTGGAGAAAATGATGTCAAACGACATGCTGGGCGGGAATCTCATCACAAAAAGGTCCGACAGCAAGAGACATCTAAATCAATGCAGTCGTTTCTATTGAGTCCAAAGCATGACAGTTTATCTGATAAGGTAACAGCAGCTGAAGTTACCAGTGTGTATCACTCAGTGAAGCATGCACACTCATACCGGTCCACAGATTGCAGCAATAAGCTAGCCCCTGTCATTTACCCGGACTCGGACATAGCCAAAAAAATTTCATGTGGCCGCACGAAGAGTGCTTGCATCATAACAAATGCCCTCGCCCCTTTGTCAGTTGAAAGAAGTTTGAGTGAATTGACTTCCCCCATTAACAAACAGTCAGATGACAAGCCCCAGCTCACACCATATTTCTCGGTGGCCTCAGATGCCTCAAATCACGGCAGTGCCAAGCTTTTCCCACTGGCAGTAAGATATTGGACGCCAGAGCTGGGTCTACAAAACAAAGTTCTTGATTTTTATGAGGATAGCGAGGAGGCATCTGCATCCATTCATAAGCAAATAACAAATAAACTAAGAGAGAATGGCCTCCAACTTGATATGATCTCTGCATACACAGCTGATAATGCTAGTGTTAACTATGGCAAGTACAATTCTGTTTATCAGAAGTTGAAAGCAGATAATGCCAAGTTTGTCAAGGCCAACTGCATGGCTCACATAGTGCATAACTGTGCAAAGTATGCTGGAGACAGATTGGACATCGACATTGAAAGTGTGGTGAACAAGATTTTCAGTCATTTTTCTTCATCATCCAAGCGCACTGAGGAGCTGAAAAAAATCTTTGCATTTGTTGAAGAGGAATACCATGTCTTACTGAATCATGTGTCCACAAGATGGCTCAGTATATGGCCAGCTGTCACAAGACTGCATACCTGCTGTGAAGGCATACTTCTTATCTCTTGGAGGAGAGCAATGCCCAAAGGTGCTGTGGAAGCTGTTTAAGAAGGATCAAGACGGTGAGGGGCAACCACTTGAGTTACAGGCATATCTGTCCTTCCTCCACAATGCACTGAAGATATTCCATGATGTTACCATGCAGCTGGAAAGTGATGACAGGACAGTCTGTGAGCTCTATGACATCATGTCCACACTTCAGAGAAAGCTCCAGCAGAGACAAGTGGACTCCTTCTTCGGAACAGAGACCAATGCACTTCTCCAGCAGTTTCCAGACAGTGAAGCAGCAGCAATCAAGGAGGATTTTTGCTCCTTCTATGATGCTGCACAGAGCTACCTACAAAGATGGTATGACTTCTCAGACAGCAATTTTCACAAGCATGTGGCAGTCTTGGAGCTGAAGAGGGAGTTCACATTTTCCCACCTCTGTGATGCAGTGAATGCCCTTCAAATACAAGACAAACTTGACATGGATGAACTGTACGAGGAGTACTGTGTAACACTGCCACGCCAGCAGGACATTGCAAAAGGAACAGTCCCTGTTGTGGAGAAATGGTCACTATTGCTCAAGGACACAAAGACACCAAATCTGACTGCACTTGGATCCTTTCTCTTCAGCATCCCTGTCACCAATGCATTTGTGGAAAGAGTGTTCTCCTTGATGACTGCAGCATGGACTGACCAAAGGAACCGGTGCTCTGTGGAGCTCATCAAGAGCGAATTTCAAGTAAAGAGCAACTTTGCCTATAGTTGCACAGAATTCTACAGCTATGCAGTGAAAGAGAGGACCTTACTGGAGGCTGTACGGTCAAACAAAAAGTATAAATTCAAGAATAACTAAGGTGAGAGTCATATATTTATTTATTTAAATGGCCAAATACACAATTTTTTTTAAATTTTGTATGTATCTAATGCTAATATTTGTATGCTGTTGTTCCTTCTGTGTTTCAGAAATGTGCCCTCTAGCCTATCCATGGTGCTGGAAGAAGCTGACCTATAAAGAGAAAAGACAGACTTTTTCTTCTACCTCTTATATTATAGTTAAACATGGCTATACCCAAGTATGAGATTCTTTTGCACTGGCATTTTATTTAAGCCAAGATTTTATTTAAGATTTTCACACAGAGCCCTAAGTTGAATTCTGTAAGTATGGGGTATGTTGGAAGGTTATTGACCTGTGCACTTTAAAGGCTGGAGTTAGGCTACTGTTTTTTATGTTAGGCCTTTTGAGTGCTTGAGATGTCTCAATAAATGTTTTACTTAAGTAAGTAAAACAAATGTGTTACTTAATTCTTTGTTGTGTTTCCTGAAAATATATAGGCTATATATTAAATATTTTGTTTTAAAGACCTTGTGGTCTGAATTGTGAAGTGTATGGTCAGGGTTTACAGATGGTCACGTCCGTCCCGCCGTGTCCCTCCAAAACATGCCTGCTGTCCCACTTTTTGTCTTTTTGGAGGTGGTCACCCTACCCTGGACAGACCACGGAATCGGCTACAACCCCTGCTGCATCTTCTCTCACGTAACTGAATCGATTACGTTAGCAGTTCTAGCTCCCGTTTAATCGAAATTACTTATCAAAATATAAAGCATGATTACTATTACACTTAATTAAATATTTCTGAATATTTATTAAAGCTGTATTCTACGATTTGACCCCCCCCCCACACACACACACACACGCACACACACGCACACACACACACACACCCCTCCCCTCTGTGCTACTCTGAGCTCGTATCGTTCTCCCCTCGCAGCCTCCCACCTCCCTCTTATTTTAAGAAAAAATAGTTCAGCGACATGTGTTTCTGAAAACATTTAAGGCGAGAAATAAGCTATGCAGTTGCTGAATCTGTCTTTATTTTAGATCGACAACGCTCAGTTTGAAAGATTTTTGAGAGTTTGCGGGAGGCGGCGCTGTCTCACGAAACTCGCCGCTCTGCGCCGGCATTACACGCTTCTTACATAGACAATGAATGGGAACATTCCCTCCGCTATGAACTCAGGCAGGACGCCGTTTAGTTTCCCGGTGTGTCCGGGACTTCCACAACATGTACAAAGCAGTAATAGTGTTTATTACGGCGACGAATGTTGAAACATTACCGGTGTAAATGCAGCGGGTGCCGGTCAGATTTCTCAGACCCCCCCTGTGGCCCCCCCTCCGAACGAAGAATAATACAGTATTTATCAGTTCCGCCTTTTACACCGACGCAAAAGGCGGAGCTAATAATACGCGTGGCTCAACATTCCAGTCGGATGCTTTAGTGCGCTGCACCCAGGCTGCACCACTCGGCTGAAATACGGCGGCAAGGAACAAGGAAGGAAGCAACGATTACCACAAACAAATATCGAACTGTTACAAGGTAAGACTTTTGGGCAAACAATGTTGTTGGCTAACTTTATGAATTATAATAGTAGCCTGCCAGAACAGGCGTTACTGCCAACTTGAGTTGATTGCACGCTTCTAGCTAACGTTAGTTAACCATACCACAACACAAAACCAAGCAAGCCCGCAACAGTAACCTATTATAATAAATGTTATTTATATACTGGGTTGCTGAAGTATTGTGTTTTCCTCTCCATTGCATTTTCTCTATAGTTAAAATGAAGAGAAAAAAGGACATTACGTCCTATTTCTGCACGAAAAAGACAGATAACAATGAGACAGGAGATACTGTTGAGAGAGCTGAAGAGAAGGAAGTTGAGGAGGCCACAGAGAGAGAGCAGGAAAGAGAGACATATGAAGATCCTGAGAGTGAAGCAGAGTGTGAGACACAGACAGATATATGTGCATCCACCAGCACTGGCCCATCAGGTTTGTGACGGTGTGTGTGTGTGTGTGTGTGTGTGTGTGTGTGTGTGAGACTTTTTATTTTAAAGTTCATTTAACAGTGATGATACATACAACAATGAAAATGTGATGCATATAAGATATCTAGCTTTAGCTAATTTTAAGTCTCAGTCCCAGTGAAAGAATGTAATGAATACAATAAAAATACAATTAATAAATACAGTAAGGATATTTAGACAATAGTGTGTGTGTGTGTGTGTGTGTGTGTGTGTGTGCGTGCGTGCTTAAACAGTGTGGATACAGTCTATGCTGTATCCCTGTAGAATATGTTTATTTGGCCAACATTTTTGGTTTGTCTTTGTCCACAGACATCAGCAAATGTAAAGAAGACCCACCAATGCAGCCAGACCTAAAGTTGTTTCCAAGGACCTTGATGGGGGACAGGAGGAGGAGCTTCAAGGCAGCCTGGAACCACGTCCACCCCTGGCTTGAATATTCAAAACACTTGGACTCTGCATATTGTTACGCTTGCAGACATTTTAGCCCTCCCAATAGCCCGGACACAGTCTTTGACTCGCCAGTTGGTTTCAAAAACTGGAAGAAAGCATCTTACAAAGAGGGGGGCTTTGCACTGCATGCAAGGTCTGAGCGGCACAAACAAGCCATGGTTACATGGAGGGACTATCAGAAAGCTGCAGCAGCTAATGCAACACTTGTCAATGTCTTAAACAAGGAGCACAACAGACAGGTCAAAGAAAATAGGGACTACATAAAAACAATAGGGGAAGTGCTCCTACTTACTGCCACTCAGAACATGGCTCAAAGAGGTCACAATGAGTCTGCAGACTCAGATAATAAAGGGAACTTCAAGGCAATTCCAGACACAATCGCTAACCACGACAAAGCTGGTAAAAAAAGGTTGACTTCCATTCATAATGCGAAGTACACAAGTAAAATAATTCAGAATGAGATTCTGGATTGTTTAGCAGGCATGGTTCGAACTGAAATTACAGAAGAAGTGAAAAACAGTGAAGTCTTCAGCATCATGGCAGACGAAACAAAAGATGTAAAGAAAAAGGAACAAATCTCTCTCATTCTAAGGTACTACTACAATGGAGCTATTCATGAAAGTTTTCTCCATTTTGAATCCACAGAAAAGCTCGATGCAACAGGGCTTAGTGAGAAAATAGTCAACATTCTGGAAAATCATGGTCTAGAGTACAAAAAGAACCTCGTAGGCCAAGCTTATGATGGGGCTTCCGTCATGAGCGGTAAGCATTCCGGGGTACAGGCGAGAATCAAAGAGGAAGCAAAATATTTCTTTTACATCCATTGCACCGCCCACTGTCTAAATCTCGTTTTAGTAGATACAGTCAAAGCTGTCCCGGAGGTAGAGGAGTTCTTCTACTTACTAGAAAAACTATATGTGTTCACATCTGGATCAGCTGTCCATCCTAAATGGCTAGCTATACAAAGAGACATGTACGAAGGTGCACCAAGAGAGCTCCAGCGTTTATGTGATACTCGTTGGGCATGTCGATTTATAGCTCTACGCAACATCATGGATAGACTGCCTGCCCTTAAGCGACTAATGAAAGAGATAGCCCAAGAACGTAATGGGGAAAGATCTGTTGAGGCACAAGGTCTGCTGGCACAGATGGATCTTGCATTCATAGTGCATCTTGTTACACTCCGTAAAGTGTTTGGAGAAACAAAACTTCTCTCTGATATGCTACAGTCTTCAACACTTGACATTTCCAAAGCTGTAGATTTAGTTGATGCTTTAGTTCGGACATTGAATGATTTCAGACAAGAGTTGTTTTTTGATGATGTGTGGGATGAAGTGTTGAATGTTTTCGGGCAGTGTGATCCAACACCACCAGCTGCAAAACGACAAAAAACCCTGAGCTCAAAACTCAGCGAGCACTGTGTACTGACCACTGTTGGGCAGAGAGAGTCAGAGCGAGATAAAGACGGGTTTCGTACAAACTTTTTCTACCCTGTCATCGATCTAATGCTCAGTGAGCTTGAAAGACGATTTTCTAAGAGAAACTGTGACTTAATGAATAGCATCCAGGCTCTAAATCCCCAAAAAGATGCATTTCTGAAAGAGACAGCTCTGTTTTCATTTGCTCAATTGTATGAGTCAAATATTGATGACCTGCAGCATGAACTACATCAATTCAGAAGGATCTTAGACAGGAAAATAGAAAGTGGGATGCAGAGACCCTCCAGTACAGTAGAGCTAGTACAGTTCATTGAGCCATATAAAGAAGTGTTTTTTTAGCTCTACAGACTCTGTAAAATAGCAGTTGCGAACCCAGTCACTACAGCTTCTTGTGAACAGAGTTTTTCTACGTTAAAGCTGGTGAAAACGTATCTCAGATCCACCATGAACGATGAGAGACTCAGCAATCTGGGTGTACTGAGCATTGAGTCAAGGAGGGCAAAGGCATTGAATCTTGACTCATTTGTTGATCGGTTTGCCAGAAATCACCAAAACCGCAGAATACAGTTGCTGTAATAGTAGGGCAGCCAATGTATGTACTGTATTTTGTACTGAGAAAATGAACCAAAGCTGCACATAACAGTTATTTTCATTGTTATTTAATCTGCTTAATCAGTTGTTTTATAACAATACAAATACATCAAATGAGATTTTGAATCTTTGTCTTCTTTGCCCCGGGTTGAATGTGCCCCTCTGACAAAACCTCTGGCCCCAGCCAGGCCCCCTCAGTAAAATTGGTCTAGAACCGCCACTGGTTCCCGATCCCAAACTGCTCGGCCATCGCTCGCCAGTTGCTTTATGTCAAAGAATTTGGATTTTTCTGAGCAGTTTTCACAAGTCAGTTGAAATGAGTAGAACAAACATCTCCACCTTGGGGCGCGCAGTTGGCGGAGTGGTTAGAGCGCATGCCATGTACGAACGTACATACGCAGCCGACCCCGGTTCGAATCCCGGCCGGAGGTCCTTTGCTGCATGTCACATCCCCTCTCTCTCCTCATGTTTCTGATCTATCCACTGCTAATAAAAGGCATCCATGCCTCAAAAAAATCTTAAAAAAAAAAAAAAAAAACATCTCCACCTTGAAAATGCCAACTTTTCATCGGATTGCTCCGGACTCGCCATCTCTGCTGCTTCTTCGAATTAGGGATGGCCAAAACTAAAAATACTTTTGACCGACCAACGAGCCTCATTAACCGGTTGAAACCGGTTAACTGATCAGATTAAAATGAGCTATTAAAATGATTTCGATTTGCGCTTGCTGCTTATCTCTCTCCCGTTCTGTCTCCGACTCACTCACACACACTCTGCCCCGGCGCCGCCCTTCCACTCACGTCACTTTTTTAAATCCCCTACAGCGCGAAACATCGAGTCCCGCGGCTCATTTAGGAAAATGACAGCTCCGAGACGCTGCTTGTTTAGTTTGAGGAGATGGTAGTGCTAATAATAATAAAGCAAGATGATTATTATCATGACCTTATCTGTTACCATTGAAAATCCTGAAATGTAGTAATGTCCGAATCCAAGCCCATCCAAGATAAAACGGGCACCTTCGGAATGCGTAAAAGACGCACCGGCGTGAAATGTTTTTATTTGGGCTATTAAGTATAATTTATGAAAAATTCAGTGTTAGGGATAAGTTGTTCATTTCACACAAAAAAGATCTTGTAATGAGATGGCAAACTGTAGTCTTGTAGTCTACGCCTATAGTCGCGTAGCGTCTTGTGTATAATAATTGAGATCGCATTCTCCGCACCTCGCATGCGGGAATAATTAAAACTTGAGGAGAAATTATACAGTGGGAGACGCTGTGTCTGTCATATATCACAAAACAGGGTCAGAGCGCACAGCAGTAGACATAATGACGGCGAGACCCCGGCGGCTCATGGAGGCACCGGGGTCTCGCCGTTCATCATCATCATCACTACCGTCTTCACCATCCGCGCTCCACAGCTGCACCGGATTCCCGTCCAACACCAGAACGGCGGGACACCGGGGCCCGTGTGGCCCTCGCGCACCGCTCAGACCAGCAGCAGCCCCAAACTTTGGCTCCAGCTCGCGGCAAGTTTGCATGTTTCTCCACGGACAACAGGCTGCCGAGACCAGGCACGAGCGGCGCGCAAGCAGAACACGATCCTGACTTTTTTTTTTTAACCGACAAATTCAATTCATAGTAACGCACCGCATTTAACGTTCAGTAACGATAAAGGCATTGTAACAACGGAAACAGTAATTAGTTAGATTACCCCGTTACTGAAAAAATAACGGCGTTACCTAACGCCGTTCTTTTAAACGGCGTTATTCCAAACACTGCAAACGCGGAAGTGAGTCCGGAAGAGACGTGAGCAGGAGCAGGAGAGTCAGCAAGGATTGGATCAGAACATTTAGCCAATAGTAGCCATGCGGACTGGATGGCTACTATTGGCTAAAGTTTGGCTCAAGTGAAAAATCGTAGACTCCATCTTTAGGTCAAACTACCATTGGCAAATCTTTTCTAGTTTATTATATGTGCGCTCTCACGCTTTCCCTCTTTCTTCTTCTTACCTGAGTAGTTGCTTCACTCACCATCGATCGCCACTATTAAGCTGCTTTCATCGATCATTAATCGTCCGTTCATAGATCCACGGAACACCAGCACCTTCACCGTGGAGACGACGGAGGCAATCGGCCCATCGACGTCGGTACATTATTCACATCTACATGGAATTAGGATTTCCCTCTGAGGTAAGTTATATGACTTATCTGGTTTTAATAAGTTCCTTTATTATTTGATCATCAATAGACAGGCATATGGATGCATAAACAAAATCAACAGACATGTAGGCTAATATAAGTCATTTTAATAATAACATGTATGAGTTTGGTGGGATAAAAAAAACAAGTAGTGGCCTATTAGGGAATAATTTATTAGACAAATAATCCATGTTATATACACAGGTTGCAATACGTGTACGATAAGAAGAAATAAGTAGTTTATCAACAAATTGAAAAAAAAAAAAAACATTCAGAACATTCAGAATGAATGTAATATATGATGTTTTGTGTTACATGTTGGTGCCAGAGAGCCAGACTGCAGGTCAATCCTCATGTTTCCCTACTGGGCCTCTACTTTGGGGAAGGGGATTTAAGGAAGGACCTCCGTCTTTCAAGGCGTTCCATGGAGAACCTCATCCACTGCTTACTAACAGAACAGATGGGTTCCATGTCCATAGTGCCACGGTGGTGATGGGGATGATCCTCAGAGACTCCAGCAGTCCTGGGACATCCTCAGTGACTCCAGCAGTCCTGGGACATCCTCAGAGACTCCAGCAGTCCTGGGACATCCTTAGAGGCTCCAGCAGTCCTGGGACATCCTCAGAGACTCGTAGCTGCAGTGTCTGCTCCAAATGTCCAGATCCCTGTGTTGCAGGAACATGATTATTGTTGAGGTTTTATTATGGTTTGTCAGTGGTGCAGTTTATAATTAATACCACACATTCCTGTTGAATGTTTTAGGATTAGGATATCTGATGTTCTGTACAATTCTAAGTAATAAATATCTGAATATATATGATTGTTCACTCATGTTTTAGGCCTGCAGGTCTATTTCCCTCCTGCTCTGGAGGAGAGACCCTGCTGCAGTGGTTGGCATCATGGCTGAGGAGATGGGGTGTAGTGGGGTAATAGCAGGTCTTTGCTCCATCTCCTCATCCATGACAACAAACACTTCCGGTGTGCAGCAGTGACCTCTCCTCCCTCAGTGCTGAAACCTTCAGTTCCTAAAAACAACATATGCAAACACTTCTTATAATCATTGTTTAGATCAACTATTCACCACTAGTCATACTGTATATTATAATATGTACTGTAATACTGTTCCACATGGGATCAACTTAATGGACTCTGATGTTTTAACTAGGGCCGGGACACAATTAAAGAAATTAATCTAATTAATTAGAGGCTTTGTAATTAATTAATCACAATTAATCGCATTTTAATCACATATAAATATTTGACCTGAGAACAGTGAGAAGTAATTTTTTTTCACATGGATTTTTAGTATACCATTCAATAATGACTGAATACATAAGCTTAAGCAACAAAATATTGTTTATTTTTGTTCAACCAAGCCCAACAGACCAGTGCAATATTTGCCATTAAGTGTAGCATTAGCATATTTAGAAATATAGTACATTTCAGAAATTCAGGTAGCCTATAGGTAGGTAGACCTTCTGTAAACTAACTGTAAAATAACACTTTGTTTTTTTAAATAAAACACAATACTTTCAAGTACATTCAGAACATTGGAAACCCTGACTGTTGGAAAACATCTCTCTGTTGGCGAGGGTTAACCCTCTGATGCTAGCTACCACGCTAGCTGCTATATGTTTTGCATTAAGGTGATACTTGAGGCTTGATGTGCTGCGGTGATATGCAAATTCCTTGTTGCATAGCTTGCACACAACCATGCTCTTATCGACGCTTAAATCCGTTCGTTTTTTATAACAAAATTTCCCATCCACGGGCCTTATCAAAGCGGTCTCATCAGCTTCTGCGTTCATGTCCACTGTGGTTTGTTGTTGTCTGAAGTCATGAACGCTAGTTGGTGCTCCAGTATAATCGGTCCGCCTGAAACTCATCCAGTGAGAAACGTTCCGCGATGCAAAAATAAGTGTGATTAAAATGCGTCAATTTTTTAATGAGTTAATGTTTGTGTAATTAATTAATCTTAATTAACGCATTCAAGTCCCGGCCCTAGTTTTAACACTTTGCAGATATTACCCAGCACTGATTATTTAGAAGAAAGACAACGTCATCTTGTTTCTTTTATGCTGTAGTGTTCAACACTTTAAACTGCTTTCAACTCACCTTGTATTTCTGCATCAGGGTCTCACACTTCTTTGTCCATCCGGCTCCACCTTCCCTCCATCTCATGTTCTTTAATAAACATCCTGTATGAAGATCAGCACGTAGAAAAGTGTTACAACCCGACTAAAATAATTGTTCAACAGAAACGTTTCAGGTAGACACAGTGTTGCCAGGTGAGAAATGTAGGATTATCGTACCAGAGACATAAAATTATCGTATTTTGAGGGAAATTATCGTACACCCGTCATAACCAAAATAACAAGTCTATTGATGCGCTATAGTCACTCTAGTGTTGAATAGCGTCTAACATGTTCACTCATTTTCAGCGCTTCTTCTTCCAGACCGGCTCTGCTTCTTCTTCATTTCTTTTTTTTTCTTTTCCTCACTCATGGGGCGGGCACAGCGGACTATTCAGCCAATCATGGCTGTTGTTCTGAGGCAAACGCATACACGTCACTCGTAGCTCACATTTAGAAAAGCACGATTGGCTGGAATTTCCAGCCAATCGTGAAACAGATGCCTTCAGATT
The DNA here is from genome assembly GCF_963514095.1 of Eutrigla gurnardus. NCBI lineage: Eukaryota > Metazoa > Chordata > Actinopteri > Perciformes > Triglidae > Eutrigla > Eutrigla gurnardus. The sequence continues at coordinate 20,591,714 of NC_139931.1, forward strand.
CACAAAAAAACTCCGACAGACAGTTGCGACAGGCTGATTACAACCAATTATAACCACACATTCACGGAATGGTCAAATTATCGTATATTTGGTCTTTTTGGGGATTATTGATCGTACAGAGGGCAAAATTATCGTACAAATACGATAATTATCGTACACCTGGCAACACTAGGTAGACATCTCAGGAGAGCAGTACATCTCCCATCTATACGTGGTTTTCAACCTGATATCATTGAGAAGCTAAATATGCAACAGCAGAACTTAAACGGAGCCCTGCATATGAGAATTACAACATTAAAATACATGTTCTTACGTGAAGCCTCTCATAGCAGCATTCCTCCTGCTGGTGAACTTCTCCTCATCGTTCTCTCCACCGAATGAGGTCTCGGTGTCTTCATCCGTCCATTTAACGAACAACGATGCACGGCATGGTTTAAGATGGGCACTGTCTTCTTAGTTAACGTCGGTAAAAACGGCACATTTGCTTACCCTCGCGAACCTCTATGGTAAATAAGCATCAGTAGGCTAGCCGGCTAGTAGGACCTTCGATTCATAACGTTAACGTACAATTCCAACAACAATGAAGTAAAGTTCATTATCAATACCATTTAAAAGTTAGCTGGAAACATAAAAATCGTGTTACAGCATACTTACATTTGTACGCGGTTTGTTGCTGGCTGTCGCCAGGATCGCTGCATTCGTCCGCCGTTATCCGAAAAGTTTCAGAAGTCAGACGACCAATGGAGCGTAACATGATTGGATAGACATTGGCTGAATTGAGACAGGGATCGATTGCTTCTCCCTGGTGAACCGGATGTTGAGTCTGGTTCTTTTTACACTGAATTTACACTGAATCTGTGTATGAGGATATGGAGGCTCTTAATTCATGGTTTCTCGACACCTGTCAAACTGCCATAGACATTGCGGCACCATTAAAGACCAGACTGCATAAAACTACATCGGAGCCCTGGCTGAATGAAACGACCCGTGCTGCCGGACAGGAGTGTAGAAGAGCTGAACGAAAGTGGAAAAACGATAAATTACACGTGTCTTTTCAAATGTTGAGGGATGCTTGGCGTAATTACCAATACACTGTGAAGGAGGCTAAAAGAAAATATTTTTTTGATATTGTTCTGTTGAATTCCCACAAGCCTCGTGTATTGTTTAAAGTTATTAACTCTGCTCTGAATGCACCACAGACTGTTGGAATAGAGGTCTCTCCTGCAATGTGTGAACATTTTCTCCACTTTTTCATTGATAAAGTGTCTGCCAGAGCACTTATTTCACCTCCTGCCATTGATCCTTCAGTCTGTGTCCCCTGCTCTGCTGAGTTGGACACATTTGAACCTGTGACCCTGTCCTTCCTTCAGGAGACTGTTGATCATTTGAAGCCCTCGGGGTCCCCTGAAGATACTGTCTCTCCCCGACTTTTTAAGGAGGTTTTCCAGACTGTTGGTCCATCCTTTCTCTCAGTAATTAATAGCAGTCTGTCCTCTGAAGTGGTCCCTGCTAATTTTAAGCATGCAGTTGTGCAACCTTTGCTGAAGAAACCTGGGCTTGATCCTACAGTGATGACACATTTCAGGCCTATCTCTAAATTGCCTTTCCTTTCTAAAATCTTAGAAAAGATTGTGCATTCTCAGCTCATGGACTTTTTAAATGAACAAAATATTCTTGAGATTTTCCAATCCGGTTTTAAAACATTGCACAGCACTGAATCAGCGCTTTTAAGAGTTTTTAATTACATCTTTTTAGCTACTGACACTGACACTGTGTTGTCCTTGTTCTTTTAGATCTGACTGTAGCATTTGATACAGTGGACCATACAATCCTGATTGCTCATTTAGAGCAGTGGGTGGGCATCAGTGGCACAGCACTTGAATGGTTCAGGTCATACCTGTCACATCGAACCTTCTGTGTCAGCCTTGATGACTCTGTGTCCTCCACTGCTCCTCTCTCATGTGGGGTACCGCAGGGCTCTGTGCTTGGCCCTCTTTTATTTTCCCTCTATCTACTCCCTCTTGGCTCGATTCTCAGGAAACATGGCATTTCCTTTCATTGTTGCGGATGACAGTCAGATCTAGGGATGTCCCGATCCGATATTTGGATCGGGTCGGCCGCCGATATTAGCAAAAAATGCATATCGATATCGGATCGGCCTGCACGGGAAAATCCCGATCCGGACTCCCGATCCAGTTTTTTTTTTTTTTTCAAACTCCGGTCCGTGTTTTCCAGCGCACCGATGTAGGTAATCCATTCCAGTTCTTTTCCGGTTTTCCCCAAAATCCGGTCCGCGTTTTCCAGCACACCTAGCGCACACCTCGCGACCTGTCCAGCATCCACTAAACAACAACAAGACGGACTTGTGTGCATGTCCAGTGTTTCCCCTACCGTTGTACAGGCCATAAAATCAATATGCCAGAAATAAGCCACCTATCAATTCATTCATAAATCAATAATCATTTACATTAGGAGTGCCTCCGCGCAGCACAGTACACTTGCTCCGCAAGACGCGCAGCCACAACAATCCTCGCCGCACGCTCCCGCTATGTTCTTCTTCGTGTACTTTACACGCTTGATGTTGTTCTGATGCCGTTCCGCCTCGTTAAACCACCACGATGTCGCTTTCTACTTTGAAAACACGGAGTTGACACTGTATTTTGATAAGCTGTTGCACTCTTCAGACTCGTGGTGTGAGCGGAACCGGACTGGTACCGGAACCGGACCGGCTTCCGCGCTGCCTGCTCGCACAGATCCGCTCGTGCGCACATGCGCTGATGCAGGTCGAGTGTTGTGGATAAATATATGCACTCCTTCAAAACAGCATCAAGCCATATTGTGTGTAGTATTAGGACGTGATGACGTCTGTGGGGGAGGATTGTTTTTGATAAGATGTGGAACTCTGAGTTAACCTATTTCTACCTGAATTTTTATTAACTATTAAGCTGTTGAGTAAACCTATAACTTATATTTTACTTGATAAATGAAATGCACTCATATGTCGTTGTAGTGTTTTACAGTATCTGTAGCTATTAATGTGATGCTCATCATTTTCCAGCCATATTTTTCCGGCCCCTAATTTGGGATCATTACCATCAACCGGCACCTTAATAAGTCACTCTCTCCTTGTGATCTTGAATACACTCTGGTTGAACAAAAATGTTGAATGTAAAATAAAATATCTTTAATCTTTAATACATGCTTGGATCGGCCGGTATCGGTATCGGCCGATACTAAAAGCTACAATATCGGTATCGGATCGGAAGTGCAAAAAGCTGGATTGGGACATCCCTAGTTAGATCTATGTCCCCCTTAAAAAGCCAGACCTCTACAATATTAAGCCACTCCTAGACTGCCTACATGACATCAAAGCCTGGATGTCTTTAAATTTTCTTAATTTTAATGAAAAAAAGACAGAGGTCATGGTCTTTGGTGGCACTTCTGTGACCCCCCTAGTTGATCTGGGTTCTTTGGCACAACATCACAAGCCAATTGTGAACAATCTAGGGGTAAAGGTGGACGCAGAGCATAAATTCGCAGCCAGAATAAAGCTGTGGTGAAGTCTAGCTTTTTTCAGTTGAGGCAGTTGGCAAAAATTAAACCGCTCCTCCAGAGACAACATTTTGAGACAGTGATCCACGCCTTTGTGACCACTCGGCTGGATTACTGCAATGGACTTTATATGGGGGTTAGTGGGTCCTCCATTGCCCGTCTTCAACTGGTTCAAAATTCTGCTGCACGTCTTTTAACTGGCACAAGACAGTTTGAGCACATTTCACCTATTTTAGCTTCACTCCACTGGCTGCCCGTTCATTTTAGGATTCATTTTAAAATCCTTTAATTTGCTTTTAAAGCCTTAAATGGCCTTGCTCCACCCTACCTCTCTGAGCTGCTACACCCCTACACTCCCAGCCGCTCTCTCAGGTCAGCTGACCAGCTGCTCCTGACAGTGCCTAAAGCCAGACTGAAGCTCAGAGGGGAGCGAGCATTTGCTGTCGCAGCTCCAAGACTTTGGAATGGATTGCCGCTGCACATGAGACAGGCCTCTTCACTGTCTCATTTTAAATCTCTTCTTAAAACCCACCTCTTTGGTGTTTGACACCATGTAGAGTGTTGATTTTATGTGTATATGTGCATACTTTTTACCTTTTTATTTTTTTATTTTATTTAATTTTATTATTATTATTATTATCTTGTACAGGCAGTGCACTCTTTTATTTTCTTTATTTGTATTCGTTTTTTAATTATTTTAATTATTTTATTTGAGTTTTATCTGATTTTATCTGGTTTTATTCACGTTTTACCTTATTTTATTTAAAAGCACGTTGACACCACGATCATGTAGGAAGAGTCCCAGTCTGAGAGTCACCAAGTCACAAGACCACCTTCCATCACTTGCAACTTACTCTGAAGAGGATCAGTCCTCTCTGTCATCCCAGGAGTCGGTAAAAGTGGAATCCCTGCAGGACAAAATTGAGACCAAGATGAGGGATTTCATTCAGCCTCTCTTGGATAACTTGCCAGAGTCTGACTATGTGGCAATGGAATCAGAATGTTCTCTGCAGATTTCAATCGTTGTAGGAGAAATTGCTGAAGAACTGAAGAGTTTGGAGGCGTCAAAAGCAAGTCCAGCATCAAAAGCTGCATGTCCAGCATCAAGAGCTGCAAGTCCAGCATCCCAACAGAAGAATAAAGTGTCCACGCAGTCATCCACTCAGTTTGTGGAAGAGTCTGCTGAGGGAGCCCAGGCTGTAAATGTGCTCTGTGAGATGCCAAGGTGCATGAACGCTCCAGCAGGTAAAACCCTGGTAATCACACAGGAACACAGAGTGATTTCCTCTATCGTCACTTGAGACCCAGACAGGCACCCGGCATCCTCTCAAAACCAAAGACCAAGCGAAATGCCCAACAGTACCTTGAGATCCGCAACAGAGTGCTGACTTTCCTGGGAGTCATGGCGTACTATTTAAGCACTCAGGTCAACACACACATTGACAACATGGTGTTGGCTATAATGGGCCCTGCAACAACGCCACCGCAGGCTATAATGGGCCCTGCAATAAAGGTCACCAGAGGTCACCAAGGTCAGCATAGCTTCGCCAACATCAGCCGAACATCAGCAGAATGCTGCAGGGCAGCGGAGAAGGGAGTGTGCCGTGGAGTTAATCGTGCAGACGCTGGTTTCATGGATATACCAGAAAGCAAATGTGCTCATCACCTCAAAAGAAATCGAGGACATCATCAAGCGCCTGACCGAAAGAACGTTGCTCGAAGTCGAGGGCGTCAATTTTGATATTGACCAAAACATTTTCAAAAATCTCACACTGCAGTCCAGGATTTGTTTCACGGGCAGGGCAGTGGGTATGTTGATGCTCGACTTGACATCAGGTGATCCAGCACTTGAAGAACGCTTCGCCTGCCTCGTCAAACATCACCTGACGCTGAAAAAGCCTAATGCCATCTGCAGGTTCTTGCTGTCAATAGGCCGAGCCTGCTGCAGGCGCTCCAGATCAGTTTCACCGGTCAAAACGTACGGCAAACAAAAAGGAAAGGGTTTCCTCCGGGCGCTCCAGTTTGTCCCACATTCAGTGAATGAAAAACAAACATACAGGTAGAAGTTGAGGGTTCAAGTGCTGGAACCGAGGCTTTCTGAGCTCTATTTGTCATCTACTCTGGTGGCAGTTTTGGGTTTTCTTCGGGCGCTCCAATTTGTCCCACATTCAGTGAAAAACAAACATACAGGTAGAAGTTGAGGGTTCAAGTGCTGGACCCGAGGCTTTCTGAGCTCTATTTGTCGGATACTCTGGTGGAAGTTTTGGGTTATCTTAGGGCGCTCCGATTTGTCCCACATTCAGTTTATGAAAAAAAACAAAAAACATACAGGTCCCACATTCAGTGAACAGTTCCATCTGATTCATTGAATGGTTGTTGTTGTGTGCGCCAAAGAGTCCGTCCTTCTGTCTATCTATCTATCTATCTATCTATCTGTCTATCTATCTATCTATCTATCTATCTATCTATCTATCTATCTAAACCGTAGCTCTGTCCCAATTCAGGGTCTGCAGCCTTCGGAGGACCCAGCCTACGCGGTCTACGGAGGCAACACCTTCGGAGACTCCTCCGAAGGCTGGGTCAACCGTCGGTAAATGGGACGGTCTAACCTACGGAGCATTTCCTGATTGCGTCGCAACGTCATCACTTCTGCCGGCCAAGCCCGGGAAAAACACCGGTCAAAACAAAAATACGACAGACGAACATGATGGAGAGTTTTTAAAATATATATATATATATATATATATATATTTTTTTTTTTTAGCAAGAGGAGAGGCAGCTGCGGCGACACTGGCGGCTTGTTTATGTCCGGCTGGGAGAGCCGTGGGGAGGTAACGTTAAAGCTGTTATTTTAACCCATATTAATGTTAATACATAGCTAGCGTAGTACGTGGTAATTAATATACCCGTTAATAAATGATACCGCTAAGTGACGAGCCATATTAAGTATAAATTGTCATGGATAATGTCATTTAACCATAAGACTTAATACAGGGTTCGTACAGGTGCTTAAAATGTAAAATCTTTGAAAATGCTGTCATTTTAATGCTGTTTTTCAAGGTCTGAAAAGTGCTTGAATTTTAGTTTAAATGCTTGGCTTATAAAGTGATTAAATTGAATAGTAAAATGTGTACGAACCCTGTAAATAACCCCGACTTAATTCAATATTTTATTCTTGCCTCTCTTTTAAACATTTTAGTGACATGGCATCCGTCGATTGCATCCCTGCAAACCCCGATGATGGACGATGTGGTGGAGAGTGGAGACATGCATCCCACACCCCCCACCTTCCAGATGATGTCCCACTCAGAGCCAGAAGAGTCCAGCACCACCAGGGACTCCTGCTCAGTCAATACTGTATATATGTTCTCTGTAAATAGTTATTTCTGATGATCTTTTGTAAATAGTTCTACATGTTAAGAACACCCACTTGTCAATAGTTATTGTAACTTTGTAAATATTTGTTAATTACACAAAAAATAAATGATTTTCTTGTCACTGAAAAGCAGTTCAAAAATTGACTTTAGTTGTAAATAAGAAATGGAACAGATAATGTTACAAGGTTATACGATTTTAATTCAACTATATACAATATTTGGAAAAGAAAATGGAACAATACAATATTTTTAATTAACAATTTAAATTACAAATCAACACAGAACTTAATCGAACAGAAAAAAAACATCCACCACCCCCCAAAAATTCAACGCCTCTCAGCCATTCTCTCCAATAAACTAAAAGGTCTCTCCATCCTCTCTTTCTCTCGTTTCCTCGCTCTCCCTCTGTAACTTCATGTCCTCCCTGATCAAATCCAGCAAGTCATCTGTTTTCCTCTTTCTTGCTGCTGTCGGTGGCCCTGTGTTCTTGGCCTCAACAGGTGGTCGTTCTCATCCCGGACCCGGAGTTTGATCAAATCCTCAGTCTGCTCCTTGCTCTCTACAACAAAACGACATGTAAAGCACATTTCCTGTTATGTCAACATGCAAAATGATTGTACGATATAATAACGATATTAACAGTAATAATGCTCCTAAGGTTAGCTCTGTATTCAATCCAAACGTTTACAGTTTTACAGCCTAGAAATACAGCGGGGCTCACAACCCATCGTTAACGTCATATATTCAGCTGCGAGAGGAGCGAACTGTAGCCTACAACGAGAACAAATTAACTTTACAGCTCCACGGTTACAATAACATAAGTTACCATCGGAGCTTGTAACATTTGAAAGTGAAGGGTTTTAGGCTTACGTTACGTTTAAAGGCTAACGTTAACTGAGCTCCTCGTATCCAACAGCCTCCAGCTACATCACGTAGCTGGCCCTACACTCTGGTGGCTACACGTATTAGCATTATTAACTTCACGCATTTTAACACTCAAATGTGTTTTAAGGCCCCTTGAACGTCCGATGTTAAGCAAAAACCCGTTACTTACATTTAAATGTGTATTCGGCACTGCTGCCGGTGCCGCTTCTGCTGCCGTCTTTCGCCGCCATTGTTGGTTGAACAGCGGCGCGCAAAGCATCTTGGGATATGGGAGGCCGCGAAGGATAGTAGCGGTGCATCCTCCGAATACAGGGGAAAGGAGGACACATTTGTCGGCCGCATTTGGAGGAGCCTTCGAATTTAGACGAATTGGGACAGCCTTCGCGCAGCTCTGTGACGTAAGCGGCCTTCGAATGCAGCCTCCGAAGGCTGCAGACCCTGAATTGGGACACAGCTTATATCTTCACTAACCCATCCAAATAATTGAAATCAGGTGTTCCAATCACTTCCATGGCCACAGGTGTATAAAAGTAAGCACCTAGGCATGCAGACTGTTTCTACAAACATGCCTGAAAGAATGGGTCGTTCTCAGGAGCTCAGTGAATTCCAGTGTGGTACTGTGATAGGATGCCACCTGTGCAACAAGTCCAGTTGTGAAATGTCCTCACTCCTACATATTCCACAGTCAACTGTCAGTGAGATTATAACAAAGTGGAAGCAATTGGGAACGACGGCATTGAAACATGTATATATACATATATACACATATTTATATACGTATGTATACATATACATATACTGTGTGTGTTGTGACAGCCGGCCACGGGGAGCCTAAAAGGAGAGATACTAAACCACCAGTATGTGCCATTTCCGGTATTTACACTCCGGCCCCGAGAGGGAGCCCATGGGACACAGTCAGCTAGACCTCCAATCAAGCGTATGCCCAAAGATGGAGTTCCTGTGACATCACTACAATCAGCCAGATGGAAAACACCTGAACCTCGTTGGAGAAACTCGATGGCAGCCAATCACCGCCCAGATTACACGACACAAAAGGGGAAGTGAAACACACACACAGGAGAGTACCTTCGGGGAAATCAAATGGTGGAGTTAGTCGAGAACCTAAGAGTTAAAGTGCTGTGTATGATCGTTGTCTGTAGGAGAAGTCTGCTGTGTGCCACTGCCCTGGAACGTCTGAGAACCCGCTTCGTGTATGACCCTTGCCTGCCTGACTACCCCCCCGCCTGCCTCGCCCTGATCTACCTGAGAATCCGCCCCCGTGTACTAGACCCTGCTTTTGGACAACGACGATTCTACTGGATTACGGACTTAACACTGCTGCTAACCTTCACCTCTCACGCCCACAAACTGTCAATAAACTTTTGTATTTCATTTGGTTTTGTTGTGGACAGTGCATTTATTATTTTCAGTCTGGTGACCACTCTAACCACTCCTGAGTGCGTCACAGTGTGTGTGTATATATATATATATATATATATATATATATATATATATATATATATATATCATGCATGCATGACAAGGTGCTCAAAACAATAGCAGAGAGCATCCAGGTCACTATCAGTAGCTGCAGGCGGTCAAAGCCCTCCAAGCAAACCATCAGCTTCATCAGAGCCGGAGAGAGGCCAGTAAGATCATCCAGCTGAAGTTCCCCCAGCATGTAGTCAAGACCACCCTGAGACCTGACATTGTCTTGGTATCCGAGGCAACAAGGAACCTGGTCATGTTGGAGCTCACTGTGCCATGGGAAGATCGACTGGAGGAAGCTTTCGAGAGGAAAAGGGCTGGAAGGCAAGGTGCTTACCTGTGGAGGTGGGGTGCAGAGGCTTTGCGGGGCAGTCCCTCTACAAGGCCTATAATGCACTTGGTATCACAGGTGACAGAAGGAGAAGGGCCATTTGCAACAGCACAGAGGCTGCAGAGAAGGCATCGAGGTGGCTCTGGATCAAAAGAGCAGATCCGTGGACAAATGCTGCTAGGGCACAAGCTGAGGCCTGATCAACCTCAGCTGGGTCGCCTGATGGAGGGTGTGTGATGTTTCGAGAGACCAATGAAATCAGGTACATCACTGATGATGTGCCCTAGCTTAGCATCAGTAGATGTATCATCACAAACTGTCAGTCTGAAGAAATCTGTGACAACCAGGAACAGGCTGGTTGACAACCAGGCTGGTGACTTCTGGAGAGACAGATGGCAGCTTGGGATGATGGCAAACAGAGCGGCATGGGCTAGCACCCCTAGCCGCAGCCTTTGTGAAGAGGAACCCAAAGCTAGCTACACATCGATTAAATGGACAATACCCCCAGGGGAGCCCGAGAGGGGGATAACAACCCCAGTCGGACGGACTCAAGGTTATCGACCAACAGCAACGGAAAACGACTACGAGTGCGGTATGTCTGTGTGGAAAGATCTGCTAAAATGCGAGAGGACTCAAGATCCATCAGTCACGGATGAAATGTTTGGAGAGACAACAAGCACCACAGTGCACAGGCCCAGTGCCTGGTGAGTCAGAGGAAGAGCAGGGCCTGGAAGCACCCCATAGACCCAGAGCCTCCAAGTGGTGCAAACTATCCCTCCAGCCATGCAGTCTGAGATGAAAAGAATCAGGTGGCCTCAAGCATGTAAAACAGCCGAGTGGCAGATGTTTGACGAAGATGTGGATAAGGTGCTGGAATCAACGGCCAAAGGTGACGAGGAGAGGAGGCTGCAACCTATGACTGCCATCACAGAGCACAAGCTGAGGCCTGATCAACCTCAGCTGGGTCGCCTGATGGAGGGTGTCTGATGTTTCGAAAGACCCGATACACCCAATGAAATCAGGTACATCACTGATGATGTGCCCTAGCTTAGCATCAGTAGATGTATCATCACAAAATGTGCTTTGTAAAACTCCTCACTGTATTTATTTTGTAATGTTGTAATATTATTGATAATAAAGTTTGTTAAAAACAGTAACCCGGAAGTGCTATTGCCAATAACCCACTGGTTACATATCAGGTCTTAATGCTGTTTCTATTTCTAAGATTCCTGAGTTTGAGGGTAACGTGGTTCCAAGGCAAGATGTGAGTCATTTTGTCTCTGATAGCTACAATGTTATCATTAAAAAGGTTCAGAAATTCAATTCAATTCAATATTATTTATAGTGTCAAATCACAACAGAAGTCATCTCAGGACACTTAACACATTGAGCAGGACTAGAATACGCTCAAAATTTCAAGAGTCAACACAATTTCGAAATCCCAACAACACCCAGGGGCAAGCGTTACAGCGACAGTGGCGAGAAAAAACTGCCTTAATAGGCTTTTAGGCAGAAATCTCGTGCAGCCCAGGCCCTTGGGTTCCAACTGCACTTGGTATTTGTAGTATAGTAGTAGTAGCATTAACAGTAGTGGTGGTATTAACAGAAGCAATAGTATCAACAGTAGTAGTGCATGGCAGCAGGCACAGCCACGCCGAGATGGATCCATCCCAACCACGTCGCCGTAGACCAAAAAGCAGGAGCAGTTGAGCAGTCACACAGCGGGCAGGTGGAGCTAGAATGTGGTGTTTCCAGCGTCAGACCAGTTAGCAGTCTGCATCGGTCAGGACCTCAGTGGACTCTGCTGGACCAGAAAGCATAGCCAGACTCCTGTCCTTGTAGTTTGTTTAATATGCGAGTCAAAGGACAGGTCCTGATCAAAGCTAACTCCAAGGTTTCTTACAGTAGCATTTGAGGCAATGGCAATCCCATCAATAGTCGCTATATCTTTAGACAGCAAGCTTCGGAGGAGTTTAGGCCCAAGTACAATAACTTCCGTTTTATCGGAGTTTAACATCAGGAAATTACAGGTCATCCAGGATTTTATGTCATCAACACATGCCTGGAGTTTAACTAGCTGATTGGTTTCTTCAGGCTTGATCGATAGATATAACTGAGTATCATCAGCATAACAATGTACGTTTATAGAGTGTCCTCTAATAATGTTGCCTAAAGGAAGCATATATAAGTTGAAAAGCATTGGTCCGAGCACAGAACCTTGAGGAACACCGTATTTAACTTCAGTGTGCCTGGAGGATTTTTCATTGACATTTACAAACTGAGATCGATTGGATAAATAGGACTTAAACCAGCTTAATGCGGTTCCTTTGATGCCAATTAATTTTTCCAGTCTACATATTAGAATCTCATGGTTAATGGTGTCAAATGCAGCATTAAGATCTACACTCAACAAAAATATAAACGCAACACTTTTGTTTTTGCTCCCATTTTTCATGAGATGGACTTAAAGATCTAAAATTCATTCCAGATACACAATATTACCATTTCTCTCAAACATTGTTCACAAATCTGTCTAAATGTGTGATAGCACTTCTGCTTTGCTGAGATAATCCATCCCACCTCACAGGTGTGCCACATCAAGATGCTGATCTGACATCATGATTAGTGCACAGGTGTACCTTATACTGCCCACAATAAAAGGCCACTCTGAAATGTGCAGTTTTGTCTCACAGCAAAATGCCACAGATGCCACAAGCATTGAGGGAGCGTGCAATTGGCATGCTGACAGCAGGAATGTCAACCAGATCTGTTGCTCGTGCATTGAATGTTCATTTCTCCACCATAAGCCGTCTCCAAAGGCGTTTCAGAGAATATGGCAGTACATCCAACCGGCCTCACAACCGCAGACCACGTGTAACCACACCAGCCCAGGACCTCCACATCCAGCAGGTTCACCTCCAAGATCGTCTGAGACCAGCCACTCAGACAGCTGCTGAAACAATTGGTTTGCATAACCAAACAATTTCTGCACAAACTGTCAGAAACCGTCTCAGGGAAGCTCAACTGCATGCTCGTCGTCCTCATCGGGGTCTTGACCTGACTCCAGCTCGTCGCTGTAACAGACTTGAGTGGGCAAATGCTCACATTCGATGGTGTCTGGCACGTTGGAGAGGTGTTCTCTTCACGGATGAATCTCGGTTTACATTGTTCAGGGCAGATGGCAGACAGCGTGTGTGGCGTCGTGTGGGTGAGCGCTTTGCTGATGTCAATGTTGTGGATCGAGTGGCCCATGGTGGTGGTAGGGTTATGGTATGGGCAGGCATCTGTTATGGATGAAGAACACAGGTGCATTTTATTGATGGCATTTTGAATGCACAGAGATACCGTGATGAGATCCTGAGGCCCATTGTTGTGCCATACATCCATGAACATCACCTCATGTTTCAGCAAGATAATGCACGGCCCCATGTTGCAAGGATCTGTACACAATTCTTGGAAGCTGAAAATGTCCCAGTTCTTGCATGGCCAGCATACTCACCGGACATGTCACCCATTGAGCATGTTTGGGATGTGCTTGACCGGCGTATACGACAGCGTGTACCAGTTCCCACTAATATCCAGCAACTTCGCACAGCCATTGAAGAGGAGTGGACCAACATTCCACAGGCCACAATTGACAATCTGATAAACTCTATGCGAAGAAGATGTGTTGCACTGCATGAGGCAAATGGTGGTCACACCAGATACTGACTGGTTCTGAGTCCCCAGACCCCCAATAAAGCAAAGAAATGCACATTTCAGGGTGGCCTTTTATTGTGGACAGTCTAAGGCACACCTGTGCACTAATCATGATGTCAGATCAGCATCTTGATGTGGCACACCTGTGAGGTGGGATGGATTATCTCAGCAAAGCAGAAGTGCTCACTATCACACATTTAGACTGATTTGTGAACAATGTTTGAGAGAAATGGTAATATTGTGTATCTGGAATGCATTTTAGATCTTTAAGTCCATCTCATGAAAAATGGGAGCAAAAACAAAAGTGTTGCGTTTATATTTTTGTTGAGTGTAGCAGGACAAGTACAGAAACCAGTCCTTTGTCAGAAGCAATAAGAAGGTCATTTGTAATTTTCACCAGAGCTGTCTCTGTACTATGATGTACTCTAAATCCTGACTGGAAGTCCTCAAGTAGACTGTTATTGTTGAGAAAGTCACACAGCTGATTGGCGACTACTTTCTCAAGGATCTTAGAGAGAAAAGGAAGATTTGATATTGGTCTGTAGTTTGATAAAACTGACTGAAGAAAGTCATTACTACTAAGATCTTTAGGAATCCATGGCTCAGTAGAGCTGTGACTCTTTGTCAGCCTCGCTACAGTACTGAAAAGAAATCTAGGGTTGTTTTTATTTTCCTCTATAAAAGATGAGTAATAGGCTGCTCTGGCATTACAGAGAGCCTTCTTATACGTTTTAAGACTGTCTTGCCAGACTAGGCGGGATTCTTCCGGTTTTGTGGAGCGCCAGATGATTTCAAGATACAAAAATTAACATCGTCCTCCGTTTCATGAAGACATGGCAACGAACTCAAGATTTGTGGAATCACTTCCTTAAACTTAGCTACAGCTCTATCCGATAGACACCGAGAGTAGTAGCTTTTTCCTAGAGGAGCGAAGTCCAGCAGCAATAATTCAAAGGTTATCAAGTAATGTTCAGATAAAGAAGAATTTTGAGGAAAGAGGATTCATTTTTCAATTTCAACACCATAAGATAAGACGAGGTCGAGAGTGTGGCTATGACAGTGAGTTGGTTTATGTACACTCTGACTGAAGCCAATAGAATCTATTAATGAAGTAATTGCTACACTAAGGCTGTCATTTACAACATCCACATGGACATCCCCCACAATAATAACTTTATCTGATTTAAGAACTAAACTTGATAGAAACTCAGAGAATTCAGATAAGAATTCAGAATATGGACCAGGAGCACGATACACAATAACAAACAGAATTGGCTGCATTGTTTTCGAATTTGGGTGTGAAAGGCTGAGAATCAGGCTCTTAAATGAGTTATAGTTTAGTTTTGGTTTTGATTTAGTGATGGAAGCCCGGAACTACAGAAAAGGGCTGCAAATCTTTACACATCCCACTGCACTTGTTGTGTTCTGGTGTTTTCTGCACCGGTAGAATCAGAACCTGCTCAGCCGTCCTGCTTCCAGGACGTTGGATATATACTGGCAGGGAGGTGTTTCCCCATCGTAGCACATGAACACATGCTGGTCAAGTGCGCCTCTAAAGCTCCGACAGCCAATTCAGAGAGAAACAGGGATGGAAACGTGAAATTACATGACATTTTATTGCAAAAACGAAAATATCTCAATTCAAAAGTACATTGTGAACCGTGCATGTGTAACAGTTGTCTGCGTTGTGTTGTTTATTTGCAAGAAGGACCGACACTCTCTTAGCTTCAGGACCGGACTTTTATTGCCTGGACAATGAACGGAAATGACTGGTCAGCTCACGGTCAAGCACAGCACTCGTTCGGCACAGCATGGGCTCAATCCTCGCATTCTGGCCTTATTTGTGTACATCATTAATTCAAAAATAAATATATAAACAAAAACACATGTACCTGGACAATGATACGGAAATGACTGGTCAGCTCACGGTCAAGCACAGGACTCGTTCGGCACAGCTTTATGGAGGAAAATTAGCAAGTTAGCTTAGCCTTCGAGCTAAGGTCGCTAGTTATAAACATTAAACAAAATAAACCCTCTGTAACACATTTAGTTACATGTAAAACTGTCGCCAGCTTCCTGAACATAATATCATGATAACTGCATTATTACATTACATTGTTTACACAGTTTCAGTAGGCTATAACGCTGTGCCTCTTGTAACAAACCTACCATGGGCTCAATCCTCGCATACTGGCACTGTGTTTACGTCACAGCCCATATTTATGTGCTGAGGAGAGCCCTGCTAACCAGTGAGCGTCCGTGATACATGAATAAAGATAAATATGATTGGCTGTCACTGTGGAAGTGGAATCAACACCAAAACTCTGTTACACATGGCGCTACACCGCATCATTAGAGCATTTATACTGCAAATACAAAACAAACTGTAAATATCAACCATAGAATATTTGTATTTTACATTCACTTCAAATCAAATCAAACTTTATTTATAAAGCACTTTTCATACACCGGGTGTGCAGCACAAAGTGCTTTACACAAGAAAGACAGTAAAGAAAACCCCTCCCTCCCACCCTCCTTACGACACACACACACACACACACACACACACACACACACTCTTACTACTGGCAATAGGGAGACATGGCAAGGCACTTAGGGTCGAGGGAGCGCCGTCGTTGGGGCCATCCACGCTGGGAGGACCCACAGGCCGTGCCACAGGGGGCACCTGTGCCCAGGCCCTCCGACCCTGACAGACAACAGCTGGTCGGACCGAAGGGATCCAAGGACAGCACCCCCAACAGCAGCCCAGACTCAGCTCCCAGCGTGGAGGACCCCCCTGAGGAAACTCTGGCATGCATTAGCACCTCCTTACTGGCCTGGGAGAGAAACAGGCGTACTCTGGCTATGTTCTTAAGATGATAAAAAACTATTTTTGTCATATTTCCCACTGATATGTGGGATAAAATTCAGCTCAGAATCAAAAATCACGCCCAGATTTTTACAGATTGTGTTGGTTTAAGATCTTGAAATTTTGGTAAAAGTTTCTCTCTCTGGCCTTCAGGACCTATAACTAAAACCTCAGTTTTGTCCTGGTTGAGCTGTAGGAAGGTCACTGCCATCCATGACTTGATGTCTATAATGCAGTCAATGCATAATGCATCAATTTGCCCTGTGTCATCAGGAGATACGGCCATGTACAGTTGTGTATCATCAGCGTAGCTATGGAAGCTGATGCCATGTCTCCTGATGACATCCCCAAGAGGAAGCATGTAAAGATTAAAAAGAAGTGGACCTAAAATTGACCCTTGGGGAACCCCACATTCACTTTCATGGGTTCCTGAGGAACATGTATCCATACATAAAAACATCGGTCTGTGAGATAAGAAAAAAACAGTTGAGGACAGTACCAGAGAGACCGACCAGATGGCTGAGTCTGTTTAATAAAGTGTGATGGTCTACTGTATCAAAAGTGGCGCTTAGATCCAGTAGAACCAACACTGTGAGGTTTTTGTTATCTAAATTCCATCTGATGTTGTTTAAAATCTTTAAAAGTGCTGTCTCGGTACTGTGGTTTCTCCTAAAACCAGATTGATGTTTCTCCAAGATGTTATTTCTGTTTAAAAAGTCATTAACTTGGTTAAAAACCAGTTTTTCTAAAATTTTACTTAAAAACGGTAAGTTGGATACAGGTGGGTAGTTATTAAAAATGTTGGGATCTGAGTTGCTCTTCTTAAGAAAGGGCTTCACCACCGCCGTTTTGAAGGCGGTGGGAAAGACGCCCGTCTGAAGAGAGCAGTTCATGATGTTTAAAAACTGTTCCTCAAAGAATCCCAAAAAATGATTTTAAGAGTTATGTTGAAATTGGATCTACAAGGCAGGTTATTGGGTTTACTTGGGAGAATACTCGACCAAGTGTCCTTGGATCAACCAGGGCAAAACTCTCCAGTGTTTCCTCAGGTAAGGACATCAGTTCAGGTGTGTTAACAGATAAAACTTGATGGGATAAAAGGCAGGATCTGATGTCCTTGATTTTGGTTCTGAAGTGGTCTGCAAAGTTCTCACAAAGATCATCTGTGGGTGTCTTAAAAACGTCATTAGACTTAGAACCTGTTAAAATATCGAAGGTGGAGAAGAGGTACCGAGGGTTGTTTTTATGGTTGGTGATGAGTTTTGAGAAATGCCAAATTTGTGCCTTTCTAACTGCATTATTGTAGGTTTTGAGTTGTTGACGTAAAATGTCATAGTGGAATGTTAATTTACTTTTTCTCCATCTTCTCTCAGCACATTCTTTTTATTGTTTTTGTTAAAAGTGGAGCGACTGAGTCCAGAGTTGACTTCAGTGTACTGTTAAAATGATCAACGATAACATTGCAGGGTGCAGGTAAAATTTCAGCAGGAGTGCTCTGTAAAATCCCCATGAAATTTGCAGCCACTTCAGAAGTTAGATAGCGCCTCCTCACTGTTCTCACCGGGGCCCCCCCATGGTTAAAACTGGTGATATTAAAAAACATGCAGTAGTGGTCAGACACAGCCAGGTCGCCAACAGAGGACACACCGATGGACAGGCCATGGGTTATGACCAGGTCCAGGGTGTATCCTCTGTTGTGAGTCGGCTGCATGACGTGCTGCTTAAAATCAAGACAATTTAAAAATGTAAAAACTCTCTGGATATCGGGTCCGAGGTAGCATCAACGTGTAGATTAAAATCACCAGTTATTAAAATCCTGCTATAAGAGGTGTTGATAATTTAAAGTAGTTCTGAAAATTCACTGATTGAGGAAGTAGAGTGATGGGGTGGTCTATATACATTGATGCAGAGAATCGGGGGGCAACTAAAAGTAAAGGCATGATGCTCAAATGACATGTAACTGTTAAAAAACACTCTATTTGAGGTAAGGGAGTTGTGGGTGATGGATGCTGTCCCGCCCCCTCTTCTACCCTCTCTAGTAGAAAATAAAAAATTAAAATTTGGTGGGGAAGCCTCAGTGAGAACAGTCGAATGCAGCAGATAGGTCGAGGAGAATGAGAACGAAGGAGTGGGATGAGGCTCTGGCGTCTCGCAGGGACTCGGTCACTGTGAGGAGGGCCGTCTCAGTGGAGTGAGCAGTCCTGAATCCTGATTGATTAGGGTCTAGGAGGTTGTTCTGCGAGAGATAGGATGACAGTTGGTTGTAGGCGGCACGTTCCAAGGTTTTAGAGAGGAATGGATTTAGCTGCCGAAACAGTTGAGGTGAAGTCAGAGAGGAGGTGGTGGTAGTGAGCAAGGTCCTCGTGCTGGCCTGATTTCTTCCATTTTCTCTCTGACGCTCGCAACAATGATCGGTTGGTTCGCAGAGGTTCAGACAGCCAGGGAGGGGAGGGAGATGATCGCGCAGGTCGTGAGATTGGGGGACAGAGAGTGTCCAAAGAAGAGGAGAGTGAGGACATCAGGATGGAGGAGGCTTCCTCAGTAGGCATTAAGGATAACTGTTCTGAGGATGGTAGCGAGGCGATAACAGTTGAGGAGAGAGCGGAGGGAGTGAGGGATTTTAGGTTGCGGCGGCTGGTGACCGTTCGAGGCGTAGAGGGGAGGGATGTGGTGGGCTTCATGGGGAGGGAGAAAGTCACAAAGTGGTGGTCGGACACGGTGAGCGGGGTAACAGAGAGTGCTGAGATGCCACAGGATCTTGTGAAGACAAGGTCAAGTTGGTTCCCGGCCCGGTGAGTTGGTGGAGAGGGGGAGAGTGTAAGGTAAAATGCGGAAAAGAAGTCAATGAATTCAGATGAATGCAGCTTTCCCAGGTGGATGTTGAAGTCACCGAGGACAACAAGTGGTGTGCCATCATCAGGGGAGCAGCTCAGGAGGGCATCCATCTCATCTAAAAAGTCACCGAGAGGACCGGGTGGGCGATAGATCACTATGATGTTGAGTTTGAAAGGAAGGGTGACAGAGACGGCGTGGAATTCAAGTGTAGATCGGGGTAGGTGGTCCAGAGGAAGGATCTGGTAGGACCATCTCGGTGAGATGAGGAGCCCAGTTCGTCCTCCTCGCCCTGTTCGTCTTGGGGAGTGTGAAAACGAGTAGGCAGTTGAAAGGGCAGCTGGAGTGGCAGTGTTTTCTGTGGTGATCCAGGTCTCCGTGAGGGCAAGGAAGTGGAGAGTCTGCAGGGAGGCATAGGCGGAAATGGTGTCCGCCGTCTTGACTGCACACTGGCAGTTCCATAACCCCCCTAGTACTTCAAGTTCCTTACCGGTGGAGAATGGTGGGTAGCAGAGATTGGATGGGTTACAGCCTCGAGTGAAGGGTCTCCAGTAAAATCTTCTCCAGTGTGATGTCCTGACTGAGATAAGACACATGGCTGCGATGGGGGGGGGGGGGGGGGGTCGAGATGTTATGCCTACCTCAATGGACTTCCTCGATGGACTCCCACAGATAGACTCCCTTTGTCTTCGTTCTGATGGCCTGACGCTGCAGCTGACGCTGTAGTGACAGCCTTTTAAGTGCTCAGTTTACCGCAAGTACTGACTGTGACCCCTCCCTCCAATCAACTCTATTGACTACAGCTGAGCTGGCTGAAACTAGCTGATTACTCACTTAGCATAGACAGCTTCACAAGAATTTAAACAACAAGCTATCAACACAAGACTAAATGTTACAACTAGCTTTACTCACACAATGCCTAAACCCAAATCTACAATTAGTTTCTGACTTACCAACAAGAGACAAAGCAGCTTCCTTCCTTTCTCCAGACAAAATGTGGTTTGAAGGAGTTCCACTGGCAGTCCTTTAAGTTCTGACTGTGACCCCTCCCTCCAATCAACTCTATTCACTACAGCTGAGCTGGCTGAAACTAGCTGATTACTCACTTAGCATAGACAGCTTCACAAGAATTTAAACAACAAGCTATCAACACAAGACTAAATGTTATGTGGCAAGGAGGAGGTGAAAAGGGTATGTAACTAATTTTCTAAAAAAAAAGCTTGACAACGCCACCCTGGGAATTTCACCCAGGGAATTTGTTCAGGTACAAAGGCACACAGGTTCGTCGTTACTTAGCCGGCAAGAGACATGGTTCAAAGTTTTAAAATACACTTTATTTTCATATTTTCTTTAAAACAATCTCTATAGCTCATTCACACAAAATAAATGGGCAAACCTAAACATGGCCGAGGCCAAAGTGGATGGACGAAGACTAGTGCAGGGGAGGGATCCACCAAAATAAAGAAACAAACTGAAGTCACCCGGCACACGTGGCAGACACACTCTCAGTGAAGAAAACCCACTCCCAAGGACACAGCACGACAAGACGGGAGGATGCCACCACCAGATCACCAGCACCGCCACCACTGGCCTACAGCAACTGAAAAGGGAGGAGATAACAAATTAGTGGGGTGGCACACACACACAAAAAGAAAGAAAACCTAACAAAACCATAAGTAATGGACGGATCACAGACCTAAATAATGTATCAAATAACTACACAAAATAACCAAAGGAGAATAATAAACACTAAACTCAATTACTTAATTTACAACACAACTCAATTAACGGAATGAATGAAGTAGAATTACATAAACAAAATCCAGAAAGAACCCAAACACATACTCAAAAACAATACAATGACACGTTCATACACTCATTCACGCAACATGAGGGGGAGCAATCCCCGGTATATAAAACGTGATCGTGCAAGATTTGACAGGAAGTCTTCGAAAAAGTTACATCCTGTTAGACGCGATCTGTAGGCTATCTGTATGTGACAGGTCGTTTCCCTTCCTGCCACTATATGGCACTGTGCCAACTAGTTGGGCACCCTGAATGAGGGGCGGTACGATACACCTCTACATATAGAGGTGCAGACACACCTGTCTCTCGTTTCCTTCGGTGGCTGCAGCCTGTCCTTCGCTGTGGTTCGGCGTGGCTGTTGCGGGCTTACATTCCTCCTCATCCAGGTAATGCTCTTTGCCGGTCCTCTGTTGTGCATTTGTGCATAAATGGGCATTTTGATGACGCGATCTCCGCTCTTTGCAGCCAAGCGGCCGCTGGGGCTGTGGGAGACGAGGCGCTCCGCCGGAGGCCCTCCCGGGATGCGCTCACCTGTTCCTTTCAGTAAGTTAACAATTGTCTGCCATCCAGCGGCTCTGTCGCTCAGTTCCCAGCTTAATATTCCTTGTGTTCTGGTGTAGCTGAGTGATTGACCCACAGCACGAGCCGTTGTCCCTCCGTCGCTCTGGGCGTCACTGTAGCGTTGCGTCGTGGTATGTACAAATTCATTTTCTAGAGATGTCGATTTTAATGTGTATGTTTGCTAAATTATGGTGGTGTGCCTTCTTGTAGAGGCCGTAGTGAATGGTTGGTCTGTGTCCTGCCACCCCTCCTGAAGATCCACGCTGCTGTTTTGGCTCTGTTAAATTGATGGACGTCCTTTTTTTCCACTGATGATTTTCTGTTTGTTAATCAGCTGTGTGGCTGTCCCATGAATGTGTCCTAACGAGCTGGTCAGTTGAGCGCTTTTGGCGTGGTCACTATAAAGCTGCCCACATTTACAGGGGGCACTCCACTGTGTTCATTGATTTGTGCTTTAGTAATTAGTTTCCATTTTTGTGAGTTCATGTTTGTGTATTTCTGTGTTTTTGTTTTCATTGTTTTGTCGCACCAGCCTTGTGTTGCACCCGGTTGCATGTTTTAACTTGTTTTGTGTGTTTTGGTTAGGTGCTGTGGTCCAAGGCGGCAGTTCCCTCCCTGGTGGTGGTCCCCCTTCACGAGTGTCCAGTGTGTGTGTGTGAGTGCTGTTTCACAGGTGTTTAATTTACAGATCTCCATATTTTTGGTTTGGCCCTGCCGCCAGTAGACTACCGTCCTGCTTTTTGATCTGTTATTGTAGGGTGCTGTTATGCAACTGGTGTGTGCGTGTGTGTAGTGTGTGTAGTGTGTGTGTGTGTGTGTGAAGTTTGGATTATTTTGCTGATTGACATATGTTAAATAAAGTGTTCTTTAATTTGAAAACCGTCTCTTGCCCCTGTGGTATATCGAACCCGTGTGACCTCCTTCATAAAAAGTTACCTTAGAATTTCCTGGGGGTGAAATTACCTCAGGTGGCGTTGTTGCAACTCTAACTCCTTAACCATCATGCCACATGTAGTTTACGACCACATTCGCATTTATTTATATTTGTTCATAAATATCTGTGGAAATCAGAATCAGAATACTTTAGTAACCCCTCTGGAAATTGTACAGCTGCAGTTGCTTTATAAGAGAAAGAGAAGAAAGAAAGAGTCAAATAAGTATAGCCTACAAATATAAAGTATAAAATATTATACTGAATAAATATTATTTTATACTTTATATTCCGCCTGCTCCGTCTACTTTGCAGGCGAGGCGCAGTTCATCTCGAACGAGCCTTATTTTACGTCGCAACGCTATGAACTGTGGGTAATTCCCCAGGCAAAGTCTGCATCCATGCTGACTTATGGAAAGTGGGCATAAAGGAGTCAAAAAGTCCACGAACGAGAGCCCTCTGTATCTGATTATTTGACAGTGGGACATACCCGAACCCTCGGGCACTTAACGGGACGTTATTATCTTACATATTATTATTTAGAAGTCCGTGAGGGCGGACGTTGAGTGCGAGCCCCTGGATTGGATTGCTCCCGGTGCGGTTTACGTCAGGTGTCGATTTACGGCATCCCGCCATTTTACTTTTCAGAAACACAAGCAGCAAGTCAACCCGCACACACATTCTACTGTTTGTCGCCATACGGCCTGAGTACCCTGCGTGGACCGCCTTCTAAGTTATTGTTGGTCGAATTTTGCTCTACTTAGTCGGTCTGGGAGACCTGCATATATCGTACCCGTCTTCTACTGGTTCATGGTCAGACATTTTGTCTAGACATCGGAGGAGAGAAGGTAAGAACCGTGCTCGAGGCTCGTTGTTAGCCTAGTTAGCTTAGTGGCTAACGCAAAGCGCTCTAAGTCTCAGCACTAGTGTTGATACCCGACGGAGATTATAGCCAATGTGAAAACTATTATCGCACAACTTCTAATGTATAAATAATAGGCATGGTGTATGTATGTAAAAATAGCAAAGTTGGGCAAGTGGGAGGGGATAAATGCTAGTATGGATATCGTCCTAATGAAGACTCGTCAAGCTAACGCGTTCACCGTCTTGCAAACTTCCGTTCTGAAGGTTGGCCTCCCATTTACCGGTAGAGCCTTTCAGCCTGCTAACACGTTTGTTGTGGTTATAACTACGTGTTTCTGTTCATAAAGGTGGAAGATGACGCAGTTTTTACCCCCGAATCTCTTGGCTCTCTTTGCACCGCGGGACCCCATTCCTTTCCTGCCCCAGCTAGAAAAGCTGCCCCACGAGAAACATCACAACCAGCCATACAGTGGGATTGCGCCTTTCATCAGGCACTTCGAGGTGATTATTTAATATGTCTGCTTTGATGAATGTATATTTTCTTCCCTATTATTATCTCACTGTCTGTTTGATATCTCCACTGGGTGATCAGGATCCTAGAGATGCCCCTCCACCAACCAGGGCAGAGACTCGTGATGAGCGGCTGGAGAGGAAGGTGAGCTGTGAGAAGAAGGGGCCTTGTTTAGCGAAAGGAGCAGGTTAAGACTTCCCCATCTGTGAAGATGCTAGTTATGGCTGGTGATGGGCTGCAGCAATAACTGCACCGCTGCCATATTAGGAGCACCGCAGTGTTGAGCCCATCACCGCACACTAAATCTCTCCAAAAGCTTACTGTTAATCTAAAGTTGCTAACAGAGATACACATGGGATTTAACGAGACGGCAACAAAGAGGGGGAGACAGATGTGAATGCTGGAACAGAAATAGTGTGCGTTTTAAACGTAGCTGCGATTAGCTGCTGAAGTTGAGTTGCCAGAGTTCAGCTAGAGAAACACAACTTGTACTGACCAACACAGAGAAACAGGAAATGACCAATGGCGTTGTACAGACGGACAAGTAAACTGCACAAAAAATCACCTGTCCAGGTTCTGAAGAAATCTTGTAATACTTAAACAACCCCTCATCACAAACGTGAAAAAACATTCAGCCGTAAGCAACATCAAAAACGTTTCACCATGCGATGCAAAGTATGGGCAGTGTTTCCTCCATATTCACGTGCCGCTGCTACATTTTCACACAATCATTATATGATCTGCTCTCGTGTTTTTAGCACACACACACTCTTTAAATCAGATCGATCATGCTGTTTTGCCCGTGTTCTCTGTGAAGGAAGTTATGTCACATAGCCCCAGTGCATTTCTTGTTGAGTGAGCACTGCACCAGACTACATTTAAAAAATATAGCCTTTTATATGCCAGACACTTGTCACCAAACATTCATCAACCATCTTTTAAAGTGACATATTTTCTTTTGAAACGGTGCTGCGTGGTTGATCTGATTTATGTTGATGTGAAGAGTGGCTCATGTGGATTTTGAAAAGGGACTGATATCTGGAAATTCAACTGATTAATATTTAAAGAAACTGTAGTGTTAGTTTTGTGAGGTGGTAGCTGTGTTTGATGCATTTCTTTTTCTTGGTTCACAATGAACTAATATATCATATTTCACCATGATGGACTTTTTTAATGACCAGTCATTCAAGTAAAATTATTTATAGTGTCATATTGCATTGTCATATTGTAATTTAAAAAAATGTAATCCTAATGTCACTGGTTTGGCTAGTAACGTTAACTAGCTACTTTTCCACTGCAGCCACCTTTCAGCCAATTCTCAAACGTAAAGGTCTTTGTAAGATTTCTTGGAACAATGCCAAGATCAACACCCCAGACTGCATTTAACACTCATGGACTTCCCTTATGATGGAGGAGGTCTTTAGTGCCCCTCCACTGTTATATTAGGCAGGTGCATATATGGGGGGAAAAAACACCTAACCCTAAAATAATTCTAACAAAAGGCTTTTTTGTAGTATTAGGTGTCCTTAATAACATACTAAAAGTTTACAGAATTTTGACAACTAAAGGTGTCATTTTCAAGATGGTGTCCAAGATGTGTAGGAAACCCTTAAAATAGCCTAGCTCCTTCAATATTTGAACTTGTCAAGTAATCTTGGTATCGAAGCCCATGTTTTCTGGGTCTATGAATCCATTGGACTTGTCTAAATTGCACTGACATGATAACATACTAATGAATTTGTGAAATTACTGTAAGGTTTTATCTTTGTTTGGGGTGAACCAGAGATCGATTTAGCCGGTCATGAAAATGCGAGGACACATCAGACCAAAGATTGTGCATCAGAGAGTCTGAATAAGTCGGTGACATGAGTAGAAATAATCCATAATAAGAGTAATAACTTTGAATGCTAACTAAACTAATGCTAACTAGTCGATTATGTGCAATGTAATAGCAGCTAGCTGTGAGCTAACAACAAATAGATTAGGCTACAAACTAATCTGAGTGGATCCAAACTCATGCAGTTTAGATCAACATGTGATCAAAACTGTGTTCAATACATGTGCTGCATTATCTAAATATTCAACATTTAACTAATGCCCCGAATTTGACAGGAGCTTTATTTTTCGCGGGAGCTAGGTGGACGCATTTGGGACACAACCATCCAGTCCTGTGCAAATGTGTTTCTGCTCCAACATCAAGCAAATGATCTCATAGAGGACCATGGGACCAAGGCCATGCCAGTTTTGTTTGGTGGAAAGAGTAATGATCCACTGTAATTGCACAACTGCCTGCCGAACAACGGTGCAGTGTCAGGGCATATGGACTACCATGTACTCCTGCTTGTGGACCATGCCAATTTGAGAATTGTGAGAATCACAATAATCCACCTCTATGGGACGAAGAGTGTGACAACTAATGGTAAATCTAGTGAAGGTCACAGTGCAAAAACAAATATGAAAAAATAAACCATAAGAAGAGGAAACAACTAAACAAAATAGAACAAGATGTGTATAAATAAGACAAGTATAACAAATATATAAAAAGGGCAAAAAAAAAATGTTTTGACTAATTTTACAGTACCACACAGTTCTAATGAATTTATTCTTTGTTGGAATCAAAAGAATGGTTATGAACCACAGAAACCACCAATACAAGAACGATACGAGAAAGGAGAAATATAAAATCCATTAATTTTAAGATAAGTCGATAACATTGTGGCAGCTCCACCTCTTGGAACAACATAGACATTGTCTCAGTCAGATTGCCTTCCCCTCAGTATTTGTACTAGTTAACATCTTGGAAAACACACACAAAATAAATTAGGATTGTGGTATGAGGTGAGAAATGCTATTTGGTTATATTCTAACCCTAAATCTTTGTGGCTTTTGCAGAGGCGAGAGAAGATTGAGAGGAGACAAGCGGTGGTGGAGACAGAACTCAAGCTTTGTAAGTTTTCACAGTGACATACGTTACTTTTCACTGTGTAGGGTTTCTCGGCTGAACTAACCTGCTTTCCTATTTGCATTATGTCAGGGGACCCCCACAATGACCCCAATGCACAAGGGGATGCCTTCAAGACATTGTTTGTTGCACGAGTGGTGAGTATGTTCAAACATATGAGTTTGTCACTTTAGTGTTCTGTAGCTTTTAGCAAATGTGATTATTTTGTTTGATGGTTTTCTGCCTTTCCGTAGAACTACGATACTACTGAGTCCAAGCTTCGTCGTGAGTTTGAGGTCTACGGCCCCATCAAACGGGTATGTGTAGCCACTCTTTTCTCTGTTGACTTTTGTCACATGTTTACAGGACAAGTGTACAGACTTCACTTTGATCACAGCCTATATATGCATTTATTTCAGTTTCATCCCTGCAATACCCCATGTTATATAACTGTTACATGGTTTGTTTGCTAAAAAGCCAAAGCAGATACAATTTGTCTGTCATGTTCAAAACTTGATGTGAAACATTAAGAGATTGTATGTACACTGTTTTTAATTGATTTGAATTAACCTTCTTTTTGTTGTTATGTCAGTGTAGCGGAAATTAAACTTAGTTGAATGAAATTAAATAACACGTATATATTAAGGTTGTCAGATGTATTTTCTTAGCAAAATCATATCAGCTGATCAGATGACTCATCGTTCCTGAAACATTTTCAGTACTCATTTATTTGCTTTAAAGCCTGCTCTTCAATCCGCTCTGAGGGCGAAACAGCTAGATGTGTTATGTGCACACACACAAACATTGGGGTGTGGACCGGCAGGTGTGTGTGATGATGACTTCCACAGCCAACCAATGTCTTCATATGCCTGTTTCTTCCAGATTTACATAGTCTACAACAAGAGGACGGGGAAGCCTCGGGGCTATGCATTCATTGAGTATGAGCATGAACGAGACATGCACTGTGAGTACCAACCAGACCATTCTATATGTGACCACATGTTCATGAAGACTGATCTCTGACAGGCAGCGTGGTTCAGTTGAACTCCCTATCCTTTATTCTAAATGGATAGTTCTGTAATGATACTGGGGTGGAGACATGGTCAACACTTTAGGAACATGACTCCTACGTAATGAGAAAATAGATTTATGGAGTCAAAGGGATCAAGACTACTTCTGTCCTACAATATGCATGCTGAAATCAGAGTCTGGTGGTTGTGTGGTGGGTGTGTGTGCGTCTGTGTTTGATGCGTGTCATCAGTTGACTCATAGTGTGGTTGAGGAGCCACTTCGTTCAGTGGGAGGACCAAGAGCTAGAACTGTGTCTTTCAACTGTGAACCTGAATTTCTTCGCCTGTCAAAGGGCACATTGTCTTTTTAAGTGTTAGGCGTTGTAGCTCTGTGGAAGAGGAGCTCTCCTGGTTGGACTGTGATGGTAAGCACAAGGTCAGACTGGTCACCAAGCATTGAATGGGGTTTGTTTTTTTGTTTTTTTTGCGATGTATGGAAAACCCATGGTTTGTAGGACCTAGCTATTGAGCTTGTTTGTCAAAGTTTTGATTGGTGGTGGTCTCCAACCCTGGTCATGGTGAGATTAGTTCAATTCACCACACTAGTGAGATCTTTTAAGATGGCGGTGATGCCTCAGTGATTAACGGAGCACCGTCTCACTAGACCAGCGAATGGTGCCATCGGACACAATGACACCATTCTGGGATATTAGTGCGGTCGGCTCTTCAGGACCAGAGTTGCTGGATCACAGCAAACATGTAGTCACAGCAGGGGGTGAACTGAGGGGGGATGTGGGGCTCAACAGTATATTAACTGTGTGTTGTTCTCATTGTCACTGCAGCCGCCAATCTGTGATGGCTATTGGCCAGAGCTGGCTGGCAGATGATGATGGTTATGATACATCTACACCCTACTACCACAGCTCAGTATATGGTTGGTATAATGGGTTTGTATGATGGGTAAGATTTCTTTCCACCCTCCATCTCCTACATAGGGAAGAGGAGCTACGTTCAATGGGTAAAGCGCTTTTATTTTGCAAGCCCTAAAGAGCTTTCAGAGTAATCACTACTTGTATTTCAGGCTTTGACCATTGAACGCACCCCTGACCACTAGCCTATTGAATGTTGCCCAATGATTCTGCCCTTTATGTCAAAGCCACCTCGGGTACTTTGGTCTCATGCTTTGTAAAACGTTGCTGTGTGGAGGGTCACAAGGTCACTGAACAAGACAGAGAAATCCAAAGGCGTTGTTACTTGGCTCCACCACCTTCTTGTGGGGTTGGTTGTGATTTGAGCCGTGCAGATTGACTCAATATAAGTAGGCGCATTGTGATGCAATTTTCAATCTTTCTTGTTGCGTAGCAACACATTTCAATAAGGTGTGTGTGTATATACAGGTCGGCAGGGAAGGCTCTTATCCAGGTAAAGAATTTGACCATTTCAATATGGACAATTATTTCCAATAAAAATGCTCCTTGTGCATTTAAATGCAGAAACAATGTGGTAGGTTCATCATTATTCTGTAACTGCATGTAGCCTCTAGTAGGTAACCTGGTAGCATTGGAAAATCAATCTGATGGAAACTGGCATAAACACAACTGTTAAGATTAGCAACCTGTGCATGTCAATGTTGATATCATTAATACACTTTTCTGTGACTCCATTCCCCAAACTGTTAGTTATCTCAGCAAAGCGTGGTGAGGCTGGCAGGATGGGGAGCCTCGTTAGCTTAACGAAGTCAGGGCTGGGCAATAGATCTGTTTAATATGAGATGGACTTGTTACAGGTCTGGGCTGGCTTTAATAGAAATGGCAGATGAGGGGAATCGTCTTGATAATTCTGCTAAATGGGCTCTTCATACATTATTGATTCACTACATAACTTAAGGTAGATGCTAATTAATGTAGCCATACATATAAATTCATAACAATAGTACGGTCATGATTTTTAAAGAAAAGTTCCAGTTTATGACATGTCAGCAGATAAGTTTAGACACTACTGATACTTCACGCCACTTTAGGTCCAAGACATGCCGTGAACATGACTCCATTGAATTATCGGCAACAAACAATCAAACACAGTTTTTCTCTTTAGTCGGTTGGAGTTGTGATAAGGCAACTCCTGTAAGGAAGGTAGTTTGTTTTTTGTTTTTTCAGTTGGTCAGTTTGGGTAGGACTGGCGGGGGTTTGGTAAGGCCCTATCATTGGATGGCGTGTCATCACCCCAACTGAACACAGGAAGTGGAGGGCTTGTGATGGTATGTTTACTCTGGTGCTTGAGGATTTTGGTAAGGCCCTCAGACTGGGGCAGAGACTTTCATAAGGCCGATGGGTCAGGAACCCTGGTAAGACCATTATGTGTATAGTGTAAGTGAGGGAGTTTGGTAAGGCCCTCAGACTGTAAATGTGAGGATTTGGTAAGGCCCTCAGACTGTATTCTGTAACTGATGGGTTTTGGTAAGGCCCTTTCTTGGTTGTAAGTTTCACCCTCAGCGACCGTCTCAACATCAGACCAGTGTAGCGGCCGGGATGAGCCACCTGCATCTCGGCAAGTCCACTTCCATTGTACAAGATGGACCGAAAGGCTGTTGTGTGGTATAATGTGATGAGGTGTGGGACTAGGCATCAGACAATATGAAAGTTGCATGTCACCACTCTCCTGCCAAAATAATTGTGATTCACACTATTATCCTGGTCATCATCGGAATATACTTACAACTCTTAAAACGGCACTAAAACATTCTGGAATCACTTTACATCCATAGATGAGACTCGTTTTGTTTTTGTTTTTTTGTGAAAAACAAATAAAAAATAAGGTGATAATAAATTGTATAGATCTCCAGGCATTAATTAAGGATAAATTAAAATTTATTTTATCATTTTTCACTTGCCTGCCCTGGTGGTGAGCTAGACAACTTCTTTTTATGATTATCCTGATGATGGAATTTCACCATAATCAATTTGTGAGTATTTTAAAAAATGTATATTTCGATATGAAATACAATCCTATAAATATATTGCCTACGGGGGCAAAGTCAGAATGTACACGAGGTTGGAAATATGCCACAGGGAGGTGCCTTGTTGATGAACGATGTCACCAGGTTAAAGCTGCTGAAAGTGTGTGTGTGTGTCTGTCTGTCTGTCTGTCTGTCTGTTGTTTGTGTGTGTGTGTGTGTGTGTGATCAGTCATTTTTTCTCAAAGAAGTTTCTACACTTATAAAGTATAAATGATAGATTTCAGTGATTCTGAACCCTGAATCCAAACCCAGCGCTTCACTGCCATGAAGTTTGTTTGTTTTTTTCAAAGAGGACAAAACACTAAATGTCTCACTCGTGAATACACTACATACAGTTGATACTGGACCTTTAAGTGTAGATACACAATGTAAGCTGTCCCAGCTGTTTGGGTTGAACATAGAATATGGAAATAAGAAATGTATAACAAGTGATTTAAGATGGTATGTCCCGCTGTCTGTGGTTTGAGTGTTTTAGTTTGTTGCAGTCAAACCTGTGAGGGCGTTTGAGTCTAACTTGCTTGTTCAACAGTAATTATCTATAGCTGCAGTTAAATCCACATGATGACTCTCGGGACAACCTGCATTACACAGACTGGCTCCAGTATACTGTTATTTAATGCAGACAAGAAATCACAGCGTGGTATTTAAATGGTGCCGTTAAAAGTGTAAAGTATCAATCACTCATCGGTTGGAAGGAAGTCTGCTCCCATTATCCTTCGGCTTTTACCCAGAGAGCAGCCATCTCGGCCTCGCCTGCTCCTGGTCAGTATGATAATGTACCGTTTGTTTCCTTGGCCACATTGATGCAGTCGTATTCCTGTCTCACCTCCTGTCTTCCCTCTCCCCATTCCTCTCCTCCAGCCGCCTACAAGCATGCAGACGGGAAGAAGATCGACGGTAGAAGGGTGTTGGTGGACGTGGAGCGAGGACGCACTGTGAAAGGATGGCATCCTCGCAGGCTAGGTCAGCTGTCTTTTATTATCTTCAGCTATGCAAGATGTCATTGTTTTTGTTCAAGACAAACGTTCACATGAATATTCTTCATAGGCCCAGTTAAAACCCAGCACTTCTGTTTCCGCAACAGCCAGTTTGGTGGTTGGATCTTTCTGAGACTTTACTTTACAGACAAGTGTGTAGTTTAAGATTACAGAGTCCAGCATGAGGAAGCATACAGTAGGGCTGAACACTGCATTCACAGTTACACCTGGAGAGGGTTGGCAGCAGTCTGGGCAATTTACATAGTCTGGACAGTTGTTTACTGATGCAGCCACCAGGCATGATTATGGCTTATGGCTACAGTATATTGTATCTCTTGGATCTGGGAAACAAACCCTCTGGCTCGTTTGTATTTCTTTCAACCAATCACAATGGTCATGGGCGGTGCTAAGCTTGGGAAGCTGCTGTGGTACGGCAGCAATAGTGTCTGGAGGAAACTTGTTTGGATGGAATGTTGAGTCCTGTCATTACTCATTATCATGGCTGATTCCCTGCAAAAGAAAACTCTGCATAAAAGGCATAAAAAACATAATTTGATGGTCGGTGACCCGGCGGTGAAGCCCGTCTATACTTTAGCTCTGGAGGAGCTCACTGGACTCATTAAACACAGACGGTTTGCTAGCTGTTTGTAGCACTAAACCAATATCAGTAAGCTGATGTGAAGTGGAACAGATAGGTACGTCGGTCCAGTCGATGTCACTGGAGCATGCCGCTGCCAGAGTTAAGAGATGAACCAAAACAACTCCGACTGATGACGGCCGTGTCAGATCAACATCGGGCAGAAGTATAAGTTGCGAGCTCTGTTGTTTCCTGATTGTTAGGGAGTTTGAGAACGGAGACACAGAAAGCGGAAGGGGAGGAGTCCAATTCCTTCCTCCGGTCGTTGATCCTGAGCCTTCTCTTCCTGTTATCTAGACTATGATGATCCTGGTCACAATATTATGCTTTAAACTAAAAATGGCACTAATCATGCTGTAATCACCTTAATTAAGTTATGACACTGTTTATTGCGCCAATGATGAGACATCTTTTTGTTCAAAATAAAATCTTCAATAAGATGACAAATTACTCTTCTCACTAACTTATTGGCATACATCGGCTTGGTATTTCCTTAGTTGTAGCAACACATCCACACTTTGACCTTCTCCTCTGTTCTACATGTTGCTCCTCAACCAGGTGGTGGATTGGGAGGCACGAGGAGAGGTGGGGCCGACGTCAACATCAAGCACTCTGGCCGAGATGATGCATCACGTTATGATGAGCGCCCCCTGGTGGGAGGAGGGTGAGTACTCTAAGTCAGGATGTGTTATCTGGTAAAAAATGGAGTAGTGCTTTGTGTAACGGTCTCCCCTTTGACTGCTCCTAGTGAGCGGGAACCTCGAGAGCGGAGGGAGCGCAGCCGGGAGCGCGAAAGGGAAAAGGAGCGCCCAGAGCGGCGAAGGTCCCGATCTCGCGAACGCCGCCGCCGTACCCGTTCCCGGGAGCGCGAGAGGGAAAGGGACAGACCGGTTGCAGTGGAGGATGGTAGTGGTAGCAGCCGGCGTCGAGAGCGAGAGAAGGAGCGTGGGGGGGCAGCAGCACCGGCAGTGGCAGGAGGAGACAGCAGGAGTAGGGAGAGGAGTCGAGAACGGAAGAGAAGGAGCAGGAGCCGCGATCGCAAGAGGGACAGGGAGAGGGGCAAAGGGCTGGATGGGGACGATGTCGGCCAGGGAGACAGCGGCGCCCCGGAAGGCGGGGAGAGGATGCCGGAGGAGCATGAAGGAGAAGCGGGGGAGGGGGTGGAGGAGCGCAGAGACAGGGACAGAGAGAGAGACAGGGACCGCAGGCGCAGCCACAGGGACAGAGACAGAGACAGGCGCAGGGGAGACAGGGGGGACAGAGACAGGGAGCACAAGAGGGAGCGGGGGGAGAGAGACAGGGGGGAGCGCCGGGAGGAGCGCCACGGCTCCCTGCGAGATGACATGGGTCCCCAAGACGACATGGGCAACGAGGAGGAGGAGGAGGGTGCGGCACCGCCAAACATGGAGGAGTACAGTCAGGACGGGATGATGGACCAGCAGTCGGTGCCCTCGGCCGACGGCTACGTCTCCAGTGAGAACGGCTATAAGATGGAGGCGCCCGGAGACGAGTACTGAGGCGGCCCCTCCCAGCAGACTCCACCCACAAATACCTGGTTTCATATTTACTCGGCCTGCAACCCTCCACCAAGGCACAGGAAGCCGTCATGATGTCAGTCAGGTCGTCTCCACCTCCACACATATGCCTTGCTGTCCTCCCCCTCCCAACAATCTGTTGAAATATTCCACTTAATACGTTCGTTGACCTGATCCGATCTGACTTTGTTGCCCGGCTCATCTGTGCCACTCAATGTCATCAGATTACCTTACTGATTAGACGAGAGAAGTACGTGTTTTTGTTTTTCTTCTCTTTTTCCCCTCGGTTTGGGATGAGCTTTAAAACGCCGGCTCTAATGGTTTTTAGATTGTTTTTCATTTTCAGATTCATGAATCGGTTAGATTGTACGCTCATTTGGAACAAAGTGACAATTTCTCCTCAATGTAAGTGAACTTGAAGGAAATTTAGTGCTGTGTGACGATTGAGGGCGTTTATTGATTCTGGAATAAAAGTTTTTTTTTTAATTATATCTGCCCTTTTGTATGTTAGATCTGTAAGGTAATTTTAATAAAGACGTGGCTTAAAGCCAGATCTCATGTTTGATGGCCTGACTACCTCCCTGCTTCTTCCTAATCATCTGGACTGAGAACTCTGCGAAGTCAACACGCAGATGTTCTCATTGCTATGGCCCTTTTTAACAAATGTATCTGAATGATCGTGACCGTTTAGTGCAGATACGACTCATTTCACCCGTTAGAAACACCTGATCTGAAATATGGATTTAAATACGACGCGTAGTGACTGCGCAGTAGCTCGTATTAAACATGCGAGATGCTCAGAGTCACGCGCTGAATCCGGAGCTGCGGTGCGTCAGCTCGATCCTCCGACCAGAACCCGGACCCGGTGTCTCCTCCAGTCTGCTGCTGACCAGCTCACCGGAGACCATGGCCCGCCAGTCGCTGTGAGCCGGACCTGGTGCTCATCTCCACGGCGTTAAATAGACCTGGACGTGGACGAGGTCGCGATGATGTCCTCTTACTACCACCCTGGGAAGGAAGCAGACATGGCGGCCATGACGGAGCCGCTCTGCCTGGAGAGAGGTAACGTGCTGGACTAGACCCAGACCAGACCAGAGCTATACGAGCCAGTCCGCGTCCTGGCAGGTTAACGGTGAACCCGTGGTTTCTTTGGAGGATGCACACCTGCTTCCTTTGCCTAAATGAACTAATGACTAAACATTTGAATATGTGCATAATGAATGAGGCTCCCTTTAGCGCACCTCATTTGTTGCGTTCTGCGCGACGTTGCTAATGTTTGAGAGGGCTCGCGCGCTTCTTTGTTGTAGTAACTGCTTAATTGATGACATAATTTAGGCCCAACAGGCTCCGGTTTCACTGTCTTGCGCGTCGAAGAATGCGCGAGACCGTGCGCAGCCTCATGTCCCCGTTGGCGGACGCCTCCGGGACCGGGTCTGGAGCGTCCGCGGTGCGGGGCCCGCTGTGCGCGAGCGACGGTGGTTTAAAGGCGCGGCCACAAGCGTCGGTCTTCATTGTTCGTTTGAATGAGGCGCATCGGTCTGACTGCGTTACGGCTCCTGCCTTCATTAACACCTGTCTCATATCATATACACTTGTGTTGCTTATTAAACCGGAACAATAATAATGTGTAGTGCAGCCTATAGGGCCGTGTATAACAGCACTTTATAATGACGTATACGATGCTAACCCATTACAATAATAATTGTTGGCAGATTCTTATATTTATGGAACATATTGTAAATCTATATCGGCATTTCAACGCAATTTCGCCTCATAGCGTGAACATATAGCTAGGAAGATTTAGATTTCCTTATTATAGGTTGTATTTATGTGCATTTTTGGACATTTTCGGGCACCCCCTGAATTAACACTGTGGACCCCTAGGGGTCGCGGACCTCCTGTTAAAGACGTTTGAACTGGCCTACTAGAAGCCTGGTCTGGTAGGAGCCTAACTTGTAGTGTTGTGTAAAGTGAATCTTACTAAATGAAAGCATTAATCGTTTACTTTAATGTAATTACCAACAATAATTCAGTGTGTGTGTGTGTGTGTGTCAGACGTGTGCAGGGTGATCGAGCTCCTGGACCGGCTGCAGCGGAGCGGGGAGCTGCCCCCCCCCAAGCTGCAGGCCCTGCAGAGAGTCCTGCAGAGCAAGTTCTGTGCTGCCATCAGAGAGGTACGCATGTACAAGCCGGGGAGTGTCCATTTCTTTCCACCTCCTCCTATTTCTAGAAGGAGCTAGGAGCCTTGATATCACTGGCTATGGCCCTTCCCTCCATCCCGTCCTCGTCCTACTTGCCCTAACATCACTACTGTCAGGGTGAGAGGTCACAAGCTCATCATACCAAGTATGAAGAAAAATCTTCTGGTTGGTGCCAAAAAAAACAATGGTAAACAAATAGATAGCAGCCTGAATACATAATTACATGCAGATGGGAGATGCTCATTGATCATACAATGGTGGTTAGAGTGATAATATGTTGTCATGGAAACAAAACAAATGATGAAGTGTAGGGCTCCCCATCTCTTCCATGGGTCCTTCTCTGCCAGGAGAAGATGCTATGTAGACCAGGAGGCAACCTCCGGTTCTGGGCCCGGTTTCCCGAAGCCTTCTTAAAGCCTTCTTAACGCTACGTCATTCGTAACCCCTACTTAGAGTTCCTACTTAACATTTCGCATGTTTCCCGAAACGTTCTTTGCAACGAATCTCTTTCGTACGTCATACGTTGGTAAGGGTGGTCTGGAGCACTCTTAGAGCCTTCTCAGCTCTACCGTAGTGATGTTTCAGCTCCTGACGCTAGTCGCCGCCACTGTACAGTAATCCAGAAATCCCC
This sequence comes from Eutrigla gurnardus, assembly GCF_963514095.1. Classification (NCBI taxonomy): domain Eukaryota; kingdom Metazoa; phylum Chordata; class Actinopteri; order Perciformes; family Triglidae; genus Eutrigla; species Eutrigla gurnardus. Next base: position 20,628,368 of record NC_139931.1, read on the forward strand.
GCTGCGCATGGAACTGCACATTGCCAGTGTTGCGTTTCACCAATGGTTTTAAGTCATTCATGAAGAAAATAAAAATAAAATGCGCATGCATTTCATCACAAGGCTAAGCTTTACCTCAACCTCAGAAGTAGCCTAGGTATATTACAGTGTCATTTAATTAGCCCATTATGCCTAGACAATGTCAATGTCAAGGCATGTCATAAATGGACGCTGGTGTCGGTTGTGAACGGTGGCAAAACTATGGCAACGATACAACGCATCCTTGTGCTGAACCAAAGAAGTCGCCGTCGTCGGAGCCGTTTAGTTGGAATACCTAATTTCATAAGGATCAACTCCATGGATATATTGACCGACGCCGCGGCTATATTGCATAAGTTTCGACTACAACGGCAACAAATACGCATGTAATTAAGGATGTAATTGGCTCAATCTCTTCCGCTGTTTCTATATTTTCTATGTCTTTTTAAATCAGTACATGGTAGTATGTTCGACCATGGTTAAATAAATGTTTAGGCCTAGAAGGATTTCTAGCAATGTTTTTTTCGCAAACACTGCAATAGCCTACATTTTATAATATAGTGCTGTCATGCACCTGCACATGAAATGGAAAATCGAACTCTGAGCAATCGAAGCCTATGAGAAAATGGTCCTACTTCTCTCTGCTGGCCACCAGGGGGCGACTCCTCTCTGATTGCATGGAAGTCTATGAGAAAATGGTCCTAATTCTCTCTGCTGGCCACCAGGGGGCGACTCCTCTCTGGTTGTATAAATGTCTATGAGAAAATGGTCCTACTTCTCTCTTGATGTATTATCTCAGTAAACATTGTAAACATGAGTTTATGGTCTCAATCTCTAGTTTCAAGTCTTCTTCAATCCAGCATGATGTTCATTTAGTACATTATGGTCCATTTAGAGTCCACCAGACCAGAAAGCAGGGGATGCTTTAGGGGGCGGGGCTACCTGATTGACAGGTCTCTAACAATGCAGTTAGCTACTAAGATGACTTTAACACTTAGCTGTAAAGTTGACCTTGAATGATGAAGCTAACTTTGTTAGCAGCTTCAACACCAGAATCCTGATGAATCCAGATCCAGTAAGGGTGCCACTCTGCTGCTCGTCATGGTGACGTGATCCACACATAATCCTCAGATCCACCCGTCGCTCTTCCACAGTCCAAATATGGTCACTTCCTTCACTGGTTTCAAAAACTCCAAGATGGTGACGGCCATAATGCCAAACTCGTGGCTTCAAAACTGTAGTCCACAAACCAAGGGATCAAATCACCATGACAAGGTTTTTATATACAGTCTGTGATTTAGACACAGATTCCTGACTGTCTCGGGTCTTTGAAGGACTCTAACACCTATGTTTGTCTTGAAAACTCATATATAAAGAAGTGCTGGTGTTTGTTATATCGTGTGTGTTTATTCAGCGTATTTCCTTGGACTCACATGTTGGTGTGCCTTGTTTGCTCCTCAGGTCTACGAGCAGCTCTACGACACTCTGGACATCGCTGGAGGACCGGAGGTGCGAGCTCAGGCAACTGCCAAGGTACTCCATGCAAACTCATAACTGTAATCGTAAATCTTATCATTCTAAAGCATTGAGTGGCTGGAGAGTTTTTAATGATTATAGTTCAACATCAAAATATGCTTAAAACTTCCCCCATGGGACCTCATTTCTGAATGAATATGTACGGTAGTCAACGGAGACAAATAATAAACAATTTATAAGATTTGATTAATTTAGATTAAAATGTATTTGTTTACTTGTGAAAGGATCTTTTCAGTTACATGTGGAATTCATGGCAAAATTTAAAGGAGATGAACAAATTATTTTCTCTCTCCGTCGACTATGTACATATTTAGAGGGGATGCAGAGAAATAACTCACTGTACAACAAACTACACAAAATGAGGGTCCACGGTAGGGGAAGCTTTGGGTGTCTCACGATTGGATTCTGATTCTTGAGGTCGCGATCCGATTCAAAATTTATTTTCAATTCAAAATGATTCACTATTCAAAATCGATTTTAGAATCAGTACATGCTTCAGGATCTACTCCAGTCCTCTGTGGGCTCATAAAGGCGGTGTGGCAAATTATGGCATGAGAGCATAAGATTATATCATTTAAATTTTTTGAAATAGTTAAACTGATTACAATATGTAAATACACAAAGTCTCAGATCAAAGATGACATTCATTCATGCTTCACTTGCACAGACTTTTAGTATTTAAAAAAGAAAAACAACTTTTTTGGAATTTATGAATTGATTTAGAATCTTAGAAAATAAGAATCGTGATTTTTTACATAAATCCGTTTTTTGCCCGCCCCTGGAACACTCTCTCATTACCGTCTTGATGTGACGTAACTGCTTGTCCTGCTCATCACACCTCCCTGACCAGGCCACCGTGGCAGCCTTTGCAGCCAGCGAGGGCCACGCCCACCCAAGGGTGGTGGAGCTGCCCAAGACAGAAGAGGGCCTGGGCTTTAACATCATGGGGGGCAAAGAGCAGAACTCCCCCATCTACATCTCCAGAGTTATCCCTGGGGGCGTGGCCGACCGCCAAGGAGGGCTAAAGAGAGGCGACCAGCTGCTGTCTGTCAACGGCGTGGTAAGAAGACCAGCTTCAACTCCATTATATTTTTCTGTCCGCGATAATAAGTGCTCATAAGTGTGCTAGCGTACTGTAACGTCCTGGTGTGTCGGGGGTTTGCAGAGCGTGGAGGGGGAGCACCACGAGAAGGCCGTGGAGCTGCTGAAGGCCGCCCAGGGTTCAGTCAAGCTGGTGGTCCGCTACACCCCGAAAGTCCTGGAGGAGATGGAGGCTCGGTTTGAGAAGATGAGGAGCGCCCGGCGACGACAGCAGCACACCAGCTACTCGTGAGGCGTCGTCCGTAGCAATGCTGTCTCCTATGACATCATGTTCTCATGCAAACACACACTCAATTCCAGTGAAAGGTTTTTATTTCGCTGGACTGAACGATAAACTACATAGTTAGGTTGAGACAACTCAACTACATAGTTAGGTTGAGACAACTAAACTACATAGTTAGGTTTAGACAACTAGAATACATAGTTAGGTTTAGACAACTAGAATACATAGTTAGGTTGAGACAACTTTACATGCCATTACCCCCCCCCCCTAAAAAAAAATATCACTATGTTCTTACCTATAGAACTTTGATCATAGCACTGTTAAGGTATGTTTGCTGAACAGCTCTTTAGCTCTTACTTTATCGGCAATGATATGTTGTGGTTACTTTGTTTCTTTCTTTTGACAATGTACTTATTGTAAATCGCTTTGGACAAAAGCGTCTGCTAAATGACCTAAATGTAAATGTAAATGTTTAGACAACTAGACTACATAGTTAGGTTTAGACAGCTAGACTACATAGTCAGGTTTAGACTACTAGACTACATAGTTAGGTTTAGACAACTAGACTACATAGTCAGGTTTAGACTACTAGACTACATAGTTAGGTTTAGACAACTAGACTTTAGGTTTGGACTGGCACACACACTAAAGACCACTATGGAAACCTAGACCACAAGGCTGAAGGAACCTTATAGTTTCATGAATAGTAGCCCTGGGACTGAAATGAGCAGGAATGATGGTTGATGATTTGAGCTGAACTCCATACACCACCTGACTCCAGATCAGCCCAATAGCAAAAGTCACTGTCAATAGCCACGTTTCATCCACTAGAGGGCAGTTGTATATTTATAACAGAATGTGTAGAATTCAAATTATTTGGATTGAAATTGAAGATTTGAGCTGGAATCAATCAACATCACTAAGTACACACACTCTTTAGTTTTCAGATACTCTCTGAGCCCAAACACAAAGAGATATATTTGATCCAATTTGATAAATCTGACACAAAGGCTGGGTGCTGCTGTGGCCACATGTCTTATCTTGTACTTTGGTGGCATTAAGCCGAATCTCTCTCTCTCTCTCTCTCTCTCTCTCTCTCTCTCTCTCTCTCTCTCTCTCTCTCTCTCTCTCTCTCTCTCTCTCTCTCTCTCTCACTCTCTCCCGCCCTGCAGATCTCTGGAGTCCAGGGGCTAGCAGACCCTTGTCCCACCTTGTGGTCCGAACCCTCCGTACTCTTTTGCGAGAGGTTCCAGCGAGAGGCCGTAGATGAGAAGCAGAAAAACCAAAGTAGCCTACCAACACTCGTTACCTGAACTTCTTCATGAAGCCCAACGCTGCAGATTAGGATCCCCCCCCCCTTGTTCCTGATTTCTTAGAGAAACGCAGAGTAAGCGTATCAGACCATGCCCGTCACCTCACCTCATCCTCAGCATGCTGTTACATCAGGCCATCCATTCTCTTTAGTGTGTGGCTTAAACTAGATCCTAATTAGCGTTTATATTCTGGAGTCCTTTTCCGTGTGTGTGGTCATGTAGAACCCTGTCCTCCTCAGCGGTGTCCACCGTCTGCAGGTAGAAGTCAGTAGCAGAGGAAACGTGTGGAAGCCGCCTTTTCTCCCGTCAGGTGTCCCAGCTAGAGGGCTAACCATTAGCATTCTGAAGAACTACACTGGATTCAGTCGTCAGCATCGTAGTCAAGGTCTTGAGAGTTTTCGAAAAAACTAATTTCTTTGTGTATTTGATTTGCATAATTATTAATGAAATAAAGTCTAACTGTGTTGTCACTTGATTTGATGCTTTCCAATTGACGTCAAGCCTTTTTTCCGGTTTGCAAACAGTTCAAGTTTAATGTAACAAGTTTAATGTCGACACCAACGTGCTCTAACGGCGCCATGAACGACATTCTTCTACATCAGAGGTCTCAAACTCAAACTGGCTCAGGGCCTCTGATGGTCTAGTCTTCTGATAGGACGTCAACACACGTCAACATTCTCCTCTCCCTTCTACTTCTCATACTCTCCGTGTTTACACCAGTAATGATGTTTGATGTTGTATTCCTGTAGAACCACCACTCTTTCCTTACATATCAGGCACGTAGCATTTTCTCTGAACGCTACAACAAAACACTGCAACGTCCATCTTTGTTGAAACAGTGTGTGGTCCCAGTCCACCTTTCTTTCTGCTGGGAAACACACATCTTTGCTGTTTGTGGTGAAACAAAGGAAGCGACAACCCCGCACTTCTTTGAAAAGACGCTGCAGTCAAGGCATGCAGCACCACGACCTCTGACCTTTGCAATTGTATTGTGCAAACAAAATACTTTTTATTTAACTTTTTTAAACAAATATAATTTTTTTTTATTACAATAGTTCAAAAGTAGTAAAATTATATAATAATTTAATATTGGGCCGGATGTGGCCTGTGGGCCGCCAGTTTGAGACCCCTGGTTTAGGGCGATGAGACCAGAGACCAGACCAGACTATGTGGAAAAACCAAAGACTGCCTGTGGTCCCCCAGAGGTCTAGATAGTAGCTCACATTAGTCCAGAGACAAGACCAGACTATGTGGAGGAACCAGAGACTGATAAAAAGGACTTGGCAATGACGATCTTCGATAATTCAGCGCACGTACACACACACACTGGGAAATTACTTCACATTCGCCATGGCTATGAGGTCATAATGATGATGGATTCTCCAGACCTGTGTGGAGGTAAACTTTGTTTCTCGGAGACGGACGTCCTCGGAGGACGCTGCTTACACTGAAGCGTACAGAAGTCTCATCTCACTAATGTGATCTGAGCCGCTGTGTGAGCTCCTGGTGGCCAAATGTGAGAAACCCTCGGTGCTTCAGTGATGGAGGAGACAAAGGGTTCGTTTTCACTGCAGGAGATGGTCCTCACCAGGCTTCCTCCACTTAGTCCTCATCATTTAGTCTCACGGCACGTTGTGAAATGGAAATCTGCTGATTTGTGTTGGAGCGACATTAAACTACAAACTAACTAATTCAATTTCAATTGAATGAAACTCTATTTCGTGTCATATTACAACAGAAGTTATCTCGGGACATTTTACATACTGAGCAGGACTAGATATCACTCGTGAGTCAACAACATCACCAGGATCAAGCAACACATTAGTATTGAGATTCCATCACTGAGGTAGTTGGGTTTAGGAATAACATGTTTGCACTTCAAATAACTACATACAGTTAGGTTTAAGCAACTAAATGAAGTTTAGGCCAGGGAGGGCGCCAACTAAGCAGCTGCTTGCGGCTCCCTGGCCACACCCCCAATCATGTGTGGAGTGTTTTTTTTTTCTTCATATTACAGTTTTTCTCAATTGTTTACACACAAATACTGGTACTTGAGACACAATGACCACAACATGTAACTCATGCACCAACACCCTGAACTAGCTCTGCTAAACTGCAAGCACAATTCCTGCTTTACACTCAAATTGCAGTTTTAAAACACACTTTTTTCAAAACACTACACACAATTCTCTGCATTTGGCACAATTTTCATGAAGAAAATCTCTTGTTTTCACAAGGAACACACTGCCATTCAAAATTCTAAAGTTAATTTCCCTACTATGCACACTGACTCATCGCATGGGCAAACACCTGCAACACAGTTTTACAATTTGCAATCAGAGCATTAGCATAAAAGTGCAACAGGTGAGCTCTTCTGTTTTGGAGCAATGGATGCCAACATTGGCAACAGAGGCAGAGCCAGAGGAGTGAGAGTACGAGGAGGAGCCTAGCATGGATTTTCCATGCTAGGCGATATTTCCCCCGCTGCTTGGCCATCGCTTGCATTGCCTGTGATGTGGATGAGGTGCTGTGGACAGACCGAAACAGAAGAGAGGATACGGGATAGTTGTTGTTTTTTTTGTAACTGTATACAGTAAATTCTTCTGGTTTTGTAGACCACTGTATGCAACTTTGTGTTGGTTTGGATGAAAACTGTATACATTACAGTATTCTTGTGGGAAAAATAAAATATCTAAAAACAATATTCTAAAATATTTTATAACACATTTATGTATGTACTGTCTGTAGTGAGTGTAACACACAACAAAAAAAGGCATTATGGCAAATGGAGAAGAAGTGTTCATCGTGTTTTACATTGAGCACATCAGTGTTCAACTGGTTCTTATTAATGTCTATTCATATGATGGTTTGTGTGTGTCATTTGAAAACAAAATACCATTTTGAGAAGAAATAACATTGTTTTGAATGTAAAGTTTCATTTTGCAGGAGAATTGAGGGGTTTTGCCCATTGTGTGTGTGTTTTTTGATTTGTGTGTAGAGTTCTGAGAGTATGAGGCATGCGTTCAGAAAATGTGTGTAAACAATCGAGAAAAACTGTAAATAAATGAAACGGGTGACAAAAATATTACGTTTTTATGTAAAAGAAAGATGATTCTGATTTAAAAGGGCCCCTTAATCATACAAAATAGGTTATAATGTATGAATGCGGCCCCTCAGATAAATAGGATAGGATATGTGATTTGTAGTGCTGTCAAAACTTTTTCCATATTTGCATGTTCTATTGTGGACCTTTTTGAAATGTTCTGTTAGTGCATATAAGAAATATGCCTTTTTCAAGCTGACAGTTAATTTTGATGGCCTTGATGGTTTCTTCGGAAATCTGTAGTTCACATGAGAGAATCTGTGCTTAAGTTAAAAAAGCTGCTATTTAACAATAGTATTTGAATTTAAATACTTCCTTTGTGTTGATTCTACATAAATTCCATCATTTTACATTCAAATATCCATTATAACATACTTTATTCTTAAGAAGAAAGAAAGCAATTAATTGCGATTAATTATGGCAAATTGTGTGATTAATTAGTTAATTTTTTTTCTAATCGATTGACAGCACTAGTGATTTGTAATATATCTAATAATAAATACAATTTATAATGTAACATAGTGTGAGATTTGTGTCAATAATCGTCAAGCATGGGTGACTCTCTGGTGGTGGGAGGGGGCCTCAAATCAAATTCTGCCGAAGGCCCCCAAAAGGCTTGGCCCGGCCCTGCTTTAGGCAACTGAACGTCTTAGTTTAGGAAAACCATTACGCAGCCTTAAACACTGGTCTCCCACGTTGTTGGACCCTTCCACTTCCCCACACCCCTTCCAAAGTCCGCTGTGAAGCTGGCTGTTCTATCTAAATTCCCTCTTTGTGAGGTTCGTTTGTGTTAATGTTCCAAGTATTTACCAAAACTCTCTTGACTGCGCCAATTTTAGGGCTGGCCCGAGGTATAAGCGAACACAGCAGCTGCTCGGGGCCCCCTGGTCACCTGGCGGAAGGCCCCCTCTCAATGGGGCCCCTAACCAAATTCAGTAGGTGGTATGTCTTAATAGGGCCCCCTCAGGTAAATATCACATGATATGTGATTTATGATATATCTAAAAAGGCCTCTAAATCATGAAACTCGGCTTATGTTATGATGTCTGTGTGGAGCCCTGAATGCATGTAATCAGTTATGGACTTAACTTTGAATCCAAAATATAGTCCTTTAAAGTAGGTTCATGGTTTGGGGGAGTGTAAACCCAGTGCTATATCTGTTCACTAGTGCAGGCCCTGCAAGTCAGGATGTGGCTATGTATCTGAACAAATTTAGGTATTGCCATTCTCCAGCTGACCATCCCACAAATGCACCAGAATACAGGAAATCACATCTAGCAAATTCAGAATTTATGGGGGAGGGCCCCCAGACCCCCTTCCCCCATTTGCACCCACTTTTGCACAAATAGGGTGGGGTTGGGTCTTTATGCATCTGTGCCCAGGGGGACAGTAGTTCATAATCCGTCACTGTATTAATACAGTTTACAATGGAATATTACAGTGTGACAATCATCAAATTCTGCTTCGGGCCCCCAAAAGGCTTGGGCTGGCCCTGGAATACATTTTTGCATATTCCTCATTTCAACTTCATAAATCAAGTGTATGTTAAAGAGATGTGTGCGAGCCTGCAACTAGCCACCACTTCACTCAAAGCTGCTGTATTAATAACATCTAATAACCAACTTCGATCGAGATGTTTTGACTTCACTTCCATGTCTCCGTCTATACCAGTTTTGGTTGAATCTCATTCAGCAGCAGGGGCGTTGCTAGACATAAAGCTCTACTGGGGCACAGGCCCCCTATTACTAAAATCATAAAAAAGAGCGGTGCACCGGCTACGACATGCACACTGCTGTGCACGGACGTAATGTGCGCGCCTGACCCGGACCACAAGGTGCGCGCCTCAGCTTGTATTTTGGGTTAAACTGCGTTGGTTTGAGATTGTGGATGAAAAAGAAAAAATCCATTCTTTTACCGTTATTATCAATATAAATTAATCCACTCCCATATATATATATATAGTAGCTCGTTAAAACTCGAACGGGAGATTTTACTGGGGCACGGCAGATCAATACTGGGGCACGTTCCCCAGTAAAAAGTGTCTAGCGACGCCCATGTTCAGCAGCTGAGCATCTTCCTCCCTCTCCTCTTCAGTCGTGTACCAGCAGACGGGCGTGAGTTACCATTTTGTCGAGGCGTAACCCTGAACACTGAATGTAGGTCCAATGTGAGGATTAGACTACTCCTCGTAAAATAACAGCCTGACTGCAGGTCGCCGAACTAAGTCTAAGAACTGTGTGTGTGTGTGTGTGTGTGTGTGTGTGTCTATGCATGATTGTGAAACGTACTTAGCATGTAAATAAGGTGCCAAATTGTATTGAAAAAACATCAAAATAGAACTCCCTTATCAAAAAACTAATATTTCCACAGCCTGAGTGTCTATGTCTGCTGGTCAACAATCATGTCCACATCTTGTCAGTGATTCAGAAATAGCTGTGTTGCATTTCCTAGGCTACAAAATAATGTAATCAAAATACAATTGTATTAAATAAGAACCTAGTGTGTAAGAGGCATGGCACAATAACCTGCGTGGCTCTGGGCGGCGGCGCTTTAATGCCACAACTCTGCCTGCAGCCGACGTGTGATGTACGTGGTGGCGAGCAGTTCATCCTGCAGGCTGCGTTTCGTTGTCTCTCCCTCTCTCTCCGGGGAACGCCGGACACCGAGCAGCTCCTTTCTCCAAGTCTTCCATCAGCGGGCCTGTTGCTCCTGTAAACCGCCAAAAACCTGACTGATGACTTAAATAAACGTTAGATCAGTGAACCGCAGCCAGAGGAAAGACTTCATGGAATGCCCGATACGTAACAACTCATTACAGACTCATTCTGGATCAATCAATCAGACAGACAACTCAGAAAGGTTGAGCAGGTGATTCCATTCAGAAACACTTTCTGTCATATTACTTGAAATCCTCATAACATATCGATAGCATGAATACATTAAACGCTCTGATGTTAACATTTTTTTAAAAACCGTCCAATCAAAAAGTCCTGCCTGTCTGTCAATGCCTACTTCCTGATTGCACTCTACTGAGCTCGAGCACTCGTTTGGTGATCTGGGGGCGGGGCTTTGAACAGAGGTCTGAATGAAGGGGACGGGACTTTTTCAGTTTGGCGATGCATTCAAGGTCAAAGTTTCTGTGGTTTTTCCAAGTGACCTACTCAACCTTTAATCTGAGTTATGATGGATTTCACTTAATTAATAATGATTCACACAGCTCTGGTGTGGGTTGTACGGTGGTGTAGTGGGTAGCACTGTCGCCTCACAGCGAGAGGGTCCTGGGTTTGATCCCCGGGTTGGCCCCGGGTTCCTTCTGTGTGAAGTTTGCATGTTCTCCCCGTGTATGCGTGGGTTCTCTCCGGGTTCTCCGGCTTCCAAAGACATGCAGGATGGGGATAGGTTAATTAATGACTCTAAATTGCCCGTTGGTGTGAATGTGAGTGTGAATGTCACATGTCGGCCCTGTGATAGACTGGTGTCCTGTCCAGGGTGTACCCCACCTTCACCCAATGATAGCTAGGATTGGCTCCAGCCCCCCGCGACCCTGAATACAGGATAAAGCGGTAGACAATGGATGGATGGATGGACAGCTCTGGTGTGGTTAGAGGATAGAAATAAAACATGAGTTGAAGGGGCATTCCAATTCAAATCAATAAAGCAGGACGGTCAGAGCAGCAGACATTTTTATTTTTACTGGCACCATAGCGACCGTCTGTATGAAGTAAACCGACTTACGCCAAGTGTTGGCCTCACTGAGGTTTTCCAGACGATCAGTGGAATCGTAACGTTACAAAGAGACAGGCTTAAGTTAACAACTTAAAGGACCACACAGTGTTACATGTCATTGTCCATCTAATTCCCATAAACCTCGACCATATTTACCAAAACATTTTTTAGATAGTTTGTTTGGCTAAAACTCACCTCGCGTTAAAATCCTGGTGTAATAGCATTCAGCTCTCTTGGCTCTGTTGTGATTGATAGCTCAGGGGACGGGACCAAAGTATCAAGGAGGTCAATGATTGGCTGAAAGTTACACCTCGGATTCTGATACGACTCAACAGTCTCCATTAATGGAGGATGTCCAACTTCCCCCAGTACGTCTTCCTCATTCATACTGGGAGAGTTGAGAAGGTGACCAGTATCTTCTTCTCTACATTAGCAGCACTCTTTGGGGTAAAACTGGTGGTCCTGTCAACAATGACAGCAGAGCCCAGACGTTATTACTTTCCTGGAGAGATGTTTTTCATTTCAGTTCGGCTACGGACATTAAAAAAAAACACATATGGCAAATGTGTTGCTAATTGTTGAAATGCTGATATTAAAAGCGACTGCCAGAGACGGAGAGCATCACTTTGTTTATCAACAGGAAGAGCTTTAACGTTGTTAGCAGCCAGGTAGAATTTCATTTACTGCACAGGAGAGGAGAGAAAAACACAAGTGTAATAATATGGCTATGAAATTTGAGCTCATTAATCTTTATACAATCTGTAGTTATGTTTAATAAAGGCTTTGAGGCGTGTGTGTATTGATACATTATTGTGAATTTACTGTTTTAGCCATATGTGTGTCTAAATGCCATTTTTGTTGTAGGTTTAAAAACAATTTGGAGAATGCAAAAGGAAAAAGAGAAGAATCTGCAGTAAGATCAGAGACATACAAGACCAACTCACACACACACACACACACACACACACACACACACACACACACACACAGGTCCATTAGAGCGATGTGAACACGGATATGTGGTTATCAGTGAAGTCTGGCTGTCACATCGTCCCGACGGCGCTGAGATACTCATCGAAGAACACAGACTAAATCAACACTGGAAGGCACCTGAACGGCAGGACAGGAGATGGACTTTAATCTGTGTGTGTGTGTGTGTGTGTGTGTGTGTGTGTGTGTGTGTGTGTGTGTGTGTGTGTGTGTGTGTGTGAGGCGATGCTGAGTGACACACAGTGACGGCGAAGGCGCTGTGTGTTTTATCAGCGCTGGTTAAATGTTTCCTGCCACTCTTCCTCTCCGCTGACCTTCCCGAGGCCGATACCATCACACACAAACATCCAGATGCATAAACACACTGATGCTCACATGCTCCTCCTCCTCCTCGGCTAGGTTCCATTCCTTTTCCTAGTGTGAGGCCCCTCACTCCCAACCCATTCTTTCAAACCCGCCGTCCTCTAAGGGTCACCTGATAAACTTATTGTATTTCTGATTGTTAAAGTGGCAGGGAGACAGGCTGCTGGAGGGAGAAGAGTGACAGGGAGACAGGCTGGTGGAGGGAGAAGAGTGACAGGGAGACAGGCTGGTGGAGGGAGAAGAGTGACAGGGAGACAGGCTGGTGGAGGGAGAAGAGTGGCAGGGAGACAGGCTGGTGGAGGGAGAAGAGTGACAGGGAGACAGGCTGGTGGAGGGAGGAGATTGCAGGGAGACAGGTTGTTGGAGGGAGAAGAGTGACAGGGAGACAGGTTGGTGGAGGGAGAAGAGTGACAGGGAGACAGGCTGGTGGAGGGAGGAGATTGCAGGGAGACAGGTTGTTGGAGGGAGAAGAGTGACAGGGAGACAGGCTGGTGGAGGGAGAAGAGTGACAGGGAGACAGGTTGGTGGAGGGAGAAGAGTGACAGGGAGACAGGTTGGTGGAGGGAGAAGAGTGACAGGGAGACAGGTTGGTGGAAGGGGAAGAGTGCAGGGAGACAGGTTGTTGGAGGGAGAAGAGTGACAGGGAGACAGGCTGGTGGAGGGAGAAGAGTGACCGGGAGACAGGTTGGTGGAGGGAGAAGAGTGACAGGGAGACAGGTTGGTGGAAGGGGAAGAGTGCAGGGAGACAGGTTGGTGGAAGGGGAAGAGTGCAGGGAGACAGGTTGGTGGAGGGAGAAGAGTGACAGGGAGACAGGATGGTGGAGGGGGAAGAGTGATAGGGAGACAGGTTGGTGGAGGGGGAAGAGTGGCAGGGAGACAGGTTGGTGGAGGGAGAAGAGTGGCAGGGAGACAGGTTGGTGGAGGGAGAAGAGTGGCAGGGAGACAGGTTGGTGGAGGGAGAAGAGTGGCAGGGAGACAGGTTGGTGGAGGGAGAAGAGTGGCAGGGAGACAGGTTGATCTCCATTGGAAGCTATGAGAGCCGGATGTGGGGACACGAGTCCAGAGGACTGCCGGGGGTGGATGAGACACTCCGGAAGGTTCTCCCCCAGCTGCATGAATGTTCATGTGAAAGAATCTCGTCTCTCAAACTGTAAAGATGGAACGTGTCTAAAGTGTGTTGGTGTTTGATGGAAGTGTTGTTCCTCCCAGAGTGTCTCCATGACGATTGTTCACAGTGTTTCACTTTTTGTGTGTTGGCCATCACATCTGAAGACACATGTGTAAAAATCCAGATGTGACCGCCGTCGTTTAGCAATCAGAAAAAACAACAACATGGGAGGTGAAAACAGGCAGCTGAGCTTTATAAGTAACACTGAGACACCGATGAAGACGAGAGGTAATGAAGACAGGCGACATCTCTGCTGATGGAGCCACGTCAGATTGTGGGTTTGTGATTAGATCACGTTTAGTGATCAGGGAATAATTGTAGGTGTGTGTGTGTGTGTGTGTGTGTGCGTGTGTGTGTGTGTGTGTGTGTGTGTGTGTGTGTGTGTGTGTGTGTGTGTGTGTGTGTGTGTGTGTGTGTGTGTGTGTGTGTGTCTGTGTGTGTCTGTGTGTGACAGGGCCTTGGGGCTGACCAGCAGCAGACTGACAGCCCAGAGCAGTGAGGGAGGGACGATGACAGAGCTGCCACATTGAGTCTGCATCCAGACCCAACATGGACTGTTCTCATCTCCTGCTGTGACAAACAGAGCCGTCCTGTCCTGAGAACAGCCCAACGTTCTACTGAAATGGAGTCATCGACATCCATTAAATCAGGGCTGATCCATCAATCTATCGACTCTTTACTGATTAGGTGATGGATCTAAATCTGCTGCCCATGTTCTCAGGGTCTCCACACTCTTTACAGTTTTTCACAATTGTTAACACAAAAAGTGAACATTCGGCACAATTTGCACAACCTTCACTTCTTGTCCCAATCGATCAACCCAATTTGGCACAACTTCACATTCCCTTATCTGCATTAGAGTCTGACTTCCCTTCTTTACACTCTGATGTCAATTACACATCACCTTGTTGTCAAAACACTACACACAATGTTCAGTTGTTGCACACACTTCTCAAAGCATCAACCTACAACACACAAATATTGGAACCTTGGAACGTGACGCCTTATTTGGAGTGTTGATGCAGCAGCTACAATGTTACCATAGCCTAGCACCCATCAACCAGACTCCATTCAGAAAACAAGCATTTTAAAAGTAGTTATCTTGTGGTCTTGCAGACAGACCTAACAAAGCATGACTCAGCACATTTTACTGATCAACATCATTATGGAGTTATTTCAGCATCCTTTTCATCTGGTTATTGATATTAAATCACAGATAAATAGTTTATTCTGGGTCTTCCAGCTGTAGTAAACCAGCCCACATGGGTCTTGCTTGATCCAGTGAATCCAGCTTGGTGAAATCCACCGAACACCTCTGAATGATGTCATGAAGTCAGACAGGACGGGGTTTGGTTTCCTGGGGATCTGGGGCTTCAACATGTACAAAGCAGCAATAGTGATGATTTCAGCCGTGATGGAGGAAACCTGGTTGGTGTCTATATGGAGGGCGTAGCAACCACGAGTGACACTACAGTTTTTCTCGATCGTTTACACACATTTTCTGAAAGCATGCCTCATACTCTCAGAACTCTACACACAAATCAAAAAAACACACACACAATAGGCAAAACCCCTCAATTCTCCTGCGAAATGAAACTTTACATTCAAAACAATGTTATTTCTTCTCAAAATGGTATTTTGTTGTCAAATGACACACACAAACCATCATATGAATAGACATTTATAAGAACCAGTTGAACACTGATGTGCTCAATGTAAAACACGATGAACACTTCTTCTCCATTTACCATAATGACTTAGGCCTTTTTTTGTTCAGTGTTACACTCACTACAGACAGTACATACATAAATGTGTTGTAAAATATTTTAGAATATTGTTTTTATATATTTTATTTTTCCCACAAGAATACTGTAATGTATACAGTTTTCATCCCAACCAACACAAAGTTGCATATACAGTGGTCTACAAAACCAGAAGAAATGACTATACAGTTACAAAAAAACATAAAAACAACAACTATCCCGCATCCTCTCTTCTGTTTCGGTCACAGCACCTCATCCACATCACAGGCAATGCAAGCGAAGGCCAAGCAGCGGGGAAAATATCTCCTAGCATGGCAAATCCATGCTAGGCTCCTCCTCATCTCTCACTCCTCTGGCTCTGCCTCTGTTGCCAATGTTGGCATCCATTGCTCCAAAACAGAACAGCTCACCTGTTGCACTTTTATGCTAATGCTCTGATTGCAAATTGTAAAACTGTGTTGCAGGTGTTTTCCCATGTGATGAGTCAGTGTGCATAGTAGGGAAATTAACTTTAGAATTTTGAATGGCAGTGTCTTCCTTGTGAAAACAAGAGATTTTCTTCATGAAAATTGTGCCAAATGCAGAGAATTGTGTGTAGTGTTTTGAAAAAAGTGTGTTTTAAAACTGCAATTTGAGTGTAAAGCAGGAATTGTGCTTGCAGAGTTAGTTCAGGGTGTTGGTGCATGAGTTACATGTTGTGGTCATTGTGTCTCAAGTACCAGTATTTGTGTGTAAACAATTGAGAAAAACTGTAATAAAACACAAATTATGAAAACCGCTGGCTTTTCTGTTGAATCAGCTGTCTGCTCACTGAAAACAATGAGATGAGAGCTGTGAGACTCAACCATATTAATACAGTTGTACCTAAAACCAGGACCATGAGGTGAAGGATGCTAAAACACTCCACAGAGTTGCTCTCCAGTGGCTTCATCATCAGGAGCGACCGCTTTCAAATAAGAGCAGTCATGTAATCCATTGCTCATAAAAAATATTGAGGATAGCCACTCTAATTAAGATTTATGAGCACTCTTCTAATCTTATGTATGATGATATCGCAGCGATCATTATTCATCAGCTCATCAGTCAATATCAGCTTATGGAAAATGTATTTAGTTTGATCAGGCCCGTTGGCTCCACGTTACACTTAAACATACAATCATCATGTTTGAGCCTCTGTATGTTTGATTCTGTCCCTCTTTACTGTTTCCTTCCTTCTTCATCACTCTCATAGATGAAGCTTGATCTCAGTAATACACACACACACACACACACACACACACACTCAGACACACTCAGACACACACGCACACACTCAGACACACAAACACGTCACTGATTGCCCTTTTAGTAAAGCATTATCACAAGTAAAAGTATTTGTGGAAGGAACTATGGGGTGCTGGCTTCTCGAAACACACATTTTACAATCACGACGCGCACACACACACACACACACACACACACACACACACACACACACACACCTTGGCTCCTGTTGTGTTTGCTCAGGAATAGACGCTGGTTGAGAGCTAATCTCTGACATGTTTTTACTGCTTTTAACAAGCGGTTGTTCGGGAAAATTAAGTATAAACTGTGTATAAAAACATACTCCTTCGATTATATTTACAATAGCGAAAATAATAATTCTAATACTGATACATGTTATTTGTATTGCACTTTACATTTCAGCAATCTCAAAGTGCTACAGAGCAGGTAATTATAATTATTTTTTTATTAAAAGTATTAAAATAGTTAAAAGGAGAACCTATAAAAGACATTAGCAGAATGCTTTTAAAGAAATATGTTTTTATGTTTCAGCATTTCTATAAAGGAATTAATATATGAACACCAGGGCATTGAACATGTTCTCCCCTCCTTGTAGGTGCTACTTTCACTTCATAAAAAACAGCATACAAATTACTACTAATTGTAGTTTTTTTTATTTGCTTCTATTCTCAAACACAGTGAGTAGATCGTCTCCTTTCAAACCCAATCATAATCCAGCAGAATAATGACATTTATGTGATTGGATCCCAGTGTCCTGTTTTCCTCTGGTTTTGTGTTACATACGTCATGTTTCACACATCTAACTTCAGCGTGTGTGTATGTGTGTATGTGTGTGTGTGTGTGTGTGTGTGTGTGTGTGTGTGATATGACAGGCCTAGGCGTCATGTCATACCCACGCTGCAATAACAGTAAGAGAGTTGATTACATATCAGTCAATTTATGATTTATTAAATCCTTCATATTAGTTACATTGTACCGATATTTGATACCGCAGTCCTATTAAAATGTTAGCATGCTAACATGCTAATGAATATAAACCCTACAGAGACGTTCATGGTTCCAGAGGATGAATTGACTTTGTTACAGTTTGAAACATGTTAATGAACAAAACGGAACAAAACACGCTTTAAAAGGACATAGTTAGGTTGAGACAACAAATCCACTTGGTCAGATTAAATAAAACACACATGATTTTAAGGTTCTTTTACTGGTTTATAAATGTCTTAATGGCTTTGCGCCCTCTTACTTATCTGAACTGCTTTTACCATATCAACCCTCGCGGACCTTGAGGTCCTCCGGCACTGGCCTTTTATCCATACCAAAACCAAGAACTAAAACCCACGGTGAGGCAGCATTTAGCCATAACGGCCCCCTGAGAACCTCAGGTCTGCAGAGACTGTTGACAATTTTAAAGGCAGGTTAAAGACACACCTTTTTTGCACCAGTGCACAAAGCAAGGTCCATAAAGACATGGATGAGAGAGTTTAGTGTGGATGAACTTGACTGGCCTGCACAGAGTCCTGACCTCAACCTGATAGAACACCTTTGGGATGAATTAGAGTGGAGACTGAGAGCCAGGCCTTCCCTCCAACATCAGTGTGTGACCTCACAAATACACTTCTGGAAGAATGGTCAAAAAGTCCCATAAACACACTCCTAAACCTTGTGGAAAGCCTTCCAGAAGAGTTGAAGCTGTTATAGCTGCAAAGGGTGGACCGACGTCATATTAAACCCTATGGATGAAGAATGGGATGCCACTGAAGTTCATTATGTGAGTCAAGGCAGGTGAGGGAATACTTTTGGCAATATAGTGTATGTGATTGTATGTCTATGATTATTGCAATAAACTGCCCAACAATGTAAATGCAACGAGATGGTGGTCTTCATTAGTAGTCCTACCCAGAAAAGGTCTACAGCTGGAATTCACATCTGATCTGCTGGTCAATGATGTCACAGCCCCACTACACAGGGTCGATGATGTCACACCCCCACTACACATGGTTGATGATGTCACACCTCCACCACACAGGACCATCAGCTGGTTGATGATGTCACACCCCCGCTACACATGGTTGATGATGTCACACCCCCACTACACAGGACCATCAGCTGGTTGATGATGTCACACCCCTGCTTCACATGGTTGATGATGTCACACCCCCGCTACACATGGTTGATGATGTCACACCCCCACTACACAGGACCATCAGCTGGTTGATGATGTCAGAGTGAAGCATTCATTCTGAAAGTGACCAAAGTCAAGTGAAGCGTGAAGTCATAGTACCGAGCCGAGAACCTGTCCGTCTTTCTGTCTGTCTGTCTGTCTGTCTGCACGTCCTCACAGAACAACAGAAGCTGAACAACGATTCTGGTCAGAAATATAATATTCAACACAATATGAGAAATATAGAGGTTGACTTATCATCCATACAACACGTCTTCAGATCCAACCTGCAGCTTCTCAGCGTGGCACGATCACGACATATTCCCTTTATAGACATGTGGTAGGTGAGTTATTGATATGGGAATGTAAAGTCTTATCCATGGAGGTATTGTGTTTCTCTTCATCCTCATGAATGTGGACATCAGTCAGAGGAGGAATTTGGAATCTTGCTGTAAAGGGCGATTCCGCAGCCCAGTCTGAGCTCTAAGCAAACAGATGGAGCTCCGCAATAAACTTTTTTATTTCTTCTCTTTCTCACGCTGATGTAGATGTGTTTTAGTGTCGTGGCCCAAACGTATCATCTGTTACCTCTCAGACACACGGGACTCACAGTGTGATGCGTAATATCTCCATCATCGCCATCTGACGCACTCGCGCGCACAAAAGCACGCACACACCGTGGGGTGAGCCCTCCCTCCCCGGTGCTGCTGAACCGTATAAATCACCGAGGCTCGGGCTTTGAGAGAGATCTGCAGAGGAAGGAGCCTGAAACCGAACCAGAGCCACTTCTACCCCCAAAGTCTTCTCAAAGTAAGTTTTGCACACGTCTCACCCTCGTGCACCACGTCCACGCGCTCACTGCGTCCAGAGACGCGTCGGATTCCAGCAGCATGCTGATTATCGGCCTCAACAGAAGTTACATTGTTATTTTGTAGGGTTTTTGAAAAATATCGCTACACATTTCTCATCTTTGTAAACAGTTGGAGGACGTTTCCAACTTTCTTTGCGTTTCCAACCGGATCTAAAAGAAAAACCCAGTAGAGACGTTTTAAAACTCAGGTGTTCGTGTGCGTTTTGCGGTGGCGCAGCTTGATTCTGGTTCAGCACCCCGGACAGCGCCACACCACGACCCACATCCACACTTCGCTGCTCCTTGTTGTGTATTTACTGACGTTATTGAAGGCATCTAGCTGCGCGTTTGTTTTTGTTTTTTTTAAGAAAAAAAAAATCGATTTACTAAGAGTGAGTATTGTTTGCTCTTTTACTTTCACCGGGGACACCTCTGTCCATGTCCTGTGTTGCGTCTTGTTTCAATGTCATAGTCATTTGTTTATTCATATTTGTATCCTTATTGAACCTAACCAAGGACTTTGTTGTCCAACTATGTAGTTGTGTAGTGTTTGTTTTGTTTTATTCATTGTGTGTTTCAAACATCAAGGAGCTCGTCTCATTAACAGCATTCAAATCAAGAGTAAAAGACGTAGAAGAAGATTCCATAAGATGTCGACGTTTGAACTGAATCTAAAGTTCCTTCACTGATTGTTCTTTTAACGTCAATCTTAGTGTTTTAACTGGTATTTGTACTTACTCTGTAACATGTATTTGCTGCTGACGGTTTTGGCCACGTCTCCCTGGAAAAAGAGTTTTTTATTCCCAACGGGACAAACTGGTTAAATAAAGGTTAATAAAAAGAAAGAAACTGTTAACAAAAACGTCATTGAGAGTGCAGTTTAGTTGTATGTAATTAAGGGGATGTTCTAGCAGCAAATTAAACACGTATTAATGTAACTGTTCACATGTTATACTGATGTTATACTTGAATACTTCAAGTAGATCAAATTAACAAGCTTTTATTCTGGTTTTATGTACTTATGTATTTGAGGTTTTTGCAACCACTGATCAGTCCAGTCATTATTATGTCTTTTCTAATATCATTTCTCACTATCACACGATCATGTCTTATTGATTTGGAGATATGTCAAATTAGGGGTTTTAAAATGCCCTTCCATTAGATTTAAGCAGCCAATAAATATTTCATTCCTGAGCGTTATTATTATTAATATAGTTATTTCAATAATAATAATAATAATAATAATAATAATAATAATTATTATTATTATTATTTTAATTATAATAGCATTTAAGTTCACATAAAATAAAATTTAGATCTGTCTTAATAGACACAAAATGGAAGTGAATCTGCTGCAACATCATACAGACCGTTCTCAATCAACCTCATGCAAACCATCAAACTCCCTGATGATGTGTGAAATGAGTTTCCTCCGCTGGAGTCGACCCCTCCTCTTCATCGTCCCCGGCAACCAAACAACACAATGACAACGCGTCAATCTTCTTTTTTCTTTAAATGATATCCAACTATTTGTGTTGCTTTTTCATTTGCAGCTGCAGTCTTTGTCTTACACAAATTATCATTCCATAGAGTAAATATCCCTCAATACAGTAAGATGATCTCACTTTTAATATTCTCCCAACATCTTGGACAGACCCATAAAATATGTGTATGAATAAAGCTGAGGACCCTCCTCTGGGTGTGTGTGTGCGTGTGTGGGTCAAACAGTCAAACTGTGGCCCCCGTTGCATCTTCTTTCTTTTGAACCAAATTCTTTTCTACGATGTTAATAAAGTACAGTTCCACCGACTTTACTGTAACAACCACAATCCAGCATGACGACAAACATCTCAAAGAGAAAGCCCTGGTGGTGGTGTGTTATTGTATCGGACTCTGAACCGTGGTTGTCCTGTGCTGTGGCAGATGTCCGTGATGCTGAAGCCGTGGACGGTGCTGGCGGCCGTGGTGCTGTGTGTGCTGGTGTGTCTGGGAACACTGGCGGACGCCTACCCCCCCAAACCTGAGAACCCCGGCGAGGACGCTCCACCTGAAGAGCTGGCCAAGTACTACACCGCCCTGAGACACTACATCAACCTGATCACCAGGCAGAGGTGAGTCCAAACTGAAGCATCGTTTTCACTCGGGAAATTAGAAATTTGACAGATTTAAGTGATGAAAATGCAAACGATTGGTATCTTGAATAGGGACACACTGAGAAAGACCCTGGTGGTGGGTCTAGACCTGATGGATGTCCAGCTGAAATACATTGGTTTGAAAACTTGATCGTGAATAATAATATTATTATTAATAATAATAATAATAATAATAATCACCACGGCTCACGTTACAGTGAAACAAATAAAATCTTCCATCGGCCTCCATAACAACTTCATACTGAGCAGAAGGATCACTCATAAGGCCCCTGAAGATAGATGGAGGTATGAATCATGCTTCTGTGTGAGGAATATATGTGGCTCCACAAAACCTTTAAGTTGAGTTTTCCTTTTCTACTTCGTCCCCGTTTGATCCTTTCATCCATATTTCTTTTTAAGCCTGAAGCTCTGTCCATACACGATGCCCCCCCCCCCCCCCCCCTCCCCTCTTCCACCTCCTCCAACCCTTTACCTGCATACGGCAGCTCAGCAGATTAGATTACCGGCCACTCACCAAAACCTCCAGGCCCCCAAATCAACGGGACCAGAGCAATAAAATTGGTACAGATGGACCGAAGAAAGAATCCCAAATCCAGTTAGCGGGGCCTGAGTTGAGCCTGCTGCTCTCAGGTAGAAAATACGCCGGCGTGGAATTGTCAAGCAGTCTGGCTCACGAGCGATCTGTTCTTATTCATGAAAGCCAAATAGGTCATTGATATTTGGATGCTTGGTTTAAGGAAGACCCGTTATGTCATAGAAAGTCAATTGGTTTAGAGTAGAAGGTCTTTACATTTCACTGAGGAGCACATATCATATGTAATAATGCTAAATAATGGTAAATAATGATTTATGGAGGTTTGGCTGGATCAAATAAAGTGCGAGGGAATGTGATGGCTGTCAGCTTTGAGCCGTGCCCTTTAAATGGACGGCTCTGGGTAACTATGAACTGCAGTTGTAGAAATGTGTTTGCTAAATCTGGGAGGACCAGAGCGGACCACCGAGGTCTCGTCCTCTGGGCTTTTTATGTAAATGTGCAGGATAAACGTGTTAAAGAAGATTCTGTTATTTTTTCATTCAGCTCTTCTTCCTGTAAGAGAAAATATGACGTACCACCCTATTTCGACCAATAATATCATGACCTCCATCCATCAATCAAACAGCAACTTTTGGTGAAAAGGGAGTGCAGAGCCGCCGCCTTTTGTAGCTACGTAGCACGCTACATTCTAGCCTGTCCCCCTTATAGCAGTCCAATCAAAAGTGAGGGATTTGATTTAAGTTTAAATGGCATTTGGCCGTAATATTCAGCGTAACCAAGCACACTTACATTTTCTGTTTTTTTTAATTTACAATTTAGCCATTTTTTTTTTAGTTCCAACGTAAGTGACTCACTAATTGTTAAGAAAATAGAAAGAGGTTCTGGTAGTTATATTGGTCATAGCGTTAAAAAAGAGTAGGTCATTTGGAAAAAACACAGAAACCAGAGAAACTTTGAACGCATCGCCAAACTGAAAAAGGCCCGCCCCCTTGGTTCAGACCTATGTTCAAAGCCCCGCCCCTTTATTCTGACCTCTATTCAAAGCCCTGCCCCCAGAACACCAAACGAGTGCTCGAGATCAGCAGATTACAATCAGGAAGTAAACATTGACAGACAGGCAGGACATCCAATTATTCTCTCCGGCCCGACTTTTTTGATTGGACGGTGGTTTTACAGTCATGCCACGGACACAAATGACATTTAAAAATGTTTTTATCTCAGAGCATTTAACGTATTCATTACTATCGGTATGTTACGAGGATTTCAAGTAATATAACAGAAAGTGTTGCTGAATGGAATCACCTACTTAACTCAAACTTTAAGTTAAGTTTCAGTTTCTTGAAAGGACCACTCTGAAATGAAATAATATCAGTGGAGATCTTCTCAAATCAGATATTTTTGTAACTCCGGCGTAAATAGAGGAAGCTGAAAAACAAGAGGAAGATTACGTCAACAGAGAGAGCAGAAGACAAGGGGAAGAGCCGGAAAAGAGCGAGAAAAAAACGAATCAGGTGGGGGAAAAAATATACGACACGGGGGAAGATGGTGAAATGAGAGGAAGCCAATGAGAGGAAGCCAATAAGAGCAGGAGACTGGGGAGATGTATGAGTGCAGATGGGCCATTATCAGAGGGGGAAACGGTTTACATGCTGATGTGTGGCAGCTGAGACACCATTGTTTGATTGCTTTACTATGGGGGGGAGGGGGGATCACACTCCTCTCTGTGTGTAACAAAGCATAAGATGAGCTGGTGGGTGCATGGTGGGAGGGGGGTGAAACAGGTGGCTGATGGGAAAACAGAGGAACTTCAGGTGGCACTGCAGGGGTTGTGTTTAATAGCACCGTTACACACACACACACACAGTCGGAATGTGACTGTGAAATGAAAGCATTAGGAACAGAGGGAGGGGAAGTGGACCGATATATTACAAAGAGGACGCAGGCAATGAACAGAGACATGAGAAGTCCAAAATGTCTTGAATGTCTCACGATATAGAACCAACAGATTCTCATCTGACGTTTGTTCCTGGAGTCGAACGTCTGAGCTGCTGTCAGCTCTCGATATCAGGGATTCATCTTCTGGTCACCACAACTATCTCAACCAAACTCCAAATGTCCAAATTGGCTAAAAGCTGCCGCTCTCGTCCCTCCCAGGTATGGAAAGCGTTCAACCCAGGAGGATGTGGTCGCTGAGCTGCTGTTTGGTGGCGACGGCAACAGAGACCAGCGATCCAGGTGAAGTTCCTCACGCACACACGGAACGCCATCGGGAAGGAATCCACATAAACGCTGTTGTAGTAACATCTTCTCTATGGTGCTCCTCCACAGATACGACGACTCCTACATGTGGTGACTCTGCCACCGCTCTCCCTCCTCATCGAGCATTCGCTCCGGGCGTATCCCACGATGCACCTGGAGGGGCCGACATGTGCCTCTCACCTTTGACCCCTTGAACCTGACCCCGACTGGACACCATCACTGAACACAAGCTCTTTCTGTGTTTCTCATCACCGTCTCTCATGCTCTCATTGCGGCAAAATTGTACATAATTTATTATTAAAATAAATATATATATGAGATCAGAGCTACTCATCAGAAGGTGGAACTGTTTGTGTATGTGCGTGACGTTAACGTCCCTCTACTGTTCACTGTTTAGAGATGGAAAGTCTTGTTTTACTGTTGCTTCTGTAAAAAACGTCAGAATAAATGAATAAAACTGTTCAGTGTGATTCGAATATGTTCATGAATCAGAATGTTATTTCTTTGGGGATTCAAGTAATGATGCATTACATTCATATTATTTTATATTTTCTATTTTTAACAAATCCGACAAAAAGACCAAAACTAAAAATGTGTGAGTCCGTCTCTTTACACTTTTATTTCTTTTCATTTCTGTGGCTCAGGACCATAATCACATAACAGCATAAACAGAACATGCAATAAAGACAATTGACAAATACATTTTGGCTTGTCTAGTTGTAATAACAATTCATTTAAACACAGATGGGCAGTTTAAACAATATAAATACATTTCTCTATATTTCATTAAGCTTACATTCTTACATTTAATTCATTGATACAACAAAATAGGAAGCTCATCTTCCAAACAATGTCCTTACAAGGTTACCAATCCTCCCATAGAATAAAAAAAGTAGAACGGACACTCCCTTTCAAATCAACCAAGCAGTATGGTCAGAGCAGATATTTCAACATGAATTGTCGCTAATTCAAAATGGGATCAAAAAATTATGGTTATAGGTCCCATGAGGGACACCGGAGACTTAGCTTCTCCATAGTGATCATTCTTCTGAATAAAGTAAGCTGCCTTATGCTAAGTTTTGTTGTCTAAACCTAATGTTGGTTTTGTTGTCCAAAGCTAACGTTGGTTTTGTTATCTAAACTTAACGTTGGTTTTGTCGTGTAAAGCTAACGTTGGTTTTGTTGTCTAAAGCTAACGTTGGTTTTGTTGTCTAAACCTAATGTTGGTTTTGTTGTCTAAACCTAACGTTGGTAATGTTGTCTAAACCTAACTTGGTTTTGTTGTCTAAACCTAATGTTGGTTTTGTTGTCTAAACTTAACAGTGGTTTTATTTATTGTTTTGTTGAAATCTGATCAAGCTGAACTATTTGACACTTTAGAGTCAATGGTGTTTTGGTAATAGTAAAGCAATTATTAGGGGGAAAATATCCATAATATATTTTCTCAACTACTACAGCTTCCTTCCTGCATAGATGTGGAATTACTTTATGTATTTATTATCAAATCAAACACAATAGGAATGATTGACACTGCAATCATTTGTTTTTTAAATTCCAGTAAAATACATTTGTGATTAAGAAATGCACTTGTGTTGCAAACACAAAGGTGTTGCTGAATCGTGTACAAAATCTCTATTGGCCACTCTGGATCTATAATATAAACTAATGATGGATAGGCTAATAGGCAGACACACTTTGGAATTTGCAAAAAAAATAAAAAATTGGATTCACAAACCAAATTTTGGGGATTTGCAAAACAAAGTTTTTGATTCACATTACAAAATGTTTAATAACAAATTAGACAAGACTTCCAATAAAAACGTTTTGATCGCAATGTCGATACTTTTTGATTACATAATAAAAAATATCTCCATACACCGGCACTTTGGTTTTATAATGGCCATATACCTGTAGATAATGCCTAAAAAGTGACACAACAACAGACACAAAAAATCCCATGAAACGTCAGACTTTTATTTTAGAACATGTCACAAGGGTTTGTTTGGATTAGGTCTACACACTCCAATCCGTCATTCAGTTTCCTTTGAAAGGCTGAGAAAATGCAACAAACAAAAACAACACAGTGGCCCTTTAATAATGTTATATTTCTACCGCATCGATAGGTGTCAAATCCAAGCAATGTGTAGGATTTAACCGGAAATATACTGTCGAATCTGCCTGACAAATAGGCTACGTTTACATGTTAAAAATGTCCATCTCTCACTTTACACCTACAGTATTTTATATGATAATTTCACGAAAAAAAGGAAGTTAGATCTAGTTCATATCATGATACAAAATTATGTTTTTTTAATTATTAAAATGTCATAAACGTATATTTGCCAGAAGCGTTTTATTCTGAATCTTCCAGGAAGTTGAACGCGCATGGGTGTACGCGCATTGACGGGCAGGTGAAAGCCAGTCAGACGACAACAAGACGCGCACGAGAAAGCACAGACCGCGGGAAGCCCGTCTCATTGTGTTGAAAGGTAGGCGAAGCGCATTTTATTCAACACAAACATGGCGGTTATTTCCACATGTGTTACAGTTACCGTTACAGCTCTCACACCGTCTGTGCTTCTTTCTCCTCCCGCCTTTCTCCTCCGTCCGTCTGTCATTACCGAGAGAGAAGCGGACGGTCCTCCCGGTGGCGCGAGCCTGAGCGCGTTTAATTTCACGCTAGGAGCACTATAAACTAGCCAACATGTGTAGTGTTAGCATGTTGTTGGCCTTTTTGAACGTGTGCGCGTGTCATGTTTTGTTCTATGCGATCCTGAGACTAATAAGGAGACCCTTCTGCGCGCGCGCGTTTGTACGCACCGTAGTGTGCCCGTAACACTAATTCATTTTAATAATACAGACGGTGAAACACCAACAAAGAGAAAAGCTACAAACTACAATCCTAATAGATTACAGATGACGTCATAAACCGTGACCACGCACCTAAACATCCCACTCAAACACACACACACACGCACACACACACACGCACCTACCTATCATAAAGACATCGCGTAAAATCGAGATGTATTGTATCTGTTATTTAAAACAAAGACACAGATAAAACTCAATAATATTTGGGAGACATTGAAAGATATTTTTTTTGTCATTGTGTGTGTGTGTGTGTGTGTGTGTGTGTGTGTGTGTGTGTGTGTGTGTGTCTGTGTGTGTGGCACATTTGTATTTACATATTGGAGCAGATGGATGGTGGTGGAGGGAGGGGGAGGGAGGGGGCGGTGATGGAGGATGGAGGTAGAAGGAGAACCTTATTGTGCCGGTGAGAATGGGAGAGAGGAGGAAGCAGATGGAGTTCACAAAGATCACAACTAGTTTGTGTTGGCTGTTTCTGTTAGGTTAACAGTTCCTTTCTAATTGATTTCCTACTGCTCAGCATTTTGTTTTCAGTGAATTGATTATTTATGTGGGTCCCCTTTATGGAATTAAGCCAATATTAAATAATACACATGCCCACTGACTGAAGAGTAGAAATAAATACATCAATAAATGCATACATGTAAATTAGGCTTGGGCGGTTTTTCATACCTTCCTGACATTTCACCGGGTTATACATGTGACGTATCAGAATCAGCTTTATTGGCCAATTAAGTGTGAACACATACAAGGAAATTTGAGTGTCAATATACATACACAGAAATATACATACAACTAAAACATGGATAACAAACTAATGTGACGGATATGACAGTATGACGATATATGACGTTATATGATGGTATACAACGGTATATGATGGTATATGACGCATATAACGGTATATGACGTTTATAGCGGTATATGACAGTATATGACGGTATATAGCGGTATATGATGGTATATGGCGGTATATGATATATGATGGTATATGAAGGTAAATAATGGTATATGACCCAGTAACACAGCTGGTCACAGGCTTATTCAGCTGCCCCCCGTCACACACACACGCACACACAAACACCCACCGGGCTCTCAGTGCAAGTTATAAAATATGTTCCAATTCCGAATCGATGAAACATCTGATCGGCTCTTCTGATCAGCCTTTAGACAGACCACCAATCAATCTGTTTAGAATGTCAGCTGATCAGTGGCTGCACCTGTCACCTGATCTGAATGCAGAGACTTCAACAAAGCCAACAAGACATTTACAAAACATGAAACTGGATGGATATGACCCTTCACAATGTGTCAGGGGAGTGTTTCTGTTTGTCTCATCAATTTTCTCTCAAACTTCAATCACATTTTTTAATCAAATTATCAAAAACTCACATCCCGACTATAAACAGCTTTTTAAGGTAACATCTTTCCGAGTTCAGCTTCCTGTTCCACTATAGAGACACTGACCTCCGGTGGCGTCTATTGGTCACTACAACACAGCATCATAGACATCATAGACAGAGCAGCGGCAGGATTCATGACGGTGTTGAACTCATACATCGTATACAGTTATACCACCCAAGTCTAATGTATTACATTAAATACAGATTTCATTATTTCAGGGGACTTTCATTTCACAATGCTACATTTATTTTGAACTTATCACACATGGGACGATATGAACATTTAATGTCACAACAAAGTGATTTCCAGGATGTTTTAGTGCCATTTTAAGAGTTTTAAGCATATTTACATGATGATGTCATGAATCTTACTTATTTTGACAGGATAATTGTGACATTAGGTGTTGTGTAAAGTGTGTACTCAGCATGAGCAACGATGGAAGTGTATGTGAGGGCAGAACCGAACGAAGGCAAGCTGCAGCTTTGTCAGGAAGATCGATGGATAGCGCTAAAGCGACGCGAGGAGAAGGGATTTCATACACAGTTCAATGCCTTGCCTCTTTGTTCTCCTCTCTTTCCATCTTGCCATTGTATCGTGTCCGTTGTCACGGCGATGTATAGATTAGTTCCACCCAGTTCTCCCTCCCCTCTCTTTCTCTTGCTCCTTCAGTATGGACGCTCAATTCCAGAACAATCGCTGGCGCCCCTCCCTCCCTCGCTGACGTCACCTCCTGCTGCGTATGAGTGTTTTTGTTGTGCCATGTTGGGTGGGAAAGGAGGAGTTTGCATACAACCGATGTAGGGCAATAATACAAAGACGCACACACACACTGCAGCTTCATATTCACCGACATCAGAGCAGCATTCATCTTCTCATCTTAAAGTGGCAGTCTGTAACATTTTCATCTGTCATTGTATTTTAAGTTCCTATCTATCAAAGAGTGAGTTAAAACAATGGTGGTTGATCATGTGATCACTACGGATCTCCGTGTCTGTGGCCACATTCCCTCTAAACTCTAAATGAGTTTGATCTTTTTCCGTCAGTCAGCAGTGGTTGGTCTGCAGGTGGAGCTACTCACGGAGTGTTTACTTGGAATGGGAAATCAGTAACTTCCAACTGCTGAGTCAGGCTCCCTCTAGTCTAAAGTGTTTGACCAGGTACATTTAATTACTGCTGACTCACAATGGAGGATCAACAGGCAGAGAAAGAAGACCATTCAACTTCCAGTCCAAGAAAAAGAAACAACAAACTAATGGAAGTGAAGAAGGAAAGTCATCAAGAAGCAAAGTGACCGCCAACGAGGGAAAACCAGGGACCTCCTTTCAGTGTGGAGCATTTAAAGGCATCACGCAGATGAGAGACAGTCACACTGTTGGTGAGGGAGATGAGTCCCACAGGCTTGCCTGCAGTTCCATCTACTGCCAGAGAGGCCGCTAGAAGCAACGATCTCAATCCAAATTATGGACTGACACTAGAGTTGGGACGGTATCCAAATTTTGATACCGTCAAACCTCCTCTCTATTTTACCCCGGTATACAGGATTACCGTGACGAATTAAAAGTTATGACGTAAGGCTCAGACGACGTCACCAAAGTCATTAGAGTTTAGCTTCTCCGCCCGAGCCCGACCCGAACCCGGCCCGACCCACGGGCCTTTAAACAAGCGTTTGTGTTCGTTCGTTCTTTTTTTTTTTCTATCATTGCATTTATGCCTAGCTTTCTCCCCTAGTCTGAGGAGAAGGCTAGGCATAAACATTAAATATTATTGGTTATATGTTTAGCAGAGTAGGTCTACGTAAGAAATGTGTACAAAGTTACACAAAGTAAAAAAAAAAAAAAAAAAGACGCTACACATAGTGCGCACGCATCATTCATAACGGTTCCGCTCTGTGCAGCTAAATCAAAGAATAAAGGAGTTACGCTAAAGTGCAACACGGAACTTGGAGACATAAAGGATAAATTAAAAACAGGACAATTAACGTTGAGCAAGTCATCAGGAAAGTCCGAGGTACGGGATCATTTCAAGTGAGTAGTGGGAGAAGGCGATAACATACGTGTCGGCTTTGTCCAGTCATATCCTAATCGCGGCACTAACGTAGCCTATAAAATTATTTGTATATTTTTGTGACTGAGTAGTGGTGCAGCCGCACCCCCACTTCCCACGGATATGCACATACAACAGCCTCATGCATGAAAAATAATTGTCGGGTTGAAATCGGGCTCGGACTCTTAATTACAGTTAATGTGTCGGGCCGGTCCGGGTTCGGACAGAACGCGCACGGGCTCGGGTAGGGTCGGGCTTGATTTTCTGGGCCCGAACTAAGCTCTACTTCTCATTAGGTCGGAACCCGAAATACTGGCAAACTGCAGAAGTCGTGTTCTTCTTTAAGACCAGGTCACTCGGTGCACGACTCGCCATCTTCTCTCTCTCTCTCTCTCCTATATAAGTGCATTGCATTTTTTTAATGACGGTATTGAAACTGATCCGTTGCTATTTTTAAGACCCGTGGTATACCGTATTACCGCCCAAGCCTAACTGACACTAAGGAAGGAAGCCAATAAGCTTTTCATGTTGAACTATTCCTTTATTTGACCTCCTCTAGAGTCCGCTGGATGTTACGTTGTTGCTGTTACTCTGATGGGCCAGTCAACTAACAGAACACACTTTTGATCAGGCAGCCTTGACTTCTCTCACACTGTCATCCTCATTGGCTCCACAGAGTTCAGCACTGTGGTTTTGAGGGACCGGCTCATTGATACTGAAGGTGGGGCTTCAGGGCTCATGCGGGTTTTAAGTGGTTTCAGGACTTCGGTGAACTCCTCTGACTTACTCCCGACCCGATCAGACAGCAGAGTTATGTCTTTGTTCTTCTCGAGGGTCTTTTCTGTGAGTGCTGAGCACACAGCCGCTTGCTGTTCAAGGTTCCTCTCAAGTGTATCGTTGGAGTTCCAGTGAGGAGGGACATCGTGAATGATGGTGTGTTTTGGCACATCAACCATCTGCTGTTTGCTCTTCAAAATGTGTGCAGCTACTGTGAAAAAAGACACAACCCTTCCGACTCCACCTGGCAACCTGGTTCACTCCTGTTGCTTTCTGTGATGCTAAATGTATTGTGTGCGTCACTGCATTTAAATGTTTTTAGATTTGTTGTGACAGGAATTGTAGTTCCTGACCTCTCCAACACCGCTTCCTGAAGTCCCTCTACCAGATTTGTGCTTGTGTGTGGGGACGGGTTCGTTGAACATGGCTACCAGCTTC
The DNA here is from genome assembly GCF_963514095.1 of Eutrigla gurnardus. Taxonomy (NCBI): domain Eukaryota; kingdom Metazoa; phylum Chordata; class Actinopteri; order Perciformes; family Triglidae; genus Eutrigla; species Eutrigla gurnardus. The sequence goes on from NC_139931.1 coordinate 20,660,450, forward strand.
CACATGGGTGATGTGATGGGCAGCCACTGTCACGTAGCTGTAAAGATGGACTTTGTTAATCTTTTTCTCTCTTTGTTCTTCTTTCAGATTGACTGAAGCACAACGATGCCTGTGGCCTCCACCAGGACAGAGCCTGGTGAGACCAGAAACCTCTCCCCCTCCTCATTAGCTGCTATGATCTCAGAGAGGCTAAGTCCTGCAAGACAAGATGTGTTGCTCTGCGATGTAGGCGACGCCACCAATATGAGAAATCATATTACCCGTTTCCACCCTAAACTAACGTTAACAGGGAAAAAACAGCTGTGCCCAACCAGGAAAGTATCATATAGTGTTCTGCTGCACACCCTGGAACTGAGGAACAACGTCGCATCCCGGCGATCGTTCTCAGACACGGCCACACCAACGCTTTACTGTGATACCAATGCTCACGGAGTCACTGAGACACGCAAGTCGAGTGGCACTGACCTACGATTCATAGACCTCCATTACGACAGACTCCTAGTATTATATTAGGGACGACTGCAAGCTAAAGTAAACAACAGCTGTGTAGCAGAGCACAATTAAATCACAACTAAATCACACAAAATAACAACTAAATCACAACTAAATCACACTAAATAACAACTAAATAATAACTAAATCACACTAAATGACAACTAAATCACACTAAATAACAACTAAATAACAACTAAATCACACTAAATCACACTAAATGACAACTAAATCACACTAAATAACAACTAAATAACAACTAAATCACAACTAAATCACACTAAATAACAACTAAATCACACTAAATAACAACTAAATAACAACTAAATCACACTAAATAACAACTAAATCACACTAAATAACAACTAAATAACAACTAAATCACACTAAATAACAACTAAATAACAACTAAATCACACTAAATAACTAAATAACTAAATCACAACTAAATCACACTAAATAACAACTAAATCACAACTAAATCACACTAAATAACAACTAAATAACAACTAAATCACACTAAATGACAACTAAATAACAACTAAATCACACTAAATGACAACTAAAGCAAAGGGGCTGGAGCCGATCCCAGCTGTCATTGGGCGAAGGCAGGGTACACCTAGACAGGACACCAGTCTATCACAGGGAGACATGTAGAGACAGACAGGTCCATCCTGCATGTCTTTGGACTGTGGGAGGAAGCCGGAAAACCCGGAGAGAACCCACGCTCACACGGGGAGAACATGCAAACTCCACACAGAAGGAACCCAAACCCGACCTGGAAATTGAACCCGGGACCCTCTCGCTGTGAGGCGACAGTGTTACCCACTACACCACCGTGCAGGACTTTGTACCATATAATAATAATAATTCATTGGCCTTTTTGGATACTCAAAGACACTTAACATTATATTCTGGACAAATTCATATATTTAAATCCAAAATAGAGATGCATCGTGATGCATCGGGGATCATTTAATAATCAAATCGTGACCCACTGAATCTTTCTGGACTTGAAAATGTTCATTTAAACTGATAAACATCAATTTCATCATTTATGGTGAGAGAGAGAAAGAGAGAGAGAGAGATCCTCCAAATTAATTATTATCTCTGCTTTAGACATCTGCACCCCAACAGACAATTCAGTAACCTTTCCATGCCAGCAGTAATATAACTGTGTGTGTGTGTGTGTGTGTGTGTGTGTGCGTGCGTGCGTGCGTGCGTGCGTGCGTGCGTGCGTGCGTGCGTGTGTGTGTGTGTGTGCGTGCGTGCGTGCGTGTGTGTGCTATAGGGCCCCAGGTTTTGGATGCAATGAGCGACAGCACCACCAGCTCCACCACAGCCAACGACCTGGACCTCATCTACCTGAAAGGCATCATGGAGAGCCCTCTGGTATGGTGCTGGGTTTTGGGGGGAGAAACTGATACGGCGTAGTATTGATATATTATTACGTAGCAATATTGTTTTTATAGAGAGATGCCACTTAAGAATCGCACATATATATATATATATATATTGTGATAATATTGTATCATCATGGTCCTCTCGGATTCCCACCCCTATGCAGTACGCACAAGTACACACTTGTAATTCCACCAGGGATTAGAATAGACAGTCCATCTATGATATATGGTTGTGTTTATGTGTGGTGGTGTTAGGAGCAGGAGGAGAGCCTGAAGGAGCCGCGTCCGTCTCCAGTGAGGGAGAACAACGTGGAGCTCCTGCAGGAGATCCTCAGTGAGCTGGACCCCTTCACAGACCACTCTGAAACTGCAGCCGAGCTCACCCACATCCTGACACAGCCTCACTTCCAGGTGGAGAACACACACAAATACACAGAAAACACACCTGCAAATGTTATCTTAGTTGTTTTTCTGAATCAGAAGATAATATGGCTTTTTGAACGATCTGACTTTAACATTAAATGTCTTCCTTTTTGGCTCGCCAGTCTCTACTGGAGACTCATGACTCAGTGGCCTCCCAGGCATGTGATAGCCCGCCCCCCAGCCCATGTGAATGTGTGGATCATGAGCAGGAAGACGGCCAAACCCAAAATCTGCACCTGCCACCCGACGCAATCCGCATGGTGGGCATACGCAAAGTGGCAGGGGAGCATCTGGTGGGTAACATGAGCACACAAACACAGCTGAGTTAATGTGAAATACAATAACAGCATCCAGTCAGTCAGTCAAAGAGGCTGTGAGGAAAAGGTTAAAAGGTTAAAGGTTATCTTTACTATCCCACCAGGGGACAATAGTTTTGCAGCCATACTTGGATATTAACAACACTTATATGTTTATTAACAAGTCTCCTGAAACCATCATTTTGAACAACGCTGCACACTCAGCCGTATAATCTTGCTTATGAACGTTAACACTACAGCCTCGGTTGTTGTTTTGGCATGTGGATCATTTGGGGGCAGCTTGCCTGTAATTGTCCTCTTCAGTGCCGTGTGGTTGGGCTTAGATATCTCTGCTGATGTCTGCTTCAATGGTTTCAGAGATTTGTGGTATTCTCACAACATTTCAGGTCTAGTTTGCACATCTTCCACATGGCCTGGCTTTTGTCCAGCTCGCCTCTGTCCTCGTACACTTTCAATCCACAACACTGCCAGACGTCTGCCTTCAGGCCTGACGCTGCTGTCAGAGGAGCTCAAGACTTAATGCAGAGGATACAGGACATTTCTTGTGAATCGATATCGGACCTTCCAGAGGAAGATATGAATCGGAAAATCTTTTTTCCTAGTCGACTACACGACCGAGCCTGTTTGTTAACATTAGCAACATTAACTTAACTTCACTCGTCTATTAGCTGCTCCGCTCTGTGTGTGTGTGAGTGTGTGTGTGTGTTGTGTGTGTTAGAGTTGGGCGGTATCCAAATTTTGATACCGTCAAACCTCCTCCCTATTTTACCCCGGTATAAGACTACCGTGACTAATTAAAAATGATGACGGCACCAAACTCATTAGAGTTTAGCTTCTGCGGAGAAGCTAAACTCTAACGGGCCGGGTCGGGCCGAAATTTCCCACCGCTACCCTCGGGCTTGGTCGGGCTGGGCCTTTAAACAAGCGTTTGTGTTCGTTCGTTCTTTTTTTTTTTCTATCATTGCATTTATGCCTAGCCTTCTCCCCTAATCTGAGGAGAAGGCTAGGCATAAACATTAAATATTATTGGTTATATGTTTAGCAGAGTAGGTCTACGTAAGAAATGTGTAAAAAAAAATGATTTGACCACGGAGATCGGAGTTGCGGCTGGCTTGACCGCGGTGGGAAACCGGGGGTGCGGCTGCACCACTACTCAGTCACAAAAATATACAAATAATTTTATAGGCTACGTTAGTGCCGCGATTAGGATATGACTGGACAAAGCCTACTACTCACTTGAAATGATCCCGTACCTCGGACTTTCCTGATGACTTGCTCAACGTTATTGTCCTGTTTTTAATTTATCCTTTGTGTCTCCCAAGTTCCATGTTGCACTTTAGCGTAACTCCTATATTCTTTGATTTAGCTGCACAGAGCGGAACCGTTATGAATGATGCGTGCGCACTATGTGTAGCGAGCAAGCCCGAGGGTAGCGGTGGGAAATTTCGTCCCGACCCGGCCCGTTCGGGTCGGGCTCGGGCGGAGAAGCTAAACTCTAATGAGTTTGGTGACGTCGTCTGAGCCTTACATCATAATTTTTAATTAATCACGGTAGTCTTATACCGGGGTAAAATAGGGAGGAGGTTTGACGGTATCAAAATTTAAGCTCCATGTTGCACTTTAGCGTAACTCCTTTATTCTTTGATTTAGCTGCACAGAGCAAATTTAAGTGCGGCTGATTTGACCACGGAGATCGGAGTTGCGGCTGGCTTGACCACGGTCACTTCCCACGGATATGCACATACAACAGCCTCATGCATGAAAAATAATTGTCGGGTTGAAATCGGGCTCGGGCTCTTAATTACAGTTAATGTGTTGGGTCGGTCCCGGTTCGGACAGAACGCGCACGGGCTCGGGTCGGGTCGGGCTTGATGTTCTGGGCCCGAACTAAGCTCTACTTCTCATTAGGTCGGAACCCGAAATACTGGCAAACTGCAGAAGTCGTGTTCTTCTTTGAGACCAGGTCACTCGGTGCGCGACTCGCCATCTTTCCTCTCTCTCTCTCTCCTATATAACTGCATTGCATTTTTTTAACGACGGTATTGAAACTGATACCGTTGCTATTTTTAAGACCCGTGGTATACCGTATTACCGTATTACCGCCCAAGCCTAGTGTGTGTGTGTGTGTGTGTGTGTGTGTTTCCACATAACGATGGCACCATTTAACTTCAAGCCAGCCCTACTTGGCAGAAGGTCATGCATTGTTTGGGTTTACTCCTGTAGATGCTGATTGTGTTTTCATTAATGATACAAACAATCACCCACATTGTGTTTCAGGGTGTAACGTTCAAGGTGGAGGGTGGTGAGCTGATCATTGCCCGCATCCTCCACGGAGGCATGATAGACCAGCAGGGACTGCTGCATGTCGGAGATATCATCAAAGAGGTAAGGTAGACCATTCCGTCTAGTTGACCTTTACTGACCTCCTGCATTCTTTTCATTTATGGTGGGAGTGCCTTGAAATTTAAAGTAGTACACACTGAATACCCTCCAGGATTTCACAAGCTTTTTGGGGGATTGTTGCAGAATTAAATACCTGGTGTCACAGCAGGGTTTTTTTTATGTGTCTGTTGCAATGTTTAATTGGGGAGCAAACACATTTTTTTGTTGCTGTTGTATAATTAATAAAAAAGTCAAAGGGAACTTGTACCAGTGAGATTAAACGGCTAATAACACAACTTATGTGTTATAATAACTAATTATAACACAAGCTGCCTACTTGTAAATGTAAAGAAGGTCACTGGAGGGGTTTCTCATGTAAACACACCAAGTAAAAATCAGCTGTGATCCAGATCAGACCGGAGACAGAACCACAGTAGTACTAGCTGTTGTCTGACGTTCATACTTTTTAAACAGAAAACACTGTCCAAAAGGACAAACATGTAACTGATCTGAACCGTGGAGGACCTTGAGGCTGGGTCTTCTGGTTCAATGTTTCCGGCTCACCAAGCTCTTGTGTTTATATTTGTGAACTCCTTGGCGCCGTGAATGCATGTGTTGACAAAGAAGATCCGATGTGTCGGCAGGTGAATGGCCGAGAGGTGGGCCGCGATGCCCGGGTGCTGCAGGACGAGCTGCAGGCAGCCAGTGGAAGTGTCGTTCTGAAGATACTGCCCAGCTACCATGAAGCCATCCCGCCAACACAGGTGACTGGTACAGAGTGGACACGCAGTTCTACAACCTTAGGTGCTGACTGTGCATTATGGCAGTGAGGACATGTAGGTCTGTATCTAGGGATGTCGATGCCCAAACTGAATGATGCTGAGCTGTAGAGGAACAACACAGTACACTTACTAGCCAACTGTTTCCACCTAATAATGCTACAACCTGAACAACAAATCTGTGTGGAAATCAGTGAGAGCGCTAGTTCAAGTTAGCCATTAGCCGTTAGCGGTCAGTGGGCAGCACAGTCCTGCTGAACCTGTTTAACCCGATCCACAGCCATATGAATCTGCTGACAAAACAAAACGGGGACAGTGGTGTTTCTTTTCAACTGTTGCTCAAAGTTTAGATCCTTACTAAAACCTTTGCTCAAATTCTATCAGATTTGGTACATTTGTAGTGAAGGAGTTGCTGAAGATGATTAATGGCATCTTTGTGCCTGGAATCATTGTTTGCATTTTATGAAATGTGAAATTTCTATCCTCGTCTATTGTTTTCACTTATTAGACAGAGGCTAACAATGATTCCAGCCAGAGAACTTAGAGCCAGAGAACTTAAAATCGCTTGTTTCTTCTCATAAGATTTTAAATGAAATAAATAGAAAAGTCAGATGGGAAAAAACAATACTGCTCTAAACTGCTACTATTAAGTTATTCAATAAATATAATATTTACAACTAAACTAAACATGTCAAATATAAATGACATTAACACTCCCAGCTTGTAGGCCTGCTCAGATTTCTTTTTATTGTCATGAAGGGCAGAGTGACTTTCTGGCTGAAACACATGTTGATGGAGAAGGAACTTCATACCTTAGTGGGTCATGCTATGTAGAGTCGAGGTGAAGTCTGAACAGGTGAGTCTTGAGCCTTTTTCGGAAGATGGCAAATGACTCTGCTGTCCTGACATTGGTCGGGAGTTCGTTCCACCACTGAGGCGCCAGAACAGAGAAGAGTCTGGACTTTGCTGAGCGACATTTGTTTGATTTCAGTGATGGTGGTACCAGCCGGCCAGCTGAAGTAGAGGAGCCAAGTCCTCGCTTCGGGGCATGAGGTTTGACCAGTGTTTGAAGGTAGATGGGTGCCGTTCCATTGATGGCCCTGAAGGCCAGTGCCATCGTCTTGAATTGGATGCGTGCTGGAACAGGAAGCCAGTGGAGGTCACGGAGGAGGGGGGTCACATGGGAGAATTTGGGTAGATTGAAGATAAGGCGTGCTGCAGCGTTCTGGATACGCTGCAATGGTTTAATCGCAGAGGCCGGGAGTCCGGCCAGGAGAGAGTTGCAGTAGTCAAGGCAGGAGATGACCAGTGCTTGGACCAGGAGTTGCGTTGCATCCTTTGTGAGGAAGGTCCGAATCCTGCGGATATTGTAGAGGGCAAATCTGCAGGATCGGGCCACAGCAGTGATGTTGGGGGTGCAGGATAGTTGGTCATCGAGGATTACACCCAGGTTCCTCGCAGTTGACGACGGCAATACTGTGATGCCCTCGACAGTGGCCGACAGGTCCATGCGAGGGCAGTCTTTCCCTGGGATGAAGAGGAGTTTGGTTTTATTCAGGTTAAGCTTGAGGTGATGTGCAGTTGTCCAGACAGAGATGTCAGCCAGACAGTCCGAGATGCGAGTTGCAATGTGAGTGTCAGAGGACGGGGGAAAAGAGAGGAACAGCTGGGTGTCATCTGCGTAGCAATGGTAGGAGAATCCATGCAATGTGATAACAGAACCTAGTGATCTGGTGTATAGTGAGAACAGAAAGCGGTCCTAATACTGAGCCTTGAGGGACACCCATGTCCAGAGAACAGGGTTTGGACATAGAGCCATTCCATGTGACCTGAAAGGTGCGATTTGTCAGGTATGATGTAAACCAGGTGAGAGTCAGTTATGCCAAGTTCAGCCAGAGTGGAGAGGAGGATTTGGTGGTTGACTGTGTCGAATGCAGCAGATAGGTCATGGAGAATGAGAACGGAGGAGTGGGATGAGGCTCTGGCATCTCGCAGGGACTCGGTCACTGTGAGGAGGGCCGTCTCAGTGGAGTGCAGTGTTTCCCGCAGGATTTTTTTCAGCAGCGGTGGTGTGGCCCCCGAACCCTCTAGGGGGGTCCGGGGGCCCCCCTAGAGGGTTCGGGGGGGGGCCGCCGGGTTCAAGATGGTGCTCACGGACCAGCAAAAAATTCGGCCCCCCCCGGCCGAATTTTTTTTGTACCCTTTACATTGGAATGCATGAATCTGGTGCACTTTGAGAGGAGAATATGCACTTAAATCCTATTCAAACAGTCCTGTGTATTACTGTAGAGGGGATTATTGGTGTTGTAACTTTGCCTTTTGTGTCTTCATTTACAGATTTTTATATTTTTCAATTAGACAGTAAAAAAAAAAAAAGCAAATAATATCTCACAATTATTTATTGATATGACACAAACAATGCAAATTGATTAAGCTTGTTATTGCTTAAAACACTTCTTCTTAGTCTTGGGAGTCAAAAAGTGATGAGAAAATTATAAAATAAATATAAGTTATACATAATAGAAACTATTCATGATCTTTTAAGAAGTCCTTAGGTTTTTTCCCTGCATTTATGCTAATGACCACATGCTTACAGGCGATTAGCATAAATCCCTAACTAAAATACGCGATGAAAACGGATTTTATATGGCAATAAAGAACAACATCGGATCTAACAGTATGGATTCATTTTTCAAAGTTCCCGAAAAAACCTAGGCTATAAATTCCTGACTGGATATAAGCTCCTGTAAAGGCTATGAGTGATCCCAAAAAGAGCGACAACACGCACACACACACACAGGCCTACACACACACACAATACTAGAGGAAAAACGGCACGGAGGTTGCGGTTTATAGATACAATAAAATGATTGGGCTCAGAGGGTTTTTAACACTGGTGGTCATGTAGCGATACATTTTAGCAACTTATTTTCTCTCTCTCTCTCTGTCTGTCTGTCTCTCTCTGTCTGTCTCACTCTTTCCTTCTTTCTTCGATCTTCCGCTTCACTCGCTACTGCTAGAATCAATGTAACTTTGCAACCGTGTAGGGTAGCCTGCTGCCAACAACTGCCACACTCGCTGTGTATTTTTCTTCTTTGATGTTGGTTACGTGACGATGTGCCGCGTGCTGCGCAATTGACGTTACGCGCTGTACATTTTCTAAAAGGAGCTACGTAAAAAAAAGGATTTTTATTGCAGCGGCGGACAAAATTCGGCGCGCCGCTGCTGTGTGAACGTGGGGGAAACACTGGAGTGAGCAGTCCTGAATCCTGATTGATTAGGGTCTAGGAGGTTGTTCAGCGAGAGATAGGATGACAGTTGGTTGTAGGCGGCACGTTCCAAGGTTTTAGAGAGGAATGAAAGAAGAGATACAGGTCTGTAGCTTTGGATGTCAGTAGCGTCTAGGGTGGGGTTTTTAAGGAGAGGCTTCACGATAGCCGTCTTAAAAGCCGCTGGAATGAGACCTGAGGTGAGGGAGGAGTTGATCAGTAGGGATGGGACGAAATATCGTTTGGTGAAATATCGCAATACAAAACATGACGATACGCATCGAGTTTGAAAAAAATGGATCGTGAAATGAAGACTAGATGGAACTGCTTTCCTGAGTGGATGTTGAAGTCACCGAGGACGACGAGTGGTGTGCCATCATCAGGGGAGCAGCTCAGGAGGGCATCCATCTCATCCAAAAAGTCACCGAGAGGACCGGGTGGGCGATAGATCACTATGTGTAGATCGGGGTAGGTGGTCCAGGGGAAGGACCTGGTAGGACCATCTGGGTGAGATGAGGAGCCCAGTTTGTCCTCCTCGCCCTGTTCGTCTTGGGGAGTGTGAAAACGAGTAGGCAGTTGAAAGGGCAGCTGGAGTGGCAGTGTTTTCTGGGGTGATCCAGGTCTCTGTGAGGGCCAGGAAGTGGAGAGTCTGCAGGGAGGCATACGCTGATGGTGTCTGCCTTCTTGACTGCAGACTGGCAGTTCCACAGCCCCCCTAGTACTTCAAGGTCCTTACCGGTGGAGAATGGTGGGTAGCAGAGATTGGATGGGTTACAGCCTCGAGTGAAGGGTCTCTGGTAAAATCTTCTCCAGTGTGATGTCCTGACTGGGATAAGACACATGGCTGCGATGGGGGGGGAGATGTTATGTCTACCTCAATGGACTTCCTCGATGGACTCCCACAGGTAGACTCCCTTTGTCTTTGTTCAGCTGTCTTCGTTCTGATGTCCTGACGCTGTAGTGACAGCCTTTTAAGTGCTGAGTTCACCTCATGCACTGACTGTGGCCCCTCCCTCCAATCAAGTCTATTGACTACAGCTGAGCTGGCTGAAACTAGCTGATTACTCACTTAGCATAGACAGCTGAACAAGAATTTAAACAACAAGCTATCAACACAAGACTAAATGTTACAACTAGCTTTACTCACACAATGCCTAAACCCAAATCTACAATTAGTTTCTGACTTACCAACAAGAGACAAAGCAGCTTCCTTCCTTTCTCCAGACAAAATGTGGTTCGATTAACGATACAGTAGTTCTACTCTATTCAATTCTATTCAAGGACAATTCATTTTTATTTTTTTTTCTGATCTGATTCGATTCTGTAAACCACGATTCTATTCAGTAACTTGTAACCAAATTCTATATCCATGAAGTAAACATGCAATAATGCGAGTGAGACTATCAGACCACAGAATTACTTATTTAACATATTTATTCTATAAAAAAGTAGTCCTGCCTTATATTTTATGCTGAATACAAAAATGTAATTAAACATTGCTCAGTTATTTCTAAAATGTTTCAGTAGACTACATACTGGCAGGGGAGAGAGTGTCTTAAACATATTAAAACATTAATCATAATTAAGAATCAGGATTCATACGATTAAATGCATGTATAGCGATTATTGGTGAAGCCAAAACGATTCATTCTATTTATCTATTTTAGCAGATCGATTTAGTTGAATCTATACGACAGACAATCAACTGAATCGTTACACCTCTAGTTTAGATACTTAATATGTTTGTGTGGGAACACCACAAGCTTGACGATTCACATTTGGGTAAACGTCTGTATATATGTATGTATGTATAGTATATGTGTACATTTACATCATTAGGTGCTTGTACGGGCCACAAATGGTGTTGTGACTTCCCTTTCTGTGTGTGTGTGTTCCCAGCTCTTCTTTAAATGTCACTACGACTACTGCCCAGCCAACGACAACTTGATTCCCTGTAAGGAGGCGGGCTTAAGGTTTGAGACGGGAGACATCCTCCAGATAGTCAACCAGGACGACGTCAACTGGTGGCAGGTGGAGTCCAACATTCAAATGTTCTGAGAGCGGTTCAAATTCAGATCGTCTTCAGATCCAAAGACTGAAGGAGTGTCAGTGTGTTGTTATGAATGTATGCGTTGTACAGGCCCGTCATGTGGAGGGTGGCAGTGCAGGGCTGATCCCCAGTCAGACGCTGGAGGAGAAGAGGAAGGCGTTTGTCAAGAGAGATGTGGAGCTGGCCCCAGCAGGTAACTGTAAAGACAGAATAATGACAACAAGGAAATGATCAATAACAATATGATTATTAAGGAAGAAAGATAAAATACCCCCGTGCACAACAGCGCTTCTCTTATTTCCAGTAATCTTTCTCCCCTGGGTGCAGCTGGTGCACCAATGAGACGACCATGCCAGCACACACCAGGGTACTGGGATATTATTTTATTGACAAAAGACATTTAAAAAACAAGACAGCGTGAAGGATATTATGCATATGCTTCATCAGATTCACTTTGTCTTAAATAATCTGAAGAGAAACGCAAACCCCCCTCCAGCTCCATCACACAAGTCAAAAGTAATACTAGGCAGAAGTAACTGGCTATTAATATGAATACATTAGAATATATTTCTATCACAACCTAGCCTACGCATTTCCAAAAGGTACCACACATACAGTATAAGGAACTCATAATAAGAAACACATCAGAAAGCAATGCGGAAAACAAAATCATATGACATACTTGCAGAAGAAAAATACAAGATAGAAAATAGTTAAATATGGCTGTGCAAGTTTGAGAGGGGAGGTTAACAAGGTTTTTAGTGGCTCGGCTGTATTTAACTAAGAGGCCACTGGCAGGTAGAGAAAAAAAATTAGATACAAGCAAAGTTACAAAAATGCACTCAAATCCAACGACTCATTCAATCCAATAAAACAAATACAGATGAATATAATGATGACGGAGAGCAGATGGGTGAGAGATCTGAGGCAAGCCTCTGGGTTTAGCTTTAGTGGGATTGAGTTGAGATTTGAAGGTGTAGCATTTAGCAACTGTCTTATGTTTTATTACTCTGGTACCTTCTCTACTTGACATGGTGCTCATTGTTCCCATCTACAGCGTTTTGCTGTTTTCACACTGCCATCTGGTGGCGAATCCCATGTCTGTATATACCTGTCAAGGAAAATTAAATTACCCAGGATCAAAGGAGCTTTAATGAACCGAAGGGATATAGAAATGTCTAAATGTTTACAATCCCCCAAACTCCAAATGTTTAATAACTGTAAAACAAGTAATGTGATTTCTAAAGAAGCTTTAGGCCCCGATCAAACCAAGATTGCAGCAGCTGCTTGGTGGAAAAACGCCTCTTGGCAAAACAGCAGACGATCCTGTGGAGCGGGGGTGTGATCAACCAGGCGATGAAATTTGATTAACAGGGATCAAATGGATTCAAGTCGACGTCGAGCTCTTGATGTTTTTCTGAAAAACAACCCCATAAAAAGACATCAAAAGATATAGTTCATCGTGATTAAAAACCACAAAGCTTTCATCATCGTTTCTCTGCCACATCTACCTCTCACTCCATTTGATTGGCTGCCTGGGCCCGTGTGACATGGACGAGTTTGATGTGCGGAAAAGTTGAGAATATGCATAATATTTTATGCACGTCTAAAAACAGCTAGATAAAGGCAACGTGCAGCACAAGAGAGGAGTGTAGGACAGAAAACGTGGTTTTGCAGGTCTGACCTTCCAAGCGGCGTATCTCGGTGTGCTCCGCCCCTCACACTTGGGAAAACTTCAAAATGATAGTGGGCTGTAGAGGAAGCCCAGAAATGTGAGAATCATATTTTTCCAATTCATCTTGCTAAAAATATCCAGCACCCTTACAGGGAAACGATAGATGAGAAGATTGACTGTTTCTTACTACTGGTTGCCATGCAAATTGTCCTGACCAAGAAATAGTTTGGCACAGAACGCCGATAAATGAGCCAGTGATCGGGAGGCGTGCAAATTGACAATCACGTTAATGTTTGACTTCAGTGCCCTTATCGAACTCTATGCCTCATTTGTGTGACAGGAAATCTTTGTACTGGTGTTGGCGGGAAGAAGAAGAAAAAAATGATGTATGTGACCACCAGAAACGCAGGTAACAAAGCCCACGCTGTAAAGTGTGGTAGTATTTGTGTAGCCCTAAGGTGAAATGATATCCTGAGAAATTGGCGTTACGAATACATTTCTCCCTTGTGAAACTGTCTTTTCCCCAACTCTCCTGCATTTCCCTCATATGGGTCTTCCCCTCTAACCTCCTTGGATCCTTCCTCTTTCTCGTCCTCCCTCAGAGTTCGACAGACATGAGATATTGCTCTACGAGGAGGTGGCCAAGGTGCCCCCTTTCAAGAGGAAAACTCTGATTTTGATCGGTGCCCAAGGCGTGGGGCGGCGGAGACTGAAGAACAAGCTCCTGCTGAGGGATCCACTACTGTTTGGCACCACCATTCCATGTATGACGTTAGATTTCTTAAAGTGGTCTATTGCTAGGCATGTACTCCTTAAGGAGGAACTGCTCCCCAAAGTTTCGGTTGAGGTTGCCTCTAGCCTGGAATTTTGTGCCTGGAGAACTTGACAGAAAAGGACACGCAGTCCCGTCTATCACTCAGCTAGTTAGCTAGTTAGCTAGCTAGTGTTGCTCTTTCCAAGTGTTACACCCCAGCTAGGGGACCAGAGACGCAACATGAAGGCGAGTTCCTCCCCTCGTCCAAAGCAGCGATACAACACTGGGTCAGTTTTAGAGGTGATATCAGGTTCATTTATTACACGGGGTAATTAATTTACATGTATCACATCAAACTAAGATTAGCTTCGAGGTGGACCAAGGCCACAATAACAAACAAAACAAGAGGGAGGATCAATCTGACCTATAAAACGTCAAAAGGACAAACTCTAACCTCCCTACCTAACAAACAGGAGAGAACAGAAGAACCAAATGGGCAGTCCACCCCTACGAGAACACACAAAACTACTCCAATAACGAAACATTTCCACAAAGATGCGGCTGGTTTATAGCGTTATATTTGTGCCACATTTATGAAGGAGCAATGTGAGATTTTGAGCGCAGAAAAATATATTTTGCGAGCACAGAAATTATATTTTGAAGAGAAATGATACGCGAGCAAAACATAATTTCATTTGAGCAGGCAAAAATATATTACTCTCACTCAGTTTTACTCATGCCCTCTCTCAAACTCTTGCTCGCTGCGCTGCAGACCGCTGCACGCGCGCTCTCAATCTGTCCCTTCTGTGCGCGCTCAACTTTGTCTATATGCTCGCTCAACGTGGCACAGCGTTACAAATGTGCCACAATAGCAACCAATCAGAGACTTGGAGAAGCTCAATTCTGATTGGCTGTTTCGTCTTCAATCACAACGCTTCCATAACACGCCGAATGAGTGGGATTTTAGATTTCCAGCCGGCAGAATGGCTAGAAATTCATAACTCACCTGACTTTGTGGCGTATTATTGTTTTCACCATTTCATTCTGCCGGCGAGGAAATGCCCTCTCTGCCCTTGCCGCCGCCGTCTATGGAGCTTTTGAAGCTGGGGTCCTGGTGAGCCAACCAATCCCGCTGCAGTCTGGGAACCAGTCCTCCAATCGGGTGGCAGCAGGCCTCCCTCCTGTCCTCTCACCCGTTCATCTGGATAATTAAGCACAAGCAAAAAACTACTAAAACAAAAAAAACGTTTAACTTGCCGTTCGTAATGGCCTTTCCAATTATCCAATTATGCTAATTGCTAATGCCAAACTCTAGCAGTAATCACCAATGCTAATTGCTAGCGCTAATTGCTAATACCAATCCCCAATGTTGGCAACTGTTATCACTATGCTAAGGTAAGCGCTGTCAAGCTCTGTTAATGTGAGAAGATGCAGTTTAAACAAACATTTGTGAATATGAGTATGTGTATGTTAGCAGTTTGCATTAGCGTAGTCTAATTGAAAGAGCCGGTGCTACTCTTTTCTCCACGTTAGTGATTTTAGCTTCATTTGAGTCACCTGACTCTAGATCAGCTAATAGCAAAATTCAATGTCTGTAGCTGTGTTTCAACCAGTAGAGGGCAGTCAAGATGTATAATTATAACAATATGTAGACGTCAAATAGTTTGCATTTGATTATCTAGGTTTGGACCAGAATCAGCAACACTACAAAATACCAGATTTGGTTTTCAACTGAAAAAGGTGGTTTTGGGGTTTAGTTACTCTTCAAGATGTATAAATGAATGAATAAATATTAGGAGCAATTGATACAGATATTAATTGTTTTTACAAGGAGCCAAAGGTGGAGGGGAAATACATATGTATGCATACGTGACGGGGTTCTTGTGGTTGTCCAGACACCTCCAGAAAGCCCAAAAAGGAAGATCGTGAGAGTCGGATGTACGCCTTCACCAGCCGCAGCAAGATGGAGACCGACATCAAGAATGGCCGCTTTCTCGAACATGGAGAGTACGACGGCAACCTGTATGGAATCAAGATGGACTCCATTCATGAGGTGGTGGAGGCGGGACGTGTCTGCATACTGGACGCCAACCCTCAGGTACACATATATCCACCCACAACATTGTTTAGAAGCAACTTAATATCCTATTTCACATGGAATATACCATTTTTAAACTCAAACATCCCCACCTCTGCAGTTACCCCACAAACACTGACGACCCCTCCCACCTCACAGCTGCCAGATCACTGCTGCAGCCTCCCCCCATCTCAGTAGAGGGACTGTAGAGTGACAGAATAGAGGGGGTTTAATTAAAGCAGAGACAGTGAACTTTAAAGTGGTGGGCCATAAGACCAACGACCACAGACTTTGGGCTCCAAAAGGCCAAACGCTGGTGGTGAGCCTGAGGGGACTCTGGGAGTTAATTCCTACAAGTGACTCATTCACTTAACACAGTCATGTGAACCGGGTTTCATGCAGCTGGAAAGAAGTTACATCGGTTTTATTCTTGTTCATATCCATCATGGCATAAATGCAGTAACAGTGAACCAATGTGAAGTTAAGAAACAGTGGTGAACAGAGATCCTCTAATTTACAATTGCATATCATCATTTGTGCACCAACTTTGTCTTTTATCAATGGCAATACATCTGTGGTATCCGTCGTGCATCACACAAACCTCCCAACAGGAAGGAGCGAGTGCTCTCCTCCCGTAGAAGGTGGATGCCAACCTCTGTTCAATGAACACATCTTTGACGGTTTACCAACATGCCAGCAGTGTTTTTGCAATATTAATAGTTTATATGAGAAAAGGTTGATACGTTGCGTCCATATACTGGTACGATATTAGCAATCAAAATATGATACTATGCTGTAGGAATTTCCCCCCCAAACCCATATAGAAAAATATGTATTTAAAAAGTGGAATAATCAAACAAATGCAAAATAAATAAATGTGTTTTAAAAAAAATCAACATGAAAAGATATAAGGGAAAATGAATTAAGAAATCAAATAAATGGGGGAAATTAATACAAAGGTAAGAAAATAAAGAAGCATGTTCTATATAATACTAAATGGCTAGTTATTTAGAGTTTGGCAGCTGCAGTGGGAGAGATAAAGAGGGTCATTCAGTGTCTCCAGCTCACAAACGTATGTGTGTTCTAGTCTCTCAAAGTGCTCAGGACCTCCGAGTTCTTGCCCTACGTGGTGTTCCTTCAGTCCCCAGACTTCGAGGTGCTCAAGGTGATGAACCAATCAGCTGTGGAGGCCGGGGTGGAGCCGAAGACACTGACGGTAAGAAACACGGGCGCCGTCCTCCTTTACATGTGGAGAAAAAGAACATTGTCTTGAGTCCGGTGCTTTGTGTTCCAGGATGAAGAGCTGCAGAGGACGTGTGACGAGAGTGCTAAGATCCAGGCAGCCTGCGGTCACTACTTCGACCTCAGCATCATCAACGACAACCTGGACGAGACCTACCGCACCGTCAAGGCCGCCCTGGAAACGGTTTCTAAAAACCCCCAGTGGGTCCCTGTCACCTGGGTTTTCTAAAGGAGGCCAGCGAGCGCAGAGGAGGAAGAAAACTATGCCACTGTGTAAATAATGGAAGTTCTTTATTCTCCGTTTAGTTTTCCTGAAGGTGAATTTGACCGCAGCCTATCAGCAGAAACCCATTCTCTTGCTAAACCAGCTGCATTGCAGATACATTGCAGGGTATTTTCTCATAAAGTGTGTGAATAAGACGTCCATTATTTAAACAGGATGATATTTTTCTGGGTGGCGAGGACGGGACGGAATGAGGCGGAGAAGAAGCAAGTGAAAAAAACCAACGCGTTGTGAATGTCAGTCCCTATTTTTGCATGGAGCAACTTTTGTATGTTTTTCAATGATCTGTTTTGTGTTATTACTGATAATCATCAGCAGACTTTCATTACGTACATATCATGATCAATATATAGACACAGAGTCACGGCCCCTCTGGGCTGAACATTTTGGAAATAATCACCATTGCTCATCAGGACTTCAGAGATAGAGATCTTAATTATTATTTAACAGACATTCACACATTTTTTTTAATTATTTCAATTCCTGCTTGGTTTTATGACACACTATTTTCTGGTGGTAACAGCAAATCTGGTTTAAGTCTGCAGGCCCCAGCAGAAACAAATGATTGTCGCGTTGCCTTCCACCAGTAGATGGATCTGATCTAAGATCAGTTCCCAGTCAGACATCCATCATGAATACAGTGTTAGCGGAGATCTAAAGACCCCCGTTATGTTTGTCTGGATACAAACACACACAGGTAATGCTGTACAGAAGCTCTGTTCTCATTCAACATTTATAGAATTTCATGGGTAACACTCACTAATATAATTCCTAATTTGCACTTTTTTATTTGTAGTATTTATTATTTAAAATAAAACAAATTGGTTGTATTTATGAAATCGGTTGTAAAAGGTCTGGTCCCAAACAAATGAACTGAACTGTGAATTAGGTTTTGGGGGAAACATATTGTGTGGTGGATTAGTCCACATCAGGAGGTCTGGATGATGGACTTCCACCAGGAAGCTGATGTCAGTGTCCCGTCAGAACCAAGAAGTTCCATCTTTGTTTTGTTTCAATGTCGTCGTCATTTTTAATCTGTGTAGTTTCATTTTGTCCGTTAAACCACGCGTTCAAACTGATTCTAATCCAATCTGTCTCTCTGGAAACGTAATTGCACTGAGGTACCAGACTCTGGTCGGTACCAGACTCCTGCCCAGTAGTTCCACTATATGACACTTCAATGATAACCTTCAGATTGTCATCAGTAAAAATATGTCAACAGTTAGCTCTCGAGTGAACAACACAGCACAAAGGAGGCAGAAACCCAACGAAGCTGAAGCCCTTCAAAATAAAAGTGTGAAAGCATTAAGAGGATTTAAATTAACCTTTGGAATGTGTTATGCACTCTTGGGCCACTGTCCATGTTATACTGTCCATGTTGCACTGTCCATGTAATACTCTGTGTTACACTGTACATGTTGCACTGTCCATGTAATACTCTGTTACACTGTACATGTTACAGAGTCCATGTAATACTCTGTTGCACTGTACATGTTACACTGTACATGTAATACTCTGTGTTACACTGTACATGTTACACTGTACATGTAATACTCTGTGTTACACTGTACATGTTACACTGTCCATGTAATACTTTGTTACACTGTCCATGTAATACTGTCTGTGTTAGACTGTCTGTGTTAAACTGTACATGTTACACTATACATGTAATACTCTGTGTTACACTGTACATGTTACACTTCGTGTTACACTGTCTGTGTTACACTGTCTGTGTTACATTGTCCGTGTAATGCTCTGTATTACACTGTCTGTTACACTGTGCATGTTACAGTCTGTTACACTGTACATGTTACAGTCTGTGTTACACTGTCTGTCTTACACTGTACATGTTACAGTCCGTGTTACACTGTACATGTTACACTGTCTCTGTTACACTGTCCGTGTTACACTGTCTCTGTTACACTGTCCGTGTTACATTGTCCGTGTAATGCTCTGTATTACACTGTCCATGTTACACTGTACATGTTACAGTCTGTTACACTGTACATGTTACACTGTACATTTTACAGTCTGTTACACTGTACATGTTACAGTCTGTGTTACACTGTACATGTTACACTGTACATGTTACAGTCTGTTACACTGTACATGTTACAGTCTGTGTTACACTGTCATGTTACAGTCCATGTTACACTGTCTTGTGTTACACTGTACATGTTACAGTCCATGCTACACTGTCTGTGTGACATTGTGTTACACAGTCTGTGTTACACTGTACATGTTACACCGTCTGTGTTACACTGTCCGTGTTCACTGTCTGTGTTACTGTCCGTGTTACACTGTACATGTTACAGTCCATGTTACACTGTCTGTGTTACATTGTGTTACACAGTCTGTTACACTGTACATGTTACACTGTGCACTGTACATGGTACACTGTACGTGTTACACTGTGCACTGTACATGAAACACCGTATGTGCACTGTACATGGTACACTGTACGTGATACACCGTATGTGCACTGTACATGGTGCCAACTGCAGAAAGCAGCTTGTTTGTACTCAAACGTTTTATTGTGGCAGCTACTGAATACTTTTCATGCCCAAAAATTCTTTAGGGATATATGAAAAAAATGACAAATAAGTGACCAGTTTTGTGCCATAGTCGAGGACATTTGAGTCATTCTTTATAAAATGACATTTATATGTATGCTCTAGTTTTTAAAAGTGGCTTTGAAATAGCAGATATTTGTGTGGCAGCTATATTCGCATCTATGGACTTTGATGTTCTTGAGGTCCCTTCTGAACCTCACGGTGTCCTTTTGCTATGAAATCTTACAACTGCAATAAAACCATTTCTGTCACGTATCTTTACTTCTTGGTGTACACCTACGCTGTGTTCACATCGAATATGAGGCAAATTACTCATTCACACACATTCAACGATGATGCCGAGGGGGGGTTCATGTCCTTTGGGGTTCATGGCATCAGAGGTGCTCGGTGAACTTCACAAAGCTGGATTCACTGTCGAGCAGGACAAACATCGGCTGGTTTACTGCAATTGGAGGAACCCAGAATAAAGTATTTATATGTGATTTAGTATCAATAACTAAATGAAAAGGATGCTGAAATAACTCCATAATGATGGTGATCAGTAAAAAATTATGTCATGCTTTGTTAGGTCTATCTGCAAGACCACAAGCTAACTACTTGAGAAAGAAAAGTGTTACCTTGAAGGGGTGCAGGGATTTACAGTACTTCTGTAAGTTCAAGGACCTCACAGTAGACGGCTTAAAGGACCACACCAGTGTTACTACATGTCATTGGCCACCTAGTTTACATAAATCTCTACCATGTTTACAGAAATTGCTTTATTTATGATATATTGTGAGATACCCGCGACCCTGAATACAGGATAAGCGGTAGAAAATAGATGGATATTGTGAGATACTTTGTTTACATTTTGTCCATATTCAATAAAAGATACAGAATGTTCCTGAAAAAATGTTTGTCATGTCTAGTTAAAACTCACCTCGTCCTTAAAATCCTTCTCCTAGCTCAAATTCCAGTTAGAAGTTCAGTTCATGTAAGTTCATGTAAATATGTCTATTTTTCCAAGTGTAATAGCATTCAGCTCAGTTGGCTCTGATGTGATTGACAGCTCAGGGGGCGGAACCAAAGTATAAAGGAGGTAAACGATGGGCTGAAAGTTACACATCGGGCTTGTGCTCCAGGGGAGGAGCTGGGTTGGTACGGCCCACTGCGAGGTTGGACCAGTATCTTCTCCATTTGTTCTGTTCGCCTGGAATCTCGAACCCCTTTCGTTTTTCCATCCATCCATCATCATCTGCTGATCCTGTTCAGGGGGGCTGGAGCTGATCCCAGCTGACATTGGACCAAGGCAGGGTTCACCTGTTGAAGAGACAGACAGGTAACCAGTCTATCACAGGGCTGACATGTAGAGACAGACAGGTAACCAGTCTATCACAGGGCCAACGTCTAGAGAAAGACAGGTGTCATGGCCTAGGGTAACCTGACAATGAGGGAGGACGGAGGCGTGATAAGACTGAACAATAATCAGGTTTATTTAATAAACCACCACACAAAAGAAAACAATGCTAGATTAACTTGTAAGTGGGAGCGATCAGTATTGAGTCGTGAGGTGCGAGCTTGTGTTGGGTGTTGGTAATGTTGTGGATGCGTCTTGCATGTTACATCAACCAAAAGATAAACTAAAGGAAGCAGCAGCGGCCGATGCGGCGATCAGGTGTAGGGCACAGCGTCCAGCCACGAGCGCTGGAACCAGGAACCATATATACGTCGCAAACTAGGCGACCCCACCCACCTCATCAGTCCTAATTGGGAGACACAGGGAAACAATCACAGGCAAGGCCTTGCGGCCGTCACATCTCCCCCCATAAAAGAAATCCACCAGATTTCCAATGAGGTCGGTACAGGAACCAATACCACAATGTAATCTAACCAACAACAACTACTACCAACCAACCTACTGCTCATAAATCAAACTCACCTTCACAATATATTTTTAGCACGACCAACCTACACAAAACAGCTATAAAACACACATGGCTATTCAATACATTTCCTTTTTTTTTTATCATTAGTTAACTCTGATGTGTTTAATGTGCAGATTGTATGGCTGGAGGAAAATACATCATCTCTCTCTCTAATGGGTTATGGTCACTTTAGATGACAATGGGCGTTGGGCTACCTTCTAGGTAGACCTCAAAATTTTGCAAAGCCCAAATTAGTGCCAGTGCTTCTATTTCTTTTGTTGAATAATTCAACTGATACGAATTGAATTTCCTAGAGAAATAGCAGACGGGACGTTCAATGGCATTATCATCCTCTTGGAGCAAAACTCTCCAGCTCCCACGTTGCTCGCATCTACGTGCTTTGTGTCGTGTTCGTTTCTCCCTCCTTACCTTAATGTTCCCGGTCAAATTTGACCGGCCTGTTTTAACTGCTCTTACATTAACACAAAAACCACTGATCATCACCAAATGTTATTTTACTCCCCTTTAAGCTGTTAACAATGTCTCAGACTACTGGTTTACATGAATAACTGCAGTGAATATTGAAATTGTACACTTTATTCCAAAATTTGCGTGTATTGTAAAAAAAAAAAAAAAAATCAAAACAGAGACCAAATTCACAAAACATCAGAACATCAGCATGAACACATCATCCATGTGTGAATGTGTGTGTGTGTGTGTGTGTGTGTGTGTGTGTGTGTGTGTGTGTGTGTGTGTGTGTGTGTATATGTGTGTGTATGTGTGTGTGTGTGTGTGTGTGTGTGTGTATGTGTGTGTGTGTGTGTGTGTGTGTGTGTATGTGTGTGTGTGTATGTGTGTGTGTGTGTGTGTGTATGTGTGTGTGTGTGTGTGTGTGTGTGTGTGTGTGTGTGTGTGTGTGTGTGTGTGTGTGTGTGTGTGTGTGTGTCTTCACACAGGATTGGCATTATGCAATCAGGTCGGAATGCGCCTTGCAAACGCAGGCAAAGTCGGAAAGGTTGTGAAGTTCTGTCATCAAATCGGATAACTCGTGAGGGGACATGAAACGGTTGCAGGGACATAGTTGACCAGAATATAGGCCTCCCTGACTCCACATCCCACAGACTTTTTGTAGCCTCATTGTTGGACCGATATACTCCTGCTAAAATCAACAGACCCATGTAGGCTTGGAGGTCTACCTGGTTCAATGCTTTCCATGTGTCTGCAAACACACACCTCCCCTCCAGGTTTGTCATCAGTATAATTTCCATAATGGACTCTGGTAAAAAGAGTTGGAAGCTGGACTTGATGTCATCCACATGAGACGTTGCGTTCCGTGTTGGCCCTGGTGTCATCCTAACAATATCCTAAACTCTTGCTCTGCCTCCTCGGTCCTGGGTGGATGAATACCAGAGCAAGTTGCCATCCTTGGACTGGAATGTCATCTCAGGTGCCTCTTCCCCAGGCGCCTCTTCCTCAGGTGCCTCTTCCTCAGGTGCCTCTTCCTCAGGTGCCTCTTCCTCACCATCTGTTGACTGGTCGGTCTCACAATGGTCTGGGTCAAAATCAGGATCGATGTTGTCTTCTATTTCTGAGACATCCTCCTCTATTTCCGGTTCAACTTCAATCCCCTCTTCATCAGTTTGAAAAAAAAGGTCAAGAGCCTCTCTGGCAGAAAATCATCTGATCAGGCGCCTACTCATTGTGTTCAGAGTGAAAGCAATACACAAATAAAGCTTTATAAAGGTGGTCTGTGTGAATATATGATACATTTTGTATCAGAAAGTGTGGTTCACGTAGGGGAGAGGCACATAAGCGCAGGAAAGAGGTGAGAAGAGGAGACACCTAATTATTCAGTCTGAAAGGGGTTCACGTGGGGTGTAGTGTGTGTGTGTGTGTGTAGTGGCAGTGGTGGATTTGTGGTTGTATACTATCTGATGGATGAACACAAACTAGGGTCACCCATTCATTTCCTATGGCGGTCATTTTTGACCGCGAACACCACAGGTGTTACAAAGTTGATTTAACCACTCAAAATTCAACGAAAGTGGTGATCATCAATTGACCCGAACACGACAAGAAAGGTTAAATGGCGCCTCCATTTTTGGAGCTGCAAGAAGAGGTGCAGACGAGAGAAGATTTTTGGCGCTCTCAAACGCAGCTTGACAAGCAGGTGTCCACACAAAAGGCTTGTTCTTTTTTAACAAGGTTGTCAAAGGTACAGCGACTGAGGAAAAGTCCTTACAAAAACTTTGATAGTAACCTATCATTCCGAGAAATCTCATTAGTTCTCGCTTACTGGTCGGTGGTGGGTCACCATCTATGGCCAGGACCTTCGCACGCACGGGGCGCACAAAGCCTTGCCCAACCACTCTACCTAGGTAGGTCACCGTCGCCCTGGCGAACTCACACTTCGAGTGAACAAGTGGCAAAGCCGTTCCAAATGTGAACTCCAGGTGGCGCTATGTACAACTACGTCGTCTAGATAGACTGCATAACCGTCCAAATTTGCACCTACCTGGTTCATCAACCTTTGGAATGTAGCGGCAGCGTTGCGTAAGCCAAACGCCATGACCTTGTATTCGTATAACCCACTGGGCGTAAGGAAAGCGGAAACCCACGTGACCCCACTTGGTCTACACAGTCCTACATTCTAGGGAGGGGAAATGAATCGGGTTTCGTGACACTATTCAAATTTCTATAATTGGTACAGAACCGATGCGTCCCATTAGCCTTTTTAACTAAAAGACAAGGACTCGTCCAGCTGGAATATGACCTTTCTGCCAGATCATTCTGCAGTAAATACTTCACTTCGCCTTCTAATATTTTCTGCCTCTCCCCAGAAACTCTATAGAAGCGTTGTCGAATTGGAATGGCCTCGCCGACATCAATATCGTGGCTAATTTGAGTAGTCTGAGTGGGTGTATCGGAAAATAGACACGGAAACTCGTTTATCAGCGCCCCCAACTCAGACGCTTGATCAAGAGTGTTGTGGAAAAATGAATCTGCCCAATAAAGATCAACAACCAGGATCGCTTTTTCTCCGAGGTTTATTCCACTAAGTATTCTCATCTGCAGAAGAAAGTACTGATCACCCCTGCCTTCTGATGCAAAGGTCCAGAATCAGCAGGAACGACCGGAGTCAAACAACAATCTCCCTTTTAAGGAGGAGGAATCATGGACAAAGGACGGATCATGTCCTATCTTACAAAGACAAGATGTACAGGCAAGGTCAAGATTTACAGAACACAGGCGCCATAGTCCTGAAATTATCTTATGTCAATGTGGCACTCATGTTCATATCATCTACAAACAGGCATTCATTTTCGTCATAGCATAACAGTTAAAAGAGGAGATGCGGACCGACGTCTGGCCTGACAAATATTCTGATTATAAATTACAAACATCCAAAATTCCCATTACAGTCCCCCCTTTGAACATTTTATGTTCACTAGAAAAGGTAATTTATAATTGTCTATGTCTCTAATTCACGGCAAGGTTTAACAGGGCATGCATTGAACCTGGAGAAAAAGCCTTTTATATTATGAAAGAATAAATCATAAGCTGTTCTTAATTGCATTCTTCATTACACATGCATGTGGAAATAGTGAACAAGCAGGAACAGAACCTCTTTCCCAGGAGTATACAACCTTCCATACTCTACTGATAACATGTCTGCTATGAGCACAATAATCACAAATATACCAATAATAAGGAAAAAGAAATGGATAATTATTAAAAAAAGAACCCTCCAACCCTGCTTTCTCTTTCTGATACAGACCACCTTTCCCTCAAACATACAGGTCATGTGTAGTGACCTGGTGCTTTGAAACCTTCACCTTACAGGGAAAATGATGCACAAAATATGATTAGCAGGTGGAGTGAGGATATAACATACATGTATCTGAACAAATTTCTACCTCAGGGCCCCATAACCTACCATCGTAGCTCAGCTGCTTTCTAAAATCTACAGCCCCTTGACAAAGTCGTTTGCCATTCTTCACCGGGTTGAGACGAAGGGCTTCTAAACCACCCTCCCCCTTTGTAGCGGACTGGTTGAGCTGTAGAAGGTAAAGGAACTAAGTTCGGACAGGTAGACAGGCGGTTCCTGAGTGAGACAATTCGCACACAATTACATTTCAAGGTTCACACAAAAAGGGTTTTATTATTAAGCATGAAGTTGTAGTGTAATCACCTTCTAACATCTATGTGTGAGTTAACATATCAGATTGACTCAATATCTGAATCCAAAAAGGGCGGTACCCACAGATCTTCATCTGGAACCATGGTGATTCACAGGTACTGTCCTACGGCAGAGCTCACCGCCGAACCCACGAGAGCTCGGCAGCAGGGCAGTACGCAACAAACGACCAGCAACATTACAACCACAACCATCAACACAGGTGATAGGAATCTGATGGCGGTCAGTAGTAGTGACTGTAATGAGTGTGAAAATATTCCAGGCTCCGCACAATGGCAACAGAAGGCAAGAGTCTGGCGAGATAGCAAGACCCACACCAGCCTGGTCTCAAGGACTGATAGACGTGCTGTCCACACACCCACACATGCTGTCTCAATGCACCAAACCCATCGCTAGAGGGCATGGTTACCACGGGGTTGTCCTCCCCTTCTCTGCCTAGACTGTGTGTATGTGTGAGGTTCAATCTGCCAAGGTAAGGGTTCACGCCCCTGCACTCAGGTTTGGTGTATCAATCAAACATCGCTTGGGAGGAGCTTGGTGTAAGCGATGTCCGGCACTCTCTCACAAAGCACACAGCTCCTCGTTGCCGTGTGGGATTTGTTGTCATTATTGAATGGTGCACCTCACTCAGAGCAGTTGTAACATTTCTGAATCTCACCGCGGATCCTTCGTAGCTGACGACGCTGATGTTCAAATCCTCCAACCAAGGAGCAAGGTTTGTGATGATTCGTTCTGGTGATTCCACAGGCTTGGTGAAGGCCACCATGACCCCGATGGTCTTAGAGATGTTCAGTGGCCAGGGTGCCACAGGCAGTGCTGTGCCCACGCCATTGGGGAGTTGGGCGCAGACATACAACTCTCATTCGTCACCAATCTGGCGGCCAGAGCGACGGCTCGGTACCAGGCGTTCTGTTCCGGCAGGGTGACCGGAACGACATCCAGCGTGGGTAGTTCTGGTCGGTCCAGGCCTGCGAGGCCGAAGTAGGGCTCGATCTGCAGCAGGAGAAGCAGGAGGAGATGCGTAGTCAGCAGGTGCAGCTGACGTCGCCCCCCATTCTGGAGTGGCGGGCTGCTGAAGGTCGATGCCATCTGGCTCTCTCTGATCGGCCTGTGTAGGAGCGTTGGCTGATGGCTCTGGGATCCTTCTGCAGTGGCTGGCGTGGATCCAGGTGGCTCTCTCTGCGATCTTTACTGCAGTTTCTGTGACGAGCAGCACCTGGTATGGCTCGTTCCACCTTCGTGATCGCCAAGTTTTCCTTCTCAGATCTCGGACCACGACCCAGTCACCTGGCTCCAGGTTATGCAGTTTTTGTGTGGTGGTTGTTGGCAGTGCGTCTTTCACCTTTGGGTTTTGAAGTTTAATTTCAACGGTTCTTCGAGCAGCGATCGCCTTTTGAATTTTGACTCGGTGCACCTTTAACCCCTGATGATACTCGGTGTTGGGGTCATCCGTTTGTGTCCACTCAGTTGCATCGATGCATTTTTTCAGCCAAGGTTCCAAGTTTTGTGACTCCCCTCGTGTCCCATGGTGGGGATGGGGGTCTGTCTCTGATCCAGATGCGCCCGTCACTCTCCCCGGCCCTCCGGCTAGTCAATCCCCCTCGTTGCGCCCTCTCTGGTGGTTGTTCTGCCATTGTCCACGCTCCGGACAATCGTTTCGCCAATGTCCAGGTTTCCCGCAGATATGACAGCTGTTGTCATGCGCTCTGGGCCTCCGTCCACGCCCTCTGCCTCGTCCGCGCCCTCCATTTCGATTGTCTCTACCCTCCCAGCAGTTTCCCTCGTACTGCCTTGACAAGGGCCGGTCACGTCTCTGTCTGTTGGCGCTGTTATCTGCATACAGGCTTAGTTGGGCCATTTGTAATTTGGCGGCCGTTTGCTCCGCCTTGGCTCTCCTTTTGTTGGTGGCAACTGTCTCAGCATGAGTGGCGTGTAATTCTATTGTATTGAGTCGTCCCGTTTGCTAGCCGACGCACATTTCTTTGACCTTTTCTCTGATCTCTGGTCTCAGTCCATTGACAAAACGATCACGTAGATGAGCCTCCCATGCAGAGAGGGGCTGATCATCCCCCATCAGAGCGGGTCGTGAAATGCCGCTGTGGGTGTCGTGCACTTGAGTCAGCCTGGCAAGATATTCAGACGCCAGCTCGCCTTCCTTTTGCTCGCAGGAGGACAATTTTGTTACATCCATTCTGAGGCGGAAAGTGTCTGTGATGCGAGTGGCGAGCTGGCCGATGGCCACAACATAGGCGTGGTTGTCCGCATGGGTCCAGGTGGGGTCTGTCATTTTTAAGTCCTCGTCCGGGTAGCCATTGGCCACCTGGCCCCAGGTTGCCCCCATTTGTACCATGAGCAGCCTGCGCAGCTCCTGAGTGGTAGGCCGGAAGTGCTGGCAGAAAGTCAAAAGTTCCGCTGCATACATTTGTCCCCCATCCCTGACCTTGGGGAACAGGGCAGCAGCCTCTTTCATGTCCGCAAATGTCCAAGGCCTGTGAACCAATTGCACCCCTTGTGCTCCGTTTGCTCCCTCGACCATAGGTGCCTGGATGAAGATGGGTGTATCCTGGGAGTCGTGCTCCGTGTAGTTTAGGTTTTTACTCCTGGTGAAGTAGGAGTCCGGCTGATGCGGGTAGCGAGGGGGTGGTGTGGAGGATCGTGATCGCTGGTGGCCGAGCCCTCTGGCTCTGCCTCTGCCTATTGAGGCCGTCCGGTGGCCCGGTCCCTCTCTCTCCAATGCAGCCAAGTCGTCGATGGGATACAGCACTTGCCGAGGCTGTTGTGCGGGTTGGGCAGCTGCCTGTGCCTGTGGCTGGGCTGGATGGTGGTTGGGTGGTTGATCGACCAGCCTAGCTGGAGGAGCCGAGTCGAGGTCCAGGGTCGCATCTAGTTTAAGACATTGAGAAGAAGGAGGGGGGGAGAGGTTGTTTTTTCCCTGCCTGCCTGTTGTCTCTTTTCCCTCAATTTGGCTTCCTGCAACCAGCTGTCGTAGGCAGCCCAATCAGCTTTGAAAAGCTCCCTTTTTCTACCCCTTCTGCTCTTCCTTTCCCTGTCATCTTTCTCCCTTTGCTTGAGGTTGCCTTTTAGAATTTCCAATTGCCTGAGACTAAAACTGCCTCTATCGGGAAAACCGCACTCAGTGACCCAAATTTCAAATTGATCGACGCAAGATTCACCGTAGTTTGTGATCATATACTGGAGGTTTGGGCTAAGAGCCAGGCCATTATCCCGTTTGCTTTGTGCTGACCCCATTTTCGCGTTTAATTTAGGCTTTCGTTAAAGTCGAACCGGTATGCCAATTGTTTGATTGATTTTGTTTTTGTTCTTGAAAACAGTCCGTAGGCTGAGTTAAAAAACAAACGGCAACAAAACTTTTGAGGAAAGGGTTTTTCCCTTTCTATTCTCTCTCTCCTCTCTCTCTCCCCTGCAGCGGAGGAAGGGAGGGCAGAGGGGGAGCGCTGTTGATGAGACCTTGGGATACCACAAGGTCCCTATTCACAGTTAACACTACTTATAATATATTTCTCCAATCTCCACCACACACACAGACATACAGGCAAAGGATAATTAGAGATGGAAAACGATGAAAAGTGCACAAACGAGAACAACACACAGAAAATGACAACTAGGTTCTGGTCCTTGCAAGGCACCTACTTCACACAATGCAAGCTATAGGGTCCCTTCTAAAGAAAAAAGCGCTTATCACCCATTTGTTGAACCGACTTAACCCGTCTGGGTGAATAACACTGGCAGTGGCCAAATCTGCCAGCTAACTCAGCTGTCCTACTGGCTCGAAGATAGGGATGTGCTTATACCACTGTCTTCCTTTCGATCCAAATACCAGGTGATACCAAGGCTGGTATCCCGATACTAATACCGACACTGATACTGTTGGATGTCCATGTGTATATGAAAATTATGACTTTTACAATGCATTAATATTTCCTGCAAAAGTGGACTTGGAATCGATATTTTGATGTGAAGACATTTGATTCTAAACAAAACACACCCCAAACTGGAAGTATCAATACTGGCGGACCGATATGCACATCCCCACTCGAAGACAACCAAAGAAAACGTTGCTGTAAATCCCTCCAAACGGAACTAGTCCGTGAGACAAACGTTTTTACCAAACCTTATACTTAACAGACTCGAACTGAAAAGAGCAGTTGATCAAGCTGCTGGCCGACCCTTGCACAGACTCGCACTGTATGTCAATAACAAGTGGACTCGAACCACTTGCAAAGGAGGGACTGGAACCCTCGTCTTTGGTACCACAACCAGACGTCAATAACAAGTGGACTCGAACCACCTGCAGAGGAGGGGACTTGACAGACTCGAACTGTACCTCAACCCTCGTCTTTGGCCCACAATTTGAAAAGAAACTCACCGGAGAATATTGAAGAGATCCCTCCACCAGGTTCGCGGGCACCAACAGTGAGAGAGCACGCCCGATAGTTGGACATTAGGCCCCCACGTCCCAGCTGGATTTTATGCCGAGGTTGGAGTAGGAGCGTCGCTCCACTGTGCACAGATTTCACCGTCAGTCCTGTCCGCACGCGCCTCTCACTCTTGGTGCCCACCCAGGGACGCCAATTGTTGTGGAAAAATGAATCTGCCCAATAAAGATCAACAACCAGGATCGCTTTTTCTCCGAGGTTTATTCCACTAAGTATTCTCATCTGCAGAAGAAAGTACTGATCACCCCTGCCTTCTGATGCAAAGGTCCAGAATCAGCAGGAACGACCCTGAGTCTAATGGCAATCTCCCTTTTAAGGAGGAGGAACCATGGACAAAGGACGGATCATGTCCTATCTTACAAAGACAGGGATGTACAGTCAAGATTTACAGAACACAGGCGCCATAGTCCTGAAATTATCTTATGTCAATGTGGCACTCATGTTCATATCATCTACAAACAGGCATTCATTTTCGTCATAGCATAACAGTTAAAAGAGGAGATGCGGACCGACGTCTGGCCTGACAAATATTCTGATTATAAATTACAAACATCCAAAATTCCCATTACAAGAGTCAGATGGCTCACCATTGAACTGGGAACGGAGCTCAACTCAGTTTCCACAGTGGGCAACTCCACCTTTTCCACACAATCACGATCAAAGTATGATTCTAACCAGTCTATCACAGGGCTGACATGTAGAGACAGACAGGTAACCAGTCTATCACAGGGCTGACATGTAGAGACAGACAGGTAACCAGTCTATCACAGGGCTGACATGTAGAGACAGACAGGTAACCAGTCTATCACAGGGCCGACATGTAGAGACAGACAGGTAACCAGTCTATCACAGGGCTGACATGTAGAGACAGACAGGTAACCAGTCTATCACAGGGCTGACATGTAAAGACAGACAGGTAACCAGTCTATCACAGGGCTGACATGTAGAGACAGACAGGTAACCAGTCTATCACAGGGAGACATGTAGAGACAGAC
Source organism: Eutrigla gurnardus (assembly GCF_963514095.1). Lineage (NCBI taxonomy): Eukaryota > Metazoa > Chordata > Actinopteri > Perciformes > Triglidae > Eutrigla > Eutrigla gurnardus. The sequence continues at coordinate 20,691,723 of NC_139931.1, forward strand.
AGGTAACCAGTCTATCACAGGGCTGACATGTAGAGACAGACAGGTAACCAGTCTATCACAGGGCTGACATGTAGAGACAGACAGGTAACCAGTCTATCACAGGGCTGACATGTAGAGACAGACAGGTAACCAGTCTATCACAGGGAGACATGTAGAGACAGACAGGTAACCAGTCTATCACAGGGAGACATGTAGAGAGAGACAGGTAACCAGTCTATCACAGGGCTGACATGTAGAGACAGACAGGTAATGTAGACTATGAGACTCTCTTGAACTTGATATTAGCGGCTAGCTCCACCCGGGTCACTTAGATAAACTGGAAGCAGCTGACATTAACAGCAAGTGAACCCAGAACCTGCTGCTAGCTTTGGACGCAGATGGGATCTGATATCAATATCAAAGAAGTTGAATCTCTTTTATTCCATCACATTTAATTTAGCAGACGCTTTTATCCAAAGCGACTTCCATACCTTCGGGTGCAATTTCTGGGGAACAGTATCTTGCCCAAGGACATTTCGGGATGCAGACTGTAGGAGCCGGGATTCAAACCACCGATATACTTTATTAATCAAGGTAAGATTAAAAGAACCATTTACTGTTTAGAAAAAACTGCCACCACCCTGGGTAATTCCTTGGCCCAACTGACCATGACACACCAGCATATCTGGCTAAGTCAGTCTGGTTTGCCAGATCCAGCCCAAGCTGCTGTCTTGGATCCCAAGATAACTCCTGGGGAAGTGTTTGGGCCAACAGCGTAGGCTGCACCGGATGAAGCCCAGAAGGTCAGGCAGCATACACGTTTGTTACAGCTGCTTAGACAGTCGAGACCCACAGCTCGTGGACAGAGAGGGACGACCTCGCTTTTCAGGACAGAGCTCCACCTGTAGCTCTGGTAATGTGGGACGGGGGTCTCCCCTTTTCCTTTTCCTGTTTCCTTTTTGAATGTTGTCTTACCCTCATGGCCTTCCTAAGTTGTTACTTTTTTTGCTAGTTTAATGCAAAATATGTTCTGTTGTTACCTTTTGTCTTCTGCTTTTGGGTCTTTAAACTCTTTTTTTACACTCCAACTACACGCAACCTTGACAGATACGATACTTTTTGGAGAGATAAAGAGCAAAACATGTGGCCAAGAAAAATCAAAGATAAATTTATACATTTTATAAATATATTATTTTCCTTTTTTATTCTTTCAATTTTTACTAAATACACTATTGAAGTCTCTTTTTTCGTGGCAGCTCTTTTCTATGAATTATTGATTGGTGGTGACTAGGGCTGCTACAAACGATTATTTTGATAGTCGACTAATCACCGACTATTTTTTTCGATTAGTCGACTAATCGGATCATATGTAAATTGAATGTATAACATACAGTTTATCGCAAAAGCATGCAGCTCGTGCTCATGCATCGCACTTGTGCTGCCGTGAAAGGCAAGTTCTGTCTTGCAGATATTGCATTGCACACTTTTTTCTTTTGTTTTCTTAAAATGCTCCCACACTTTTGAGCTCCATTGCCGCCGGGTAGCCATGATACCTGAGAGCCCGTCGGTGACATCAAGGCTGACCCAGATTACGACTACTGCGCATGTGTGTCAAGGACGCAAAGGCAGACACGGCAGAGGAAGGTGCCGCAGCAGTTTTGAGAGAGAACAAAACGACTAGTCGACTATTAAATTAGTTGCCGACTATTTTAATAGTCGACATAATCGTGACTAGTCGACTAATCGTGGCAGCCCTAGTGGTGACAGCCCGAGGCTTTAATACACGTGTTCCTTCATATTTGAGTTTGATAACATTGTTTTTCACATCTTTACACAGTGGAAACATGTGCAGTCATTCACACGTTAACTATTAACTCTTTCTATGAAGGTCATGTACATAATGCATCATAAGCACATTTATAACACATTATAATGCATTTATAATGCTTTATAAAAGTGGTTATACATGTTTATGATCATGCATGACACCTTATTACAAGGTTTATAAAGTATTATATATAAGTGGTGGACATAACGTTTTATAAGACCACGGTACCAATATAGCATATTATTGATGTTTATATGAAATTATTCCATTTCAGAAACTTATGACTGAGCTGAACAGCCAGTCCAAACCCAGAGCAGGTAATTAGCAATTGTGTGATACTAGAACACAATGATAAGGACTCTGTGTCTTTAGTAGGGTTGTCAAAAGTATCGAAACTCAAAAAAGTATCGATACTAAAATGTTGTATCCGGATACGATACTCATTTTCAAAAGTATCGAATAATTCTGTGCACTTTTCAGTTTCAGACTTTTTTTGTAGCAGGTGCAGCTGCTGAGAATACAACATTTCAACAGTGTAATGTTCATGTTAACTGGTTTGGCTAGTGTCATTTAGTTTATTGTTATGCATATAAAGCATAGCCAAGGAAGGAACATTTAAGTTAATTTAGTTTTTATCAGGCTTGCCTAATATTTACAACCTCAAAATATTGTTCCAATTGTTATTGTTTATTTTATTTATTTATTTTTTGCACTACCTCAGACCTGAAACTTGTTATTTTTGCATTTTTTTTGTTAATAAAAATATTTCTTTCAAATTTTGGGGTCTTTTTTTCATCCTTGTGGTATCGAAAATGGTATCGAGTATCGAATATTTTCCTGAGTATCGGTATCGAGTTGAAAATGTTAGTATCGTGACAACCCTGGTCTTTAGAAGTGGCTAAAGGTTGGTAGCTAATGTGTGTGTACCATCCAGGACTCAGATTCTTCTTTCAAACACTGGGCTCACTTGGGCATGGAGGTATAAAGCCTTGTGAATGCTGAACGTATAAAACCTCATGTCCACCACTTATAATACTTTATAAACCTTGTTATAAGGTGTCATGCATGATTAAACATTTAAAACCACTTTTATAAAGCATTATAAATGCATTAAAATGTGTTATAAATGTGCTTATGATGCATTATGACCTTCATAGAAAGTGTTACCGAATACTCAAACTACATATAAATGTACTTTATTATTTCATTTTTACTTTTAATTCCTTCAAATTAGATGTTTACCTTTCAGTTATTTCTATGTATTGTTCTTCTTCTCTCTGTAACGCACTTCAGTAATCCTTCTTTATGGCATATTTCCTGAAAAGCATTTCCAGACAGATTCTAAAAAATGAATGAATGTGTTTCTGAACGTTTACAAATGTATACACAAACCCTGGTCCATTTACCCAGAAAGCCAAGCGGCCCCAGGCCTATCTCATCCCAAGCATCTCCGCTGTGAGAGCATCTTTGTTCCCATCATGCAGTGGAACGGGTGGGCTTCCAGCTGGACACTGAGGCGGCTGTAGAACAGTCACCCTGAGGCGGATCACCACCCGGCGGAGGGTTTCGGGGCCGTCTGATTGGAGGCTGAAGGTGACGGAACAACCGGCTCTCTCTTCTCCACCGGTCTCATGTCCCGGCGTGGAGAATGTCTCATCTGCTCCGCTCTTTGTGGACGGAGACTTTCCAAAATGTCATGCGTTACATTCCACGTCCTCCCTGAACCTTCATAGTCCTCCCTCGTCTCCCCCGTCACTCCCACATGCCCTCCTCCTCTCCTTCTTGTAGCTCCATCTCCTCTCCGTCTCCTCTCCATCCTTCACTCCCGCCTCGTCTCTCCCCTCCTCCGTGATGTGGTGGTGGCTGCTCGGCGTCTCCAGCTGCGTGCTGCTGCTGGGGCTGGTGGTCTTCTTCCTGACCATCGGCCAACGCTACAAGGTGTTCAGTGAGAAGTGTGTGAGGCCGCCGGCGCCACTGGTCACCGACAGCAGGCAGAGGGACGACAGGCTGAAGAGAGGTGAGATTGGATTTTGTGATTGTAGACTGAATGTTGTGGAAAGACTAGAAACGTGGTTTTGCACTTCCTGCCCGGTCTACGAGATCATCTCACTACAGGTACTTGTGTTAGTTACTAGGCTGACAACCATTTCCTTTGCATTGTTGTGGTTGGAGACGAGGACGGAGAGAGAGCTCAAACATGAAGACAGGTTGGGTTCCCATCACGTCCACACAGTAGAAGTAGTTCTGCTGCCTGGCTAACTGTGTTTTAGAGGTTTTTAGATGTGCAGATGTTTCATCACCAGTCCAGGCTGATATGAGGTGGAGCATAGATGCAGTCTGTCAGTGTCAGTGTTGACGATATGAACAAAGCAGACCACACTGACCCTGTGATGCCCCCCTGTAATTCCCGGCAGGCTTCCGTGCAGACCGTGTGCCCCCCGCTCTGGATGCGGTGGTGATCGGCAGCGGCGTGGGGGGGCTGACGGCAGCAGCCCTCCTGGCTAAAGCTGGGAAGAGGGTGGTGGTTCTGGAGCAACACGACCAGGCCGGAGGCTGCACACACACCTTCCAGAATAAAGGATTTGAGTTTGATGTGGGTAAGAAAGCACACAAACGGCCAACAAACGGCCTCGGCCTGAAGAACGTTCCCGCTGAGGAAACCAGCCATGTTCCAACAGATGTTCTTGGTTACGTTAAACATGAGAGAAATATTCCTCAAAACCATCACAGTGCAAATGTTGTGGGGGCCCGACTCACACCGACCTGCAACACACGACTGTTGACTAATTCATACTCTTTAGTATTAGTTTAATATTCAGTATTTGACGGCAACACGGCGTTGTGTTTGAACGGCTCATTCAGATGGTTGTTTGTGTTATTGTACGTCTACACAGTGGTACATCTGCTCAATATATTTATACTGCTGAAAGAAAAAGTGGTAACACGGTCATGTTTATAATGCATCATAAGCACATTTATAACAAATTATAATGCATTTATAAGGCTTTATAAAAGTCTTAAAGAGGAACTACACGACCAAACCACGGTGAAACCAATGGATCTGGGTATTTCCTGGTGTTGGTGGTGGAGTTATCATATTGTCTATAAATATACATAGTGACTGCCCTCTACTGGTTGAACCAAGGCTTTTGCAATTGGAGTTGTGCTATTAGCTGAGCTGGATGCCTTCACTGACATCTTGTAAACTCAGTGAATACAGTAACCGTTACTCTCACAATGTATTCCTGTCACAACAACACCCATAACATAACCGGTTAACATCACATATCACCCAGTCATTACAATAGTATTAATGTATTATCTTTAATATATATGCAGTTAATGTGGTGCCTTTTGTGTTCTGGAACTGTGTAGGAAATCTCATTCCTATCAGCAGATCATGAGTCCGTTACACTGAATCATCTGAGACGACATTTGAGGAGGAGGTTAAAGATTTAGCATGGTTTATGAAGATAAATATTCTGACCTCCTTAAATATTAATCCTATAATTCTTAAAAAGTTCTAAAATGACAAAAGAAATATTAGTAAAAGAATAGACACTGAAGAAAGAAGAAACTACTAAATTACTGAAGGAGACGCTAATGTAATATGATAATCTAAATACTAGATGACTGATTTAGCTTCACTTTGAAATCCCCCCCCCCCCCCCCCCCCCCCACCACCACCACCACCACCACCAGGTATCCACTACCTGGGTCAGCTGCATGAGGGCAGCCTGCTGAGGGTGGCTCTGGATCAGATCACCGAGGGACAGATAGAGTTCACACGGCTGGAGCAGCACTTTGACACGCTGTACCTGGGTCAGCCTGAGCAGCGCAGGTAGGTAAAACAAAACCTGACGGGACCTTCATTTCCAGAGCTGCGTCATCAAATGCATCTTTTTTTGAGCAGATTTTAGAGGCACATTAAAGATAGCTTTAGTTGTAAAGATGTCACACTTCTAATCAAGCAAGAGGCGGGCGTCGCTCAACCACTTCCTTCCTGTTTTGATGCCGGTAGATGTGGTGGGAATGGACAATGGCAAAGGAAGACCACAATTGTTTTTAATATCAATGAAGTGTATATTTCTTCAGTACATTGTGAACCCAAATCCTCTGCTTTTTATTGACATTTTTCCCTCCTCATCCTCCACACTTTAACCTGTTAATCACATTGTTTGCCAGGTCGTACAACGGAGGGCAACCTCCGGTTCTGAAAAATAAAGCCAACGCTTAAGAGCCTTAAGCTGTCATTCTCTCTGCTGGCCACCAGGGGGCGACTCCTCTCTGGTTGTATAGAAGTCTATGAGAAAATGGTCCTACTTCTCTCTTGATGTATTATCTCAGGAAACATTGTAAACATGAGTTTATGGTCTCAATCTGTAGTTTCAAGTCTTCTTCAATCCAGCATGATGTTCATTTAGTACATTATGGTCCATTTAGAGTCCACCAGACCAGAAAGCAGGGGATGCTTTAGGGGCGGGGCTTGACTGCTGATTGTAATATCGATACTAAGATGACTTTAACACTTAGCTTAGAATTTTGTCTGCTTCACACCAGAAGCATTGCCTGACTTTTTACATTTCCACACTTACAGAGGGCTATGACTACTAGCTGGCTTCAAACTAATCCAAACCTTTCCAACCCTCTCTGACCCGCACCCTGGCTTACTTCCACTCAGGGAGTACCACATCCACGCAGGGAAGACTGAGATGGCAGAAAACCTGAAGAAGCAGTTCCCAGGAGAGGAGGCGGCCATTGATGAGTTCATGAGACTGATGAAGGTAGAGTGATGCTCGCTGCTGCCTGGCGACATTGACATTCTGTTTTGAGTTGTCCCGATGATTTGCCTCGTGTCATCCCATGCAGCTACAGTAAATGGAGCACTTTATAGCTGGAACTGCTAAGGGATATGAAACCATTAACTTAATTAAATTTGCGAGTATCATAGAAATAGTTTGCTGTGTTGGGACGCTGTTCATGAGACGCCGAATAGATCAGCTGGATGCACCTTTAGTGCCAAACACGCTCCCATATAGACAGCGCTTCATCAGAAAGGTATATTGCAGATTCTGATGAATAAATGCACTTGCTTGTTTTCCTTTTGCAGCTAGCCTCGCGGCGGACGCCACTTATTGCCACCTTGAAGATTATACCTTACTGGTTGGCTAACTTCCTGATTCGAACCGGCCTATTGGATCGCATATCTTCAGTGTTCAACCTGGCATCAACTAACCATTCCCAAATGATGTCCCGCCTCACGAAGAACAAGGACCTGCAGGCATTGTCTGCCTACCTGTTCTATGGTGATGGGCACACACACACAAACACACACACACACACACACACACACCGTGCACATCCTCCTTAATGTCCATGTTTTATGTCATCTTCAGGTGTCCCTCCCAAAGACTCCAGCTTCCTCATCAACGCTCTCCTTCTTCATCACTACAAGCGTGGTGCGTACTACCCACGAGGGGGCGCCAGTGAGTTTGCCTTTCACATCATCCCGGTCATTCAGCAGGCAGGTGGCGCTGTGCTGGTCAGAGCTCCTGTAAATCGCGTCCTCCTCAATCAGCAGGGGAAGGCCTACGGTGAGAGAGGGAGGGGAGATGGGTGGATGATGCAGTTCTTCTGTGAAACAGCTCCATGTGTTGTTGACCTCCTTATTAGCCTTTGAAAAAGAACTCATCTTTTAAGTCTTTTCAGGTCCGATTGATTGCATATCAAGGCTTCTTATTCTGAAATTCTGTAAACGAACCAATGAAATGACACAGCATTGGAACATTCTCAACATTTAAAACCTGTGTCAAAACAAAAACAATAAGCCACATGTTATATTCAAGGTGCAATTTACAATAATAAAACAACCAAACAAGTGATAAAAAACAACCATAAATAAAGAAAATGAAAAAGGAAATTACATGGCAAAAAAAACCAACAACAAAAAACACAATATGGAATCAAAGTATATGCATAAACTTCACATCACAGCAAATAAAGACATCGTTTTTCAGAATCCAAATCTAAGTTAAACCTTTGATATAGACGTATTTCCTCTTCAAGGCAGATGGGAAACAAACTGAAGTGACAATAGTCACCAGTCAGCTAGTTTGCATTTTCTTTGAAATCAAAAAGATGATTGAAATTTGTCCAAACAAGATTGTTTTTCAGTCAAAGCTTTACTAATAAATGTATAATAGACCAGATCCATTTTATATTATATTATATATAAATATATATATATATATATATATATATATAGAGAGAGAGAGAGAGAGAGAGAGAGAGAGAGAGAGAGAGAGAGAGAGAGAGAGAGAGAGAGAGAGAGATGACTGATTTCTTGTTGAAGACATGCTGAATGTTAACACTATGGATATGTGTGTGTCAGGTGTGACGGTACGTAAAGGACAAGAAGAGGTTGAGGTCCATGCCCCTGTTGTCATTTCCAACGCTGGAATCTTCAACACCTTCCAGAAGTTTCTGCCACAGTGTATACAACACAAACCAGGTACAACGTGTGGACTTTCTATCAGCAAACGTCACATTGCACTTCCTCCCTCAGCTGTCTGTTCCTAATGTGACTGTGTGTCATGTTGGTAGAGATCGAGTCGCTGCTGGGTCGGGTGCGTCATGGCATGGGTTCCTTCTTGGTCTTTGTTGGACTGGATGGAACCAAAGAGGAGCTTGGTATCGTTTCCACCAACTTCTGGATGTATAAAGACAATGACCTGGACACACTGTAGGTTTTTATCTTACTTAATATCATACTGTTGACTTTAGATTTTAGCTTAACTCATTTCATGTTATTTTAACGTGTGTGTGTGTGTGTGTGTGTGTGTGTGTGTGTGTGTGTGTGTGTGTGTGTGTGTAGTATGGAGCGTTACTCTTCTCTGAGCAAAGAGCAGGTATTGGGGAACATTCCCATGATGTTCATCACCTTCCCATCTGCTAAAGATCCAACATCAAACATCAGACAACCAGGTAACACACACACACACACACACACACACACACACTCACGTGTAGGTAACACACACACACACACACATGAAGGTAACACACACACACACACATGTAGGTAGCACACACACATTGGTAACACACGCAGGTAACACACATGTTGGTAACACACACATACACAAACACGTTGGTAACACACCAACACACACATTGATAACACACACACACATTGGTAACACACACACACACACACATTGGTAACACACACACACACATTGGTAACACACACATACACAAACACGTTGGTAACACACCAACACACACATTGATAACACACACACACATTGGTAACACACACACACACACACATTGGTAACACACACACACACACATTGGTAACTGACACATACACAAACACGTTGGTAACACACCAACACACACATTGATAACACACACACACATTGGTAACACACACACACACACACATTGGTAACACACACATACACAAACACGTTGGTAACACACCAACACACACATTGGTAACACACACACACACACATTGGTAACACACACACACACACACACACACATTGGTAACACATGTAGGTAACAGACACACACATGTTGGTAACACACATGTAGGTAACACACACACTCGTTGGTAACACACACACACACACACGTTGGTAACACATGTAGGTAACTCACACTTTGGTAACACACACAATCATTGGTAACAGACACACACACACACATTGATAACACACACACATTTGGTAATACACACACACATGTTGGTAACACACATACAAAAGTTGGTAACACACATGTAGGTAACACACACATGTAGGTAACACTCACACATGTAGGTAACACACACACATGTAGGTAACACACACATGTAGGTAACACTCACACATGTTGCTAACACACAAACACTTAGGTAACACTCACATGTAGGTAACACACACACATGTAGGTAACAAACACATGTTGGAAGCAGTGTGTCCTCCTGTGGGATGGATGAGATACAGCACAAAACAAATCCTCCTCTGCCTGAGTGCTTGTGATGACGATTAGCACAATCACACACTAGCTGTTGGAATCTAAAGTCATGTATTACCACACGATGCAAAGTTTAGCCACTATCAACACATGTTCTGGACGACCGAGTAGTTTCAAAAGCAAAACAAGTAGAACATGTCTCTTTTGTCTATATCTCTGCAGGGAAGTCCTGCATGACGCTGCTGACCATGGCTCGCTATGAGTGGTTTGAGGAATGGGAGGGAACCAAGCTTGGCAAGAGGGGACAGAACTACCAGGATATGAAGAACGGCATGGCACAGGAGCTGCTGGAGTGGGCACTTAAAATCTTCCCTCAACTAAGAGACAAGGTAACGTTTCCAAACTCAAGGTTCCCTTTCTCACTGGTTTTCCTGGGAGAGACAACTTTACCCAACTTCCAGCGTTCCATTGATCCCGGTGAATGAATTAATCAAATTCAGATCATTTTGCATATCAAGAAAGTTTGTCATAGTTTGTTGTCGTATAAAAGATACATTGAGTTTTATCCAGCAACACTTTTTTATCAACGTTAACGTTACATCCTGGTACCCAACACACAGAGAGACCTGTTGTTATAGTAACGTTACATCCTGGTACCCAACACACAGAGAGACCTGTTGTTATAGTAACGTTACATCCTGGTACCCAACACACACAGAGACCTGTTAATATAGTAACGTTACATCTTGGTACTCAACACACAGAGAGACCTGTTAATATAGTAACGTTACATCCTGGTACCCAACACACAGAGAGACCTGTTGTTATAGTAACGTTACATCCTGGTACCCAACACACAGAGAGACCTATTGTTGTAGTAACGTTACATCCTGGTACCCAACACACAGAGAGACCTGTTGTTGTAGTAACGTTATATCCTGGTACCCAACACACAGAGAGACCTGTTGTTGTAGTAACGTTACATCCTGGTACCCAACACACAGAGAGACCTGTTGTTATAGTAACGTTACATCCTGGTACCCAACACACAGAGAGACCTGTTGTTATAGTAACGTTACATCCTGGTACCGAACACACAGAGAGACCTGTACTTATAGTAACGTTACATCCTGGTACCGAACACACAGAGAGACCTGTTGTTATAGTAACGTTACATCCTGGTACCCAACACACAGAGAGACCTGTTGTTGTAGTAACGTTACATCCTGGTACCCAACACACAGAGAGACCTGTTGTTATAGTAACGTTACATCCTGGTACCCAACACACAGAGAGACCTGTTGTTATAGTAACGTTACATCCTGGTACCCAACACACAGAGAGACCTGTTGTTATAGTAACGTTACATCCTGGTACCCAACACACAGAGAGACCTGTTGTTATAGTAACGTAACATCCTGGTACCCAACACACAGAGACCTGTTAATATAGTAACGTTACATCCTGGTACCCAACACACAGAGACCTGTTAATATAGTAACGTTACATCCTGGTACCCAACACACAGAGAGACCTGTTGTTATAGTAACGTTACATCCTGGTACCCAACACACAGAGAGACCTGTTGTTATAGTAACGTAACATCCTGGTACCCAATACACACAGAGACCTGTTGTTATAGTAACGTTACATCCTGGTACCCAACACACAGAGAGACCTGTTGTTGTAGTAACGTTACATCCTGGTACCCAACACACAGAGAGACCTGTTGATATAGTAATGTTACATCCTGGTACCCAACACGTAGTATCGTGTCATCTTCATAATTACATATTATACAAAATCAGACTTTCTTGATGTGCAGATCTTTTCAATTGACAAACATCATCAAAAGTTGATCTCTTGCCATATTTTATCTGAAATAAGGTCCCATTGGGTGACATTGCAAGGGGCGGGGCTTATCCCACAGTGGTCCTCGATGAGTGAAACACCAGTGTCATCAATCCATTGCTGTCGCTTTGATCCAGACAGTATTTCCGTTGGTTTCTTCCCTTTCTTTCTAATATAAGCCTGCATGTTGATGTCTCCAAAACCTTTTCTCCCTCCGATGTCCTTCGTGTCCAGGTGGTGATGGTGGATGCTGCCACTCCTCTCACTAACGTCCACTATTTGGGTGCTCCAAGAGGTGAGATGTACGGTGCTGAGCACAACCTGGAGCGCTTCACCCCAGACACGGTTGCTAGGACGCGACCACAGACGCCAATCAGTGGACTTTACCTGACCGGTGAGCTGACAGCCGTCATCATCAGACTCTGCAGAGCCTGATACACGTCTGCTTCATGGTTGTGTGTGTGTGTCCCGTGCAGGTCAGGACGTCTTCTGTAACGGCATGGCTGGAGCGCTGCATGGCGGACTGCTCTGTGCCTCGGCAGTCCTCAACCAGATCCTCTACATTGACCTTCTAGCCCTGAAGAACCGCATCAAAAACAAAAAGACCAATCACAAGATGACCTAGTAGTGACAGGGCTGTAGTGGAGGGTGTGTTGTCTTGCAAAGCATTACACACCTGCATCTGTTGCACGTTCATTAGGTGAGGCAACTTTTAGAGCATATTTCAAACATGAATGTGCTCAAATTGGGTTTAGTTTCTGTTTTTAGGGTTATTTGTTAGGTTCTCCACTTAACTCTGTATCCTCATGTTAGTACCACTTTATCTTCACTTTAACAGCAGCCATAGGAATAAAACAGGAGGACGGACATTGATCTGGTTTCAGTAGGTTGAACTGTGTAGCTCATGTAAGCTGTATGGTCAGAACATTATGCCTACATCATGCATGCTTAAACACAAACAGAGGGCACGGAGACGAGGGAGAAACTGGGCACGCAAAAGTGGATAGAGGGAAACGTGGAGAAAGTAAAGATGGTGCAAGTGATTCAGTATATAAAGGAACAAGATGACGGAGGAGAAGGTGATTAGGAAATCATTCTGAAAGATCAGAAAAATGGTCTAGAGTCCGGTGGTTCTCAACTGGTCTGGCTTCGGGACCCTCCATCACTCCTTAATGACGAGCCGAGACCCAGATCAAGGATCATCATGTATTTAATGAAAAGATCTGGAAGCAGAATATCACAGTTTCTTGTCCTCCTTTGTCCTTGGCGTAAGAAAATGAATGTTTCATGTAGTTGGTGTCGCCATGCTAATTAAACATACAGTCGCATTGTGATACAATCACTCACTTCAATTCCAATCATGAGTTCAGAAGGTGTTTCTAAGTGAGAAGTAGCAGCACCCCTACACACACACACCGGTCCACACAGCAGCACCGATGCAGATGTTGTCCAGCCATCCATCTTCTATCGCTTATCCTGTATTCAGGGTCGTGGGGGGCTGGAGTCTATCGCAGTCATTGGGTGAAGGCAGGGTACACCCTGGACAGGTAACCAGTCTATCACAGGGAGACATGTAGAGACAGACAGGTAACCAGTCTATCACAGGGCTGACATGTAGAGACAGACAGGTAACCAGTCTATCACAGGGAGACATGTAGAGACAGACAGGTAACCAGTCTACAGGGCTGACATTTAGAGACAGACAGGTAACCAGTCTATCACAGGGCTGACATGTAGAGACAGACAGGTAACCAGTCTATCACAGGGCTGACATGTAGAGACAGACAGGTAACCAGTCTATCACAGGGCTGATATGTAGAGACAGACAGGTAACCAGTCTATCACAGGGAGACATGTAGAGACAGACAGGTAACCAGTCTATCACAGGGAGACATGTAGAGACAGACAGGTAACCAGTCTATCACAGGGCTGACATGTAGAGACAGACAGGTAACCAGTCTACAGGGCTGACATTTAGAGACAGACAGGTAACCAGTCTATCACAGGGCTGACATGTAGAGACAGACAGGTAACCAGTCTATCACAGGGCTGACATGTAGAGACAGACAGGTAACCAGTCTATCACAGGGCTGATATGTAGAGACAGACAGGTAACCAGTCTATCACAGGGAGACATGTAGAGACAGACAGGTAACCAGTCTATCACAGGGCTGACATGTGGAGACAGACAGGTAACCAGTCTATCACAGGGCTGACATGTAGAGACAGGCAGGTAACCAGTCTATCACAGGGCTGACATTTAGAGACAGACAGGTAACCAGTCTATCACAGGGCTGACATGTAGAGACAGACAGGTAACCAGTCTATCACAGGGCTGACATTTAGAGACAGACAGGTAACCAGTCTATCACAGGGCTGACATTTAGAGACAGACAGGTAACCAGTCTATCACAGGGCTGACATGTAGAGACAGACAGGTAACCAGTCTATCACAGGGCTGACATTTAGAGACAGACAGGTAACCAGTCTATCACAGGGCTGACATTTAGAGACAGACAGGTAACCAGTCTATCACAGGGCTGACATTTAGAGACAGACAGGTAACCAGTCTATCACAGGGCTGACATGTAGAGACAGACAGGTAACCAGTCTATCACAGGGCTGACATTTAGAGACAGACAGGTAACCAGTCTATCACAGGGAGACATGTAGAGACAGACAGGTCCATCCTGCATGTCTTTGGACTGTGGGAGGAAGCTGGAGAACCCGGAGAGAACCCACGCTCACACGGGGAGAACATGCAAACTCCATCGAACGGAATGGAAGCCAGGACCCTCTCGCTGTGAGACGACTGCAGATGTTGTATTTTCCAAAATGTTAAATTGTACAGAATGTATTGATTTCCTTATGCTGTCACTCTTCACAATGTATGAATGTATGTTTTGAACAACTACTGTATGGACTGCCATTAACCCACCTCCACACAGCGTGTTCCCCAAAAGATGAGTTGTAATAAACTTTGATAATAAACCTGCAAAAGGGAATTCCATTCCGTTCAGCCTCCGCAGCACTTCTGCTGTACGTGTAGTACTAATTAATATAGACTTAACTTTGAATCCAAAATATAGTCCTTTAAAGTAGGTTTATGGTTTGGGGGAGTGTAAACCCAGTGCTATCTGTTCACTATAGTGCAAGTCAGGATGTGGCTATGAATCTATACAAATTTAGATATTGGCCAGCTGGCAATCCCACAAATGCACCAGAATACAGAAAATCACATTACTAAATTCAGAATTGTATGGGGGAGGGCCCCCAGACCCCCTTCCTCCATTTGCATCCACTTTTGCACAAATAGGGTGGGGTCTTTATGCATCTGTGCCCAGGGGGACAGTAGTTCGTTATCCGTGACGTTATTAATAAAATTCATAATGGAACATTATAGTGTGACAATTGTGTCAATAATTGTCAAGCACGGGTGACTCCACGGTAATAGGAGGGGCATTTACATTTAGGGCATTTAGCAGACGCTTTGGTCCAAAGTGACTTATTTGTCGAAAGAAAGAAAGAAAGAAAGAAAGAAAGAAAGAAAGAAAGAAACCACAACATATCATTGCCGATAAAGTAAGAGCGAAAAAATAGAAACAAGTGTTAGGTCCTCATCTGAGTAAAGTAGTAGCTGTTCTTCAGCAAACATACCTTAAGAACAGTGCTATGATCACAGTGCTAGGTAAGAACGTGGAAGTGTGGGGGGGGGGGGGGGGGGGCTATGCAGAGTCGAGGTGAAGTCTGAACAGGTGAGGCTTGAGCCTTTTTCGGAAGATGGCAAATGACTCTGCTGTCCTGACATTAGTCGGGAGTTTGTTCCACCACTGAGGACCAGAACAGAGAAGAGTCTGGACTTTGCTGAGCGACATTTGTTTGATTTCAGCGATGGTGGTACCAGCCGGCCAGCTGAAGTAGAAGAGCGAAGTGCTCGCTTCGGGGCATGAGGTTTGACCAGTGTTTGAAGGTAGATGGGTGCCGTTCCATTGATGGCCCTGTCATCATCTTGAATTGAATGCGTGCTGCAACAGGGAGCCAGTGGAGGTCACGGAGGAGGGGGGTCACGTGGGAGAATTTGGGTAGATTGAAGATAAGGCGTGCAGCAGCGTTCTGGATACGCTGCAATGGTTTAATCGCAGAGGCCGGGAGTCCGGCCAGGAGAGAGTTGCAGTAGTCAAGGCAGGAGATGACCAGTGCTTGGACCAGGAGTTGCATTGCATCCTTTGTGAGGAGGGTCCGAATCCTGCGAGGGCAAATCTGCAGGATCAGGCCACAGCAGTGATGTTGGGGGTGCAGGATAGGAAAGGTTTGGGCTGGCCCTGGTCATATGTAATGAAAGTCACAGACTGAACTGCACTTTGATACTGGACAAAAGGTACCAATGGGACAGAAAAGGAGAGAAATCTGTTTATGTCTGCGTGACTACAATGTCAGTATGACCAATTATAATTGTATCAACAACACAATTGGCCGTCAGATATCTAACAGTGTTGCCATGAAAACATTAGCCTCGACAACAGCCAGAAAACAAATTCTGTAAAGTGTAAAGTGGAAAAGTGAGGTCATTTCTGAGAAGTAGAAATAAGAAGAACAGGCCCACGTGGCTGAATTAAAGTATTGTCTTTTGGTTTGGAGAGCTAATTGGACCAATGATGAGAAAAGTATTTTTGCCCAACATATTTATTGGTTATTGATTACACAACTGGAACCTGGTATAATCTGGTATTGTTATTATCGATATTGATAGCAACGGTGCGTCACCTGTGGATATGAAGTAACGCTTTTATTCTGAAAACATCCTTTCCGCCGACCAGATCTAAAGAGAACTTCCGGTTTGTGTAAGGCGGAACAAGCGGCCCTACGGAGGGAACAAAGGACGTCTGAGTGTGTATGTTTCCAACCCAATTACTTGAAAATGTTACATTTTAAAATGTGTTACTTTGGTGTTGAACCGACTTATGTGTATTTATTTGGCAGTTAGCGTTAAACTAGCTACGCTAATTAGCTAATGAATGCTACCCTCATGTTACGTTAGCGGGAGTTAGTATTGTTCGTTAGCTTAGCTTCAGCGCAACGTTTTGCTAACATTTTGCTAGCGTTGCACACTTATGAAGTGTGAGCCGGTCTGCATGGACGCGTGTTTGTTTGTGTTTTGGGGGAGTACGTTGCTTTGAAATATATCAGATTAGACATTTATGACATTATTTTGAGGAAATGGTCTCCTTCTCTTCGCAGATTTGACTTGAAGGCCAAGCCGGGTACACTAACGGTTTAGTCCCGTCAGCCATTGTTATCATTCGTCGGTAGTCGTTCATTTTAAATAATTTACCGGACTTTTGCGAGTCTGTCTACAAAGCTACTAGCTGTAATAGTGGAGGGGTTGCAGTTCACCTAGTTTGTGTGGCTGATTGTTTTCCCTTGTGTTTTCCAGGTTAACTAACATGGAGTAGTCTGCTTTACGCAGCCTCGTCTCACGCCACGATGTCAAGTAAGTAAACATGTTCTTATAACAATGTTCCAAAATAAAGGTCACTCCATTTCTGTGTTCCTGTTATTGGGGTTTAGGCATATGCGATAGTTATCACTAGTTTGACTATTTTTCGTGTGCATACAATAAATGATTTAATGGTATAAAATAAAGATGATTCTACATTAAAATAACTATCAAATCTAGAAAGAGGGTATGAGTGGAATCATCAAAATGGTTTGTACTGGGTGTAGCTCAGCAGATACAGGGGGTCGTCCTTTAACCACAGGTTTGATCCCTGATTCCTACTCTGTTGAAGTTTACTTGAGCAAGACACTGGACCAGAATCTGCTCCCCCGGCACCGATTACATGCATAGGTCACCGTCATGTATGCGCCCAAGAGTATATTTAAAATCACATTCTCAATTAACTTGGAATTACGTAGAATTACTTTACAATTATTAAAAGAAAGCTTTCAAATTTTGTTTAGAATAACCAAAGAACCATTTCTGCTATCTGCATAAACCTAAATATTCAATCAGGCATAACTTGAAACCCTGTTAAGATCGCAATCATGGGGAAGTGAAAAATAGAACCGGACTTAAAAATACAGAATGCAAACTTTTTTTTAAATGTATTTATCTCTTATTCAAGTTTTGGTTAGGTTAATGTTAAGTGGTACCAGTATGTTTCATGTACAATTTTAAGAATTGTGTGACATTATTGGAATAAAATAGTGAATAGCAATTATTTTGAACAGGATAATCCTGACATAAGGTTCTGATTGTCCCATGCTACTATGAACATTGATGCAATATAAACAAAGATGAGGTTAGCCGGGCTCCTAGACTGATGATTTGAATCATCATCATCAATATTGAGTTGTATCACAATATTACGAAAACAAATAAATACAAAATTTAATTAATTCAAGATCATACAAAGTGTAGCAATAAAATGCAAAATACGCACATGGTGGGTTATGTCAATAACAGACTGACATTGATTTTTTTCTCACCCAGAACGACCATCCTACGCCCCTCCCCCTCCTCCCCCACCCACCACAGTAAGTGTCCAACTTGCAGTTCTCGTGTCAGAATTGACTGAATTTACAAAAAGGCCATGTTAGTTCTGTACACTCTTTTGGTTTCTTTTTTATCCTGTTTCTTTGCCGTCTTACTCCCTCCACATATTTTATATTGCTTTTATCGCAATTCTTTCTCTGTCGGAACTCACAGAGGTTGCCCCAAAGTTGTTAAATTCTCCATCATCCTTCTCGCAACTTCTTTTTTTACTGTCATGCCATCACTCATTTATGAAGGGGTCCAATGCGCCCCATGCACTTTTTATGAAGAACACCTGAGTTAAGATCTTATTCCTTTTTGGTGTCAAATATGGGCGTTAAGCTCATGTGTACAGCTACAGTCAACAAGCTTGATGCTTTTCATTTCCCTACGTTCCGCAGCAGGTGAAAGCACAGTTTACAGTCAGATTGCAATGTTGCGGTGAGATAGCCAGGCCATGTTCCAAGCACCTGATTTTACGTGCAACATTCACGCTGTGATTGGCAGCCTGGCGGCCGGTCGCCTTTTTCTGCCTTGCATGACGGCATCATGGAAAACAAATAAGGGAAAAGATGCACGTATATTTTCAGTTTCCCTTTTTTTCACGTGTTTGTGTTGATCCCTCTTCCTCCTCTTGTTTGTAAGCCATTTCTCATTCGTGTTTTGTCTCATTTGTCTTCCATCAGCAATTGCCTTCCACCCCAGGCTTTGTGGGCTACAACCCTTACAGCCATCTGGCCTACAACAACCTCCGGCTGGGAGGGAGCGCCGGAGGCTCCAGCAGGGTAATGAATTGATGGAGGGATTTGGAAAAATAAATTTGAAAGGGAATGGGTGCAGGATAAGTGGGGGGAGGGGGGTAGTTTGACACTCTTTGGTGGCTAAATATAGGGGCACGGGTGTGGGAGGAAGAGTCCCAAAAAGGTGTAGAAGGTGAAGGAGAAATAAGATGCCAATAGATGATCATTGAAACCTTTGAGCAGAAGAAATGGAATAAGACATTGGCTGTATTTGTGCTTAGTTTCATAAGCAGCTCCCAGTTTCTTTTTGAAACGGTTACTGTCATTTCCTCAGTCTTTTAGTGAAAAATGCTGCCATTGGGCTCAATGATGCAAAAAAGCTAATGCAGTCTAGTTTGACACCACTTCTGGGATAAGAAATAACCTAAAGTATTATCAGGATGCTGCATTAGCTATAGTTAAATGTCATTTCTGAACAAATTACAGTGTTATTAAACCGCAAACATAGTTTACAGTTACATTTTTCTGACAATGCAAAGGAAAAATCTTAAACCACGTCAAAATTGTTCTGACTCATTCAGATTTTTTTAATGCAGGCAATATAATACTTTTTAAGTCTGTGGCACCAAACATATGTGCTTTCCTTTATTTAGAAGGTAAAAAACTAATGTAGAAACATATACATTACTGGGGAAACTGGTCAATCCTACTCATTGATGATTTATTTATTTTTATTTTATTTAAAAGCTTTATGATAACTACAAACTCATTGCTGCAATCTTAATGAGAGCAGGACAGTAATATTAGGCTATGTTTTCTATCCTCAGTGTATGAATGTCTGTTGTTTTGTTTTGTTTTTTATGCTTAAATGGTACTAGAGGCAAAATGCCACTCCGGTTTTGTTTCAACAAGTTGGCCATTTGGCTGTTTATTTGATATGGTTAATTGAAGCTGCACTCTGCACATCTGTAAAAGGTCTGCCTCTGCCCTGTTGATGAGACAGTGGAGTGACACAAGATTATTAAAGCAGGACATGAACCGCTTGCTCTGAGCTGGTTCTGGATCAGCACAACTCCTTTAAAAAAAAAAAAAAAAAAAACAAGGAACATAACAATGCGGCACTAATTACCGACCAAACGTTCTGATAAAATGAGACTCGGCATCTTTTCTGAATCTGTCCAAGCATCTCCTGTAATTCATCCAACACTTAATCCACCAAAGAGCACGTTTTTAAGTCTTATTTTACCGGCGTTCTCAGGAACCTGAAGTGGACTGAAGGAAAATAATTCCCTTCAAGACGAGACAGAACTTTCTACAGTTACTGTGGCGTCGTCCTGCTTTTAGCAGCTTTCCTTCATCAACTCACAGAACTTCATCTGAATTTATTATCATTTTGTGTGTTTTCTGTTTGGAAGCCTCTCCATCTCTCATGCAGCAGCAGTACCACTATCCAGCTGAATTATGACTGATGGTCCGGCAGGGGGTGCTGTTTTACCAAAAAAAAAATCATATTTAACGCTGTTTAATGTGACATTTGGTTGCAAATATCTACATTTTAATGAATTAGAACTCTTTTAATTAATAGGAAAACACATTTTAACATCCATCTCCTGTCATCTATTATTCCATTACTTTCCTGACATTTTTTTTTTATTTCTGCCGTGTTATCGTTTCAGTATCGGTATTGAGATATTTGGGGATTGAAGTTACCATTTTGGTATCATGACACTATTGTACTGTCATGTTTAAATGTACACCGTTATCTGCCTTTAAACAAGCATGAACAGGCCACACTCAGCTGATATGTAATGATTTGGTTTTCTTTTCTCTCTCTCTCTCTCTAAACTTTTCTGTTTTTTTTTTTATCTCCCCATACCTTCCATCCTCCCAAACAACCCCCATGCCCCTCTTTCTCTGCCTTCCCTCCACAGAACTCCTCAGGCATCACCGTCCCAAAGCCTCCCAAACCTCCAGACAAGCCACTGATGCCGTACATGCGGTACAGCCGGAAGGTAAGCAGGAAGGTAAGACACCCATCCACGGTGTCTGCTTTTACTGCTTGTCCTCCCATCCCCTGAAAAGTTGCAGGGGTTTTAGGGTGGGAAACAGCCAAGCCATGACGCCTTCATCGCCACCTCAACCACCTCGTGGAGCCTCTCCACTCTCTTACCCCGTTGGCTCACAGTAGCCTCTTATGTTTGTCAACGATAAAGAGAAATTACATCTCCTTGTCTTTCCCTCTGCAAGCATGATCTGCTCCTGCTTCATTTCCTCCTTGTGCTTGTTGCTTTGCTGCTTCTCTAGTTTTACAGCTGAACTTTAAAACAAATGATTCCAACATAAAGACAGAATCTACTCTAAAAGTTAATGTTCACAAAAACCTGATGATTCTGTCTTTAGATATATTTCATTCCATTCCATGCAGTCTTTTTGCAAAACGCAAAAGTTAATAATTCTGTCCAATAGATGAATAATCTTTTTTTCCCTCTTTCCTCTGCACTTTCCCACATTTATTTCCTTCGCTGTCTTACAGTAGCCTAACATGCCATTGATTGCAGTTGCCCTGTTGTGACCATATGTTATTTTTGTGTGTCTGTGTGTGCGGCTTGGCTTTGTGTGCAAATGCAAGGTATGGGACCAAGTGAAGGCATCCAACCCGGACCTGAAGCTGTGGGAGATTGGAAAGATTATCGGGGGGATGTGGAGAGACCTGACTGACGAGGAGAAGCAGGACTACCTGAACGAGTATGAAGCCGAGAAGGTGAGCCGACAGAAGCGTCCTACTTATGACTGCAGTGTTTTTATTTCTGTACACGGTTCAGTTGGGTTAAAAATGACAAATGTCTGCCACATGCATACAAATGCAAAGAGTTTCCCTTTTCAAATACTGTTTCAATCAATTAACTTGAGAGCAATTGAGGAATGGAAATTTGCTGTTTAAAAAAAAAAAAAAAAAATCTAAATTAGGGTTGGGATAATTAGGATTATATTCTGGATCGATAAAGATACAATAATACAATATTTATTAATCCCCAGAGACGTTCAGATCATCTTATTTGATATTAGATTGTTTTTCTCTGATGCACTTAAATATCTTAATAAAAAATAAAGTAATAGTAGTGTAATTTTAAGCGTTTTAAGCATATTTGATGATTATCAGGATAATGTGAATTGCAGTTGCCAGGATAATTGTGACATGAAATGTCGATGCTTAATCAAAATTAGGTATTTTCAAAACTGACATTTTTGAATGTTTTCTGACATACCAAGTGATGCGGTGGGGTCTGACAACATTGCTGAATAGAGCCTGAATGCATCATAACGTCAACTCAATACAACTTCAGTGAACGTCGGTATCTGTAAGCTCCGTTATTCAGCCAATCAGGACTGAGCTCCCGCCCATTTCAACACAGATTTCCTGTTCACAACGTGGATTGCGACTACAAAGTGTTAGTGCGATAATGAGCAGCAGTTGATCAAACAGGGCATCTCTAACGGCAAGCATGGAGGTTCAAGAACAATGCTGTCTAACAGCTGAGTTTGGCTGAGGGCCGAGTGTGAAAACACCCGTAAATATGTTATCTTTGTCCAGTTGCGATGGGAAAATCAACGTCAGTAGGCTGTAATCTGATGTGTAATGTTTCCTTTCTCTATCTCAGATTGAGTATAACGACTCTCTGAAGGCCTACCACAACTCCCCGGCCTACCTGGCCTACGTCAACGCCAAGAACCGGGCTGAGGCCGCCATGGAGGAGGAGAGCAGACAGAGGCAGAGTCGTATGGACAAAGGAGAGCCGTACATGAGCATCCAGCCTGCTGAAGACCCCGATGGTGAGTCGGTGTAGATGTAGACCGGACTGAAGTTTAAAACACGACTTTATACTTTGTATGAGTGAAAACCTCATAATTAGTAGTTATTGTAGGCCATGTTTCTATTAGATGACACCAGCTAATTTCTCCACAATGTGTGAAGTAGTTTATACGTATTCTGCTTTCCTGAAATGACAGTTCCCACTTCTCCTAATGCTTTTGGACAGTTAAATGCATGCACCGTATGTGTATGATGATGTAAGCCCTCCTCCCTCTTCTGTTTCTCCTCGGTCCAGACTACGATGATGGTTTTTCAGTGAAACACACAGCAGCCGCTCGCTTCCAGAGAAACCACCGGCTCATCAGTGACATCCTCAGTGAGATTGTGGTGCCTGATGTGCGCTCTGTGGTCACCACCGCCCGCATGCAGGTCCTTAAGAGGCAGGTCCAGTCTCTCATGGTCCACCAGGTAGGTCGAACAAACATTCCCTGCCACCGAGCCAGGTGCTGAGTCGGTACATTTCTCCTTCTTAAAAACGTTGTTGTTTCTTTCAGAGAAAGCTGGAAGCAGAACTTTTGCAGATTGAAGATCGCCATCAAGACAAGAAAAGACGCTTCCTGGAGACCACGGACTCATTCAACACTGAACTCAAGCGGGTACAGCACTACTTTAAACTAGACGCAGCCGGCTGAGCTTTTATTCCAGGATGCTAAACATCAACCTGGACTGATGTGTAATGTTCACTTACTTAACTAATGTCAACTAATGTTAAGTAACTTGATTATTACTTGGATATATAAATTACATTCTCACATTTTCTGATTTGTAAAAGACAAGAGGAACGTTCATATTTCAGCTCATCTTCACTCAAATGTGTCGATCTCACGGTTCATTTGTAGAATTGAGTTTTTTGAAGCCATAGTTTAAAACGTTTTAAACGTGTCTTTACATTCTGGCCGTTCGTTTACACGCAGACAGCGTTTTGGGGGCTGCTAACGAAAACGTCTGAGTTAAATCGTTTGAATACCATGTAAGCTCGCAAAACCAGTCGCCATGGGAACGGTGACGTCACGGCTCCACTTGCACAAGCGTTATATGTTTTGCAGTAAGAAGGCGACATTAGCAACGGCGGTGTCTCTAATAAATGTATCAACAATCCTCCAACAAAGTGTAGATTTGCTGCATCATTACTGTGATCAGTGTAGACGGATTACTCCCACGCACCTACTGGTCTGGCAAACTCACTCCAGTGTTTTAGGTTGGTGTTTGCGGATCCCTGTGCGCGATGATCGTTTTCAAGACAATGGATCGCAGAACCTTCAAAGCCACTAGCAGAAAAGCAAAGGAAAGCGTTCCTGTTTTTAGCGAGAGCGTTGTGTAAATGTAGCCTAAGCAGCGCTGCGTCTGTCTCCAGCTCTGCAGTCAGAAGGTGGAGGTGGACATGGAGAAGCTAGCAGCGGAGATGGCTGCTGCTGAAGAGGCAGCCAGGCGCCGGGCGGAGGAAAGGGAGCGCGAGGCCGCCGAGCAAGCAGAGAAAGCTGCTCAACAGGCTCAGCAGCAGCAGGAGGCTGCTGGAAACAAAGCAGCTGAGCAGAGCGGTGCTAATGCTAACAGCACAGCTAACTCCACCTCAGGGACCAAGGAGGAGGACAAGCCCACGCCAATGGACACAGGTACCTAGAGTTTAAAATGTCCTTCTCCAGAAGGAACCAATGGGCTTGGAGCTGAGAGCCACTGACATGGGGGAGGGGTGAACTGAAAGACGGATACACAGCTTTTTGTTTGGAAACGGTTGACATGCAGTAAGTAATGTCAGCGTATTTCCTGTCAAATAGACTCGTGGGCCATTTCAAAATGTACGGGAACTATTTTTACACTGTAACAGGCTCGCTGGCCTCTTGATACTGCTCTAAAAGTACACCAGATTGATGCATTTAACTTAGAAATGTACAAAATGTTGTTTGGTTGGAGCATGGACCCCCCTTCTTCAAATGGAGTCCAGAAGATGAGTTGATTGTGTGACAGCAGACTGTCTGGTGCAGTCATTCCCAAACAGCAACCACAGTTGGGTGGCAGGAGATTTTATTAGCTGCCATTTAAAGCCACTTGTATAATCGTATGAAAGGCAAGTGTACATTCTGTAGTTTTACTGATAAAAGCTAAACACATGTCTGTTAATGAGACCAGTGAGAAATTGAGTCTGATTGAATTTTAAGATAGCTGCAACAATCACGAGCATGTCTGATGAGTCCAGTAGTCGTGAACATTTAAACATTGCCGGTGTTCATCATCGAGCCCAACCATTCACTGAATGGACTCGTGGACTCTTCCAGCTGAAAGTCACCAGTTGAACTGAAACACCATCGTGTCTGAATTCTAGAGAACTTAAGTCTGTTGGAATAGCTGAAGTGTAACAAGCAGACGTTTGGATGCTTTTACAGTTTGAACTCGGTGTTTAGAGCTTCTGACTGGTCTGGATGGAACAAAACTGTACTTCCTACATTTGCAACCTGCTGGAAAAAGGTCTGTACATAAGACCTGCAGGGATTAGGGTTTTATTGGATTGCTTAACTTTTCTGGGAACCCACTTTCTAAAATGTGACGCAGTGGTTTGGTGGATATTTGTGTATCTCTTCCCAGAATGCAGCAGGGGGAACAGGCTGTTTGGGAGGGTTTTGTCTTTTAATAGCTTCGGTCGGCGTTGTGATATTAGACTATAAACAGAAAACAGGCACGAAGTGCCATTTAAAACCCCCGTGAGACGCATATTGTGAAAAGAAGATGTCAAAAGAATCCCCTAAAATGATATCTCAGAATAAGACTTCACTGTTTGCATGACGCATATCAGATTGGGATTCTGAGGCCCGTCCACACGGACCTAAACAGTCTTTTTTCCCTGGTTCTCCTTGGTGTCGTTTCAAGAAAATCTGCGTCCAAACGAATCATTGTAAAGGACTCACATGTTACAGTACATATTCCCATACTCCAGGCGCTGTTTCTGCATGTGCATGAAGCTTGTACGCTGCATAGAAGCTGTACGTAATTGTTTTTAGTCCAGCGTAGTGGCAGAGGTACGATGGCATATTAGGGTATTACTGTAGTCAAAAAAAGAAAGGGGGATCTGGATCCGTGTCGACGGTCGGCCCAAACGTGCAAGACAAAAAAAAAAGAGGAAGTCCAGTATCTGGTTGAGTGGGTTCTCAAACTTTCATCTAATTCTGTTCTCTCTCTCTCTCTCTCTCTACCCCAACCCCCCCCCCCCCCCCCCCAGATGAGGTGGCGCCTGCAGAGCCCTCCTCAGACCCCCAGCCTGCTCCACCACCTCCATCTGACCCTGCCCCTCCCTCCTCTGATAAAGCATCCCCTCCCCCCGAGCTTCCCAGGGAGAGCAGCACTCCCAGCAGCAGCACCCCCAGTGACGACGGCAGGAACAGCATGCCCCCTCCCCCCTCAGACAGCACCCCCGGAGCAGCAGCACCTGAAACCCCAGCGGCTCAGGAAGCCAACTCTAGTGCGGCTAACGCTAACATGGCTGTAGCACCTCCACCTCCCCCCGCCTCAGAAGAAGCAGCTCCTCCTCCACCACCTCTCCTGCCCCCCAGCCAGAGCAGCCAACAGTACGATGTGTAACGTGTGTGGTGATTAGAAGTCCTCCCTGTGCTGCAGCGCTCCTCTTCCTCTTCTGGACGCAGCTGTAGTGACACTGTCATACGCCATGTTGGGACTGAGCCGTGCTGATGGCACGCTCGATAAACGCCAACATGTATTTCATACCGCAGTGAAGAAGGGTCTCCATCATCCAGCCTCACGGCCGGGCTTAGCAACATCCTGCCGGGGAATTAGGTCGTCTCTGAAATCACTTTCTCTTTAGATCAGCATGCTGCTCTGATGTGACTCAATGAATTACTGTCACCTAAGAGCACAAAATGAATCGTGTGTGTGTGTGTGTGTGTGTCTGCGTGTGAGTGTGTAGCCATTCCTCTTTTCTATTCAAGTCCCTTTTTAAAGAATAAAATAACCACATCCAGACTTCAGAGGAGATGCAGGAGGGCTGTAATGATCAGCAGGAAGTAACTTCCTACTGTCTGCTCCTGTGTATTGTCCAAACATCCATCACATAATCCTCAAGAGACCAGCTGGCAGAGAAAAGCAGCACATAATCCAAATTAAGAGGCTGGAACCACAGAAAGTTTAGTCATTTTCACACAAAACAAAATGTTATCAAAATAGTAGTTTTCCTGTTGATCATGTCATGTAAGCTATACCTCTTCATCACTCCCACGGTGTGATGGCACTGATGCCACCATCCATACTTTGTCTTTTGGGATCAGCAGGAAGTGGTCTGAAGAGTTGCTGACGACTGTTCTCACCATCTACAGGGTAACGTCCATCTTCGGTCGTAGTTCCACGTGTAAACCTCCAGAACTTCCACTGTGTCCGCTGGGATGGAGGAGATGTTTGACTTATGTAGAAACCTTTAAATCAGCCCTCCAATAACAGCAGCTGCAAACTTGAGGGGAACGTGACATGAATTGTGTCCCCGACGTGTAAAACCTGAGTTCTGTTGGTTATGGGTTTGCGTGAACTACTAGTGTTACTACTACTTTGTGTTTTTAGAGATGTAGCTATGAAGCTTTTAGATTACTATACTCAAATGCAGCCTTTGTATTAAACCTACTGGACTGTGGAGAACACCTTGTTGGTATGGTGGAAGGCACATTTTAACTATTGGTGCTCTCACGGTCTGCATGCTAAACTAAAATACTAACGATGCAACGCCTGGGTCAGACTCCCGACATAGTGGTGACCCTGACCAATCACGACTGCTCCTCTTTCACCCCATGTGATGTCATCCCTACTCAGCGGGTTGCTGAAGTACCTCTGCCATTTCTCTCCCGTCTTAAACATTGAGAGGCATGGTTGTTGTTGCCGTAGTAACGATGGTTTCATCCATTTCATAATTCCACCTCGGAGCACCTTATCCTACTGGTGATATCGTGGAGTCTTAAACTAGCGTTAGGCAAAGAGTTGAGGTCAAGAAGGACTGAAGTGTAGGACAACACGCGGTCATGGACACGTCTTTTAATGTGCTTATTTAAAGTGTGTCTGATAAAAGTGAAATGCATCGAGTGTTGACATGGATGTTTGTTCACATGTACGGAGAAAGAACCTCATAAATAGCATTTAATCTACAGAGCTGTTCTCTAAGGGGAGGCTTTATTTCAATGTTTCTCCTGAAGACTGCATATCCCATTGTACACCACAAACAGATCACATGCCACCCTCCTAATGTAACCTCACTCGTGTGCATTTAAAGGACTGTTTCTTACTTGAATTGGACTGTTTTTAGTAATATGCCTGTTTTTTTGCATCTTTCTTTTGTACTGTCTGAACTTATCTAGCCAAATAAAGATGATTTCTCAGTCTTCGGTGGCTGCGTGGCTTTTTTCTCTCTTTTTTTAACAATTAAAAAGCTTTATTTATTTATAAATTATTCACAAACAGAACTTTCTGTGAGTATCACACACTCTCATTTATAAGAATTTCAAGCAAACTCTGTTGACTTTGTCATTAAGTATTGTGTGTTTGTATTGTAGAACTTTGAGGAGAAAAAAATGAATAATGCATTTTGGAATAAGGCTGTAACAACAAAATGTGGAAAGCTGAAACGCTGTGAATACTTTCCGGATACAATGTAGATTTTTGACGGACATATGGCCACTACAACTAGTATTACAGTTTTACTACACCTTTCTCAAAACAATTAACGGCTTTCTCAAATCTGCACACACAAAGCTGAAAACCTCACACACACACACACACACACATGCTCAGCCTGACTCAAGACTCTCTTCCATCAAATCTCTTACCTGAACAAAATGGTCTCGTGTTTTCATTTGGTACCAGCCATATTTTCAAACACACAACTAAGCATTTGCAGCACACTGAAGTGCAACATTGAACACAATCATAGAAATGGAACACACCCCATTGAATGACTATGACTCTGGAGAAGGAGGATCTACTTTTTCATAGTCAAAAATAAAACACACATATGCAGCAAAAACAGTTTTATTTCGGTCCACAGAGAGAACAGTAAACCTGTCTGCTCAACCCCCCCCCCCCCCCCCCCCCCCCCCCCCCCCCCTTCACAAAATGTTTTGTCCTCTTCTTTCTCCTCCTTGTCCTCATCTTCCTACTCTTCCTCTCCCTCCTCCTTCTTATCCTCTTCCTCCTTCTTGTCCTCCTTTTCATCCTCTTCCTCTCCCTCCTCCACCCCTTCCTCCTCCTCCTCTTACCCCTCTCCTTCTCTGGTTGTATCTCTAAAGTTCTCCATCATTCACCAAACTAAACGGAGGCTGATGACACTTTCATGCTGCAGTCCTGATTACAGACGGCTCAACAGACCTGAATGTTTAGAGATTTGAATATTTATGTGTTGAAGGTTGATGCTATGAGATTTTATTGAGAAGTGTGTGCAACAACTGAACATTGTGTGTGTAGTGTTTTTAACAACAAGTTGATTTGTAATTGACGTCAGAGTGTAAAGAAGGAAAGTCAGGAAGGAAGGAAGGAAGGAAGGAAGGAAGCAGTGCGGCGACGTGCATGTAACTGAACAGTTGAGAATATCTCAACTTTTCTATGCGTCTGAGTGAGACAGGTTGCACGCCAGGCTTGCTGTCCAACAGGAAATCAATGCAACTAGCAGGAATGCAGAGGAGCGACGGATCGATCTGACTGAGACCAGCAGCACCCTGACTGGATCTGGGTCATCTGGATTCTGCGGTGAAGCTGCTAACAAAGTTAGCTTCATAAGTCAAATTTACAACTAAGTGTTAAAGTCATCTTATTAGCTAACTGCATTTCCAGGCCCAACCGGCTCAGGTTGGTTGGGCTTATGCTGATGCATGAGGGGGGGTCAAAGGTGCTTGTGCACGGTTACGGATGGCTTAGTGTGAGTGCGCCCTAAGAAACGTCTAGGATGACTGAGAACCTTCACAGACAATAAAACAGAGAGAGAGAGAGAGAGAGAGAGAGAGAGAGAGAGAGAGAGAGAGAGAGAGAGAGAGAGAGAGAGAGAGATAATAATACTATTTGTTTTTGCAAAATGAGAGATATGTATTTGTCCAAATGAAATCACCATCAAAAGTTGAGTGTTTAATGAGAGCTTACTGAGTTGAAACCAACCGTACTCCTGTGTAATATTCATTGAAGTATAAGTATTTGATCCCATCATGTTGGTATCATCAAACAAAACAAAACAACAACAAAATGGGGAAAGAAAATGAACAAACAAATGAAAAATCATCAATAAGAAATAAGGGTCCTTAACTGGATCCCTGTGGTCCACCACATGTGGGCGTGGCTGGATTTCAAGCCGTTTGTTTAGACGTATTGTTTCTCGTGGAACTCGTTGGTTGATCACCGTGGACACTTCACGGTCTGGATTTGGGTCGGGCAGGCTGACGCGCGTGCACCAGCGTCACCAGCTGGGAGGAGAGAGGCTGACCGGAGGCAGCGGACCCAGATGGACAGTGACCTGTTCACCATGAGCCGCCGGCACCGCGCGCTCCGCTGCCTCTCCGTCGCGCTCGTCCTCGCGCTGCTGCCGGACCGTCCGGAGCTCGCGGTGGCGGCGGAGTACTCCTCCAAGACCGATCTGGACTACGAGTTCGGGGACTACCGGGGGAAGTGGTGCATCGACGACCACGGTTTCGTTTACGGACTCGGGGAGGTTTACTACCCGAGCCCCTCGGCGTGTCCGTGCACGTGCACCGTGGACGGTCCCGTGTGCGTCCGACCCAAGTGTCCCCGCATCCACCCCCGGTGCACGCGGATGAGCTACAGGGCATGTTGTCCGGTGTGTGAGGCGGTGGCCCGCTTCTGTGTGTACGGGGGCCGAAGCTACCGGATCCTGGAGGAGTTCAGGGTGAGTACGCTCCTGGTATCCGATTACTCCTGAAGTCTGCGTTACATCATGGGGAAGTACTTTTGCATCAGATACGACATTGAAACAATACTGAAATCCAAGTACCCTTTCAAGTATAAGGAGTAGGCCACATTGTACTTCTTACAAAAAGTAGCCTATTCATTATGCAAAAAAGCTGCATTAGGGAGACCGGGGATGGTTGTAAGGCACCTCTCTCAGCAGAAGTCCTTGATCCCACCTGCTTCATTCCACGGCGTGCAACTACTCGGTCTGGTGTCTGGACAGTGGTGACACCAGTCTCATCCATGTTCCAGATGTCACATCCATCAAAGCTAAACCTCTCAATAACATCCCTGAGCTTCATGAAAAACGCCTCTACATTTGTACGGTTGAAGCTGGTAGCTCGTGCCAAGCTAGTTGGCTGTGCACTTCGCATGGACAAGTTAGGATGCCTTTTCATAAAGCCTGAGAACAGTCAGGACCTGCCATGCTGTTTTTATCCCATGACTGGGGATGTTGGATTTTCTACTCCACTAGAATTTGGTATGCAAACTTCCTGACCCAAAAAAAAGCAATTACATAGTAATAGTAAGTTAGTTTGTTAGTTAGATGTACCTCTTGGCACCTGAATACATTCAGAATTGATGCATACAGTACAAATTCATATTTATAACACACTAATCTGCACTTGTCAAATGCTTAGTAGGCCTAGGCTACCTCACGTGGAGCTAATCCATAGAACAAGTCAAATATTCAGTCAACATCTCCTCTTGCTGTTCATCAAAACCTTTTTGACTGCTGTGATAGCCAATACTGGGTCGCTTTCTTGACCCTTGTTCTCTGAGGTCTTGCAATTTCTTGCAGTATCTGCTCACTGTCACATGGCAGATGGAGTAGTCTTTAGCAACTGAACGCACTGTCTTTCCCTGCCTCACTTCATCTGATGCAACTTTAAGTACATGTGCAGACACACCCCTTTCCGTTTTCCCGACGCAGTGTCTTGGCATACTGAAAAGGGAGTAGGATAGAGAAAATATATGAGATGTCCTTACGGGGATGGTTGTAACATTATTTGTGAAGGTGTTACAACCCTCCCCACCCCTATCATCCATTGTTTAGCTAGTTGTACTAGCATGCTAGCTTAAAATTAGTGTTGATGAAATGACTCATATTTTAGCTTAGAACCTACTCTTGAATCTAATATAAGTTTCATAATTCAAACTTCAACACTGTTAGTACTAATCAAAATATAAACTTGGTCCAAAAGATTAGTTTCTTACCTGATTTTTTTTTTTGGGGGGGGGGGGGGGGGGGGGGGCTTTAAAACCCACACACTTCTTTCCACAGGCATGCAAATCCACATGCAAGGTCAGTGAGGAAGTAGTTACACATGGAATTGATTACATGGCTCTAATGACATCCCTTATTGGTGAAAGTGGTGTTGTTACAACCATCCCCTTGTTACATCCCCGGTCTCCCCCTATATGTATTA
Organism: Eutrigla gurnardus; assembly: GCF_963514095.1. Lineage (NCBI taxonomy): Eukaryota > Metazoa > Chordata > Actinopteri > Perciformes > Triglidae > Eutrigla > Eutrigla gurnardus. Next base: position 20,723,857 of record NC_139931.1, read on the forward strand.
TTATGTATTTGTTAGTGGAATGTTATGCCTGTTACTGATGGGTTGTTTAATCTATAGCAGTTCATATCTTATCATCTGAACGTTTGGTGTATAAAAACGTAAAAAGGTACTACACTCTAAAAAAGAATTCAGGGGATCTGTTACTACCACTTAATTAAATACATGGCTGCAAATAAAATAAATCGAATGTATTGATTTATTTTTAAGTTGCAAACATTATTTTGATGAGTTGTGTTGACATAATAATGTTGGTAATTACATCAACTTAAAGTCCCAGTCAGCAAGTCCGGCAGATGGAGGGCACTCTGTCAGATTTTGAATGTTTACAACTCTCAGGCTCCTCCCCCATGACCACCGAGCTCCTTCCCTTCGTGCCCTTTGAAATCCCTTAGATCACGGCACCTTTGAAACGCGGGTCTGATGTTGACGCTGGTTTTTATCATGGGCACCGTCGGCATCTTTCTTTTTTTCCTTCTTTTCCACCTGTGTTTTCCTTTCCTTGGTTGTTTTGGACCTCCTCGTTTTGGTTTTTAACCGAGGAATTGGAAGCTTGTTGCTACTTCCCTCCGCCTCCCCCCTGTGATAGTGGAACGACCCGAGGGGGGAGGGGCTCTGTGTGCACGAACACAGCCCTGCGTTCTGCTTGGACAGGATGATCCAGGCTCTGTCGGATCTTTGCAAAACAAACAACAGGCTCTACGCACGTAGAGGCGTGGTTTTTTTCTTTCTAAAACCGGATGATTTATGTTGTTTTATCGGAGCATAGTGTCGGCTTCAGTGAATATGATCAAAAAAATGTTGCCCACTGGGACTTTAATATTGTGAGTCATTTAAACTCAAAATTCTCTGTAAATTAATTTCAAACTAAATTCAAGTTGCAGTAAATTAATTGAATTGGCTTGATGACTTAATTTTTCACAACCTTAAGTTCAGGATTTCAAGTCCCCTCCCCTGCCACCTTAACACGCCTGGACATGTTCAGACAGTTAAGACGTTAGAGAACCTGAACAAATATATACATCACAAAGGACTCATTTTCAAGGTGAGTATCATTCATTACAAAACATTTCGACTAAAGCAATGAATTTGGGCATATTCTGAAATGTGATATGACCAATACTGGACTAATGTACAGAGGTTAGGCTACACCTGTAAGTTGATGGAATATGTTGTACTACTACATGTAGCTAACCCTAGTCATATTTAGCAGTGAAATTTGGCGATCCTACCCTTTAGTTTAGCGTATCATCATTATAGTCGGAAATCAGTAACTGCTGAGTCAGGCTCCCTCTAGTCTAAAGTGTTTGACCAGGTACATTTCATTACTGCTGACTCACAATGGAGGATCAACAGGCAGAGAAAGAGACCATTCAACTTCCAGTCCAAGAAAAAGAAACAACAAACTAATGGAAGTGAAGAAGGAAAGTCATCAAGAAGCAAAGTGACGCCAACGAGGGAAAAAAACATTATCACAACTGACGCATACAGTCGACACTGTTGGGTTTCCAAAGGAAGGAGGACGCTGTGAGAAGCAACATATCTCAAATCTTATGGAGTACAACTTTAAGATGTCAAGATGCCCAAAATATCAGGAATGGGATTCTGTTAGTATCTCCCAAACATTGTGTGTTAAAAGGTGTGTGCAGTTTTTGTACATTGATCTAAATGTTTGTTTATATTGTGATAAAAAAAAAGTTGCAGGATCAAATGCCATCTCAAAACTCAAATGCACTTCAAAATAAAAAAGTGAATTGCCTAACAATTTTGTTGTTAAATTTATTCATTTCATAAAAGCTTCATGAATAACAACATTTTAAAAAGCTAAATTAGTGAAGAAAATATAACTGGACCAACTTCATTTTTAAACCATTGTCAGCTTAAAAACTTCATAATTATTGTAATTAAGTACATAACATTTAAAGTAATGTGGAAAAACTAGTTGGAACAACTTCATTTTATGTGTATTTAACTTAAATAAAACATGTTTAATTCTACCATTAATTAAGTAGTTGGTAATTAAAAATACCTTTGATTGCAGAAGAAAAGTGAATCCCCCCAACTCATTTTATTAGAAGTTGACATAACTTAAAAAGATCGATGGAAACTGTTGCATTTGTTTTCAGAGTGCAGTAACTTCAGGGGCCTGTACTACGAAGCAGGATTTGTGCTTAGCGAGGTAACTTAAGCGTTAACCCTGGGTTTTCCGTCCTACGACGCTGGTTCACTTCTTACCGGGGTAGATCGCCATGGTAACTTACACTGTGGAGCTAACCTGCTCCGGAGCAGGTTATGTTCCTGATAAGAGATCAACGTGGAGAAATACACCGCCTACTGACCAATCAGCTGTCTTGGTGCGCGGATATATATAAAAAAAAGAAGCTCGGTGGATCGTGAGAGGGTCTCGTAGGAGAACTATAGAGTGTACAGAGACCGGCAAAACCCTTTTTCTGTCCCTGACGATGTTTTATATGAGAGATACAGATTCTCATCGGAGGGAAAGACTTTTCTGTGTCAGCGTTCAGCCTACTGACCACTTTGAATTATGTTTTTATATTTATTTGATTTGCTCCCAAATCCGTTTTACACCACCGGGATTGCAGCTGAAAGAATGAGATATATGCAAATATTGTCATAAACCACGTTATAAGAATACATCCAAGCAACAAATTCATTATTTTAAAGTTATGTGTTCGGCCTTTTATTGCTGAAGGACATCATAAGAGTTAAAGGGACGAGAGAAAGTGACGACATGATTTAAAAGACGGCCGCAGGGTGGATTCGCACCAGAGAGCCATGGTTCATAGGGTGGTAACGCTATCAGAGAAGTTACTGCTATCATTCAATCAGTCAGATCTACTAGTGTCCTTATGATGGGGCAGTCATATTATACTACTACTAATACTATTAATACGACTTCCGCATTCACACAGTCGGCGAGTTGATAACCAGCTTCGTGTGACCGCTTATCTCCGATTGCCTTTGTTAGGGTTACTTAAGCTGGATCTCTGAAAGATACCCTGGGTATGTTGAACTCGCTTCATAGTACAGGCCCCAGCTGTGAGATAAATATACACATGTAAAGTAGAATGGAAATAGTAAAAAGTAAAAGGACCTCATAATTGTACTTGTGGACGTTCCACCTTTAAATGCATACTTATTGGCATGTAAGCGGCCATGTTGTTTTCAATATCCTATCATATTATTTGTTTTATCATTTTGTTCACAGAGGGTGTGGATAATAATAATAATTGCATGTGGTGGGTTCCCACTGTGTGTGATGGGTCAGTGAACACATCAGACCAGACAAACAAAGAAACTGACCCCAAGTCAGTTTGTGTTCTTATTTTAAGCAGTTTTGTGAAGGAATATGCATCATATAAAATATCAACTACTATAAAAATGGATTATATAATAATAATAACAACAACAACAACAACAACAACAACAACAACAACAACAACAACAACAATAATAATAATAATAATGTAGATTGACATGAACGTGTCACCCAGCATGACTTTCAAACCAATATATTTGATCTGGAAGGATGTTTCATGTCCCGGGAGGACATCATCATGTTACAAAATGGAATTTGGTTTGAGGCAACAAAACTTCTTAGTTAGGTTTAAGAAAACAGACACAACAGGTGTATGTACGTTTGTTTTACTATAAATGTAAAAGTATGTCGCTCTGTCTGCTTTTTTGTTTTTTGAGTCCCGTGTACAAAATAATAACAATCAAATGCTTTGTGTGTTCCAGTTGTCGAGGTGTGAGCAGTGCCGTTGCCAGGCCAACAGGGAGGTGTACTGCAGCATCTCAGAGTGCCCGGCCCCCCACTGTGTCAACCCCACCTATGAGTCCAACCACTGCTGCCCTGTCTGTAAGACCGGTATGCTGCTCACACTACTGTTCACACTACTACTACTACTGTTCACACTAGTAGTGCTGCTCGCACTACTACTACTGTTCACACTACTACTACTGCTCACACTACTACTGCTGTTCACACAACTACTGCTGTTCACACTACTACTACTGTTTACACTACTACTACTGCTCACACTACTACTGTTCACACTACTACTGCTGTTTACACTACTACTACTGTTTACACTACTACTACTGCTCACACTACTACTGCTGTTCACACTACTACTGCTGTTCACACAACTACTACTGTTCACACTACTACTACTGCTCACACTACTACTGCTGTTCACACAACTACTACTGTTCACACTACTACTACTGCTCACACTACTACTGCTGTTCACACAACTACTACTGTTCACACAACTACTACTGTTTACACTACTACTACTGCTCACACTACTACTGCTGTTCACACAACTACTACTGTTCACACAACTACTACTGTTTACACCACAACTACTACTGCTCACACTACTACTGCTGTTCACACTACTACTGCTGTTCACACTACTACTACTGTTCACACAACTACTACTGTTCACACTACTACTACTGCTCACACTACTACTGCTGTTCACACAACTACTACTGTTCACACAACTACTACTGTTCACACTACTACTGCTGTTCACACTACTACTACTGTTCACACTATGTTCACACTACTACTGCTGTTCACACTACTATTACTGTTCACACTATGTTCACACTACTACTGCTGTTCACACTACTACTACTGTTCACACTACTTCTACATGCACACTCATATCCCACCGTAATTCTGAATATATCCTGAACTTCATATGTGTCATGTAAACCTCATATACTATTCTGAGCTTTTAGCAGCATTGTATAGTACATGAACGTTCATATATACCAGTCTCAGTTGGTGTTTTTACGTTACTTTGTGACACGCATCCTCTTCCCTGTTTACATCCGGCGTCATAACCCAACGTACGTCGGTATCGGTGATATCAGTCCGCTTGTGCACGTCATTAGAAGGTTGTCATGGCAGCAGATCTCTCAGAAGGTTATGTCACCTCTCACATCAGCAGCTTACAGAGCTGTTATGTCATACACGCTTTCACTGCTGATGGCATTAATGGCATTAAAGTCCCTCTCTGACATCTGTGTGTGTGTGTGTGTGTGTGTGTGTGTGAGAGAGAGACAAGAAGAGCAGCAGGGATGATAACATGTGTTATGTGTGTTGTTTTTAATTTTCATGATAAAATGAAGCCAAATCAGCATCACAATCACAAACATGATTTCATGGATTGAACACATGAATGTGCTTCTCAGGCGTCTTGCTGCTTTATGGCAGAGGCAGCTAAGTTGTAGTTTCTATTTTTACTGCTGCTCTGCTGGATAGACAGCGGGACAGATGGTTAGGTATATTGCGTCATACCCCCCCCTGCCTCCCATCCCCTCTGCTGACTATTCACACTGTACATCTCCTGAGAAGAAAAAGTATTCAAGGGAAGGAGGAGTTCAATTTGCCCCCCCCCCCCCCCCCTCACTGCATTTTAGCTCAGTGTGGGGACTTGACCAACTCCAGAGTAAATGTCAACCATATAACCACCATACTAAAGCCGCGATACGCAGTATTGAGACTCAGCATATCAGCATTCATTGTGATTTTTAAAACACAAATGTGCAGTATTTTATCTGATAAAATGAATCACTCCAATCAATGTTACTGAAATGTGTTTTTCAAACCAAAAGGTTTCATTTGTGTTTGCCATATTAATATTAGATTTAAGAAAAGACTGATGCTTGGTGAACCTGTATGGATACAATATTGCGATACTACTGCTGTATCATTTCCCACCCACCTCTATGGAATTGGCAAAGAAATCAAAATACAAAGTCTCTTCTGAACCATTTTTTCGTGACCTCTTGGGAAAACGTCATCAGCTCAAGGAATGATGTGAAGGAACATTCATGAAAGACGAGCGTGGTGCTTTAGAGACTTCAACCAGCTCTTATCATCAGTAAATACTCCTGGGGGTTTCACGTAGACCAGAGCAGCCTGAGCCTAGAAGTCCCCCCAGACCACAAATGAGAGCAGAATGAACCCTCCCTCTGCTTCCACTGAGCAACAAGAACATGTTGTGAGAGTAAGTGTGCCGTGTTTCCTGTCCCTCCAGGTCCAAACTGCTTCGCGGGGAACAGGGTGATCCCGGCGGGGGGGCGGGTGGACATCGACGAGCAGACGGTCTGCTTCTGCACCTACCGGGAGGGGACGTGGCACACCCACCCCCAGGCCACCTGTGAGCCACGTCCCCAGGCCAGCGTGACGCCCGACGGCCGCACCGATTCCCCCGGGGACCAGGAGTCCAGGGTGGGAGGGGGGAGGCGGTTCACTCCCAGGCTGGATTTAATACCATGAAGGCTTCAATGAATGTTGTATGGAGAGGAAACTCCAGCTTTACCTTTCTGTATCAGGACGGCTAAACTGGGAACCGTTTCAGAACAGCTCCGCCTGGAGGAAATGTAGAATCTGCTGGTGGAAGAAGCAACGCGTCGAATTTTCAGATTTCTAATACTAGATCAGATCAGAAGTTTGGCGGCTGATATTACTTTCAAATGCGAGTTGTTTCTTCAGGTGAAAAGGAAGAATTTGCATGAAAATGCAATTTTTTAACCTTATTTTATTAACCTTAATTAGTGGTGAAATAAGCCCCGCCCACTTAGTTTCTGATGCTATGATTGTCTTGTAGTAGTAGTTTGTGGCTTTGGAATCGATTTTGCCGCCATTAAAATTATATATAGCAGCATCATGTGTACCTAGCTAGCTAGCATTAGCTGCAGCTGACTTTTTATTGTTTCCAGTTTCCTGTCTCGTTTTTAAAACAAGTATCTTAGAACAGGGGTTCAATATGAACTTGATGGCTACGTCCAGCTCAAGGATAACTTCTTCACTAGCTAATACACAAACACACATAAATACACATTACTGTATAGCAGTACTGCAGTGAGTACACCATCTGCCCCAACTTGGTTCGGTTCATACGGAAACGGCCGCTACAACAGTCACAATTAAAATGTCATGAAAAAATGTGAATCGTAGTGTCATTCAGAGGCTTCAGCCAAAGGGCCTCTAAATAATAATGATAATAAACATCCGTATTCGCAGACTATGGAGGTATCACTGAGCATATCGCTCTACAGTGATGAAGTGTTCACATCCAAGCGGAGCTCAGAAAAGGAATAAAGGGGGTAGAGGGGGGGCTCAAAAACCTCCATGGCCCTGTGTACGTTCCACTCCTATTGTAGTTCTATGGTTAGTCAAGAGCAGGTTATCTTTTTCATATCTTTGTTATAAACGTACAGATTTAGTTAGTGGCATTCTCTGTGATTCAACGCTCAGTTACCATGACACCCAGTAAGTGGGAGGAGCGGGAGTTCCCCCCCTTTTTCCACCCATCTCCCCCTCCTTGGCTGATATATCCCAAAATGTCCCTCCTCTCAAAAGGTAAGAATTAGAGCTAGTAAGTCTGTAAACTATTATGTTTGATTGAAAAATTGATGCTGTCGGCCTTGTCTAATTGTTTGTAGTCTGGATGTTCATTAAGCCCCGCCCATTAGAACTGCTATGTTGGGATGCACTTCATCTGTAGTCCAGTTACTGTGCTGAACCAAAGGTTGTATCACCACCGTTCACTATGCCCTCCAGTGGTAGGTCTGAGGAAGTGCATCAAGAATAAACGCATAGGGACCTGTATTCATGTAGCAATAATTCGAAGAAAAACGGTTAACTGTATGTCATGTCTGACTGGATGAAGTGTCATAATAAAGTACAATAAATGTTGACAACTACGATTCATAAAATAAGCTGGCAACTTTCGAGGAAACCTAGGAAAACACTTTTCTGACACTAATTGGTTCAAATCACTATTATTTTCTGGATACAAGATTCCACAGCAGCATCACGGACAACATGAACCGTGTTCAGTTCATCTCGTTGATTAGACCTCCTGCCAGCTTCGATGAACCCAGAGGGGCAGGAGTAATCCCATATTTATCATTTTTGTTGGTCGATTTGTGACCTAATAACCTTCAACTTGAGCAGAGGTCTAATGAAGCCAGAACAACAAACACCTGTGGGTGTTCACATGTTTTAACTAGCTCAGATTTCAGCATTTTGAAATGAAAAGTCATCTGAACGTGGCTGGATTACCAACAGTTTTTATTGAAAACGAACAGAGGTGCAGGCTCAGGCTATGCTGCCAGCGTTGGAGGCGATCCTGGGCCAAAGGTCAGCACACTCTTTGGCCACCGGGCCTGTGATGGCTGAACCTGAAGATACAGAGGAGAAAAACACAGTTAAGTGAAGCCACAAACGTCCAAGTCCAGCTTCCTCAACACAGTTCTATCATGCAGACCTTTGGTTGTAGTGAGCAGGTTTAAACGTCTCACTGAGATCTGTCCAGGACAACAGTCTCAACCACTGAGCAGACCAAGCAGCTGCTCTCCCCTTAACACCTGTAGTCTACTTCTGAGTAACGCTAGGCTGGATATTCCACCAGCTGTAGGTTGGGGAGGTACCCGTGTCCCCAGAGTGCTCCACCATCTGTGCTCACATTTCAGTACTTGCCTATACAGAGCACCAATATGAGAATAGTTCAAACTTTCATCAGATAATCTGTCACCTTGCTGCTGTTGTATCTTAGTACGAGTACATGATGGTCACAGTATCGGTTCAACCCTCACTATTATCCTGCAAAAATAACTGATTCACAATATCACCCCGGTCATCATTAAATGATGCTCAAGGCTCTTTGTCAGTTTGTCTCATCACTGATTGAGATTGGTCAGCCATTGGTGTCGCTGCCATCTCACCCACAGTGAAGAGGTTAATATTCCCTTCTACGACAACTCACACAGCCACTGATCGGACAAAGCAAGTGCTTTTTGAAGGGGGAGGTAGGGCTAAAATAAGAGGCCATTTTATAGTGTGCATCCTTTTTAGTGAAAGAATAAAATCTCTCCATCCTGAGCCTGGGGTCATTGCACACCAGTACATAAGCACCAAATGTATTCCCTGGTGTGAACGGCCCTGCCATCACGACAACCGTACAGCCACCATGACAGTCTACAACAGAGCCTGGTGTAGCATGAAAACAAACCCACCTTTCATTTCTCCTTTGTTGTTTACTATGACACCTGCGTTGTCTTCAAAGTAGAGAAAAACACCATCTTTTCGTCGATACGACTTCCGCTGCCGTATCACCACCGCAGGATGCACTGTGGACGGAGACGATGAGGTCAGGTCACGTTAATGCAAAGACATGCATGGTCCCATTTATTCACACTGAATCAAATATTTAGAATGTCAAGTGCTGCAGCTCTTTGTCAGTTTGTCTCATCACTGATTGAGATTGGTCAGCCAGTGTCGCAGCCATCTCACCCACAGTGAAGAGGTTAATATTCCCTTCTACGACAACTCACCCAGCCACTGATCGGACAAAGCAAGTGCTTTTTGAAGGGGGAGTTAGGGCTAAAAATACAAGTAGTCACAATCAATAAAATCAACTGCGTTCCAACACCAAATGCAGTTGGAACCCAAAGGCCTGGTCTGCTCCAGATCTCTGCCTAAAAGCCTGTTAAGGCAGTTTTTCTCACCACTGTAACTCTACTCCTGTATGATGTTTGGACTTTGAAAATGCATAAACTCTGAAAATCATGACCGTATTCTCAATGTGTAAACAGAGAAAACCTCTGTTGTGATATGACACCAAATAAAATGTAACTGAAATTGATGGAGCAGCTAAAATGTTAGCATAGCCTAGTACCCATCAAACCAGACTCCATTCACAAAACAAGCATTTTAAAGATTGTCTAGCAGACAGACCTACCAAAACATGACTTCCTGGTGGATCTGGGACTTAACATGTTCAAAGCAGCAATAGCAGTTATTTCAGCCATGATGGATGAAACCTTGTTGGTGTCTACATGGAGATAAGCCCCGCCTCCTCTCTGGCACATTTAGCAGGAGTGATGCAATTAAACAGATTATCGTGTGGTCATGCAGTTGTATTCCCTGTCCTCAACAAGTATGCAAAGAAAGAGCTAATGGTTGGACGAGAATAAATAAGCATCCTGATACAGCATTGTTTCCACTCACCCTTCTTCCTGAGTTCTGGCTTGCCTTTCTTGACTGTGGCCATGACCATGTCACCCACTCCTGCAGCAGGCAGACGGTTCAGACGACCCTTGATGCCCTTGACAGAGATGATGTACAGGTTCTTAGCACCTGAAGGACGGAGGGAGAACAAACATGAGACGCCATAGGAGAAGTGGTTCTAAAGAACAGTGTTGGATTCATATGACCAAAATCTTTTCACAATATTTTGTTGATTTATTTATTTGCTTTTATGAACTAACATGGTTTTCTAGACTTAATCAAATATTTGACATTTCCAAAAGTTCAGTTTGTCTCATCACTGATTGAGATTGGTCAGCCAGTGTCGCTGCCATCTCACCCACAGTGAAGAGGTTAATATTCCCTTCTACGACAACTCACACAGTCACTGATCGGACAAAGCAAGTGCTTTTTGAAGGGGCTAAAAATACAATAATCACCATCAATACTGTGAAGTGCCCGCTACTTTACCAACTCACACTGACCTCGAACCACAATAAAATGTACACACCACATGTATTTTAATCTGCAGTGATGAGATCAGTGACTTCCTGATGGTTGACTGGAAACGGGTGGCTCCAGCTACATATTCAACATACAGATTAGTGTTCGACCGATGTGGGTTTTTCAATAGCCGATGCCAATATTTAGAAAGCAGGGAGGCCAATGGCTGATCTATAATGCTGATATCCTGTTTTTGTTATGTTTTACCTTGTATCTTGTGCACGTGATAAAAGAACCTTGTTTGTTTTTTTGCATCTGATAAAGTACAATGTAATTAATAACAAATGAGACAAAAAATTGCTATAGGGGGTGGGACCCACTGATGCGACAGACCTATTACAGATCAGTGGTGGGACCTCACTTCAGACTCGGTGTGAGCAGAACTGGACCGGTCTTTTTTAGCAATAAAATAAAAATGGCATCCGCTCCAGTGGCCCTGCGCTCGCCGCCTGATCTGCAGGATTTGCGCTCCGCTGGGATAGGTCCTCACTTCAGCGGGGGTCGGCAGCGAGTGGAGCGGACTCTCCATTTACTACAAGACGGCTAGCGGCGCCAGCTGCTCCTGTGATCAGTCCACTATGCGAGCTGCCAGCGCCGGCAACTCGCGGGCTCCGCAAGGCTGCCTACAGATGTGTCTGCAGACATGTTTTGTTTATCAGCCTCGTGAGTGCAGGCATTGGCCAATGTTGATCATCTCAAAATTCCATTAATCGGCCAACCACTAATGTGGATGTAATGATCTTCTCATTAAACTTGCAGAAACAAAGTGAAGAAGGCATTTCCTAAATTGTTAGCCTCCAGCTACCACCAGGAGAATTGAAATGGGTGCCAGAATTACTTTCCTTCAATTTGGGACATCTGCACCAAATAGTCACTTTTGAGCCATGAAAATACAAACAGTTGGTTGGGACGTACCTGTGTTGTCAGCGCAGTTGATGACAGCTCCCACTGGGAGACCCAGTGAGATGCGGAACTTCGCACCAGATGAACCACCACGTCCTGAAAGACAACAGGAACAATTAAAACACCAGCAACACTTCCAGCACAAGTAAAAGGAATGCACTACTTACATGAGAGAAATATGACTAACTAATGTAAGTGCTGCAGCTCTTTGTCAGTTTGTCTCATCACTGATTGAGATTGGTCAGCCAGTGTCGCTGCCATCTCACCCACAGTGAAGAGGTTAATATTCCCTTCTACGACAACTCACCCAGCCACTGATCGGACAAAGCAAGTGCTTTTTGAAGGGGGAGTAAGGGCTAAAAATACAAGTAGTCACAATCAATAAAATCAACTGGGTGCTACTTTACCAACTTGGATTTTCTAAACTCTACCGTCCAAGTGTCAGACATCAGCGAGCATCCTCTACTGAAACACAGATGTTCAGCCAACATGGACGTGGACTGTCACAAAGTCATCCTGATTCGCTTGATGACAGCTTAAAGCTGATCACTTCCATTTCAACTTGCTTTCAGTTAAGCATGCGATCTTACACCACTACTGCCAGTAGTAGTCACTTACACAACAAGCCCAAACACCCAGGGGAGAACAAGTGCAGCTATTCTAAACACTAATGTACAAAACAAGCTTTTTAACATCACAAGTGTTATTTCTCTAGGGTGGCTCCCTCCAAAGCAACCGTGTTTTCTACATCACTCAGTTAATACAACATTAAAAAAAACATAACCAGTCTTTGCAGCAGTCCATAGTAAAACAGTCATTTAGCAGAAACATGCGGTTACTCTTCAATAAAAACGGTTCACGTTACCTTTACAACAGGCCACACGTTAGGCCAACGGTAACGTTCAAAGCTACTTAGCTACGTGAAAACGTTAGGAAGAGTTTTATTTATTAAGCCAAGCGTGAGCCGTTTGACCTACGAGGTCTAGCTGCGTATTTATAAAGTTATTCCAACAGTGGGCTATTTTCCCCAGGCTGCCACCGCTACTACTCACACCGCTAACGTGACGTGCTGGCGCTGCCTAGCCATGACACGACGATTAGCGGCACGGAGCTTCACCATTGGCTTTATTTAACGGTAAAGCAATGTCTACTAAGATTAAACCGGTCTTACGTTTACAGTAGAGTCACACACTGCCTCTAGCTTTGCTTGCCTCATGCCGACACGGCGCAGTAAGCTAACATAGCTTCAAACCAACTAGCCAGCTGCAGCTAACGAAAATGTAATCGCTCAGATATCGTAGACTGTTTGAGCAAACGTAAAACTAATCACGCAGATGTGTTGTCATCTCTGCTCTATCACACATACGCAACATTATAACAGCCGACAGTGAATAAAAACCCGCAGATGAATGTGGATTTTACAGGGTAGGTTTCATACCTCTCTTAGACATGGCTGCGGGAGGGAAAGAGGAAGACGAAGCAAAGGATTGTGGGATATAAAGTTGAGCGAAACTTCATCCGGGTCATGCGCAGAGACGCGTTGCTATCAGCGGCTGTCGACTACAGCGTAAACACGGACTGACTGTATGCAATATCTGTAATGTTATTAGGTTGATTTATTGTCATTCTCTCGCTGGTTTGTTTCCATTAATTTATTTTACGTCGGATCTGTTTAATGTCTGTTGTCTTTTTGTGTCCTGGCACTGCTTTTTCTGTCATTTAATTTGTTTGAAATCCTTCATCTGTAGCTATGTGAGTGTTTTATATTGACAGCTTGAAATTAATTTAACAGGATGCTGAATGGATGCCTTGTACTTCTTATGTAAAATGACGACATGTATCAAATAAGGGAGGACTGTCCTAACCTTTTTTTTTTATTTTTCCCGTCAAAATGACCTAAATTTGCTCTTTTATGTTTTCATGGAAATATTTGATATTGAGAATTAAGCATTTTTAATTCATTTTCACATTGATTTTTTATATATATATATATGCTTATTAGGGTTCAGGCACAAAAACTACTTGGTTAGTAAAGTCATCTCAAGGGGGCGTGGTGTTTAGTCAAAGTGGGCATGTCCTGTAGGCTACCCTCTGCTGCAAATAAATATACTGTATAGTGCCTTCTCTTAGAAGAGGACTGCAGGAATTGACGACTTAGCCTGGGCAGGTCGTCTTTTTCTCCCCTTCGCATCCGTAAACCATGAATCCTTGTGACAGAGTGACAGACACTACTCTCTATGACTTTAATTATATCTATAATCAAAGTGAATAGGGGAAACAGCACATGAGGAGCGAGGAAATATTAAAAGGAATAGCGATAAGTGCAATAAGGGAAAAGAATAGGAAAAATAAATATATTGCATTATACAAAAATAAATTCATACAGAAATATACAGAAAAACATTTATATGCACAACATCTAATGTATATAAATATAAAATAAATATTAACAAATGTAAATAAATGAAAATGCTTATCATTTTTATCTTACATTTTGTTAGTTCTTTTGATATTGATTTCCCTTTGTATTTCCAATGTTTTATGTCCTTATTTATCTTTCAGTTATTCCTCTTTGTATTTCCACATTTATGTTTTATTCTTCTTCTATGGCACTCCTAACAGATCTTCTGGCGTTGTTCTGCGTCCATGAGGCCTATAAAGCAAGCGCACTAGTGTTTCCTTTTCAAACTCAAATAATCAAAAGTCTTTCTGAATACTGCTGTTTTAGAACTTTTAGGACGTCATGTGACGGACCCAGAAATTGTAATTTCACCATTTGGCCACTATGCTAAATTTGCTTCAATGCCTGGCGTTCCTCCTGGGGGCTTAAATGAATCAGATCAATCAAATGTACTCAGTACAATCTAAAGAACTTTGTGATGCAAAGTTATTGAGCGTTTCCATTTATGTATTTTGTTGTTGCCATGGCGAGGCAGCCAGAAAAGCCCTTTCAACACGAAACAGGAAGTTGTTTTAACACAGTTTACTGTGAACATTTCCATGCTAATACTGACTCATAGCGCCACCTACTGGGAACAGGAAATGACATGTATTATACTCTGATGTAACCCTCGTCACGGGTTCACCAGATCCATCCTAAATGTGGTCAGAACAACTTGATTATTATTTATAATGTACATTGGGAGTTTTCAATGAATGTTCAATGAAAAAATAAATTGTCATGAAAGAGAAAGTTGCTTTTTTAGTATATTGCTAGAGCCAACTTTCTCAACCATGATAAGGGCAGTCATTTTCATGCACCATAGACTGCTCAAGCCACCCCCTTTGGTTTGTATTGAGCTTGACTAAAATGTAAAAAAACAAACTGTTTTTAAAACTCTGATAATCATCTCATCTGCAGTGCAGCAGGGGGAGCTGCAGCCCCCTCAGCACCGCACCACCAACACGTATGCACACACCTTTATTCATATGCAATGTAGACAGACCATTAGATCGGCAATGGAGTGCATGTAAGCTGCAGTACGGTTTGATTGCCAATAGATGTCACTATAAACAAAGTTAGCTTCATAATTCAAGTTCATCTTTACAGCTAAGTGTTAAAGTCATTTTAGCAGCTGTTGGACTCTAAATGGACCATAATGTAGTAAATGAACATCATGCTGGATTGAAGAAGACTTGAAACTAGAGATTGAAACCATAAACTCATGTTTACAATGTTTACTGAGATAATACATCAAGAGAGAAGTAGGACCTTTTTCTCATAGACTTCCATGCAGTCAGACTTCTTTTTGAGAATGCAGGTTTGAGGCTGAAGTGGGCTTCACTCTTCAGAAGCGGAGGTTTCAGTCTGTGGTGGAAACAGCATACGACTCTGCTGCAGTAAAATGAAAGGTTTTCTCAAGGGAACCTGGCACTCTGAAACAGTACCGCTTTTGTCCACAGGGACCCCCTCAAAATTAACACAAAATTAAAATGGCTCATATTAGTTTTAAAGCCACTGGAAAAAGCTTGCTGCTGTATGGTTCACAGTGGATGGGATGTTCATAGTTCGATATTTCTCAGTGCTGTACTGATTCATTAATGTGTGCAGCCGTCAGCTATTAGGCTGTAAGAATTCAAATCCACAGTACGATGGATGCTGAGGAGAGATGGCAGACTGATGTTACTACTAGTCGTAAAGTTTGGTTGCTAGGAAACAATGGCAGGCTGGAGTGAGACGGAGGGAGGGGGCATCAGATGGAACAACCACTAAATGATTATCAGACATCTAGGAAAGAGAGAATGTAACAGAGGGGGGGAGGAAAAGACGAGAATAAAAACTACCAGAAGAGGCCAGGAAACAGCAGAAGAAAGACGGATGGAGAAAGAGTGTGAGAGGAATGATGGTGATCCAGTGTTGTTGAGAGAGGAGATAGAAGAAAGAAAATATGTGCACGTGAAGCTGAGGATATGTGGGAAACACTCGGGGAGGGAGGGAGGATGAGACATGCAGGAGGAGAGGTGATGAAGATGAAACACAAAGTGGCCAAAAGTAAAAGGACAGCTGAACAATACACCCAGACATTATTGCTGAAACATATGATTTCAAAAAGATGGGTGTAAATGTGCTGCAATAACAACCTACAACCTCCAGTTGACAGTAACGTAGTATTTTGTTTCATCTGGAAAAAAGCCCAAAAACATGAACGCTATATTTCGCGTATTCGCATCTTTCGTGTCATTTGAATCATTTTGCACTGTCATTGCATTGACTTTGTGCCTACAAAGTTCTCTATGCATTTGCTGTGAACACAGTGTGAAATAGGCCTAACTCAAGTCAGCCTATTGTTTGGCAAATAGACATATTATGTAACTCTCTCTACTTAAAGGTTGAGTAGGTGCTTCCATTCAGAAACACTTTCTGTTATATTACTTGAAATCCTTGTAACATAGCGATAGCAATGAATAAGTTAAATGCTCTGACGTGATTTTTTTTTTTTAAATGTCGGCAGGACCGTAATGGCTGCGTTTCGGATCGCATGCATTTGCGCCGATGCATGCACGAGACTTGAGCGTTTCCGCCGGAACGCGTCATGAACACGTCAAGTTCCCACCACGTCAAGTCGGACACAGGTGCACTTCACGGACTTTTTTTTAAATTTAAACTTTATTAATAATTATATACATAACAAAAACTGTCGTTCCAGGGGAAACTTAACGGACTTTGCACAAAGAATATGGCCTGCTCAGTGGCGCTGGCTTTCTTCGTCGCTGATGAGTTCGAGCCGAGGCATTTGAACTCCCCTTGTTGACGGAGGCTGAGGAATTTTCTCACGTGGGAAATACCACGTGGTAATTCTAACCAACTAGGGCAACGTTGAGGGGAGTGTCTTATGTCCGCACTTATTTGAGACCATCTGCACAGAAAAGCATGCGGAGGGACGTACCCTGGAGATACCGCGAGTTTTTAAAGTCATGTGACATGTCGCAAAGGGAAGTTATCACCAGCTTTTGTGACGTTTTTTTCCCAGAATGCCTGGTTTTGCGAGGCAAATGCATGCGCATGCTTGATTCGAAACGCGCCTAATAACACCAATCAAAAATGTTGGCTGGAGACAATAATTGGACATCCTGCCTGTCTGTCAATGCTTACCACCTGATCTGGATCTTGAGCACTTGTGTGGTGTTCTGGGGGCGGGGCTTTGAACAGAGGTCTGAACGAAGGGGGCGGGACTTTTTCAGTTTGGTGATGCATTCAAAGTCGAAGTCTCTGTGGTTTTTCCAAATGACCTACTCAACCTTCAACTGCCTGTTTTTTTTCCATCGGTTAATAAAATATCTGCAGCAGAGGGTGCTCTAGAAGAATACATTGTAAAAAACGGATTCATTGATTATACATCCCTCACTTGGAGACATTTCATTCAAATAATAAAAACAACAGCATTATTGGCAGCAATACATATTACTATGGATTAACTGTCAAACAGCTTCAGGAAGGTCTTGATTCATGAAAATGTCTGTGCCTTTCAGGGCTTTGGCTTTGCTGATGACCTCCAGTTTGTCCTTCAAATGCAGAAACTTGACAACTTAGCAATCGGCCTGGTGGAGGATGGAGAACGCTTTCCAACCCGTGGTGCCCTGCAGCTTCTCAGACTACAGCTTCTTCACTCTGTCCTCAGAATCAGACCATATTTCACTGGCTGATTCTTCATGCCATCAATCACAATATTGTTGCGTCTGGACCGACCTTCTGTCACTGCAGACAGGTCTGCAGACTGTTTCAATGTTATCCCTGCTGTCTTTACAGGAATCAGCCCATGTTTTGCAGTCATTTTTAAAATCCAGAAATTCCCTTTGAGTGTATTCCAAATTGATCTTGAGATCATAGACTCTTTTGTGAGAGGATTCAACAAGGATCTCATCAACATGGGATTTTGAAGATTTTCTCCCATTGTATAGTTTTGGAGAAGTAATTCACACACCTGAGCCATGGAGCCATTTCCTCCACGTTGTTATTGGAGCTTGCTTTAGGTGGCATGGCAATATGAGGATGAGGTCCACTCTATGTCCAAACTTTGGCCTTCAAGGCCAAAAGCCTGGATGGTCTGAACGAGGCCTACAAAATGTTACACATAACTGGATTTCTGTCCCAAGTTTGAAGATAAAGTTGGTGGAACCTCTGGTAAACTCAATTAGTTTGAACAAAACAATAGAAAAATCAAGGACTCAAAGGATATTTGACACAGGGGGCCCTAGTTTCGTGGCGCAGCGCAGGGTGGCGGAGCCGGCGCAAGGCTATGCTGGTCGAAACTTGCCTTGCGCCGGCTCCGCCACCCTGCGCACGGTCAGTTTGGCAGTTTGGTGGATCGCCTGCGCCAAGATGGGTGTGGCGGCGCAGCAGGGGGAGGCGTCACAGATTCAGCTTGGTGCAGCGGAAGTTTCGTGGCAAAAACTCTCGAAACTCCGCCGAAAGCCCGCCAGCTCCAACCTGGGGCCCTAGTTTCGTAGACCAGGCGCAGTCAGCTTTTCAGCTGACTGCGCCTGATGAAACTTGCACTGAACCTCCCCTAACGCATTAAAGGTGAGGAGAGGAGCTCATTTGATGGGTGAAGATCTGAATCGGCTGTATTAATCCCAGTCCACGCCTCGTCTCCTCCTCGTCTCCCACTCACGCCTTCTTCTCCTCCCTCTTTCCCACATGCGGGGGTGGGAGTGACGGGAGGAGTGCCTGCGCTAGACTGCGCGGTGCACGAAACTTGCAAAGTCCAGGCGGACACACCCCGTCGGCGTGGCGCAGGTGCGCTGCGCCCCGACTGCACCTGGTCTACGAAACTAGGGCCCATAGTGTTCAGTCAGAGATCACATCACAGCCAGCTCTCACTAGTTCTCTGGTTCCCCAGTGGACACAGGAAGTGTGTCATATTCCAACAGACTCAAGTTCTACAGAAAGTTTGTTGTATCCTATGCTGTGAAAGGAAGCATTGGAGCTCCTTTCCTTTCCATTAGAGAATTCCCACAGATCTTATAATGGCTGACACTTACATACTTCTGGGTCATTTCTTCAGTTAGGAACCTTCCTTAGAGAAAAAGACTCTTCGAGTTGAGAGAGTGATGGATTTGATTTCCTGTGGTATTTAACCAGATAATCGTTGAGGTTGAGATGTTAAGACTTAAACATCCTACTATGTTGATTGCTCCAATTCAAAAAGAGGAAATGCTTTCAGCTTTATGGGCTCATATCTTTCTGAACTACCATAGAATGAGTGTCACTTGCTTCATTCTAAGATCTTTCCAATCACACATCTTATAAGATATGAGTACAACGTGTTAGTCTTGTAACATTTAACTCAAATTGAGCTTAAAGGTTGAGGATGTCATTTGGAAAAACAACACAGTTCGACTTTTAATGCATCACTGAACTGAAAAAGCCCCCTTGGTTCAGACCTCTGTTCCCCCAGAACACCCAACCAGATCGGCAGAGTGCAATCAGGAAGTAAGCATTGGCAGACAGGCAGACGTCCAGTTATTTTCTTTGACCCAACTTTTTTGATTGGACGTGTTTTTACAGTCCTGCCACATAGATGAGGTTTTCAAGTAATATAACAGAAAGTGTTTCTGAATAGAATCAACGACTCAACCTTTTACCATGTCATGTGATCTACAATTGGGCAAATTGACCACACATGATGCCAGACATGAAGTTTCACCTGGTCCTAATCTTATTATCCGAAAAAAATTAGCACTGCAACCTTTTTTTAAATCAAGGTTTATTTTCAGTTTTAAATAGAAACAATACAGTTGATGCAGCGATCAACGGTCACATAAAGTCAACATCCATCCATTAACCCCCAGGTTGGCAAGCTGTTCATAATCATGCAAATATAGATAGCACATAGCACATTGACCACACACGGTCCAGGGATGGATATTAATATGCTGCTGTGTCACCAAGTTCTTCCTCTTCATCATCTAAACGTCCTGAGCTGACTCAGTTGAGTCCGACCTGCAGAAGAAGACACATTTCCATCAGTTTAACAGGAGACAAACTGCTGAACAGATTTACTGACTGAGAACGGCGTGTTGATCAGAAACGTTCTCGTCTAACACGGCCCCCAAAACCGGTTGTGACTAGTCTGAACCATCTGAGAGGATGAAAAGCTAAACAGCAGTGGTTACCTGTTCTGGATCCACATGGTTCTTCTCTATTACACTCAAACTTACTGCCTTCATTTCACTCACAGAATTTATGTCACATCTGAACCGAACATTCCAATTTGTCTGCTCCTGTTTTTAATTTTGAACTTTGTTTTATGTATCTATTTATTAGCTTGTCTGTCCTTATTATGTTTATTGTGTGCTGCTGCCTTGGCCAGGGCTCACGTGCAAAAGAGACATCTATCTCAATGTGATTCTTCCCTGGTTAAATAAAGGTAAAATAAATAAAAAAATCATTAAAAAAACAGTTCATAAACAAATGAAAACATATAAAAATAAGAATAATAAATCCTCATCACCAATAAATATATAACTAACCTTAAGAAATAAACAAAATGAAAAACTTACATAAAAAATAATGAAGTATGTGCTATTAATGAATACATGAATAGCACAGAACTCAATCCAAAGAAAGAAAAAAATGAATCAAATAAATGAAATAATAAAATAATAACTACTCTATTTTTAAAGATATTAGTGTCTAATATTAGAAAAACTACGATCCTCTAGGGAGGCGAGTCAAACTAAATGATATCAATGTGTGTGTGTGTGTGTGTGTGTGTGTGTGTGTGTGTGTGGGGCTGACTCAGTCAGGAATAAATGTGGAACCTGGACTGATGTAAAGACCCCATAGAGCCTTTAAAGATCAATAAGGATCAATATATACACTGATAACAGGTTTTGTCCCCTACTCCTCCTCCTCTTCATCATCTCAAATCTCCTCCTCCTCGTCATCATCTCACATATCCTCCTCCTCCTCCTCCTCGTGATTCTTACCCTCCCAAATCCGGGACCAGTGGCACTGCATCCTCTTCGATGGAGTGCTCAAGCTGCAACATTTTAAAACAAATGGATTTGGGTACATGTCCAGACAGTGTTCATAGTAATAATGAGGAAGACGACAAACTGAACATTACTCTTACCTCTTGTGCGGCCACATCTTCCAAGTCGTCCTCAGGTGAATGTGAACTGCAGCAGAAGATTTGATCAGTTCAACAGGAGAACAAGCAGATGAACACATTCCCTGACTTCCGATAAACTCACTAAAATAAATGTATAAAGATAGAGGATAAGATCAAATAGAACTAAACTTGAGAAATAAACATGAACAATGAAAATTATAGATATAGATACACCAAATGTTTCAAACATTTTGTGATCATTCCAGATTTGTGAAACATGATATGGATGTATTTCAGAGTTCCATATCTGACCACAACATCAGTCAGGAATACATCCTTGGATTTATGTAAAGACCTGATCCAGGTTTGAGTCAGCAGGGTGATCCAGACCACTCAGTGAACCTGACCTTTCGTCATCGTGCAGGTCTTTTGCCAGCTTGTCCTCTTCAGCCGCTGTCTGGAATGGAAACCATGTTTTGTGGCTGTTTAGAGAGCGTTCACATAAATGATGATGATGATGATGAAAAAATCTTACAGCAGTGATTACCTTCTTCAGCAGCGCTTTTATAGTTTTGGCCTCTTTAGAATTAAGACTGCAGAAGAAGACACATGATGAGTTCCATCAGCTCAACAGGATGTACTGACTTCAGATAAACTCAGATTGGAAGGTCGGGGAGAAGGAGACAGTTGGAGATGAATGAGGAAGAGATTATGTTTTCTTTTACCTGTTTCCAACTTCCTTCTTGGCGGGTCGAGCATCTAAAAACACAATTCATCTGTTTTCAACCACTTTACACGGACAAACATGTCACCACCAAATACCCGAGCCTCTTATATGCCAGGCTATAAGTTACAACACATGTAGTTATTTTCAGATAAATTGAGCCATCAATTTCCTTTTCAGTTGCACTGTGTTGTAGGACAATTGTCTTTAACACATATCTTTCGTTTATGAATGGATGAAAGAAACCACTGATGTAAAATAAATCCCTTAAAAGTACATTATGAGTTTTCTACGACGGCGTATTAGGACCACTGTAGGGGGGGGAATGCAATATTCAGAGAAAAAAAAGTCACAGATTTGCTACTTTATTGCGATGCTAACAACCAGCATCTATGCTAGCTAACTTCCGATGAACGTTGCGTTTATTTTGTAAACTTTGCTCATTTTTAAAGTCACAAATTTGCTCGTTTATTAAAGAGGTAATAGAGGAAGTAAACACGGTGCTTGGCCGGATGTTTGCCGTTGCTATGACAACAAGTGAAAGCTACCGCTAGCATCTTAGCCCAAACACCCAATCAAAAAAATACCTATAAGATAACTCAAGATATTTTGTCCCTAATAAAAGCCAGCAGCCTAAGGACCTTAACGAGGCGTTGTCACACATTGTATTAATTAGAAAAATACATGCGTAGACCTATATTCATGGGACGTTAGCTAGCATAGATGCCGGTTGTTGGCATCGTAGCCTAGCCTTTTTTTCTCTGAATATCGCCCACCTCCTTTTCCCCCTACAGTGGCCCTAATACGCCATCGTACCATCGTATTGACTCTGATTTTTTTTTTAAATGGTGAAGTGAGGTTTTAATGAGAATACAATTTAAAACATGTTTTTTCTTCTGTACTTCTCCATGTTGTTGTTTTTTTTTAATCTTTAAAGCTACGGTATTTCGTACTTAGACGTGTGTGATATGGTGGAGCTTCAGTCAGTGTGGTTTTCTCACCTGTTACAGAAAGCAGGAGGAATCCAGCTGCCAGCGCTGAAAGACAAGAAAAAGAGTTCAAATCTTCAGACACTTTGTTGGTTGTGGTTTGTTCTTTAACATCCAGAATAAACGTTGCAGATGAGCTTTGCTTCACTAGTTAGTCTAAATCGTCAAACTGGTAGTGAAGGTAGTTTTATTCTGAAGGATCCACAACTCTAGTTGACATCGTCCTGCCATTGAGACTCTTCATGGTCCTGGAAGGGTCTGGTCTTAAAAACAGCTGCTGATGTGTGAGGACATCAGTGTGGCTCAGAAACTAAAGATTCTTACTGGTTTCTTCTCTCAGAGTAACTCATGTGTTGAGGAAAATGATCGTCCAGTGATATGACATGAAATGACACTTAATAAAGGAAGAGACTCACCAACAGTCACGGCGATCTTGAGGTTCATCATGTCTGCAGTGAAGAGTCTCACTTGTCTATGACTCAACAAGACACCTGCTCCGGTATAAATACTGATCTCAGAGCTGTTTCCCTCCAGGCTGTTTTCATACAGTTGCAGCTTTGAGCTGCTGACATGTTGACTGACTTCTGGAAGCTGTTTGTTCACCACGTCAACCACAAACTAACCATTGGGTGATAAACAAACTGAGCTCATAAACAAATATGAGTCAGCAGCTATTTGTTTGAGGTGTTATTTTTTTCATATTCTCACAAATGTTGTAATGCTGGGTTATAAATGAATGTGACATGAATACGAGACATTGTATTATACTTCCTATAGTGATGTAGACCTTTCATTC
The DNA here is from genome assembly GCF_963514095.1 of Eutrigla gurnardus. NCBI lineage: Eukaryota > Metazoa > Chordata > Actinopteri > Perciformes > Triglidae > Eutrigla > Eutrigla gurnardus. Next base: position 20,747,408 of record NC_139931.1, read on the forward strand.
ATGCTGTCCAGGGACTATCACATGGTCTTTTCATGTCTTACGTTTGAGCAGGAAACCTGTTTGTAACTTTTACAGCGGAAGGTTTGTGGCTCTTGTAAGTTCTTCTTTTATCCTTCTGTTGCTTTCAAAGTCTGTTGTGTTATTTACCCAATCAACTGATCGGATCTTGTGATCAGCCTTTACAGAGAACCACCAATCAAACTATTTCGTTTTTTTTTACATTGATGAAAATTATATGTCAGGATTTCTCCACCGAAGCCTACTACCTACACAGACGTTGTCACTCTATACTACTACTGTTTCAATTACTTAATTAAATCTTTCTGTCACCTTCCTTGGCCAGGTAGGAATAGCCAAATACTGTAGCTGTCATGTGACTATTCCCACCCAGGTGCAAATAAACACTTGGATAATATGAATTATACTGCAACATCCTTACTATTTAATCTAATCTAAGTGAACCTAAGGAGACAACCTCCTGTGGAAGTCAGAGTTTGGGTCAGTGGTTGTCCCTTCTACTTGACCTCTCCACACAGTGATCACCATAGAACCAGAAATCATTCTGACAAACATGCAGGTAAGTAAGAATGCACAAAAACCGTTATCTCTTGATGCCATTTATTTAAAGGATGCTTTAGGCCTGTATTGCTGTCAGTTGGAGTTGCAAGTTTACACACAGTGTACTCAAACCCTTGACAAACACACCGACTGACACATCGGTGTTCATGTTTAAGCTTACATTAAATAATTTCCCTATATTTCACAACACAAACATGTTGATGGATGTGTCATTCAGACTGTTTGTTGAAATGCATATTTGAAGTGTGACAAAAGATACAGATTAATCTGTCCAGAGACCAGACCAGACTATGTGGAGGAACCAGAGACTGTCTGTGGTCCAAACAACAACAAGGTCTGCCGTATTTATGTCTAGATTACCTTATTTGGAGTGTTGATGGAGTAGCTACAATGTTAGCGTAGCCTTGCACCCATCAACCAGACTCCATTCAGAAAACCAGCATTTTAAAAGTAGTTAGCTTGTGGTCTTCCAGACAGACCTAACAAAGCACGACTTCATAAGTGGTTTATGGATAAACCAGGTGTGTAATAAAGCTGGTTCCTCTAATTTAATATGTTATGCTCCATATTCAATCTTTAATTTTAATATTTCTGTGTAAATGCAATACACCAGTCCGAACATCAGCATCAATCTGTCCTCTTTACTTATTTTAAAGATTTTTTCAGGCATAGACACCTTTTATTAGCAGTGGACAGATAGGAGAGACAGGAGAGAGAGTGGGGTGGGACATGCAGCAAAGGACCTCCGGCTGGGACTCGAACCGGGGTTGGCTGAGTATGCGTACGTGGCATGCGCTCTAACCACTCCACCACCTGCATGCCTTGTTTATTTATTTTGAATATGGGCTTCGCTGGTAACTGTGTTTCATGTCACAATGCTATGGTGTGCTATGGACCTGTGTCTGTCATGTACTATCATTATCACTGGTATACTCCAACTTCTACTGCTGCTGATACTGTTGATATTACTGCTAAACTACTGCTAGTACTGCTGCTTCAGCTCCTTCTGCTACCGTTGCTATTACCACTACTATTACAACTATTACTACTACTACTACAATACTACCTCTTTACCAGTATAACCATTTAGCTGTAGCTTTTTCTCGTTAGAGAATACAGTTCAGTTGATTTACATCTCAACAAGGTTTTTCAGCAGTGCAGTTCAATACCTTTGGCCTTTAGCATTTTCCTTTGCATTTTCAGCACAGCTTTACAATGAGTTTTAGCTGTCAGCATTCCCACGCATATTCTAGTAATACATTTTCTTCCTTACAGGTTCTGTGCACAAGGTTTCAGTGTGAATTGTAGGCTATCGGCTGACGGATTAAAAAAACATAAAAACGGACTCAATGTGCAAAGGACTTGATAGAAATACATTTTCTATTGTTTTTCTGCTTCCTCCATGTCCTTTCCTGTATGTCTGTATATGGCTCACAATGAAAACGGTTTGAGGGGACAATCTGCTTGTCAGATGGTCTAACAGCTTCTGACATTCTCTCTCATTGGAGTTGTGTGGGGGGGAGCATCCAATTATTTCTTTGCTTTGTGAAACCAACAGTCAGACAAGCGCTCCCTCTGCAGCAGCTTGACGTAGGTTAGAATGTAACGCAGGGTTTGAATTTCTCTTTCATGCTCTCCTTTTGCTCAATAACACACAACTACTTCCATCACTTCAGGTAGGACACTTTGAATGCCTTCAAGGAGAAACTCTAAACGTCTGCAGCCTGATACATTCCGTGTTCTACATTGTGCTCCGTTTGTTTACAGTTTGTTTGCCATCACGTTGTTCTGACCAAACAAAAAAGGTATATAGGCTAAACCTTTTTTTTCTTCTTTTAACCTGTCCCGTCTGACAATTTAGGCTAATACTATGAAAACGAACGCTGAGGGAGGAGTCTAAAATAATCCTCCTGTTGCATACTGCCAATTTTATTTATTATTGTGAAAGGCAACCAGATCAGACAAGGAGGGTGTATACACAAAATAAAGAGACACTCCAATGTTTTCTGATATCAGAATAACTACATGGCAGATATTAAATTCCATTGTTGAATTCCAACACAGGCACACCTCATTGTAGTTAATCAGGGACAGATGAGGTGATCAACTGAACCAGAAAAGTCTAAACAATAGAGATAACAGTCGACAATGGATGGATGATCGATTATTTCTTTCCCTACTACAATGACGCGAGATTCAGTTAACCTTTCAAAGTAAACCAGTAGAAATATCCCATAGTTAAATATTCCTCCTGTAGTCTGTCTCTCTGCTTCCTAACGGTAGGCTACGACTCCACTGATAGCAACTGGAGCTTCCTTGTAACCTGAGGGACTGGTGTGATATTTCTATGGCTACTACTGTTATAGACTCTGAAACCAAACAAGACAGGAGTCTGCTTAACACTCAGCATCACATCCTCTTTAATCTGACAAAATGCAGCACAGTCGAGAGCTTGCTAGATGGACACACACACACACACACACACACACACACACACACACACACACACACACACACACACACACACACACACACACAGACATACAGGAAAAAACAGGCTGGCACATGTACATGACTCCTCTTTTCAGTTATAGCTCTGAATTAAAAATGAGGATAAATATTTGATAAGGAATGCCTTGTGAGTTGAATTTGCAGACAAATCACGTTGCTCACCATCTACGTGGGAAGAGGAATCCACCACAGTCTTAAACGGAGGATCTAGGTCAAAGCCAGCATAGCTTGTTCTGCCAGCCAGAGGTTGGACCTCTTTGTTTGGCTCTGCACATTTCTGACGAGACTAAAGTGTCTCCTTTGGTGGGTCTTTCTTGGTTGGAGGGTTGGAACCAGTCCCAATATTAATTAATGTTACCCGTCCTATGGACAGTCGTAGTTTGGAGAATCCAGTCCAGTTTATTTTGTGAGGTGAACATTTTAAGGGTTATTAGGCTGTGTACATAATTTTGGACCATTATAAGAACTATAGATAATGCCTCTAAAGCTTAAAGAGTAAACTTAATTTACACATATCACAAACTTCATCTGAAGATTTAATTATGTTTCCCCTTAAATATCATATTCTATCAATCGAAAGAGCAGATTCAGAAACCACTAAAAAGAATGCTACATTATGTTAATTTTAGATTGCTAATGATCATGATTAGAATACCTGAAGAGTACCTGATTTTCCAGTTTAATTCCAGTGCTCTGCTGCAGCACACCTGAAACAGCTGATGTTCAAATCCTGATCCAACAGTCAGGGCTTGATCACACCAGATGTTCAAAATGGCAAAAATACTTCAAAGCTGCACCCAATGCAGTAATTTTGTCCAAATCAGCGTTCAATAGACATAACTATGTAGTCTAGTTGTCTTAACCTGACTATGTAGTCTAGTTGTCTAAACCTGACTATGTAGTCTAGTTGTCTAAACCTCACTATGTAGTTTAGTTGTCTAAACCTAACTATGTAGTTTAATTGTCTAAGCATTACTGTGTAGTTTAGTTGTCTAAACCTAACTATGTACTGTAGTCTAGTTGTCTAAACCTGACTATGTAGTGTAGTTGTCTAAACCTGACTATGTCGTCTAGTTGTCTAAACATAACTATGTAGTCTAGTTGTCTAAACCTGACTATATAGTATAGTTGTCTAAACCTAACTAGTCTAATTGTCTAAACCTGACTATGTAGTTAAGTTGTCTAAACCTAACTATGTAGTCTAGTTGCCTCAACCTGACTATGTAGTTTAGTTGTCTCAACCTAACTATGCAGTTTAGTTGTCTATGTAGTTCAGTTGTCTAAACCTGACTATGTAGTCTAGTTGTCTAAACCCGACTATGTAGTTTATTTGTCTAAACCCGACTATGTAGTCTAGTTGTGTAAACCTAACTAGTCTAGTTGTCTAAACCTGACTATGTAGTTTAGTTGTCTAAGCCTAACTATGTAGTGTAGTTGTCTAAACCTAACTATGTTGTTTAGTTGTCTAAACCTAACTATGTATTCTAGTTGTCTAAACCTAACTATGTAGTCGAATTGTCTAAACCTGACTATGTAGTTTAGTTGTCTAAACCTAACTATGTAGTTTAGTTGTCTAGTTTAGTTGTCTAAACCCGACTATGTAGTTTAGTTGTCTAAACCCGACTATGTAGTCCAGTTGTCTAAACCTAACTAGTCTAGTTGTCTTAACCTAACTATGTAGTTTAGTTGTCTAAACCTGACTATGTAGTTTTGTTATCTAAACCTAACTACCGTAGATGACCAAATAATCGCCCGCGTGCAAATACGCGCCTGTGCTCTAATAGCCGCCGGGGTCCGACCTCATTTGGCATAATAAACGCCGGTTCAATTAAACGCCCGGGCGATTAAGTGTTTACCATAGTCTTGCACAGAAAACAAAAGTTTTTTTTTAACAGAACTTCACCGGCTCTCACCTCTTCTGTCAGTCAGCCCCTCCTCTCGCGCTCTCTCTCTCTCTCGCATGCAGGCGCGCGCACACACACACACACAGACACACAAACACAGGCGCGCTAGACTGAGGGATATAGGGATATAGATAAATGCGCTAATGTACAGTGTTGAAATTACCGCGATCGACCCCCCCTTCCGTTATCATTCATAACACTGCTCTGATCAGCTCCCTGTGTCGCGGTAACACAGACAAACTGTCTTTGTATTTATTGTCTGATGTCAATAAAGATGCGTCGGGGGGAAAAAGTAGTTTTGTTCCAGTGGTGCTATGGTGCTATGGTGAGCTCCTTGTTCTTTGCATGATGGTCTGGTGCTGCTCATTGCAAAAATAAATTGTAGCCTGTTGCAAATACGCGCCTGGTTCTTATAAACGCCTGGCCTCCAAGTCGATTTAGCATATTAAACGCCCGGGCTACTAAATGGTCATCTACGGTATGTAGTTTAGTTGTCTATGTAGTTTAGTTGTCTAAACCTAACTATGTAGTTTAGTTGTCTAGTTTAGTTGTCTAAACCCGACTATGTAGTTTAGTTGTCTAAACCCGACTATGTAGTCTAGTTGTCTAAACCTAACTAGTCTAGTTGTCTAAACCTAACTATGTAGTTTAGTTGTCTAAACCTAACTATGTAGTTTAGTTGTCTTAACTGGACTATGTAGTTTAGGTGTCTCAACCTAACTATGTAGTCTAGTTGTCTAAACCTGACTATGTAGTTTAGTTATCTAAACCTAACTATGTAATCTAGTTGTCTCAACCTAACTATGTAGTCTAGTTGTCTAAACCTGACTATGTAGTTTAGTTATCTAAACCTAACTATGTAGTTTATTTGTCTTAACCTAACTAAGTAGTCTAGTTATCTAAACCTTACTATGTCGTCTAGTTGTCTCTACCTGACTATGTAGTATAGTTGTCTTAACCTAACTATGTAGTTTATTTGTCTTAACCTAACTAAGTAGTCTAGTTATCTGAACCTAACTATGTCGTCTAGTTGTCTCTACCTGACTATGTAGTATAGTTGTCTTAACCTAACTATGTAGTTTATTTGTCTTAACCTAACTAAGTAGTCTAGTTATCTAAACCTTACTATGTCGTCTAGTTGTCTCTACCTGACTATGTAGTATAGTTGTCTTAACCTAACTATGTAGTTTATTTGTCTTAACCTAACTAAGTAGTCTAGTTATCTGAACCTAACTATATAGTTTAGTTGTCTAAACCTAACTATGTAGTTTTTTGTCTAACTTTAACTGTAGTTTGTTTGCCTATAACTATGTCGTTTGTAGTGTTTTTCTGTTTTGTTTTGCTTGTTAACATTGTGTTTAAAACTGTTAAAATCTGCAAATCTTCATTCTGGGAAAAATACATTACCCTAGAAACGTAATTGGCAGTGTAGTTTAGTTGCAGTGAAATGTAAGTTTAGGACACAGGATTGGCCGAGGTGAGTCGTAGGCGTGATGTCACTGTACAAAGCAGGGATCAGATGTTTCGAGGAATTCTGTCAGTCACCACCTTTTAATTTAATAAAGACGAGTGAACAATTGTATGAAAACGAAAACATGCAAAATGACTCATCCCCTGTTTCCAGTCTCAATCATATACATCAGTTCAGGTCTGTAAATGTAAATGTTAATATCAGAGTAACAGTCTCTCCTCTTTTTCTCTCCCTTCAGCTATGTAAACTGAATTACAAACATTTCACATTCTGTTTGAAAATGACCTTCAGTTACTATTTGATTTCAGAACCAACAGATTTGATACCACTCATCAGACTACTGCTGAGCCGTGGGTTCAGACCATCAATGCAAATGTGATAATTCCTCCGGTCAATGGATGATCATTTTCATAATTGAATGTGCCAAACAGAGGAGACCATGGTCTTTAGATACCATCCATCCCTCAGTCTCACGGCAGTTACGAAATTAAACATTGTACATGGACACAAATTTTCTATTTTTTTGTGTCACTCAACACTAAAAAATGTCAATGTAAAGTAAATAGGATCCTTTTCTCATGGAATTAAACACATCCACGTGCATCCAAAGCTAGTGACGTAGAATTAAATATTAAAAAAGAAAAGAAAAAGTGGTGTTGCTCAGCACGACTTTAAAGTGACAGTCCCTAAGATTTTCATCTATTAAATTGTATTTTTTTTGTAATTTAATTGTCTATTTAAGTTCCTATCTATCAAAGAGTGAGTTAAAACAATGGTGGTTGATCATGTGACCACTAATGAAAGTACTTGTTGCTGCTTTGTCCAGAAATAGGATCTCCGTGTCTGTGGCCACATTCCCGCTAAACTCTAAATGAGTTTGATCTTTTTCCGTCAGTCAGCAGCGGTTGGTCTGCAGGTGGAGCTACTCACGGAAGTATGCTGCGTTTACTTGGAATGGGAAATCGGTAACTTCCAACTGCTGAGTCAGGCTCCCTCTAGTCTAAAGTGTTTGACCAGGTACATTTCATTACTGCTGACTCACAATGGAGGATCAACAGGCAGAGAAAGAAGACCATTCAACTTCCAATCCAAGAAAAAGAAACAACAAACTAATGGAAGTGAAGAAGGAAAGTCATCAAGAAGCAAAGTGACCGCCAACGAGGGAAAACCACGGACCTCCTTTCAGTGTGGAGCATTTGAAGGCATAACGCAGATGAGAGACAGCCCACACTGTTGGGTGAGGGAGATGAGTCCCAGAGGCTCGCCTGCAGTTCCATCTACCGCCAGAGAGGCCGCTAGAAGTAACGCATCTCAAATCTTACCGACTGACACTTTAATGTATACCGAAGTATTCAGGACAGCATTACACCGATGTTAGGTTTAGACAACAAAAGGTCTCAGTATTTAATACCAGGCCACTAGCTATGGACATGGTACAGTCACATAGATGTGTTTAATTCACGTTTCCACCATGAAAAAGGGACTTTACATCTACGTTGTTTAAGTGCTGTGTCTGAATATTTCACAACCTGCCCTCAGACTGGGGAGGAAAATCAACAAAATGATTGTGAGTCTTAACATGTCCAGTCTTTGTCAGTTAACACAACAGATAAAACACAGTAGAGAGCAGACACCAGGTTACTTATGGTCTGTTGCACACTTCTGACTCTTGACTCTGGCCTTTCCTTCACTGTGCTGGCCCAGGACTCGTGTTCACGTCGTCGATGGGTGAAAGGCCAGCACAGAAGAGGCAGTCGAGCTAAGCTGAGATCAGTTTTGTTAGGCTGTCTTTATGAAAGCACGGCCATTTGTATTCCCATTAGGTTGAAGACAGACAGCAGGCCCAGCTGTGAAATAGTCTCAGATGATTTCTGCCTCTTCTCTGGTGGCGCTGCAGCTCGAGTTTCTTCTTATCTTCTACTTGAGGAGCCACTGATTCACTGCGGACGAGAAGAGGAAAGGGGGAATTAGATCATTAGCACTGAGAGTATCATATAATAAAACAGAATTAGGAGTGCCGCAAGAGAGAAAGACAAAGCGAGAAATAGAATGTGTGCACGAGAAATGATGAGAGACGAAAGACAACTGTCCCGGTTTCAAAATATTTATTAACTGCAATCAGGTTATGAATGTGAATGTGCTGTTGATGGCCAATATGTTCCCTCAAATGACAGCTATGTTTCAAGGGGCTTTACAGTGCGTACAGAATAAAACACCCTTTATAGCTGTTTTCGGTTCAATGTGATGGAATTCCCTCCAAGGTCACCTGAGGGCTCCACAAACCCGGGACTCCTTTAAGAAGAGCCTGAAAACCTTTCTTTAAAAAAAAAGCCTTTTAATAAATGTGCTCTTATTTTGTTTGGCTTTTTTTCCCTTTATTTAGTGACAATGTGAGAGTGAAGGGGGGAGAGAGAGGGGGATGAAGGCAGAAAGTGGCGTCGGGCGAATTCTAACCTGGGGCCGCTGCAATGTGGACCATCTCTTTGACCACCATCTTTTTATCTTTCTATCTTTTCATCTTTTTATCATTTTATCGTTTTATTCCATTATTTGTGTTTCTTTGCAAGCACCTCACATTAATTTACAAGCTAATAATAATTTCCTCTGTCCTCTGTACATTTGTTGTTGTTTTGCTTTTACTGTATTTGTGTGTACCGTGTCAAAGCACTTTGTTAACTGCTGTTTTTAAAGGTGCTATACAAATAAAGTTATTATTATTATTATTATTATTATTATTATTATCTCTACCTCTGAGCTGTCAGTGCACCAACATGATCAGGTTTTTAACATGATTTTTATTTTGTGTTACTCTGTAGAACTTTGGGATTGAAGAGTGTGTTAAAAATAAAATGTATTATTAGCATTATAATAACTGGTACAATAATAATAATAATAATAATAACAATAATAATAGTAATAATAATGATAATAATAATAATAATAATAAATGGAATTTATAAAGTGCCTTTCAAGGAACCCAAGGGGGACAAACAACCAAGCAGTCATACACACACAGAACACAAAAATCTAGGGGACAAAGGCCTTGGTGAACAGAAACGTTTTGAACGCTGCTTTGAATGTGACCAGGGTGGAGGTGATGTGACCAGGGTGGGGGCGTTGTGGATGTCTGTGATTCACACCAGAATCCAGATGGATCCAGATCCAGTAAGGTTGCTGCACGGGTGCTGCTTAATGGGGCTTTTCCATAGTCACGGCACGGCACGGCACTACACGGCACGGCGCGTTTTTTTTGCATTTCCACTAGGGTTGGGCTTAGGATTAGGGTACTTTTTTTGTAACGCCTCGGCCCTGGTTCCAAGCGGGCCGAAGCGCCACTAAAACGTGACGTCAGCCGACTGCCTTACACGGATTGGCCAACAAGTGTCCACTGGAAGCGTCATAAGTGCGACGTCCGACCAGACTGTAAACACAACTCAACCCCGGCATTTTTAAAACCGGCTGCTCTGCGACAACACGTAACTCGAGAAAAATGGAATCACAGAGAAAGTCACCGATCGCCTCGGTGTCCTCCATTGTTGGTGATGGTGTTGTTTTCTTCCCGGTTTTGTGCGTCGCGCTTAAATGACATCACGGCAGTTTCGCAGCCGTGGTATGACGACCCCACCCACGTCGAGGAGATACTATGGAGGTACTAGTTGTAATGGAAACCCACCCAAAATCGGCCGTGCTGTGCCGTGTAGTGCCGTGCCGTGACTGTGTAATGGAAAAACACCATTAGATCCACCCGTCGCTCCTCTACAGTCCAAATATGGTCCCTTCCTTTACTGGTTGATAAAAATCCAGGGAGTTCCAGAGCGTGGAGGCTGCCACGCTGAAGGCTCTGTCCCCGAAGGTTCGCAGTTTGGAGTGGGGTGGAGAGCAGACCTGAGTCAGATAACCACAGGTTCAGGGACAGGGTATGTTGGTGGAAGAGGTCGGATAAGTACTGGGGGGCAAGGGTGTGGAGACATTCGTTGGTCAGGAGGAGGTTTTTGTAAGTTATGCGGGACTTAACTGGGAGTCAGTGGAGGTCGATGAGTGTTGGGGTGATGTGCTGCCAGGGCTTGGTGTGGGTGTTCTGGACATATTGCAGCATGTCCAGAGTTTTACTAGAAACCCCGAACAGGACTCCATTACAGTAGTCCAGTCTGGTGGTGGATGACAAGAGCATGGATGAGGGTCTCGGGCAACAGAGCTGATGAAGAATTAAGTTGTTAAATGTTTCTCTGTAACATTGTAAACATGAGTTTACACGCTACCCATGTAATTAGCTACGAAGATTAAGGCGTGTAAAAGTTTGGCTGCTGGATCAGTTGTATTTATTCATGTCAGGGTTTAACTTCATGACATGGCTGAATTAACCACTATTACTGCTTTATACACGTTGTCCCAGGACATGGGCTAATCACCCGCCGTCCCGTCTGGGTTCATAACATCATCCGGAGGTGCTCGGTGAATTGAATTCAGCAAGACACATATCGACTGGTTTACTACTTTGGTATGCGCCGAAATGAAACACCTTTGTTATGATTTAATTGCAATAAACGGATAAAAATGATGCCAAAGTAACTCCATAATGACGACAATTGGGAAAAATTCGGACATCATGCTATATTAGGTCTGTCTTCACAACGATAGGCAAATAACTTTTAAAATGCTTATTTTCTGAATTTGCCTTCGCCCAGTGACAGCTGGGATCGGCTCCAGCCCCCCGCAACCCTGAATACAGGATAAGCGGCAAACAATGGATGGATAAATGGATGGATTTTCTGAATTTGGATTGTTCAGAGCTAGGCTATGCTAACACTGTAGCTTCTCCATCAACACTTAAAATAACATTGTCTCGGCATAAATACAGCAGTGACCTTGTTGTTTGTCCTCAGTTTGGTTCGGTCCCTGTACGAAACGTAAGATTCTATCGTAGAGCTCCAGGAGACCACAGACCACTATGATACATTTTGTTTCCATTACTGATTCCCTGACGAGTGAAAACCTAATGAGAATCTCAACACTGATTGGCTTTGTGTCATCATAAATAAATATAAATAAATAAAACAATGAAGAAAACATTTTCTGTAAAGTTGACCTTGAATGATGAAGCTAACTTTGTTAGCAGCTTCACACCAGAATCCAGATGGATCCAGATCCAGTAAGGTTGCTGCTCGGGGTGCCGCTGTAGATCCACCCGTCGCTCCTCTACATTCCAAATATGGTCACTTACTTCAATGGTTGATAAAAATCCAAGATGGCGACAACTACGAGCGACAACTACGACGACTAATGAGCTCCATCTGTCATCGCCTACTTGGAGAGAGACGATGCCGCTTACGCTAGCGGTAGCATGCGCCAATGTTTAGGTGGATGTATGGCTATGGCTCGCCTATGTGGCATAGGTGAAGTTGCTGGGTCCCGTATGGTTGGGACAGATCCTTTTACGAGGGTCAGTGTCGAGGCAAAGCCAGCTTTGTACTGACCCTCGTTACTGAAGCAGTCCGATGTGAAGTGGTTAGCACACACATACACGCTAACACAAACCGTACCCGGCACATTGTCATTAAAAATGAAACGCAACGCAAGTGACTCCCTTCGTTACTTAACAACAGGAGCTGAATCTGAACAGCCTGTAGGAGCGCCGTTGGACCATATAAAAGCACACTGAGAGAGAGAAAAGCCAATGCCTGTGTTTTGTCGTGGTTTTATAGTCTAACACTGTTGCTCTGTCAAACCTCCGTGGCTCTGGAACGTAACACACTCTTATCAAAGGGAAGCAGAGGCCCAGGAGTCTATTTGATGTTGAGAGCATGCCCAGCTCCACCGGATCGATTACAAAGATATTCAGAGCCGCTGTGAGGAGACAAGGACGACCACGCTCCATGTAACACTGTATACACACAAACACAATGCACTGCCACACATATACATTATTACATCTCCACCCGCCTCTCTGTTTCCTCCTCTATTTTCATACTCTCAAGACACTGCTGACAAAGAGTCAGCCCTCCTCCAGCCCGAGGCAGCTCTAATGATCATCTCTGTACTTAAACCTGCAGATTCAGACCTCTTAAGGTAAAACATTAATATCTTTCCCTGCTGCTGCCGGGGATCTGGATTCTGGTGTGAAGCACAGACATCCAAAACGCCCCCACCCTGGTCACATCACCGCCACCCTGGTCACATTCAAAGCAGCGCTCAAAACGTTTCTGCTCACCAAGGCCTTTGGCCCCTAGGGATAATGTAGTTCACATTGGCACCGGTGTGTGCTTTCAGCTCATCCATCCATCCATCCATTGTCTACCGCTTATCCTGTATTCAGGGTCACGGGGGGGCTGGAGCCGATCCCAGCTGTCATTGGGCGAAGGCAGGGTACACCCTGGACAGGTAACCAGTCTATCACAGGGCCGACATGTAGAGACAGACAGGTAACCAGTCTATCACAGGGCCGACATGTAGAGACAGACAGGTAACCAGTCTATCACAGGGCCGACATGTAGAGACAGACAGGTAACCAGTCTATCACAGGGCCGACATGTAGAGACAGACAGGTAACCAGTCTATCACAGGGCCGACATGTAGAGACAGACAGGTAACCAGTCTATCACAGGGCCGACATGTAGAGACAAACAACCATTCACGCTCACATTCACACCTACGGGACATTTAGAGTCACCAATGAACCTATCCCCATCCTGCATGTCTTTGGACTGTGGGAGGAAGCCGGAGCACCCAGAGAGAACGCTTTCAGCTCATGTACGTTTAAAAAAGGACAGAATGCACACAGAGTTCTCGTTATGTGCTGCACATTGTGTTTGTGCGCTTGATACACCAGGAGGCCTTTTTCAAGTCAGTACTTTGAAAAATTATTTTTGACCGTTAAATCAAATATGACACATTTTCTGATGAAACAGCATTCACTATTTTCACTTTTATGTTACAGACATGTCTGTAATCATAATCTCAATTACCCTAAAAATAGTATAACAGTATTAAATACAGTCAATATTACCCTCTTGACGACTAATAATGTACTCCCATTTAAATATTTATGTGACTTGACTGGCTGCTGTTGGAAATGCCAAACCTACTTAATGTAATTCAATTAAACTGGAAAAACCTGTACGGCTCCGATGCTGATTTCGCACGGTCGAGTCCAGAGTCCAGACAAAAATGATCTATACATGATGTACAGCAACATGACACAGAACTAGTGTGTGTGTTCGCTAGCACCACATAGCGCTGGGACATTTGCAACACATGTGTTTTTGACAAATTATCCCCCTGTGAATGAAATCATATCAAAGACCACATTATCTCTTTGAAATGAATGAGCTGACCAGACACTGATGGCACCAAACTGCATGCAATAATCAGATATCAGCAACACGGTGATGAAAAACAAAATGCGGTTGTAGCCAATTTAATACACAAAATAATTACATTCCTGTGGTGCATTTTAGTTTTGACTTTCAGAAAAAATGTAAAGGGCAGCAGATCATATCTGCAGAAAACATGGTTGACATCAAACATCAAGGAAACATTGGCCATCAGCTTTGACTGTGTGTGAATAATAGACTGTAAGAAGTGGACGTCGTCATGGTGGCGTCACCCGTTGGTTTGTGGACTACGGCTTTAAAGCCTAAAAGTTGGTGTGTTGGTCATCGCCAGCTTGGAATTTTTACAACCAGTGAAGGATGGATCTGAGGAACACAAGCCTTACTGGATCTGGATCCATCTGGATTCTGTTGTGAAGCTGCCAACAGTTAGCTTCATAATTCAAGGTCAACTTTACATCTAAGTGTTAAAGTCATCTTAGTAGTTAACTGCATTGGTAGCGTGGTAGCGACCGATCAGCAGGTAACCCCGCCCCTAAAGCATCCCCTGCTTTCTGGTCTGTTGGACTCAAAATGGACCATAATGTACTAAATTAACACATGAAGACTTGAAACTAGAGATTGAGACCATAAACTCATGTTTACAATGCTTACTGAGATAATAAATCAGTGGGGAAGTAGGTACGTTTTTTTTGTTTTAGTTCAAGGAACTTTTTAGAAGGTTGCGGCCTGCTTTAAATACCAAGCATCGTCGATGTGAACACAGAGTCCACAGAGTCCTTTTGCTCTATCCTTCAGTCAGCTGCAGCTTAATGCTGATGAATCCACGATGGAACCAGGTCTCTGTGAAGACGTGGGACTACAGTCCCCGCCCTCCCAACCATGGGTTGTGGAGTCGCCTTTGGTCCTAGCTGGGTTAGCTTAGCTTCCATCTTGGTTCTCCTCTTGCTAGGTCGATTTGGTTTTCCGTGGCGGGCGCTGATCGTCTCAGACAAACCTGACCTAGTCTTGTGGCGTTCCGGTTGAGTTTTTGTTCAAAATGTAAATGAGATAGAAACATGACTGGGTTTCAGTGTTTCCAGACTGGGCTGGTTTATGGCTACTTTTGATCAAGTCGGGCTGGTAGATGGAATTTGGACTGCTTTTGTCAACATTCGATGTTGATATGAACATATTCAGAAAGCAATATGACCAAACAAGCTGTGGTCGAAACACATACAAAATTCAATAAACACAGTGGGTTGTATCTTTAGGGACAAGGGGAGGACCTACTTACCTTGATGTCATCATTACTGACAAGTGCATGTTATGGCAAAACTTTTATGGTTTTACTCAGGTTTTGGCGAGGTTATGGTTTGTGCTGCTTTTAACTGAAATAAAACTGGCTGATCTGTAAAAGAAACAAGTAAAAGCTGCCATAATTAGCTGTAGATGTAAAAAAAATCCTACTTGGCAGTCACTCCTGGCAGAAGTGAATCTTGTGTATTACCTCTGTACTGTGGGCGGAGGGCGCGGTTATTGGGGCAGTCTCTGCCCGCCTTGCTGAAGTTGATGTTTGTCCGGATGCAGCGCTGCAGCAGAGGCTGCGTGGGCCGGGTGTTGTCGCTCATGCTCAGGAAGATCTTGTAGGGCTCGTTCTGGCTGAGGAGGCGCAGCGAGTGCATCTGTGGAGGAAACGCAGGGCGGTGAATGTTTTATCAGTTGTTCTACAGAGGAGCGAGTCAGTCGACACTGACTGCCGGACGGACACTGAATGTGACTTGCATGGATGGATCGTCCTCCTCTCTGACCTCCAGCTCATCGGAAAAAGCTGTGATTGGTGTTTATAGTGAAATAATAATAATAGATAGATAATAGATAAATAGAGAATAGATAAAATAGATAATAAAGGCAAAGCACGATGCTAGTTTGTGATACAATAGTGATTAGTGGGTCCGGGGCAAATTTGCTATAAATTATAAAATTGTGCTGTTTTTAACAATTGGGCGACTTTTGCAAAGCTTTTTCATCCGCCCTTTCACGCCTCCATCCTGGATACAGGAGCGTGCAGGACCCGCTGTCCCCCTGGAGCTCCATGCCAGGGCCTATTCACAAAGTTTTTATCCGGCTCTGTCCTCTCCATCACGGATAGAGGAGCGTCTCTCTCTTCGTGTTTTTGGACTACCGGGACCACAAAACCTGGCCATTTGTCTTAGTGTTTTTTGAAATGGTGTACCAGCAGTTGAGTCCAAATGTAATCTGAATAGAATGAGCCTCTGTTTAAAAGTATAGAAGTGGTATTAACATGATCTAATTGAAATATGTTTCTGTTTATCACTTTCATTCATCTCTAGATTGAAACATTTTAGAATACAAATAGTTCCAATGGCGTTTAAGAGTACAACTGGTAGTAAGCATATGCTTAATCTGTGAAACGATTATGAGGGGGTCCGTGGAAAATGTTCTCCCCTGTAAGGGGTCCCTGGCCCAAACAAGTTTGAGAATCCCTGCAATAACATAGGGTAAGTGATTTCATTATTTATTTGAGTCAGTCCAGACAGATGACAGTCTGCATGCTCTCAGAGGCTTGGCTGAAGGAGACGAGTTGGATAGTCCGAGGAAGCAAGAGAAAGCTGTGAAGGCTTTTCCATTATATTCACCCAGTGAGCAACATTTATGAGACTGAAATAACCCTAATACATCCACGTTAGGGAATAACAGGCACCTGCACAATCAGTGGAGTTCCCCCTTCACAAATGAAAACCTGCATATATCACTAGAGTTGGTGTAGAAGGAGGGATGAGAGTGGAGAGGAGAGGAGAGCAATGAAGAGATAAGAAAGGGAGGAAGGGTAGAAGGTCAAGAGGGTGATGAAGGAAAAAGCTGCTTCAAAAAGAAATGAGGGGTTAAACAGAGAGTGGAGAAGCGGATGAGAGAGGGGTGAGATAAAAGGAGGGGTGAGTGAGAGCGGGGGTGAATAAAGTGAGAGTAAATGGCAGATGGTATGTGGGAGGTGATGACATCGGTGTATGCAGGTGAGTGCTGCCTTGAGTTGTAGCTTCCTGATGTGAAGGGGCTAGGTTTGAATCTGATCTGTCCACGACTGAGACATGATGCAGATGATGCAGTCTTTTACATCACCTACTGAATCTATTCCACTCATGTTAGACCGGAGACTACTTAAGAGACAAAACCAGGTGCAATTTAAACTGTGTGTATGAAAATGTAGAAACTTTGGGTTACAGGTGACAAAGTCTGCTCTCTGTGTCGGGAAGGGAATTAGACATCCCATTTTGGCCGACAAGAGAACCCGTTCACTGATCACACCTGCATCTGAGTCACGTAGATGGGCTTGTTGATGAGGATCCACGTGGACGTCTCATAGCAGGGAGGGACGGTGAGAGAGCCCTCGTAGGTGATGTAACGTGTGGTGTCGGGGTAAAGGTCGGCTATGCTCATACCCATCAATAGGAATGCATCATCTAGAGAGAGAGAAAGAGGGAGAGAGAGAGAGACAGAGAGAGAGCGAGAGAGGTGATTACAAAGGAATGACTGAATCAATCTGTTACACTGGAAAACTATATTTGTCAAAACCTCTCTCAAATTCAAATTAAACATCATCAAGTTGAGTTTTGTGTCAATAAATGCAACAGATGCAGCATTTTCTTCAAAAATGTTTAGATTCAAATTTTTGTACAAAGATAAGGGGAGGCGATCCTGAGAAAATAAAATATATTGAGGCCACGTTTTACTACATTGAGCGATACCGGAGCAGAACTGGACCAGTACTTTTATAGTAAAAATCTTGCTCTGCGCTCTGTCCAGAGTCCGCTCGCACTCACATGCTCTGATTTAGGCCGAGTGTTGACTAGAAATATGTACAGATGTGACTTGTCACTAAAGTTTAAGTCATGTGTTGCTCTCTATTGTGATGACTTTGAGACGGCGCTTCTGGAAAACAGCATCAAGCCATGTGTGTGTTGCATTACGACGTATGTACAAGATGCAATCAGGCCGAGAGCAGTGTGAGTGCAAGCTGGTTTTTGAGAGGGGAGGGGCGGCAATCATGTGCCCTAAGTGCGCCTTAACTTATTTCATGGCCACAAATTGATTAAAACGTGGGAACAAATTTACTAAAACGTGGCCACACTGGGAGACTTCAACGCGCACATGGGCAATGATGGAGACACCTGGAGCAGCTAGCACCTGTGCTAGTCATGGACTCTCCATAATGAACACCATGTTTGAACATAAGGATGCTCATAAGTGTACGTGGTATCAGAGCACCCTACACTCTTAGAAATAAGGGTTCCAATAGGGTTCTTCTACAAGGGCTGAGGTTCTACCTGGAACCATTTGCTTCTGAAAAACTCTTTCCCGAAGAAAGGGTTTTTTAAGGGTTCTTGGTAACACTAACTGTTCCAGTAAGAACCATTTTGATCCAGAGAACCCTTTAAAACCCCTTTCCCGAATAAAGGGTTTTTCAAGGGTTCTTGGTAACACTAATGGTTCCAGTAAGAACCATTTTGATCCAGAGAACCCTTTAAAACCCCTTTCCTGAATAAAGGGTTTGAAAGGGTTCTTGGTAACACTAATGGTTCCAGTAAGAACCATTTTGATCCAGAGAACCCTTTAAAACCCCTTTCCCGAATAAAGGGTTTTTCAAGGGTTCTTGGTAACACTAATGGTTACAGTAAGAACTATTTTGATCCAGAGAAACGTTTTTGGAAGAAAGAGTCCTTCAGGGATTGTTGAAAGCATGGGTATAAGATCCTTTGTCACCAGGGAATACTTCCTGATAACACTTACCAATAATGGTGCAAAATACAACTCCTTGTGACTATTGATACAAATACTTTTCATATCCATTTTTGGTTTAATTTGTTTTTTTCTTCTTCTCCAGATCCTGTTGATCAAACTGTAACATAATTGCCCATCTTGGGATTTGAACACCTGCCACCCAGTCTAAAGTCACTGGCAGTAGTGACTGAGCTAACCTGCTAGCTGCAGTAAGTCATCAGGTCCACCATACTAGTCTATTACCTTACACCTTCCGATCAGACATACAAATAATGGCAGTCGTATAACTGAAATAGTCTGTTACCAATTTATTTTCACAACCATTAATGATAACAAAGCAAGAACTTCATCAGCAAATCTTGTTGACCCAGGCAAAGATTAGCTGTGACTGGGATTTTAACCCCCACCCTCCAAATCTAAAGTCTGTACCATTACCCACTGAGCTATCCAACAGAAGGTGCAGATCAGGGACTCCTCTGACTCGCCACACTCACTCACACAGCCAGGTTGTCCTTCATGTCAGTGGTCAGACAGAGGGAGCTGATCATGTGTCTGTTTAGCTCTGTCTGTACAATGTGTGAATTCTGCTTTTAGGTCTCAGGTTCAATTCCCATGTTGAGAGATATCATACCTTGCTGATTGCACTAGCTCCGTTGGCTAGGTTCTTGGTGCCAGACAATGCAGGTTCAAGCCCCAGCAAGGGTGATAATGGTAATACATCAAAAAACCTGGTAGTCTTTGTGAAACAAATGTACCAAATTTTAGAGTCATGGTAGATGATGTTTGACAAAAACATAACAATTTTACCTCAAAAACAGATTTTTTTTTTAAAGTGGTTTCAAATCTGCCTGCGCGACAGTGAATGGCTTACTCAATTTGTGAAGCCACAATTGAGTTGCCACTTGCCAGTTAGCTCAGTGTGATAGACAATGGTCTTTGGTTCCAGAAATTGTGGATTTCAGCCTCAACTGGTACAAAATGAACATTACAATGTCAACTGTCTTGCCTTCCTATTCTCCTGTTTGTTGCTCAGAATTGCCTAAATTTGCCAAAAATAGCCCGGACCTGATCCATCGCAGCGCAGCAGCTATAATTGTGTTTATTTTTTAAAGTTTAGTTATACTACTCCCTTCTTCAGGAGGAAATGACGCACAGCAAAAACATAGCTAGAGGAATTGAACCCTGGGTTCCTACAGCAAGGAAATAACCCCTCTTTCTGGGGCATCTAAGTGAGCTATACTACTCACTGAACAAAGGCTTTTGAAAGTTTGTTACAAGTCACTTGATCTGGAGATACAGTTTGAAGTTGTGAGTTCAAGGCCTGGTTGATGCAGAGTGACCATGTTAATGCCTACTGAGGTGATGTGTGGATTAGTGACAGACAATTTGTAAAATATGAAACACTTATTTTACAGACAATTTTACGCATGTATTTGTCTGCTCCTCATACTTTTCCATGATCAGCCTTATCCCATGGCTGCTGTACCCTGCTGACTGGCTTAGTCAAGTTGTGAAGCTGCAGATAAGTTCAGTGATAAAGGAAGGTCTTTGATGTCAGAGGCCAAGCCTTAACTGATGAAAAAATCATATTGTAACGCTGACTTTGGGGCTACCGCATCAGGGTTTGTTGATGCCAGGAATTGAACCTTGATCTCCCAGGGGAAAGGGAGAGGTTTGGTGTGTTGGGCCTGGGAGCTGGCCCCATGGTGGCTGTCATGTGTGAGTTAAGAGCTGGTTGCCCCATGATTGCACCATATAGTCTGGTCTTCACCCTCTACAAACCAGGTGTGACATACCAATAGTGATTACTGTGAACAGAACAGAACAAAGAAGAACAGAAGAGAGAGAACAGAAGAAACTTCAGAGAATCAAGGTGAGCTAAATATAATATCTTATTTCAGCATGCTCGACCCTAGCTGAGGACTTTTATGGTGAAAGGTGGACTAAGCATTTGTTTCTTGTTATGTTTTGTCCGTTTGCTTGTTTGTTTGTTTTCTTGTAGAAATGACTTGCACAGCTTGGACGAAAGCCGAAGTGTGCCATTGGCTTGAAAAAGAGGGTTTTGCTGAGATTTCCATTATTGTTACAATACGTAACATTTTGAGTATTTGTTACATAACACTGAAAAGTATTTTAACATTATTTAAATCAATGTGAAAACTTTCCCTCACTTTCTCATGATTCTGTTCCACTGTCACAATTAGTACGTACAGTATGTACTCTGATTCCTTTCATTGGACCATGCATTATTTTATTGTTTGTAGATAACTTACAATAAGGCGCAGTAAATGCACCTTGGATTGATGGAACTCAAACTCTTTTTTGTCTCCCCTTTCTGCCATGTCACCGTTGCTGGAGATTACACAAATCCACGACTGAGGACAGCATGATGTGTCTGGCCTGTCATGTTGCTGATTCCACTGGACCTATGCTGACTTTTGACCTGTTCTCCCCTGGGACCTACACAGCCTGTTCTGTTGGAATATCTTTAAATAAATGTTTTTCTCATTAAAATGTTTTGAATGTTTGTTCAATGTCAACATGATAAATGACCACAATATAATATGAACTAAACTGATCTGTAGAATACAATATGGTTCTTTATAGAACCCTCAGAAGACAAGACGGTTATTTGTGAAAACCTTTGAAAAGGGATGTTTTTAGAACCCCCTGTGTGAGGTCTAGATGAAACCCTTGAAACATGAAAGGGTTCTTGGTGGAACTCCTTTTGTGGGTTCTAGATAAAACTCTTAAAACATGAAAGGGTTCTTGGTGGAACTCCTTTTGTGGGTTCTAGATGAAACCCTTGAAATATGAAAGGGTTCTTAGTGGAACTCCCTGTGTGGGTTCTAGACGAAACCCTTGAAATACGAAAGGGTTCTTAGTGGAACTCCCTGTGTGGGTTCTAGATGAAACCCTTGAAATATGAAAGGGTTGTTAGTGGAACTCCTTTTCTGGGTTCTAGATGAAACCCTTGAAAAATGAAAGGGTTCTTAGTGGAACTCCCTGTGTGGGTTCTAAATGAAACCCTTGAAATATGAAAGGGTTCTTAGTGGAACTCCCTGCGTGGGTTCTTTGTAGAACCTCTAATGAGGGGTTCTGGGTGGAACTCCCTGTTGGGTTCTAGATTAAACCCTTGCAAAAATGAAAGTGTTCTTGGTGGAACCCCCAGTATGGTTTCTTTGTAGAACCTCTCATGGAGGTTTCTGGGTGGAACCTTACACACACAGTTCTAGGTATAACCCTTTATGTGGGGTTCTCGGTAGAACCCTCCAAAAGGGTTCCAAGTGGAACCTTTATAAAAGGTTCTACCTGGAGCCAAAGGCAAGGCAAGGCAAGGCAAGGCAACTTTATTTGTATAGCACATTTCATACACAAGGCAGTCTCAAAGTGCTTCACATCATAAAATGTCATACAATAAAGTGAAAAAGAAATAGAAGGATTAAAAGAAAATAAAGGCAAAATTCAAATGCATAGAAAAACCCTCATTAAAACCAGCCAAAAATAAAATAAAGTTTAAAATGTAATAATAATAAAATAAAATAAAAATAAATCATTAAATATAAAACAAGAATATCAAGGAATAGAAAATACAGTGCAGCATAAGAAGTTCACAGAACAGTATTGATTACTGAAAGGCAGCGGCAAAGAGATAAGTCTTCAGTCTTGGTTTAAAAGAGCTGAGATTTGCAGCAGACCTGCAGCTTTCTGGAAGTTGGTTCCAGATATGTGGTGCGTAAAAACTGAAGGCTGCCTCTCCATGTTTGGTTCTGACTCTGGGGACACACAGCAGACCTGTCCCAGAAGATCTGAGAGGTCTGGATGGTTCGTAGCTAAGCAGAAGATCAGAAATGTATTTTGGTCCTAAACCATTCAGTGCTTTGTAAACCAGCAGTAGTATTTTAAAGTCAATTCTTTGACAGACAGGAAGCCAGTGTAAAGACCTGAGAACCGGAGTAATGTGATCCACTTTTTTGGTCTTAGTGAGGACTCAAGCAGCAGCGTTCTGAATTAACTGCAGCTGTCTGATGGACTTAAAGGATTGTCCTATGAGGACAAGCCGAAGAAGCTTATATGGTTCTACTTAGCACTTTTATTTCTAAGAGTGTAGGCCAAAGGTTGATGATTGATTTTGTGATAATTTTGTCTGATCTGAGGCCACATGTTTTAGACACTCGGGTGAAGAAAGGGGCGGCACTATCAAATGATCACCATCTGGTGGGGGAAAGCTTTTGGCAGACCTGGTAAGCCCAAACGAGTAGTGTGGGTGAACTGGGAATGACTGGAGGAGCCCCCTGTCCGAGAGATCTTCAACTCACACATCCGGCGGAGCTTTTCATGCACCCCTGTGGAGGTTGGGGGCATCGAACCTGAGTGGGCGTCTTTCAAAGTTTCCATTGCCAAAGATGCGGCGGTGAGCTGTGGTCTAAAGGTCTTAGGTGCCTCAAGGGGCACCTTGAACCCTTGAACACCATGGTGGACACCGGTGGTCAGGGGAGGCGGTTGCAAGGTATCGACAGGCCTGAAAGGCTGCAGCCTCTGCCGTGAGGGACGCAAAGCAGCAGGTGTGGGAGGAGTTCAGTGTAGCCATGGAGAAGGACTTTCGGTTGGCACCAAAGTGCTTCTGGAAAACCGTCCAGTACCTCAGAAGAGGGAAACGGGGAACCATCCAAGCTGTATACAGTAAGGATGGGACACTGTTGACCTCAACTGAGGAGGTTATCAGGTGGTGGAAGCAGCACTTTGAGGAACTACACTCTTAGAAATAAAAGTGCTAAGTAGAACCATATAAGGTTCTTCGGCTTGTCCTCATAGGAGAACCCTTTTGGCTCCAGGTAGAACCTTTTATAAAGGTTCCACCTGGAACCCTTTTGGAGGGTTCTACCTAGAACCCAACATAAAGTCTTATACCTTGAACTGTTTGTGTAATGTTCCATCCAGAACCCTCCATGAGAGGTTCTACAAAGTGGAGGAGACAAATACATGAGAATAAGTGTTAATAATATCTTTCAAATTGTCTGTCACTAATCCACATATCACCTCAGTAGGCATTAACATGGTCACTCTGCTTCAACCAGGCCTTGAACTCATAACTTCAAACTGTATCCCTAGATCAGCCTGGAGAAAGCCTTTGTCCAGGGAGTTGTATAGCTCACTTAGATGCCCCAGAAAGAGGGGTTATATCCTTGCTGTAGGTACCCAGGGTTCAATTCCCCCTACTAGTTCTTTTCCGGGCTATTTTTGGAAAATTTAGGCAATTCTGAGCAACAAACAGGAGAATAGGAAGGCAAGACAGTTGACATTAGTGGCTTCACAAATTGAGTAAGCCATTCACTGTTGTGCAGGCAGATTTGAAACCACTGTAAAAAAAAATCAGTTATCAAGACAAAAATCTGAAAATACACACATTGGATATAGACAGCATGGAGATGTTGGTAATCTGTATTTTTAATTGATTCAATTTGCTCCATAAGTGAATAACTGATGTTTAATCTATCATCTTTAATCTCATTCACAAAGACCATCTGGCATTTTGATGGGTTATCATCATCACCTTTGTCAGGGCTTGAACCCAGGTTAATTAGCACCAAGCCCCAGCTCCTAACTCACTGAGCTAATTCTCAAATAGACTCAAGGGATGATCAATGAGGCAGCAGTTGTCAAGGCAGATTTAAAGAATGCTCCTCCATGTCCTTGGAGTCGAGTAAATCCGGCATGGGGTCGGACATTTCTGTAAAGTTTGGTGAGTTTTCAACCATGGGAAGTATGATCTCAGAAGAAGAAGAAGAAGAAGAAGAAGAAGAAGAAGAAGAAGAAGAAGAAGACGAAAGAAGAATTCCTACAATAGTGTCCTGGCAGTTTAGCTGACCGGACCCTAAAGATTGCAGGTTTCATTTATAACACTGGTGCTTTCATCCTCCAAATGCACAACTGCATTTCCGCACACACATTTTGAGACTGCCATTGGGACATTGCCAAGGTATGATATCTGTCAACATGGGAATTGAACCTGTGACCTAAAAGCAGAAGTCACACATTGTACAGACAGAGCTAAACAGACACATGATCAGCTCCCTCTGTCTGACCACTGACATGAAGGAGCTGTCAACATGGCTGTGGGGGTGAGTGTGGCGATCCAGAGGAGTCCCTGATCTACACATTCTGCTGGATAGCTCAGTGGGTAATGGTACAGACTTAGATTTGGAGGGTGGGGGTTGAAATCCCAGTCACAGTTCCCTGGGTCAACAAGATTTGCTGATGAAGATCTTGCTTTCTTATAATTAATGGTTGTGAAAATAAATTGGTAACAGAACATTTCAGTTATACGACTGCCATTATTTGTATGTCTGATCAGAATGTGTAAGGTGATAGACTAGTATTGTGGATCTGATGACTCCACCCAGCTAGCAGGTTAGCTCAGTCACTCCTGCCAGTGACTTTAGACTGGGTTGCAGATGTTCAAATCCCAAGATGGGCAATTATGTTACAGTTTGATCAACAGGATCTGGAGAAGAAGAAAAAAACAATTAAACAAAAAAAATGGATATGAAAAGTATTTGTATCAGTAGTCACAAGGAATTGTATTTTGCACCGTTATTGGTAAGTGTTATCAGGAAGTTCCCTGGTGACACAGGATCTTATACCCATGCTTTCAACAATCCCTGAAGAACTCTTTCTTCCAAAAACAGTTCTCTGGATCAAAATGGTTCTTACTGGAACCATTAGTGTTACCAAGAACCCTTGAAAAAACATTTCTTCGGGAAAGGGTTTTTCAGAAGCAAATGGTTCCAGGTAGAACCTCAGCCTTTGTAGAAGAACCCTATTGGAACCCTTATTTCTAAGAGTGTACTGAATCAGACTGATACACCCTCTATTGTAGAGGTAGAGTTGGAAGCTGATGGAGGATCATCATCAATTTCCCTGGTGGAAGTCACTGAGGTAGTCAAAAAACTCCTCAGTGGCAAAGCCCTGGGGATCCGTCCAGAAATGCTGAAGGCTTTGGTGTTGGAGGGGCTGTCTTGGATGACACGTCTCTTCAACAGTGGGTGGAAGTCAGGGACAGTGCCTAAGGAGTGACAAACTGGTAGCCTACACTGGTCTGCGCAGGAAAAATCTTTTTGTATAATCGTCTCATATTATGTGTGGAATACAGCAGATTTAAAGATGTTATTTTACTACAGGAGAGATAAAGCCCTGTGGATGTTCAAAGAATCACCTTCTCTCCACATAAAACCCCGTACACATCGTGTCTTACGTTTGTAGTTGATTCTGGTGATGGTGTCTCTATTGAGCATGCGGTTGAGGAAGACGTTGGAGCTTTCAGAGAGCTGAGCAATGACAAAGAGAGAGGGGGATTAAACACACACACACACACACACACACACACACACACACACTGCAATGATATGTAGAAAGTGACCTAAGGACCATAGTAGAACGGACATTGAACTGTTTTCAGAGGTCATGTGACTAGTTTCAGTGGTCACTGTGATTTCTGTTAGTTGTTAGGGTGACATCACACAGCAGTGGGGTCGGAAAGTGATGTCACAGGTCAGCATGAAGAGAGAGGACGCAGCTCTGGAGACAGATGTCAGATCTTGGGTTTTGCTATTTTGTAGTTTCTGTCCCTAGTGTCCCGTCTTAGCTGGACTTCCTTTCCTTGCCCCCTTTTCGATGTGTCCCCTGTGTGGTATTAGTCCCGTCAGCCTGGCCCTTTTTCCATCTGTCTCCCTCCAACCAGCCTCCAGCCTGCCCTCATGTCTGCCCACCTGTGTCTTGTTTCCCAATTAGTCTGTGTGTTCGTCTGTGTTTTGTCACTTCGTCATGTGTTATTCAGTTCATGAGTCAACCTGTTTACCAGGTTTCCCCGTCTACCTGGTGTTCCTGAGCTGAAGTGGATTCTCTTCTGTTGCTTTTCATAGGTTTGTTTATCATTAGAAGATGAAAAAGAAATATGGCCACATTTTGTTAAGTGGCTGGCCCCTGTCAGAACACATATTTGAAAATATTAAACAAAAAGTATAGAAATGGATTCCATGATTATTCAGAGGACATATTTATGCTCTCATGCAATTGCAATTTCTGTTTGATGTCATCAAATCAATGAGTTAAGTGGAGACGACAACTTTAGTCAAAGTCAATTCAAAGTAAAGTAAGTCCTAACAATGTGAGCTGAGCTACTATTTAGAGCTAATTTTCTCAAGTGACAGAAATCAACAAATGAACTACGACACATGTTGAGGAGCAGTCAGCTGTTATTGATCAGAACGGGGAACCTCGTGAGAAGGGATCAATGGGACACATACAAACGGCTGCTGCTCTGACCGCATTTGAAGGGAATGTCCCTTCTACTCCAATTTGAACAAATGATTGGTTTGTTAATTGATCCATACTTGTTTGTCGCTGTTTCCCAGAAGGACATGCTGACCTTTATGAATATGGAGACCACGGCAATGCCATGGGGGCTCTTAGCTGCCTCAGTGTAGTTGGCATACAGATCTTGGTTATAATGGATCAGCTGGACCTGAAAGAGATACAATGAGAGAGAGGAGCATAGATTACGTAACGTCATTCTACTTTCGTCATTCACAGAGTTCCAACTTGGTCTCACTCCCAACTTATCACACACTGACGGTTGCTCAGCATCCTTCAGCATCTAATACCGACGCATGTCGCACGGAGGAACCCTCTGATCTGCATGTGACACACCAAGCTGTCAACTAAACCCTCCCTCGTCACTAGTGAGAGCCAATGCTCTGACTTGAGATGGGTTGGTTAAAAAAACACAGGACCTTCACCCAGGAGTCCTCTAGTCATCTACCATGCAAAACTAAAAGTAAACGTCCACATTTTGTCACAAGTCATTCGTCATAAACCGGGATATAAGTCATTCGTCAGTCAAGTTCACGTTGACTGCTCTCTTTCCGAAGCCAAACTAAATTCGCATTGAGGTGGCGGCCTCTGGAGGTGGTGTCCTCTGGCGCTCCACTGCTGATTTCTGGAGAGCGAATCTCTGTTTGTCTGTCTGTCTGTCTGTCTGTTTCAACACAGCTGATGAATGTGTGGAAAAAATACATAATTTAAAAAATGTTTTAAACATAATCACAATCAGCAGTGATTTGATCAGGTGGGAGGTGAATCGGGGGAATCAAAACTCCAGGAGAAATTCAACGACAGAGGGGATGAAAGACAAAAGCGGGGGATGGATACATGATCATTTATATAAAACCCAACTTCCTGTGAAGATGAAAGTTTACTAATGTCTGATGTATGGAAGTCTATGAGAAAATGGCCCTACTTCTCACTTTTGATCTCTGATGTTGGCAAACCATCCGGCGCCTTAGGAAGGGGAAGCAGCCCTCCACCAACACTGTTTACGGTGGAGGTGGGGAGCTGCTGACTTCGACTGGGGATATCGTCGGGCGGTGGAAGGAGTACTTCGAGGATCTCCTCAATCCCACTGACACGTCTTCCATTGAGGAAGCAGAGGCTGGAGACTCGGAGGTTCATCCACCCATTACCCGGGCTGAAGTCACCGAGGTAGTTAAGAAGCTCCCCGGTGGCAAGCCAGCGGGGTAGGATGAGATCCGCCCTGAGTACCTCAAGTCTCTGGATGTTGTGGGGCTGTCTTGGTTGACACGTCTCTGCAACATCGCGTGACAGTCGGGGACAGTGCCTCTGGACTAGCAGACCGGGGTGGTGGTCCCTCTATTCAAAAAGGGGGACCGGAGGGTGTGTTCCAACTATCGGGGGATCACACTTCTCAGCCTCCCCGGGAAAGTCTATTCCAGGGTACTGGAGAGGAGAATTCGGCCGATAGTTGAACCTCGGATTCAGGAGGAACAATGCGGTTTTCGTCCTGGCCGTGGAACACTGGACCAGCTCTATACCCTCCGCAGGGTGCTCGAGGGTTCATGGGAGTTTGCCCAACCAGTCCACATGTGTTTTGTGGACTTGGAGAAGGCATTCGACCGTGTCCCTCGTGGCATTCTGTGGGAGGTACTTCGGGAGTACGGGGTTGGGGGCCCTCTGCTAAGGGCTGTTCGGTCCCTGTATGACCGGAGCAGGAGCTTGGTTCGCATTGCCGGCAGTAAGTCAGACCTGTTCCAGGTGCATGTTGGACTCCGGCAGGGCTGCCCTTTGTCACCGGTTCTGTTCATTATCTTTATGGACAGGATTTCTAGGCGCAGCCGTGGGCCGGAGGGGATCTGGTTCGGGAGCCACTGGATTCCATCCCTGCTTTTTGCGGACGATGTGGTCTTGTTGGCTCCTTCGAGCCAGGACCTCCAGCATGTCCTGGGGCGGTTTGCAGCCGAGTGTGAAGCAGCCGGGATGAGGATTAGCACCTCCAAATCTGAGGCCATGGTTCTCGACCGGAAAAAGGTGGCTTGCTCCCTCCAGGTCGGGGGGGGAGTTCCTGCCTCAAGTGGAGGAGTTTAAGTATCTTGGGGTCTTGTTCACGAGTGAGGGAAGGACGGAACGTGAGATTGACAGGCGGATCGGTGCAGCGGCTGCAGTAATGCGGTCGTTGTATCGGTCCGTCGTGGTAAAGAGAGAGCTGAGCCGAAAGCGGTCAATCTACGTTCCTACCCTCACCTATGGTCATGGACTTTGGGTCGTGACCGAAAGAATAAGATCCCGGATACAAGCGGCCGAAATGAGCTTCCTCCGCAGGGTGGCGGGGCGCTCCCTTAGAGATAGGGTGAGGAGCTCCGTCACACGGGAGGAGCTCGGAGTAGAGGCGCTGCTCCTCCACATCGAGAGGAGCCAGTTGAGGTGGCTCGGGCATCTGTATCGGATGCCCCCTGGACGCCTCCCTCGGGAGGTGTTCCAGGCATGCCCCACCGGGAGGAGACCCAGAGAAAGACCCAGGACACGCTGGAGTGACTATGTCACCCGGCTGGCCTGGGAACGCCTTGGGGTCCTCCCGGAGGAGCTGGGGGAAGTGTCCGGGGAGAGGGAAGTCTGGGCGTCCCTGCTCAGGCAGCTGCCCCCGCGACCCGGTCCCGGATAAGCGGAAGAAAATGGATGGATGTTGGACTATAGATGTAGAACCACAAAGCCGATCTGCATAAGAGTTTGAAGCATGTCAAAACTGAACAGCTTCCTTCTAAAAAAAAAGTGTCTCTGGATGGAGAGGATTTACAAAATGTGTATGACGGAAAGACCCAGGGAAGTAAGAAAGCATTATCCAATTCTGAATAATTTCAAGGTGGATAATGAGCTTTGCAATCCAGATTGCTCACATTGGAAAAGTGTTCCTCTTAATGAGAGATGACTGTTTCAGAACTGACTCTATATGAGATGACATTAATGTCGTCATTAAGCTTGCCAGTGTCTTAATTATCTAATCAGCCTGTTTTCACAGCTTTTTCTAAGTAGATGTTTGTGTGTTGTTTCTGCGTTTGCATCCGTGTACATGTATGACCTATCAATATTTCCATTCAGTGTCTTATTTCTTACCTCTCCAGGAAAGCCCTGTCCGTTGAGGAGGTGCTCAGAACCCTGGGAGTCCTCGCTCCCAAAGTGGAGGCGGATCTCCTCCAGCCTGTAGCTGTAACCCAGCGGGCCCCCCGAGATGTTCACAAGGTGGGCTTTGTCAGGCCGAAGGGACACATGCTTGCCTGTGTTGTACATGGTGCCTCCCATCTACAGAGAGACAGACAGGGAGGCCGGGACTCAATGTGATACGACGGCTGGAGTTGCACACGATATCTGTATTACATTTAGTATCTCTCAACTTTTCAGGCACGCATGAATTTCATTCACAGGACACATTCAGTCTTGACTTCCCAACTACTTGGCTTGTTAAATCGGTGGCTAAAATTACACTGGTTCTACACTAGACTGCAGCAGCTGGAAATACAGCATCAAACACATCTCTCGCAGAATGACATCCCATCTCAATTTTAATTGTTTCATGATGAGATACAGTACATATCCTTGTGTTCAACCGTAAACCATAACCTTAGATAATGACCATGGTAATCATTCTCTGATAATCATCAACATTTTCATTGGGAGCATGCTGACCGGAGCGCGACACGACAGAGCTTGAGTCACTCACACCTAAGAGGAGGCGGGACTTCCCCTTCATGTAGAACATGTTGAAGTCCCGGATACGCTGTTTAATCAAACGGCGTCAAATGCCGTGGCTGGTTTATTACAGCTGTATGAACCCCAAATAAACTATTTTGTTCTGATTGAATTGCAATAAATGGATAAAAATGACACTGAAGTACATGACGACGATTTGTAAAAAGTGTGAAGTCATGCTGTGCTAGGTCTGTCTGCAAGACGACAAGCTAACTACGTTAAAAATGCTTGTTTTCTGAATGTGTGAGTGTGGATTGATGGGTGCTAGGCTACGCTAACATTGTAGCTGCTCCCTGAACACCTAAAATGAGGTAATTTAAACATAAATACAGCAGAGACCTTGTTGTTAGTACCACAGGCCGTCCCTGGTTTCTACACATCATTTTGAGACTTAGAGAGACTCAAACTGGAGACTTATGGGTCACTGGACTTCCTGTATTGCAGCTTGACCCTTGCTCTAGTAACCATGAGCTCCTCCCCAAGGCTGTGGATGGGGTTTTTTTTAGCTTGTTACTGTTACCACAGTGGGTAGTGCTGCTCAGGCATCTCAGAAATCCTAACCACCTGTAACAGTTCCTCCTCTTACACCTCTCAACCCGTGGAAAGTGAGAATTAATACACCAGAAATGGCTGGAAGATCCTCTGTAGGATGCTATGCTGGTATATCCCGTCTTTGAATTTGTTCTAGTCCTGATTTGTCAACAGCTTTGCCAATCCTCCAGTTTGTCGCCTTGATAGAGGCAGTGTCCTTAAGAGTGCAGTCAAAGCCCAAAGTGGTTCATGCAATGTGGCATCATGACTTTTCGTTAATATACACGTCACTTCCTGTGGCATGTTATCTGTACGCAATTCAAGCTATCCGCGTGTATGTGTACGTTCTGAGCGAAACGACCCATCACATCCGCGTGTTTGTCAGCGCCCTCTAGCAAAACGACCCATCACATCCGCGTGTATATAAACGCCCTTTAAGGTTAGGGTTAGGGTTCGGCGTCGGCATACATACTCCACTTCATGAGATCAGTCTGGGTTCATGTCCAAGCAATAGAGGATCCATCTGCATCCTGGAAAAGATCCATAAAAGCTCTGATGGGGGGCTGCAGGACCTGCTTGGTTATTGGGCCCCTGCACGCCACGTCAGCTGACTTGACCAGCATTGAAATGGCCAGTAACTGAGATAATGCATGCAGCGATGATCTCGTTCTCTGGATGTGACTGACCCAGAAGTGAACCTCAGATTTAAGTCTATAGAAATCCCAGATGAGGTATGTGCTGTTTTCACTAGTTTATGTGGTATGCAACAATAAGCATTGGCAAGGTCCAGCCACAGTACTGCAAGATCCTCGTCTCGTGCTTGTCTGACGAACTGTGTTACCACTCTAGTGTGTTCTAGGCATCCTGGAATCATGGAGAATCGTCACTTTCTGCAAAGAGAAGGTGATGTAGGCCTACAATGCACTCAATACCGACCAGCATGTTTTCCTCGTCCTCACTTGCCTATTCAAAGGTCGCAGGTCATGTCTAAGCGCCGTGATCTTCTCCTGCATTTCTGGGTATATTTGGTCCCGCCTTTCGTCACTCTACCAAACCTCTCAGCAGCAATGCTGCCCATTATGTTTGTCATTGTTTGAGTCTCCCTTCATGGTTGCTTCCAGGATTCACATCATCATGGGAGGGTTAGGAGGCCACTTGAAATGATGAAAGTAGTTGACAATGGGCAAAAA
Source organism: Eutrigla gurnardus (assembly GCF_963514095.1). Taxonomy (NCBI): domain Eukaryota; kingdom Metazoa; phylum Chordata; class Actinopteri; order Perciformes; family Triglidae; genus Eutrigla; species Eutrigla gurnardus. Next base: position 20,779,797 of record NC_139931.1, read on the forward strand.
AAAAATGGAAACCGTACTTGGGTGTTTTATTTTGCATTTCTCTACAAAATGGGGATGGATACTAATATAAATGAATAAATACGAAACACAATTTAAAACAATTTTATACCCTGTAAACCAGAGACCAGACTTAAGTCGCCAGATTGGGGACTTGTGACTTGCTTGATCAACAGTGAGAAAATACTTGACTGGACTTGCTATCCATGACTTGAGACTTGACTTAGACTTGCATGAAATGACTCGACAAGTCATTGCTGTCTTGGTTAATTGGTAATAATAATAATAATAATAATAATAAAAAAAATGTGTTGCATGTGGGCGAACCTGGCAACCGGTAATCTATCTACTACGTGATGCGCCCGCCCATCTAACAGTAGAGCGGCCGGGGTTTGAAGGATGGAAGGAGACGCTGCTACCAGTTCTGCTGCTGTCACAGCAGGCGCGGCGGAAGCACCGGTGCCACTTTTCACAGGAATCCGGCCCGCGAAGCAATATTTACTGGCCCTTTCAGTGGAGAAAACATGCTGGCCGTATAGTGGCCGTTATGAGCTGCCCTCTCTCATCTCAGAGAGCAGCAGTGTAGACTTGCTCCACAAGACGAGCGGCCACACAAGCGCTATGTTTTTTGTAAAGACTGACCGACCACCGAGACTGTTGACGTATATGTCGTTAGCCTCGTTATAGCCTATTTGTTTACTTTCCGGCTTTAAACATCCACAATTTTTCAGAACTTGGTGTTTTATTTCTTTGTGCAAAAGCGACAAGGTGCAAACAATAAAACGAGGTGCAAACAATAAAACGAGGTGAAACAATAAAAGTAGCCTATTAAAAGTTTAAATGGTGGTGTTTATGAGTGGAAACCGGAAAAGCGGTCTCCAGCAGATGTAGTTAGTGGACCAATCACAGCCAATGCTGCTGCGTTGGTGTTGCGTCGCCTCGACGCGCGTCTAGGATTTTTGGGAGGTGCACGTCAGGCCCTTGCATTGGACGTAAGGGGGGTCCGCAAGGACGTAAGGGGTCCGTAAGCCCCCTTGCGTTGTGTCAACGCGGAAGCATAACTTGGGCTTTAGGCTGCTGTGTCTTAAAGTTTTAAGATGGTTGTCTTCCAGCTTATTATATTTCTATGACTTGACTTGTGACTTGCTGCACGGTGGTGTAGTGGGTAGCACTGTCGCCTCACAGCGAGAGGATCCTGGGTTCGATTCCCAGGTCGGCCCCGGGTTCCTTCTGTGTGGAGTTTGCATGTTCTCCCCGTGTAAGCGTGGGTTCTCTCTGGGTTCTCCGGCTTCCTCCCACAGTCCAAAGACATGCAGGATGGGGATAGGTTAATTGATGACTCTAAATTACCCGAAGGTGTGAATGTGAGTGTGAATGGTTGTTTGCCTCTACATGTCGGCCCTGTGATAGACTGGCGACTGGTCCAGGATGTACCCTGCCTTCAGATGTACCCTGATTAAGGATCTGATTTCTGCTTTTAATATTATTCAGGAGAATCAGACTGAACCCATATTCATGTGCTTCTCCATGTCAAAGAAGACATCTGATAGAGTAAATCAGATTATTACTATAGTCATTTCATCTATATATAGCTGTTATTTTCCCAGAGAAGACTGTCTTTAAACCATCATATTGAGTATCTTAAAAAGAATAAGTGAAATTAGTTTTCTATAGACACAAATGCTTATTCTATTGGTGCAAGCAAATTCATTTTTTTTTTAAACCGTCAGATTCAGTGTACCATCTGGCATTACAGTTTGTCCCATAGAGTTTTGACTGATAGTGCTTTTAAAGTGTTGGCAGCCTGGTGTGTGTGTGTGTGTGTGTGTGTGTGTGTGTGTGTGTGTGTGTGTGTGTGAGCCACTGTCACTTTAAAGTAGATGATTTTAGAAGAAGCAACATTTTCAAATCAGTACTACTCAACCACTGACTTCTGCTAATTCATTGGTGGATGTAAGTGCTGTTTTTGATTAGTCTTACAGACACACACACACACACACTCAGACACACACACACACACACACACTCACACACACACACACATGGCCCACTTATAGAACTACACCATTTTTGTCTTTGGACAAAATGCAGAATGTGAAAACTAGAATGTGATGCAACCTCTTTTTTTTCACATGTATTCCAGAGACTTCAGTGAGCTGACTGTCTCATCCTCATTATGGACCAATAGGACAGCTGTGCTCCACCTCTCCACTCTGGATATTAACAATGTGTTATAGGAACTCATTCAAAGCGAGAGGGAATGTATCTTGTATGTAGGATAAAGAGCTAGAGCCGTTCTGGCAGTCACCACCCGCTGTGTAGAAGCAACAGGATGTTCATGTACCAAGCTTGAGGTCAGACTGTATATGGCAACGTGTCCTTACGTAACAATCCTGCATTACGACATTTATAAGGAGAATTGCATCTATGACCAGGAATTGAAAAGGAAGAGGCAGTCATTTTTCTTTGAGATTATCAGCTGGAAATATATATATATATATATATATATAAAAACTCTGGCTCAGTCAGACTTATGTTGGGCTGATCTTTAAGGTGGACCAGCACAAATTTCCTTTCAGTGACAAGCTGCTCCTCTGAGTGTTGGGCAGTGGACTACTGGACATTGGTCCAATTTGCGGAAAAGTTGTGAAGATTGGTCAAATTTGCAAGGTTGTGCATAAGTTGAGGGCATTGGTTGAATTTGCATTAATTGTTCTTGTTGATTGCAACATCGCAACTTCCTGGAGGGGCTGATATACAGTAAATTCATGTGCAGTTAACATAGTCATGAAGCAATGGTACATACAAGAGAGTAGAAGTGCTCATGCTGGGGTTTTTTATTTACTTTTATGAATGTGGATTAAAGGGAGGGAGAATTATGCATACTATCAGCCTCACACTTACATCTCACATTTTAAATGAATTGAAAGAGATACTGAAGTCAGTCAAACTACTACACATCAAGTAGGAACGAGTCATAGGATGTTAGTTGATAGACATCGAGAAAAACAGAATGATAATGAGGAAAAAACTGATGGAAGGATACATGGACAGAATTGGGGCACAAAAAGGCAAACTTTAATGATTGACAGAGAGAAATGGGTTGGAGAAAACTCTTTGGTTGGATGGAGAAATGGGTTAGGAAGAGGTTCAGCTCCTCAGAGAAACAGGAAGGGAAATTAAATGCTAATATTTAAAAGTGGAAAACTGATAAATCCCACCTGGGCCCAGGCTGTAATAGGCCACTACATAATGCATGTATCCCAATGAGCGTGCAGCGACGATTGAGATTTTTTAGCCCTCTGCTCTGTCGGCATCTATTAGGGACGAGCTGGCCGGCCCTGCTGCAACTGTGGGCTTAATTATCACACAAGAGGACGGAGACCAGAAAGCTCTTTTGTGGCGTTATGCTGTTGGAGGAGGGTTATTTTCCAACCACCCCCAAGGATCGCACTTGTGATAAAGAGGCACAATGCTTCAAGGCTGAGCATCTCCCAGCAGACTCGTCCACGCTTCATGCCGTTGTTTACTGCCTCTCTCTCAGCTGCGAGATGGTGTAATCGTGATGTAAAGAGACAAACTCCATTTGTGATCAATTACCTTGTTAACCCAGAATTGATCAACCCTTTTTTACAGCTGGAGATGTTCATGGAAGTGCAGTAAAATGCGTCAGGTTTTCTATAGGGGTGTATCGCTACTAGTGATGGGACGATATATCAAAATATCAATATATCGTGATATTCCCTGCTGCGATACGATACACTGGCGCCAAATATCAACGTTAAAAAAAAATATATGTTTTGCCTCACCACTACTTCATGACTCCTCTTGGCCTTTTGCCAGTTTATTATCTTGAAATGTATCGAGGTAAATTGTAAATGGACCTGCATTAATATAGCGCTCTTCTATCATATTAGCGACGCAAGGCGCTTTACACGACATTCGGTCACTTTTACCCATTCACACTCACATTCATACACTGATGGAGTAGTTTGCACTGTTGCCTCACAGCAAGAAGGTCTCGGGTTCCAACCCCGGTCCTCCCAGGTCCTTTCTGTGTTGAGTTTGCATGTTCTCTCTGTGCTTGTGTGGGTTTCGTCCAGGTGCTCCGGTTTCCCTCCATCATCAAAAACATGTGTGTTAGGAATCGGGGTGCACGCCATCGAAGCATTTGGGGGTTCAGCATCTTGCCCAAGGACACTTCGTCATGCAGACTGGAGGAGCCAGTGATTCGAACCGCCAAGTGTCATGGAATCACAGTATTGTGGCAAAATATTGTGATATTATCGTATCGTGAGTTACTCTGTGATTCGCTACACATACTCATTCCAGAAATGCTCAGTATAGGACGTTGGATTGGATGGAAACTGTAAATTCACACTGTTGTTTTGTTAAGGGGTTGTTGCTGGACTCACCATTAACTGCTGTCTGTTTGCTAATTGTGGAGTCAAGGACACTTAAACAATGGTGTTGTGTGCTGCTCATGAATCTAGTGAGGGAATCATCAATCTGACTGATTGCTTTCAAAGCAGTGTAGCCAAGTTCAGCCAGTGTGAGGCCATTAACATCTGGTTATTAGCAGCGAAGGTTATCGCTGCTCCAGTACTTTGTCACATCCAAAACAAATGAATCCCCTTCATCCAAAAGCATCATTAGACAGTAAGGCCCTCCCTCTCTTTAACCATCTCATTTACTTGGTGCTAGATTTATTGGGTGGCCTACACTCCAATCATAACAAGCTCAGATCTTTGTGATTTGCAGAATTGACATAATCATAAGCTGGCCTTACTTTAAAATGTGCTTCTTCTCATACAACACATCTATATGCAGTGAATGCACTGCATGCTGGGTATCCATGGCCTTGAAGATCTTCAAACAGCTTGTTTTCACTCTGTACAATTGTAAAACCTCCTCGTTCATTTGGAAGTTTAAAGGTCAGTAGAATCTCTTTCTCTTTGGGTCATAGCACCTCATCGGTAGTTCAGTCTTCTTTCAACCCATGTATGGAACATTTCTAATGGCAGCAGATGTTTTGACCCTGAAATTATGTTTGAGATTATAGACTTAATTGCTAACATTAAATAACCAGCACTGATACATAATAATAATAATAATAATAATAATAATAATAATAATAATAATAGGTCCAATTGAATGAATGTTTTAACATCCAGACTCACACACCTACTAGTTAAATAATATTAATTTGTATCAGCTTGTGTGTTGATCCCATCTTATCCTACATTGTCTGTGTACTAACATCAAAGTCAGAACTTGGCAGGCTCTTTGGTATTCCATATTTCTGGCTTGCCTCGGATAAAGGTTGCCAGGGAGGAATGCAGGTAGAAGAAGCCCTCATTAAGGTTAATTATTACACTATGTTACAACACTATGATGGTGCTGTAATGTGATACAGTAAAGTTCAAAGTAGTCATTTTTCTTATTTTGTCTTGATTTTTTTGTAGATCTTTCCTCTTTTTTTGCAGATACTAGTATCTAGGGGTGGGCAAAAAAATGGATTCATATAAAAATTGAGATTCATATTTTCTAAGATTCTAAATAAATTCATAACCTCCAAAAATGTATTTATTTATTTTTATAAGTGTGTGCAAGTTAAGCATGCATTACTGGAGTAGATGGAGTAGATCATGAATGATGTACTCATTCAAAAATCAGTTTTAAAAAACGGAAATCAATTTTAAATTAAAAAAAAAAGCCTGTATGAGGAAAAGTAGCCAAGAGAAAGGGAGGGTTCTCATGATTAAAAGATAAAACCGATTATATTTATTTCCTAAATTAAATGGCTTCCTCAACCAACGCAGGTTATGATAATGGTTAAGAATATAAACAATATTACTTTTAACCTTAATCTGAGGAGACTCAGATGGCAGATGGGTCATTTTGGAAATGAACATGCTCGTTGATCTTTATCCTCCCAACACAGATACATATATATGATATCTAGATTATGTTATTGTGACTTTAATTCTGCTTAGACAATAAAATGGGCAGAAAAGGATGAGCCAATAACAAATAATACAAAAGCTCATGCTGCTATAAATAATTCAGCAGCCTCATTAGACCTTACAGAGGGAGGATGAACCCACTGGTCGCAGGTTAGACCACTACAAAAAACCCAATAATTGGATAACCTCATTGACATAAATATTACCTCTGAACATAAGAGAGAAATGTAATCAGCTACATATTTCTTGCTGGAGTTGCAATATTTCAATTCGCCAATTTTGTATATTGCCTCTTTTGTCTCGTGCAATAAAGATGCAGTGTGCAGAATTTGACATGGAGCAGCGGGGTTGCCTACCGAAACCAACTGATTCTGTTACCAAAGCGTGCAGACTGCAAACTATGGTTTCTCCGTCCATGGCTACTTTAGAAGTATCCATGACGACGACCCACTCATACTACGACGAAAGCATACTTATAAATAATAAACTCCATTTCTGCTGATGGATTCCCCTAAATGCTACATGATGTACCTTTGAATAGTGCAGATGCAGACATGGAAAATACACGTCATCGTCCCTTTCAAGTTTTTAAACTGTTTCACAGTTCGTCCAAAGAACGGAACCTAACGTTAGATAAGGAAAAGCCTGCAAACATCTGTGTGCTGAGATCCTTCCACAGGTCCGAGGAAGCCTGCTGAGGTAAACGACATGGATTGTGGATTTGACGCTTAAGGCCCCCTGGAGCCCGACTGAACAAACCACTCTGTCCGAAGCGGTTTTGGACAGGAACCCCCCCTGGGGTCCGCAAGGCGATAAGAGCTGTTGCATTGATATAAAAAACCTTTTTAACCCTAACATTACATCCTCAAAGTGTTCACCAATAATATATACAATATATGTTGTATTGTATATCAAAATCTGAAATCTGTGTTCATCCATGATGCGTGCTTACTTCAGGTAGTACCAACCAATTTTTAAACAATAATATCACGACCTCCATCCATCCATCCATCCATCCATCCATCAATCAATCAATCAATCAACGTTAGGTCCCGCCTCCTATCCTGTTCCACTTGGAAATACTAAATTAGAGATTTTTTAAAAAACAAAACAAAAACAATGTCTCGTGCTAAAGTAAGAATTGTCAGGTTTCTGTATGCAGAGATTTCTGTTTGGGACATTTCTGGGTGTCAACGACGGCAAATCAAAGGAAGCTTTGACAATGGCAGAAACAGTGAAGGACATTTTTTTTATAGCAAATGTAGCAAGGCGAAACATCAAAGGACAAAGCTCATCCCAAAGTGAATGTGACTCTGGGGAGGAGGGGCCAACGTGTCATGTTGTGTTAACAAACCGCAACTGACAAATCCTACTCATTGTGCCTTTTAGTATTTCTATGTCACGCATCAGGGAGGGACAAAAATACTCTTCCATATTCACTGAGCCCCGAACTTATGATCAGAGGAGAGTATTACCCATAGACTCCAGTAGAGGGCCCCGTCTGTGTTTATAGAGGCAGGGTTACGAGATAGTAACCTTTGTTTGTCTGAGTAGTTCTTGCATGAGGCCTGATACATCTGGATTTTGGAAAGATGGAAGCAACCTGCCGTGATCAAATTTAGATAAAGACGTGATGCTGATAAAGGCTACAGGTAGAGACGGGTCCGAACATGTGGCCAGTTGTCCAGAAACATCCAGGTTCATTAAATGTGCATCCCGCTGGCTGGACATTGTCCCCCACCTTCATCCCCCTGGCTGGACTTTGTCCCCCACCTTCATTCCCCTGGCTGGACTTTGTCCCCCACCTTCATTCCCCTGGCTGGACTTTGTCCCCCACCTTCATCCTCCTGGCTGGACTTTGTCCCCCACCTTCACCCCCCCTGGCTGGACTTTGTCCCCCACCTTCATCCCCCTGGCTGGACTTTGTCCCCCACCTTCATTCCCCTGGCTGGACTTTGTCTCCCACCTTCATCCCCCTGGCTGGACTTTGTCCCCCACCTTCACCCCCCCTGGCTGGACTTTGTCCCCCACCTTCATCCCCCTGGCTGGACTTTGTCCCCCACCTTCATTCCCCTGGCTGGACTTTGTCTCCCACCTTCATCCCCCTGGCTGGACTTTGTCCCCCACCTTCACCCCCCCTGGCTGGACTTTGTCCCCCACCTTCACCCCCCTGGCTGGACATTGTCCCCCACCTTCGTCCCCCTGGCTGGACATTGTCCCCCACCTTCATCCTCCTGGCTGGACATTGTCCCCCACCTTCATCTTCCTGGCTGGACTTTGTCCCCCACCTTCATCCCCCTGGCTGGACTTTGTCCCCCACCTTCATCCCCCTGGCTGGACTTTGTCCCCCACCTTCATCCTCCTGGCTGGACATTGTCCCCCACCTTCGTCCCCCTGGCGGGCCTTTGTGAATATATGTGAATGTGTGTGTGAATGGTTGTCTGTGTGTGTGCATCTCTATAGGCGGAAAGAAAAGCCCTCGATATGCTGCAATCACACCCTTGATACAGAACTTTCACACAAGCATCCCGGCTCTGAGGAACCAAACGGGGTGACGTGGAACACATCACCCCATCACACACATGTGTATGTGGTGTGTAGTATGTGGTTCCACAAGGAAAAGGTAGTGGAAGTGTGTGTCAGCTCTGTGATGGACGACTCAGCTCCAGCCCCAACACCACCCGGAGTGGGATAAGTGGATAATGGATGGATGTAAGATGTGAAATAATGATTTATGACTCATATTCTTCTAAGACATGTTATGGGTAAACTATGGCTTCAGTGGGGGATACTGGCTGAGCAGCCGGTATCCCCTTCATAACGCAGTGTGACCATAATTCATGTTAGTATGGCAAATCCACGACTTAACACAGGATGCAGTGTGCAACGTTGCCAAAAGGTGGTTTAATGGTGATTTGGGTGCTTTGGAGAGGATTTTCCCTGCGACGGGTAACTGTGGTTGCTGTGTTAAGAGCTTGAATTATAGTTAGTCAAAATCAGCAGGGGACTTTTAAGCCTCGGGAAAGCTCATCGTCCCCCTGCGTCTTGAATTAGAGAATGTGTCTTGTTCTTTTCCCAACATTGATGAGTTCAAGCTGAGAGTCCTGCTGATGAGTTCACTCTCAGTCAGCATCTCTTAAAACTTCAGGATCAATTCTGAGGATGGATTCAGAAACACATTTCACCCAAAGAAAGAACATTGAAATCACGGTTTCCCTGGTTCATATAGGCCTTGTTTATAGATTGTGATGATAATTTGGGCATAAATGATCTTTGCATCACCTCATATTACCTAGAAGAGATATAAAAATATCTCAAACATATACATGCACATTTATATGCACCAAATAAAGCAGAGTTAACACGCCAACTCATTCCTTTCATTTCCTCTCATCACTTAAAACATACTGTATATACTTCAGTCTCTCATCAGTACAACAAACCGAATGTATGCTAGCCTTTCATATTAGATTCGGTGTAATAATAGGCTACAATAATCAGGACAATAACCAACATTCAGGCTCCCTCATGTGGTTCAAAGGTGAACTGCAGATATATGTTACATAAAAGAGGAATCTAGCGAACCCATATCAAAAAGTCTTGGGAAGGACTGATGTAAATGGGGATGGCCTTTACCTTGCGTCCGCCTGAGTTGAGCCTCAGAGGGGTCAGGTAGGGGTCAAAGATCATGTGACTGGTCTCGATGTCGATGGGCGACTGCCTCTTCCCTATGGAGCACAGGTTCCAGGCGGAGTGAACCAGACCCCAGAAGGATGGGACTGAGGGCAGAGAGAGAGAGAGAGAGAGAGAGAGAGAGAGAGAGAGAGACAGAGAGAGAGGGGCAGGGATGAGTGAGGCTGGTTCTTGGATTCAATACTTTTCTTGATATTTTGTGTGAATGAAACCCTCATAGTAGACCAGCGTATGTTTCTCTAAATCACTACAGCTCATTCCTTTGCTGTATGTCAAATAGTTTATCATGTACAGTCTGCCATTGTTAATGACAAGACATCTTTATTTCATTGTGAATAAATCAATTAAACACTCCTTCTAGCAGCTAGCACCCCACCAAACTCGCTAATTAACACTTTACAGTTTCTTTAAATATTCATCAGTTGATTTTCCAGATATTTATCATAGGTCCCTTTTCTAATTTCACATGAACCACTCTTCACATCGCCATCAATCAGATCCACCACACAGCACTGATTTCAAAAGAGAAGACATCACTTCTAAAGTTATTTTGTGACAAGCAGTCTAGCATATAAAAGGCAATTTTTTTGAATGGAGTCTGGTGCAGTGCTCAACATGAAATGGGCTACGTCACATCACTTCCTGTAAACCTGTATGCTGGACGATGAGGATCTGTATTAACTGAATATCATAGAGCTCTGTAAAAAACACTGTGTCTGTCGTTTAGCTGCTACCATAAAACACCTAAACGTGGCATCGTTTTCCTCAAAGTGTTTGGATGCTAGTACCGACATAATTCAGTCGGAGATGATGCCGCTGTTAAACGATACTAAGCCTCTAATTAGTGTGTGTGTGTGTGGGTTCCCAGAGTTTAAACCATAAAAACAGAGAGAACGTTAGTAGACGAGCTTCATTATAATGGGACAGGAGGCATGGGGAGTTTCGGGAGATTTGAATTTAAATGTGGCTTCATTAAAATAAGACTTTCATTAAAGTCTCCAGGTTATCTGCAAGTGTAACTGAGGTAGAGAAACTAACTTAACTTTCGTTTTTATTGTTTATAATCTACAGCAGTGCCTCCCAACCTTTGTGTCTTGTGTCTTTAAATTAAGAAATGCACATTGTTGTCGTTTTCTGTGAAGCACTTGGAATTGCCTTGTTACTGAAATGTGCTTGAAACTCGCCACGCCTTTGTCAAACCTGCTTTCTGAAACCCCTACTGTTATAAGAATTTTGTATAACCTCATGTCTTAAAGTTTTCTTTGTTCAGGTTACAGCTTTATGTGTTGAACTGTTTATTACTTTAGTATCCCCATTGCTGACCTAAATGTTATCAGAGGCCTGGTAGTCATGATGTCTTGTTCTACATGAAGGTTAACTGTATCAAGATTAAAGTCTGATGTGGACTTTACTTCTGTCTCTGATCTCCTCCTTGGGTGAATTTATTCGTTTACGGACAAATTCTTTTAACACCTACCGTTTGTATTCTGTCCATTTGTGACGCATCAATGTAGCCAGGCGCTAGCGTTAGCTTTAAAACTGCTTTATCAGGGATCCGGTCATTGATTCATCCCAACATAGAGAGAAAACAGATGGAAGGTGTTATAAGAATTTTGTATAACCACATGATTTTAGTGTTTTAATGACTTTAGTATTTCCACTGATGACCTAAACAGGGCCTAAAGCTATCCTGCAGAACAGCTAACCGTTATCAGGGGCCCTGTGCACATGATGTCTTGTATTACATGTTTTCAATGACCCGTTATCTCCTGTGCCTTTAAAAGACTCAAGTCACAACAATGATTTGAGCACTTCCTCTGTAGCATCCTCACACGTTGTTGCATTGTAACTGCTCCTCTTGTACAAGATTAAAGTCAGATGTCGACTTTACTTATGTCTCCGATCTCCTCCTTGGGTGAATTTATTCGTTTACGGAAAAATTATTTTAACAGAAGGTATTTCTGACGGTTACTTTTTCTGTTTTAAGTCGGAACCCCGTGTTTTCCTCTGCTGTGTTGTTAGGCTCCGCCTCCAACACTTTTCAAACTTTTGTCATTCATCACGTGAGCTGCAAAAACGGCAACGTGGTCTGGCTCACTCCTCCCGTTGCAACCGTTCATCATAATATTGTGACACCCTAACATCGTAACATCGTGACATTGTGACATTGGGACATTGTTACATTGTGACATCGTAACATCTTGACATGGTCACATCGTGGCACTGTGACATTGTGACATCATAAACTTTGTGACATTGTAACATTGTGACATTAAGACATTGTTACATTGTGACATTGTGACATTGTGACATCGTAACATCGTAAGATCGTGACATCGTAACATTGTAACATCCTGACACCGTGACAGCGTAACATCCTGACATCGTAACAACGTGACATTGTGACATCGTAAGATCGTGACATCGTAACATTGTAACATCCTGACACCATGACATTGTAACATCCTGACATCGTAACAACATGACATCGTGACATTGTAACATCGCAACATTGTGACATCATGACATCGTAACATTGTCACATCGTAACATTGTGACGTCATAAAATCGCAACATGGACCAGAGTTGTTGATGACCAAATTCCTCGTCATTTTCAGATATGATTGTAATTCATTTAGTCCACTGTTGCAGCAGTTCTCTAGTGCCACCTAATGGAGACTGGACATTGTGACAAATTGCCAATTGTAATATGTCATTTCCAGTTACGCACCCCTACACAGACCTAAATGTTGAAGTTGTATGATGTGGTCTACATATAATCCTAACCCTTACAAATATCACATCTGTTTAGTTGCTAATGGTTTAGAATGATACACACTTCCCATCTGCTAACTGGGCGTGGTCCTGGCATGTTGCTCATTTTAGTGTCAGAATGCAAAAGGCAAAAGAATCTGTCATAACCTTTAACCTTTTCAGGTTCACTTCTCCTATCAGAGTTAATAGACAGCAGCATCGGTGGACCTGGACTAGAACAGAAATGTTGGGTTGACAGCTGACCCAAAGTCAGCCAGATGTGTACATCGAAGCCCCTTGAGACCAGTTCAGCACCAACAACTTTAGTGTGTATATCTGTGACTTTAAGTCAGCAAGAATCCGATTGTTTAGCACATTATTGTGTCATTTCTGTCATGCACTAATGTCCACAACATTATTATACCCAAATGATTATATTTCATCAATGCTGGTTTGGTTACCTGCTTGTTTTTTTGTTTACCCTAACCCTAATCCCTTAACCAAACCCCAAATCTGCTTTTTCCAGATTGGGGCCACCACTTTCATCCCCAGTTGTACAATCCGCCATTTAACTGGTCTTTAGTGTGAAGCTTAAGTCAGAAACACACGCACACAGATGAGGGCTTCATACCAGCTAAACCGTCATAATGCTTGTCAGAGGCGGGCTTAATGACAACTGGCAGTGTAAAGCAGCTGTGTGCTTGGATCGATGGGAAGCATGTTTAAGTGTTTTGATGGATGTGAACTTTAAACTCATTTTACAGGAGTCTCATTTCTAGCTGCTGTTGTCATCATATTCTTACCTGCAGCCCCCCCGCTCCACCTTTCATCCAGGCAACATTCAGTGGGGGTGAAGTGCCAGATGTGGCAGCCCTGACCTGCAAAGTGCAATCCTGACCCTGCTCGGCACACAGCCGCATGTCAATGCACCGTTATATCATCCACCTCTGTGTGTGTGTGTGTGTGTGAGGGACAGACAGAGACATGTATGTATGTCATGAAGTGTATGTGTGTGTGTGGAGAAACAAACACCGAAGTTCACAGGAAGTGATGTAACATAGCTGAGGTGCATTTCATATTTCATGTGGAGTGAGCGCTGCACCAGATTCCATTTAAAAACAAACCTTTTATATGCTAGACTTCTTGTCAGCGGTCATCAACCAGCTTTTAGTGATGTCTTTTCTTTTGAAATCAGTGCTGTGTGGTGGATCTGATTGATGCCGATGTGAAGAGTGGTTCATGTGGAATTAGAAAATGGACTGATGATAAATATCTGGAAAATCAACTGATGAATATTTCAAGAAATAGTAATGAGTTTAGTGGAGTGGTAGCTGGTAGAATTCATTTTTGTCAGTTTGTTCCTCCTGTTGTTTTTAAATGTGCTATACATATAAAGCTTTTCCACACCAATTAGTGGGGAGTGGAAGTGGGTTATAACAGCGAGCCGGCATCCATGCTTACTTCCATGTCGGCGTCTGGTTGTCTGTGCTGCCTTACTCCTGTATCTCTCAGCCTGCTTTAGTCCCAGGTTCATGTTCCTGGTGTCTATGCTTTCTGCTTTGTTTTTCCACTTCAGTTCCTTTTAATATTTTTGCCTTTGCAGTTTTATTTGCCTTCCTCAGTTTTTAGGGTTTTTTTCAGTTTTGGTCTGCTCTATTTATTAAAGTTCACTTTTCTTTCATTTCTACTGCCCACCTCCCTCTTTGCTCTTGGGTCCTTTTCTTTTCAACAACCATGACAGTTTGTCCCATTTCCTAGGGGAACATTTTAACCACAACAGTACATTATCATTTACATTTCAGGCATGAAGCAGACACTTTTGTCCAAAGCGACTTACAATAAATACATTTGTCGAAAGAAAGAAACCATAACATATCATTGCCGATGACTAGTGTCCAGAACAGAGAAGAGTTGGGACTTTGCTGAGCCACATTTGTTTGGTCATCAACATATAGTATATTTAATTATAGTTTTCTCTTTCTTTATCTTTAAACATGACAATTGATTTTTGGAAGTGGAGGGGTGCAAGGTGGAGGGGACAAGGCAAGGCACCATAGTCGGGCATTGCATATGAGTACTACTTTCTGCATTCAAACTAAACAATTTGAGCAAATCTAGAGGTTTGGCTCAACGAGCATGCAATCCCCATGTTACTGAATATTCTGATTGGAGTGGTAGTAGCAGTCACACACTGACATTTTGGTCCTAACATTGTGACACAGTCAGAATGTGGTCTTTATTTCTGCCACATTAGGACCACAGATTAATTACCAATGATTTCACCATATATATGTCCCACAGCTCTGAATTGTGGTATAGGGGCCTTCAGTGTCCATGTCATGAATGTGTCTTGGTCTACTTTGTTTGTAGTGAGCGGGGACCAAACTGCAGAAAGATCTGAAGCTGCCTAACATAGACAGAGGAGGCAGCAGGAGACAGAAAACCCCTTCTGGTTCTAAACATGGAAAACGTCCAATCGTACCGAGAAGAGTGAGGGGCACAGAGAGAAAGAGAAAGAGGATGGAGGGATGGAGATAATGGGAGGAAGCCTTGAGGGGCCACCGTCCTTTTTAATATGAATAAATCTGACCGGGTTTAAATGGTGGGGGAGAGGGGGGTGAGAGAGAGAAGAGGGAGAAAACGAGATAAGGAGTGAAAATCCAAGACGCTCCTTCAAGGGAAACACAGTTTACAGCAGCGTTGTGAGTTCAGTGAGGCTGTGCTTCTGTATTCTATCATACACAGCTATATTGACAGTGATAACACCTGAATGAAAATATATATATTACAATAAACAATCACAAATCCCACACCACCCCTGTCCCACACGGAGTCCCCCAAGGCTCAGTGCTTGGCCCCATCCTCTTCATCCTCTACATGCTCCCACTTGGTCACATCATCCGCCGCCATGGACTTCATTTTCACTGCTATGCCGACGACACTCAACTCTACATTAGGGCTGAACGATTTTGGGAAAAGATCTAATTGCGATTTTTCTGACAGATATTGCGATTTTGATTTGATTCACGATTTCCTTCAAATCAAGCTTCAGTGCAATATTCACAATGTACAGTAACATTAAAACATTGAATGCTATTACTCTAATGCAAGGACTAAAGTTAAAAATTGCTTCCAAATGAATTTATTAACAAGAATCATGCATGTTCATTCTTTAAAGTCCTTGACCAATGGCAGTTATTACAAATGAACTAAAAGAGCCATCTTTGACTGTCTTAAAATGTGCAAAAATCCTTAACTGTAATAATTTAATTGTAAATCAAATACAAAAACTGTTATTGAAATAAAATTACCCTTCTAAAAAATATGTCAGACATTAAAATAGGTGGGTCATTCATTTATGGCTTACCACTTTTTCTTTACACTCCGCGTATAGCTGTGGGACGGCAACCTGTTAGAGGTCGGTGCGGGAGGGAATCGTATATCTTTTGTCCAGCGTGCGGAGGAGGTTTTTAAATCCGTCTTTCCGGTGTCTTCCGCTGCTCTTATCATACGAAGTTACACTGGCAAAAGATGCTGGAATTGTAGTCTGTTTGCTACAGTGGGCCTGATCATCATAGTCACCGGCCTTTTTACCAGACTTTTTCGTCATGCACGCGTCAGGCAAATGGCTGTGGTGATTTTTCAAGTGCCGGTGTTGTGCCGTAATCAGCGCCCCTGCTGTGAAATGCACCCTCTCGTGGGAGATTATACCACCGGTATATATTGGTTGTGTTTCCGCTGGATGTTGCAACTTTAGCGTGACAGGTTTTGCACAGTACCCGTTTCTGGTGCACGTCTGCAGCCTCAAACCCGAAATACTCCCAAATGACGGACGTGCTGTTTTTCTTGGCGATTAAATCCCCTAACTCCGCTTCTGGTCCAGTTGAAGTAATTTCTGACTAATTACAAATACGGAGCAGGTTAATACTGATTGGTGACCTGTTCACAAGTAGTCTGATTGGTGAGCTTGGCAGGATGGTCGGGAGACGGCATGTGTAAAATAGTTGACAACAGATCCTGGGTGAGTCAGGAGCGCTGCAAAAACCGCAGCTTTGGCGATCACATGATCGCGTTGTCTGAAATCGCAATTTCGGTCAGAAAACGATAAATCGTTCGGCCCTACTCTACATCACCACCAAAACCATCACTCCAGCTATTCTCTCCACCCTCACCAACTGCCTCACTGACATAAAAACCTGGATGAACCACAACTTCCTCAAACTCAACAGCAATAAAACTAAAATTATAATCTTTGGCCCAAAATCCACCCTCCGTACCTCCCAGAACTTCTCACTTTGCATTGATGGTCACTCTGTTACTTCCTCCCCCCTGCTCCTTCAAGTCACACATAAACCACGTCACCAAAACATCCTTCTACCACCTCCGGAACATAGCACGCCTTCGACCCACTCTCTCCTTCTCAGCCGCTGAAACATTAATTCATGCCTTCATCACCTCCAGACTGGACTACTGCAATAGCATCCTGTATGGTCTCCCCTCCACTGTTCTTCAAAAACTGCAATATGTTCAAAACTCCGGTGGCCGACTGCTCACCCACACCCCCTCCAGAGAACACATCACGCCCATCCTCTGTCAACTTCACTGGCTTCCCGTAAAACAACGCATACATTTCAAGATCCTCCTCACCACCTACAAAGCCCTAAATAACCTTACCCCGTCATACCTGACAGATCTCCTCCATCGCCCCATCCACCCCCACCGAACACGCTCCACCAATGCCAACACCCTCACCCCTATCACCAGGACCAAATACCGCACCATAGGGGACATATGGAACTCCATCCCCCTGGCCATCCGTAACTCCGATTCACTGCCGTCCTTCAAAAGTCATCTCAAAACCCATCTCTTCAACATCACTTTCAACACCTGACAAATCATTTTTCTCCCTCCCTCTCTCTTTCTTATTTTTCTATCTACTCTCTCTGTATGTATTGTCCATTTATATACTTTCTGTTTTGTGTTTATTTTGTAAAGCGTCTTTGGGTATCTTGAAAAGCGCTATATAAAACCTATGTATTATTATTATTATTATTATACCATGAAGCATAATCCTCCAACAGAATATCAAATAAAAATAATCGAAGGGCTCCATTTTAATAAGATAACGATCATTATCTCTTCTCTTCCCTTTCTCGACAACAGCAGCTGGTTGCTAGGTGACGGGAGCGGCAAAGGTTAAGCGAACTGGAAGTCCTCTGTAGACCAGACCGTCTCATTTCAGAGACCCAGTGTTTCCGACGAGGCAAATGGACTTAACTAGCGGCTCTAATGATAAACAGGAGGGCAGCAGCGCTTATTATAAGGGGAAATCCTCACGGCTGGTTTGGCTCATCAACGTTCTGTTTTCCCCCCGTCGCCATGGCAAGGCGTCCCCCGCGCCGACCCCCCCTCAGCTGGCGGACGCCATGGCAAGGCGTCCCCCGCGCCGACCCCCCCTCAGCTGGCGAATTCGACAGTGCATGTGCATATAGCCCCGTTCACATCGTCGTTACTCGCCCGTCACTCGCTTTCTCGCTGAATTCTACTTGCTGGCAAAAAAAATTCACTGCCGCCGGCGGCTAGTTCAAGCGGCAACTCTCTCTGGAACTCTCTGTTGAGGTCAACTGTCAATCATCTCTATTCTACATTCTGATTGGTACTAGCTTCACTCGCATCGCAGAAAGTTAAAATTATTTTATCTCCGTACCCGGCCACATCGCATCGCCTGTCCTGGCCACATTCCGCTAGAACACATTCACATTCATTGACAGTTGTCGCTCAGAGATGGGCGAGTGGCGACGTACGTGAACGAGGCTTTGGTCAAAACCAAAACACCAAGGAAGGCTGAGGACTAGTCAAGAAATTGGTCAGTAATTGATGTCATATTTTGGTTCTCAAAATTCACCAAATTGATGCATTAAAATGAAATCTATTCCTCCTAAAGAATCGCGAGCCCCCCCACCATAGTCTAGAAAAATCCTGTGGGAAACACTGAGAGACCGCTTGGTTCGGCCTTCGCGGTGTTCAAAGGACACGACTGACATGAAGAGCTGGTGACACATAAACATGGCCGACACACTGACCGTCCTGCTATGTTGATTTGAATGGAAATATCCATCCCAATCCTTTTTTATATCTATGGCTCCAACCTGTAAAGAGTATGTAGATCTTGTAAAATGTCTGGAACTGTACATGAATCACTTAAAGCTATGATCTACGAAAGATTTGAAAAAAGCATCCCCCCCACACACACACCCCTCCCCTCTGTGCTCCTTAATCCCCACCTCTCCTCATTCCTTATCGTTGCGTTCACCCTGTGAACGCTTGAAATCATAAAAAATAGTTGGCTCTGTTTGAACCGAGAATATTTGGGATTTCCATTCCCAGAAAAATGTAAATGTTAATTGTCACAGTTCTGTATTCAACCCAGCTCGTCCAGTCATCTCACTCGTCACGCAGCCCTACCACACTTTTCCATCCGCCCCTCCTCCACCTCAACCAGCCTGTCAGACTGACTCCCCGTTGTCGATCCCTGACCTGATGTCCCCTCAGCTGTTCCCCGGATGAGCCCCCTGCTCTCCTGTTTTCTGTCTTCATGGTCCTGTTTGGTCGACTCCTCCGACAACACTTCACTGTGAGTCTTTCTGCCACCCTGCCCGTGTTTTCCTGCCTGCTTCTTCGAAGAAGTCCATCCGCCTGCACTTTCCTGTCTGCTGCTCAACATATTAAATATCACTAACTGTTTCTGCTGTACTGTGTGCTGCATCTGGGTCCAATACACACCCATTACAGGTTTACTGTTTCTGATGCCATTTAGCACAATATATTATTGATAAAACATTGTTTGACGATGGGAATCATTTATAAATTGTTAAAAGAAACACCGATGGATTCTGGGTTGGGCTTGGGCATGCTTAATACTCGTGGTGTGAGTACTGCTCCACTCACGTGCTCTGATGCAGGTCGAGTAAATTGTTGTACAATCCCTTGTGTACACTTTTGTACTATTCAAGCGTTCACCGAAAACGGTTCCAGTGTCTGTTCTATTTCTGTATTTAGAGCTAATTATTGTGCCGACCCCCTGACAAAGTGCTACGGACCCCGTTTTGTACACACATTGACACCTACAAGCAGTTTTCCAGTACTACTGGATGCTATGTTTCTTCGCTTACACTAAAGTGTGTCGTACACAGCTGAGTGAAGAGCTTATGAACATTTAGCCTGTCTGAGATCAGCTGAGCTGCAACATCTGATCCACTGCTGGAATGAGTGATGATATCCCAGGGTCTCAACCTTCCTTCGCTCATCACGGGGGATTTACAGCCATCTGCCGCTGAGCTTCTGTCATATCCGCATCTCTGTGTGTGTGTGTGTGTGTGCGTGTGAGAAAAGGGGTCACTTCACTCTAAGTCCCTAGTTGTGTATTCTTGTCACTGTTCCATCCTTCCCATGGCATATTTCCTCTCTCTTTATGTTTTCTCTCTGACTTTCACTCCTGCAGTGATAACTCCCACTCCCACTAAGACAAAGGTCATATTTAAAGAGACAGTGACACAGGGTGACTGTAAAACCATAAAGCATGACCACTCACTGTTGGAAATATTACGGTTGTGTAGCGCCCGTCACCCATCAGGATTTACCATCCATCAAATATGTCCGAACAGAAATTGAAGGCAATAATAATAATACAAAATAATTCCTACATGACACAAAATAGAAAATAGAATAGAAGCAGATCAGACTTGAGTGTCCCAATTTAACGTCCAACCTTTGAAGCCTGGGAAGGCCCAATCAATCAGTCTTTGAAATGAGTGCTGGCTCAAAGGTAAAGCGAGTCGTCCTCCAATCAGCAGGGGTTTGCGGTTCGATCCTCCAGACCACATGTTGAAGTGTCCTTGGGCAAGATACTGAAGCCCAGGTTGCCCCCCGAAGACTGTGCCATCGTTGTCACAATGTGTGTGTTTGATCCTGACGGGCAGGCGGCACCTTGCATGGCAGCCTCTGCCATCGTCCCACCATAGGAGCTACAGCCTGCTGAATCAGTGACTTCTTTAATTGAAGCCTAATTGGCGGAGTTTCAGGAGCAGGTCCACACCTCAACAGCGCCAACTTCCGCATCTCTATAAATAGCCACCTGACCCTCTCCTCCGCTTCGCTCTCATATTCTGCGCTCGCTCTCGTATCCTGCGATCGCTCATGTGTTCGTTCACTCTCGTGTTCGGCCAGAGACGAGAACGCGACTTTGCCTCGAGCACAACCAAACTTTCGCATGAACAAACACCAGCTTTGGCTCACCTCGCAGCTTAACTCACCTCACCACGGATTTCGTCTCTCCATCCCTGTCCGCCGATGATCCTTTCCATAGAGATCGGGACCATAATCCCCCAGAAGCCGACGCCACCTCCGTTCCAGAGACCCCGACTTCAGTGGCGCAAACGACGTCCAGGACGCAAGCGACTTCGAAGAAAACCAACTCCATCTCATCCACGGTCAATGTTCCGCCTAGTTCATCCCTTCTCAACAGTCAAGACTACCATAGCTCGCCCGACGAATCCTCCGCGTCTCCCAGCCCACCTCCTTCAGCAGCTAAGAGAGGACGTGGAAACTCACGGACAGAACGTCGCCGGAGTTCGCCGACCCCTTCGTCTCCGAACATCACTCCAGCCTCCCGCCATCGTCCCGACAACACCGGCCGAACAACTCGCCGGTTGCAGCGTCACCACGCTCCAGTGAGATCCCCCGACCAGTCTCCATCTTCAAAGAATCCATCCATCCATCCATCCAAGACGCCAAAAGACGTTCCATCGATCGGACAATAAAGCAAACTCCACACTCGTGGTCGCTCGTTCCGTCAACACCAGGTCGCTTCCGGGTGACGTCATCACGCACACCCGTACAGGCCGTGACGTGGACGCTCTTCTTAAAGGGACAGTACTGGTACAATTCGTGTGTTCACTTTAGACTCGTACTTTTCACCGAACCCATATAAATCACCGGTCGTGCTCATTAGCACAGTGTGACTTTTCACACCCGCGGGCCGTTTTGCACTAGTTTCGCATTCATTCCATTTAATCGTATATTATTTCAAATGTGTCTGCGTCATATTATACATCATTTGAAAGCTGCGAGTGTCGTGAATCGAACGAAACAAGCCGTTTTAGGCTCACGGAAACGCATACATTTAAAAATAAATTAAAAAAAAAATGTAAAAAGAAAAGTAAAAAAAAAAAATAATTAAATAAAAAAAACGCCTGAAGGACAACACTCAAACACGATTCATATTACATTTCCGTAAGTCCACGTCAGAGACAACTGACCAACAAGACTCGGTTGCGTGAAAGTTTAACTTCCGTACAGGGCAGTCCCAGCCCAAGAAGATAAAATGTATCCAGCACCCGGAAACGAGGTTCGTTCCGACCGAGATCTTGCCATTCCGAGCCCAGGCCCGCCATACTTTACTGCGGCCTGAACAAATTCTATATTCATGAACTGAGGATTTCTTCGGTTTATCCTTGGACTTCCAACAAAAGAACCGGGGGCTAATAGTACCATCAAACACAGCCCTAAGAAAACAAGAGCAGTAGCAAAAGCAGAGACAGAGATCCTCTGCCAGATCAAACAACTCCGCCACCACTTCTCGTCATCTCTACAATCCGGAGGGAGCGCCCAGACGGATTCCAGGACCCTCCAACTTCCATCAGGATTGTCATCAGCATTGTCATCATCAGCAAAAGCAACCTACAACCTCACCGCAGCTAACCTTTGCGGGGGCTCCTGGCACCGGGATGCCAGCGCCCCCCTCGCCGCTTTTCCAACAACCACAGCAGCCCGTTTCAGCTGGGGCTCCTAGCACCGGGATGCCAGCGCCCCCCCACCGTTTTTCCAACAACCACAGCAACTAGTTTCAGCCGGGGCTCCTGGCACCAGGATGCCAGCGCCCCCCCGCCGTTTTTTCCAACAACCATAGCAACTCATTTCAGCCGGGGCTCCTGGCACTGAGACGCCAGAGCCCCCCCCACCCCGCCGCCTTCCAACAACAACAGCAGCCCGTTCACCCGGGGCTCCTGGCACCGGGATGCCAGCGCCCCCCGCCGTTTTTCCAACAACCACAACAACTCGTTTCAGCCGGGGCTCCTGGCACCAGGATGCCAGCGCCCCCGCTGTTTTTCCAACAACCACAGCAACTCGTTTCACCCGTGGCTCCTGGAACCGGGATGTCAGCGCCCCCTGCCGTTTTTCCAACAACCACAGCAACTCCTTTCAGCCGGTCCCCCTGGCACCGGGACGCCAGCCCCCCCCCCGCCCCGCCGCGTCTTCCAACAACCACAGCAACTCGCTTCAGTCGGGCTCCTGGCACCAAGATGCCAGTGCCGGGATGCACTAACTACATCGACGTCGCACTCCCTATCTCGCCTTCCCTCCATCAACCACCCGCAGAAAGATTTATTGAAGTATACGAGGGTGCCCCCACTCTAAAGTGAGAGCACTCACACGTTCCAGAGAGCTTACTCCTACAGAGTTCGCTTGCGCCTTCTCCCTTTACAGAGACGCTCTCTGTTCCAAACTCCCCACGCAACGCAATGAACTGGACGATTACTTGTCCACCATCCTTAATCTGGCCCTCCGCTTGGGCAGCATGGTTTCTATCAATACCACACACACTTCGCCTCCGAAGTTGCAGCCCGCCTCTCACAGTTTAACGAGGCCAGCTACTAGGGCGCTCTCGAGAACGAGATTTACTGCCGCATCTTCGCCGCCCGTGCAGCCCTCACATGCTCCCTTCGCGTTGCCCCATCGCACCCAGCCTCTTCTCGCTAAAGAAGTTAAGGAAGGCTCCATGTCTTCCATCCTCCATTTTCTAACTCCGCATCAGCATCGGTATCGCATCAGTATCGCAACCAGGAAATACTCCGGCAAGAAACGCACCATTATCGATCTTTTAGCACCCCATGGCAGTACTATTCCCAGCACCAATAGCTTGATCCCGAGCGAAGAATTTTCTCTCCACTATGCCACCATCAACCTTGCCATCGCCTTATTAAACCCACTGGTAAAGGGTCGCGGCTCTCAAAAAACCAACATCACTACGCCACCATCAACCATGCCATCGCCCTTATTAAACTCGCCGGCAAAGGGTCGCGGCTCTCAAAAAACCAACATCAACAGCGCCTTCAAAGTCCCCCTATCTACCCCGACTACTGGCGTTCTTCGGTGTCCGCTGACGTGGTGCATATTACTTTGCCGTCAGGCTCACCTTTGGCTGCAAGCAGCCCCAAACTCTTCAACCACTTGTCTAAAGCCCTCTGTTGGATCCTGTCCAACAACAGGGATTCCATACATCGTCCATCCTTCGGGCGATCTTCCATCATCCCCCCCCCACGTCATCGCCACCCGCCTCTGGCCTGGCCACTCTGACTTCAGTCTTCTCCGACCTCGGAGTTACATCATCCGCAGAGAAAACAGAGGGCCCCTCCTCGCCAAACTCTGTCTGTGGCTCAACCTTCTCGCTAATCGGAACAGAATCACTTTCTTCTACGACGACCAACGGACTCACCCACATGACATCCATCTGTACATTGACGCTTCTCCCTCAGTCATTTTTGGGGGCTTCTACAACGGAAGATGGTTCGAAGCAGTACGGCCCCCAGAGCTTGCAAACGAATGCCAGGTCGCTTCCCCGTGCTCTTGAGATCTACACTATATTAGTTGCTGCAATCTTGCGGGGACAAAAATGGTCCCGCAAGTCCATCCACATATACTCAGATAACCTTGCAGTTGTAGACATAATTAACAAGGACGCTCCAACTCCCCATCCATCATGCAATTCACACAGAGCCTCATCCGGCACTCCGTTACACATCAATATGTTCTCCTCGCAGCTCACGTTCCCGGTCAAACAAACACTATCGCTGACTCTCTTTCCTGCTTCCCCTTGCAGAAGTTCCAAAGCTTGGCACCTCATGCCGATACCTTCGCAAAGCCATTCCTCCATATCACCCTCAACCCCTTCGTCCTACTACAACTCGGAAAAGCTTCCACCTCTTCCAAGACTAATACAACGCAACCTTTCCGTCGTTCGATCTTATCACCTTGACTCTTCCATCACTTACGCCCATTCCATCAGGGCAATCCAAACACACACCATCAAAGCGTACCTTAGCGGTACCAGCTTCTTCTCCAAGCTAATAACCGGCAGTTCGGGCCTGGCCACCAGCCATCCCCAGATAACTTCCCTCATTAAAGGACTCCCACGCCAAGAGCAAGCCACAAACCCTCGTTGTCTTCTTCTTACTGTCGACAGTCCACCTGCCTCCGCACGATCCGTTCCAGGTACGGCACTCCTCAAGTCGCCCAACCTCGGAAGCCATGTCTTGCTCGCCTCGTTGGTTTCCTCAGATGCTCCGCATTCACCTCCTCAACCATTGGCTTCGACTCAAGCCGTCATGCTGGCATTTTCGACTCGTCTCGATTTTCAGACGACATCATGGTGCTCCACTTACAGCTAACCAAAACCAATCAATTCGGTCCGCCCACGCCCATCTCCTTCTTAAAGGTCCAATCACCACTGAATCCCTTCGAAAACCTCGCAAACTCTCGCAATTCTGCAAATCTCAGAGCACAACATGACAGATCCCTTCTTCATTTCCGAGTCTGGCCAAGTGGCTACATGATTCTAGTCCCACCATCACTTTCGCCTCATGCTCTCATTGTCTGGTATCTGGCCCGACAACTACTCCGAGCACTCCTTCAGAATCGGAGCGGACGCTTGGGCCTCCCGTAGTGGCATCCCAGAACACTTCATACGTCCCGTGGGCCACCGGTCCTTCCAAACCGCTACATCTGTAAAGATCTCAAATCCACTCAATCTCTTCTTAAGTAATTGGAGGTTTTTGGGGGGCTGTCGCTGCCCGGGAGCAGCGGCGGATTCTCTACAAGAATCCCCACAACGCACTCGAACGCTCAAGAACCAAGATCTTCGACACTTCATTTTCCTTGTCAATAATAATAAATCCTTAAACTCATATCGTTGACGGTGTGGTCCTTGCTAGTGAATTGAAGCCTAATTGGCGCAGTTTCAGGAGCAGGTCCACACCTCAACAGCGCCAACTTCCGCATCTCTATAAATAGCCACCTGACCCTCTCCTCCGCTTCGCTCTCGTATTCTGCGCCCCTCCCCCCCACCCCATTTCTCTTCCCATTTCTTCTTTCTATCCTCTCCTTCGTAGGTCCACGAGGGGGTCCGTCGCTGCCCGGGAGCGGCGGCGGATTCTCTACAAGAATCCCCACAACGCACTCGAACGCTCAAGAACCAAGATCTTCGACACTTCATTCTCCTTGTCAATAATTATAAATCCTTAAACGCATCTCGTTGACAGTGTGGTCCTTGCTAGTGAAATCACTTCTTAAAACACACTTTTATAGACTTGCCTAACCCTTCTCCTGCTCTGCTGATGTGTATGTTTTATGTGTGTATAGACCTGTGTGTGTGTGTGTGTGTGTATTCTGCTGTTGTTTTTAAAGGTCCTATATAAATAAAGTTATTATTATTACAGAGGATTTCTTTTTTTGCATCCCATTGCCTCGAAACCAGCAGCGGTTGAAATGAAAGAGCATAGAAGAGGTAACTGATGTTATCTGATTAAAATGGAGCCAGAGATCATATTTTATTCTTTTTATTTTGGATTATGATGGAGGAGATGCTTCGCTGCCGGCACCATCGGTGCTGATATACGTCAAGTGAGTGTGTATTTCTGCCTCATGTCTTTGCTGCTGATCCTCTCGCAGACGCCACGTTGATTCCAATCCAATCGCACAATGAATCTTGGGATGAAGTTGGGCTGTGAAGGATCCATCCTCTCCATGCACACCCAGGCCATCTGGATGTTGTAATAGTATTCAGTTTTTACTCTAAGTTGGCTAAGAAATTACCTGAGTGGGTCTCCAACCAGCCTGGTCTCCTCAAAATTATGATATTTGGGAATTCCGTTTAGCAGAATAGAATAGATTAGAATTTTATTTAAAAAGGGACGATGCAGTTTAACATATTCCGATACAAAGAATTCAACTATGTACAGAGAGTTTATAGCTATTGCTAACTATTGTCCTAGTTGGGCTTGTACATGAACAACATAATCAGTGCAATGGGATATAAAACCTACATTACACAGGACACTAATATACATACCACAAAAATAAATGATCAACGAACTAAAACTACAATGCACATTAATAAACTACATATGCATAATCAGCATTATTACATCACTGTATATTATATATATATTATTAACAGTGAGTGGTCATGCTTTAAACGGTACTATATTGCATTTGGACGGGACCGGTGCCCCCAGACCTGCTCACTGAGCTCAGGGAACGACATCACAACGTCATTTACTCAGGAAGAAAAGCCACATTCAGTGCTAAAAGCAAGCGCCACCCCCACTGTTTTCATCAATTTCACACAGCTGTCAGAGGTCCAACAAAAACTGTATTCGATATGCATTGCCCCAAACCCATCTGTGGTCCTGAATTTCAGCTGTCTAAAGGTTGTTCAAATGAGCTCTACTGAGAACATGCTGTTTCTGTGTCTGCACCATTAAATGCTAAGGAGCTCCGTCTGTCATTGCCTAGAGATGGAGACACCGCTGCATGCGCTACGCCGCAGCATGCGGCAATGTTTACGTGGATGTATCGCTATGGCTCGCCTATGTGGCTCAGGTGGGGCCTCATTTATAAAACTGTGCGTAGGATCCTTACTAAAAGTGTACGTACGCCCAAAAGCCAAAGTTTGCGTGCGCCCAAAAAAAATCTGATTTATAAAACTGTGCGCACGCAAGCTGTACGCAATGTTCCCTTTATAAATCACAGGATCACCTACAAGTGTGCGTACCTGAGTCCCGCCCTGTACACGCCCACATTTTACTATATTAATGAGCCGGCATGCAATCGTTTCCATGTGGTGAATCACGGCGACAGGTCAGAAAAATAGCGAAGAAACTTAACTTTTCAGAAACGGAGAAGAGACACTTGTTGGTGAGGTGGAGGCCCGGAAAATAATTAAATTTAGTGGCCACAGCAGCGGGACCCAGAATAAAAAGACGCAGTGCGAGTGGCAACACATTGCTGCTGCAGTCTACGGCGTCAGTGGGACGGAGCGGACGGTGATCTGAAGGTAAATGACATCTTTCTGCTCCTAACATGGATTAAATGTATTGCTACAGTATTTGAGGAAATTTGACTTTGATGTGACTTTGACGGGGATCGTGTCCGAAAAGGAGGGAGATCAGACGCTACTGAGACTGAGGGATAAGGGTAAACATTTTAAACTTTTATTATATATAAAACAAAACGTTAAATCGTTTTTGTCCTTCCAGAGTCTGCAGCGTTGGGCTCAGAGGAGGGTCACGGGCCCTCGGCACAGCGTCCGGGTCCGGCGCAAAGCAGCAGTGCACCCCGGGCGCATGGCACATCAAGCGGTCAGGCGCTCACTGACGCCGTCCTGCAACTTCAGCGAGACACAATCACCGCCATCAACAACGTTGCAGATGAGCTACAGCAAACGCGCACTGTGATTAATAAAATAATACGTTTAAAATGAACATTGTTGTCTTCCTTATCTTACAAACGCCGCATGACATCCTCACGGCTTCTTGCACCCTGTTGATACCCCTCCAGTCGGGCAGGGGGCCGAGGCTCATCATGCTGGGGACTCTACCACCTTTGCCGGGTGGTGGAGTCTGCCTCCTGAAGTTCGGTAAAGTTGCGCTCTCCATGCTCCACGACTGAGCGCGCACGAGCGTGCCACTCATTATAGCGCATTTCCTCTGCGCTCTGGTGGTTTAAAAACAAGGATAAAGTGTAACAAGTATACGATGGCTTAATGGCAGTATGTATGTGTGTTGATGACATATGCACATAAGGAGAATATTTAGTTATTCCCGCTGTGTTCTGCAGTGATCTAATGGAGGGTTGTATCCTGTATTACATAGTCGGGCCGTCTCCTCCTCCTCCTGCGGTGACAGCGCTGATTCAATATTTAGAAATTATTTTCATTTAAGATACGGGTTGGATTTTAAAAGAAGGTGTTTATGTGGTTGAGTTCCTCATGATAACGCAGATCTAACGTATGAAATGGAGTGAAATTAAATGTGTGCGAGTCATAAAAACTATAATAGTTCTTCTCACGTTTACTTCCTACAATCTGACATCTGTATCGCTGATTCCCCTCCAGTCTCCAGAATGTGGTACCGGTACGCATGCCTCAAGAGTTTGCTTATGAGTACGCACACTTTCCCGTCAAGTTTGTTTTTTATAGATCACAACATTTGCGTGGAAAGTGGCGTACGCACGTTTCCAGCCCCGTTTTGTGCATACGCAAGCTTTATAAATGAGGCCCCCTTTTTTTTCCCCGAAAAGGAGGGAGACACAGACGCGACTGAGACCAGAGGTATAAGGGTAAACAGATTTTAAACTAAACAAAACTTTAAATAGTTTCTGTCCTTCCAGAGTCTGTAGCGTTGGGCGTAGAGGAGGGTGACGGTGAGGAGGGTGACGGTGACGGGCCCTCGGCACAGCGTCCGGGGTGTGCTGCTGCTTTGCGCCGGACCCGGACGCTGTGCCGAGGGCATGGCACATCAAGCGGTCGGGTGCTCACAGATGCCGTCCTGCAACTTCAGCGAGACACAATTGCCGCCATCAACAACGTTGCAGGTGAGCTACAGCAAACGCGCACTGTGATTAATCAAAGAATACGTTTACAATGAACATTGACTGTTGTCTTCCTTAGCTTACAAACGCACGACATCCTCACGGATTCTTGCGCCCTGTTGATACCCCTCCAGTCGGGCAGGGGGCCGTGGCTCGGGGTCATCATGCTGGGGACTCCACTAGGGGTGGGAAAAAAAATCGATATTGCAATATATTGCTGTGCTCTCTGTCGCAATAAATAAATCGATACACTTACGGCAAATATCGATATTTTGGGTCTACGGGTTTTTTTAGACTCCCGTCGGTGCGTCTATAAGAGTTTACGGTTCTCCGGAGCGGATCCGCGGGGGCTGCCCGCTGCCCGGTCTGATTGCCTATTTACGGGCAGGATTCCGAGCGGCGCGCTAGAGTTTAGAGGCTCACGGACTCACGGACACTGGCATCGGGTACCCCGAGGCGGAGGAGGAGGGTCCGCCGATGTGACCCGCCGGCTCCCCGCCAGCGCTGCCCTCGTTTCCCCCGCTAGAGCAGCACCGGTTCAAAAATGAGCGTCATGCGCGAATGAAGCGCATGACGCGAATGAAGCTAATAGTCCAAAATGATCAAGCGGCGCGATACACGCATCTCACGCGATTGTATTTGCGTCTATCGCATCCGGTGTGAACGCCGCATAAGCGTGGTCATGTGCTGGCCGGTGCTGTTGTGAGCTTCAAGCGCTTTTCACACAGCATTGAGGGCATGATTCCCCTCCAGTCTACAGAATGTGCGTACCAGTACGCATGCCTCAGAGTTTGCTTACGGGTACGCACACTTTCCCGCCGTTTGTTTTTTATAGATCACAACTTTTGCGTGGAAAGTGGCGTACGCACGTTTCCAGCCCTGTTTTGTGCGTACGCAAGCTTTATAAATGAGGCCCCAGACCCGGACCGCCGTACACGGTGCTCTGTCGGACACACGCCCCCGGGTTCCGTCCGACTTGAGGCAGCGGAAGACGCACCAGAGCGCGTGAGACAGAGGTAGGATTATCTCCAGCTTCACCTGCAGAGGGATTTATTCACGGAGCACCAGCCGGATCACCCAGCGCCATGACCGGTAAGTTGGGCTGCACTCTCCGTGCATGCTGTGGGTCCGTGCGTTCTGTCTGCCCGTGCGTTCTGTCTGCCCGTGCTCGCCGTGCGTGCTCTCCTTGCATGCTCTCTGTGCTTGCTGTCTGCCCGTGCTCTCCGTGCGTGCTCTCCGTGGGTGTTCTCAGTGCACGCTGTGGGTCTGTCGGTCTTGCTCTCCCGTGCTGTCTGTCCGTGATGTCGGTCCACACTCTCCGTGCGTGCTGTGGGTCCGTGCGTGCTGTCGGTCCGTGCTGGTCCGTGCTGCTGTCGGCCTGGGCTGTTAGTCCTGCTGTCGGTCTGTCCATGCTCTTGTCAGCGCTCTCCGTGGGTCTCTCTGGTTGGTGCTGTCTGTCCGCTTTCTCCGTCCGCGCTGTCAGCTCTCAGCTCTCAGCGCTGTGTTGCGAAACACGATCTCCTATCATCGTGCAGAGAAGTTCGGGCTTATGCAAATGACTCCTTTCGTTATGTAACGAAAGGAGCTGAATCTGAACAGCCTGTAGGAGCACCGTTTTACCAGAGGGTGGGCTGCAGAGACCATGCAGGAATTGCTTGTTTTCCTCATCCTGGGAGTTGGCAGGCTCAGGGAGGACCAGTTTATAGGTGTAGAGACCAGAGAAAACCTGTTTTTCATAATATGGCCCCTTTAACAAAAGGAGCTCTGGAAGAAGAAAAAATAGAGCTGGTTTATTTATATCATTATATTTTATATTATATTATTATATTTATATTTTCACAGTGATTTTTAAACTTTTTGCCATACATGTAGCCATGCTGATTTACAATAAATCTGAAGTGGTCCCTTATTTTTTCCAGAGCTGTAAAATGCATAC
The DNA here is from genome assembly GCF_963514095.1 of Eutrigla gurnardus. NCBI lineage: Eukaryota > Metazoa > Chordata > Actinopteri > Perciformes > Triglidae > Eutrigla > Eutrigla gurnardus. The sequence goes on from NC_139931.1 coordinate 20,810,850, forward strand.
ATGCATTATTTTAAAATTGTGTGCATTAGAAAAGTTCAGATGTAGTTCTACGGTTCAGTATTTTCAGTTACCAATTATCATGCTCTTTTGTTGCGGATTATGTTTGCTTGTTATGGATCACAAATAAGAGTCCTTGAAGTCCACAAAGGGAGGAGGTCTGGGTGGGGGAGGAGGGCTTTCACCAGGACACTGATGTAAGTTCCCCTTTAGAACCGAGTCGTTCGATTGCATGATGTCTTGTTCTAAACGTATTGTAGTTTTGTAGTGTTTGTTTGCTCGTTAAACATCAGTTTCAAGTGTGATCCGTTTCCTGGGAAGATCATTGAGAGTGTGTCGTAGTTGTGTGGGAAGGTCATTTTATAGGAGACAGGATTTTGCTTAAACAATCAATGGGCAGCACTGAAGCTTTCAGTGTTCATTGGGAATAAAAGCTGATATCAGTAGGTGCCCACCTACACATGGAGGCTGCATTATAATGTGGGTGCAGTAATATGAATATAAGTGTAACTTCCTTAATATGATATTTGTTGACACTGTAAGTACAGGCGTATCTCACTGTTCAAACTCTGTACAGCACAAAGCAGCTTCAGGAAGCAGCTTCATGATGTAACAGAGGACGGTGGGCTGTAGAGAGCACAGAGATGGAGGAGTCGGGACTACACTGACATGCATCACAACTGAAGCAGCAGCTTCACCTGTTCTGTCGCACTTGAGAGGGAAAGATCGCTGCAAACCTCCTCAAGGTGTTAAAGGTCACTATTTCTATTACGGTGGCTGTAAGATACCATTACTCAGTTTACAGAGATATTATTGACAAAAAGTGAAACTGGAGAAAAGCGAGGTTGACAAAATAGTATTGGTATATGGGGTCACAGAGCCACTACCTAACTGGTACTGATACACGGTGGCACATGGTTAACAATGAACAAATACGTCTTGTCATTCACAGACTTTCATATTTATATAATAAACTATTTTAGGTATAGTAGAGAAATGAGCTGTTGTCATTTATAGAAACATAGTTGGTAAAATAATGACGACTTGAGGTGGTATCACCATCAAAATCAGCAGCCATCAAACATCTGCAGCAGCCACCAAACACCTGCATCAAACACCTGCATCAGCCATCAAACACCTGCAGTGACCATCAAACACCTGCAGCAGCCATCAAACACCTGCAGTGACTATCAAACACCTGCATCAGCCATCAAACACCTGCAGTGACCATCAAACACCTGCCGCAGCCATCAAACACCTGCAGCAGCCATCAAACACCTGCCACAACCATCAAAGACCTGCAGTGACCATCAAACACCTGCAGTTACCATCAAACACCTGCAGCAGCCACCAAACACCTGCAGTGACCATCAAACACCTGCAGTGACCATCAAACATCTGTCAGAGCCATCAAACTCCTGCAGTGACCATCAAACACCTGCAGCAGTCATCAAACACCTGCAGCAGCCATCAAACACCTGCATCAGCCATCAAACACCTGCAGTGACCATCAAACACCTGCAGCAGCCATCAAACACCTGCAGTGACCATCAAACACCTGCAGCAGCCATCGAACACCTGCAGTGACCATCAAACACCTGCAGTGACTATCAAACACCTGCATCAGCCATCAAACACCTGCAGTGACCATCAAACACCTGCCGCAGCCATCAAACACCTGCAGCAGCCATCAAACACCTGCCACAACCATCAAAGACCTGCAGTGACCATCAAACACCTGCAGTTACCATCAAACACCTGCAGCAGCCACCAAACACCTGCAGTGACCATCAAACACCTGCAGTGACCATCAAACATCTGTCAGAGCCATCAAACTCCTGCAGTGACCATCAAACACCTGCAGCAGTCATCAAACACCTGCAGCAGCCATCAAACACCTGCAGCAGCCATCAAACACCTGCAGTGACCATCAAACACCTGCAGCAGCCATCAAACACCTGCAGTGACCATCAAACACCTGCAGTTGCCATCAAACACCTGCAGCAGCCACCAAACACCTGCAGTGACCATCAAACACCTGCAGTGACCATCAAACATCTGTCAGAGCCATCAAACACCTGCAGTGACCATCAAACACCTGCAGCAGCCATCAAACACCTGCAGTGACCATCAAACACCTGCAGTGACTATCAAACACCTGCATCAGCCATCAAACACCTGCAGTTACCATCAAACACCTGCAGCAGCCACCAAACACCTGCAGTGACCATCAAACACCTGCAGTGACCATCAAACATCTGTCAGAGCCATCAAACACCTGCAGTGACCATCAAACACCTTCAGCAGCCATCAAACACCTGCAGTGATCATCAAACACCTGCAGTGACCATCAAACACCTGCAGTGACTATCAAACACCTGCATCAGCCATCAAACACCTGCAGTGACCATCAAACACCTGCAGTGACCATCAAACACCTGCAGTGACCATCAAACACCTGCAGCAGCCATCAAACACCTGCAGTGACCATCAAACACCTGCATCAGCTATCAAACACCTGCAGTGACCATCAAACACCTGCAGTTACCATCAAACACCTGCAGCAGCCACCAAACACCTGCAGTGACCATCAAACACCTGCAGTGACCATCAAACATCTGTCAGAGCCATCAAACTCCTGCAGTGACCATCAAACACCTGCAGTGACCATCAAACACCTGCAGCAGTCATCAAACACCTGCCGCAGCCATCAAACACCTGCAGTGACCATCAAACACCTGCATCAGCCATCAAACACCTGCAGTGACCATCGAACACCTGCCGCAGCCATCAAACACCTGCAGCAGCCATCAAACACCTGCCGCAGCCATCAAACACCTGCAGCAGCCATCAAACACCTGCCACGACCATCAAACACCTGCAGTGACCATCAAAAACCTGCAGTTACCATCAAACACCTGCAGCAGCCACCAAACACCTGCAGTGACCATCAAACACCTGCAGTGACCATCAAACATCTGTCAGAGCCATCAAACTCCTGCAGTGACCATCAAACACCTGCAGTGACCATCAAACACCTGCAGCAGTCATCAAACACCTGCAGTGACCATCAAACACCTGCAGCAGTCATCAAACACCTGCAGTGACCATCAAACACCTGCAGCAGCCGCCAAACACCTGCAGTGACCATCAAACACCTGCAGCAGCCATCAAACACCGGCAGTGACCATCAAACACCTGCAGCAGCCATCAAACACCTGCAGTGACCATCAAACACCTGCAGCAGACATTAAACAACTGCAGTGACCATCAAACACCTGCAATGACCATCAAACACCTGCAGCAGTCATCAAACACCTGCAGCAGCCATCAAACACCTGCTGTGACCATCAAACACCTAGAGCAGCCATCAAACACCTGCAGTGACCATCAAAAACCTGCAGCATCCATCAAACTCCTGCAGCAGCCATCAAACACCTGCAGTGACCATCAAACACCTGCAGTGACCATCAAAAACCTGCAGCATCCATCAAACTCCTGCAGCAGCCATCAAACACCTGCAGTGACCATCAAACACCTGCAGTGACCATCAAACACCTGCAGCAACCATCAAACACCTGCAGCAGCCTCTCCATTTGGACTTGGAGGTTGTGCGAGTGTCAGACCGCCGGGTGCCCCTGGTGGCCGACTGGCTCGATGTTCCGTCTGCATGTGAAATGAGCAGTGGGAGACTTTCTCTGAGACGGCACCTGAAGGGCCATCTTGAAGAGGAGCTCCTCCTGAGCACTGCGACTGCAACAAGTCCCACATGTGTCTGGCGCCAAGCAATTTCCACTCTTTCTCTGCCAGCTCTTCCTCAGACATCCTTAGGAAAACATGTAGCTCTACCAGTGGAACACATGTCTGTCTTGGTGTCTGTGTTGCTCCTCTTATATTGTTTTTGCTCTTCCAAATGAACAGATAGACAAAATACTAAACAGAAAAATAACAAACATCAGGACGTGTTCAATGTTTAAGATAATAAATCGAAGAATATTGTGTGAATGTAATCACTCAAACTCAAAGTCAATGCAAAGACGTGAATAGATAGGAATCTGTGCCAGGCGACGTGTTCTCTCAACACGTACAAAGCTGAAAATAGTGGTTATTTCAGCCATGACTGACGAAACCTCGTTGGCGTCTACGTGGAGGTAAGCCACGCCTCCTCTGCAGTACATGCGGCTAGAGTGATGCACGTGAACACAAATGAGTAACACGAGTGTATGAGCTGAATTAAAGAGGGTTCTTGTCAGGTTCGGGGCAAGACGTGGACTCGAAAAAGGAGGTGAGGACCCAAATGCAGTAGAAAAAGAAAGGATTTATTTAAATGATTAACTAAATGCAAAACCAAAACTAAGACTCAAACAAAGTATCAAACAAAGAAAACCACAAGGGCAAAAACGACCATCCAAGAAACACTTACAAAAAGGAACCAAAACACGAAGGGACACGGGAGGCAGGACGAGGTACAAAAATATCCAAGACGAGACGTGGTGCAGCATGCAGGGGAAGACAATGACGACAGCGACAGTGACAGCAACATCGACAAACGACAATGAACCAACAAGAGACAGGGGAAACACACAGACTATATACACAGGGAGGCAGGGAGCTGACGAGGAACAGGTGAAACACATCAGGGCAGGCATGGTAATCAACACGAGAGGGTGGGGGAGTCAAGACAGTGGAAACAACAAGGACCAGGAAGTACGAGACAGGAAATAAAACAGGAAATCAAAACCAAGGAAACAGAACATGACAAAAACACAGATCATGACAGTTCTGTGCCCACAAGGCTGTGTGAACAATAATTCAGCAATTGACTTCAAGGCAGAGTAGATCATTTGAAAAAAAAAAGAGATTTTGAACTCATCGCCGAACTAAAAAAGTCCCGTCCCCAGAACGCCAAACGAGTGCTCGAGAATAGTAGAGCAGGACGTCCAATAATATTCTCCGGCCTGTCGTTTTTGATTAGACAGGGGTTTTACAGTCCTGCCACAGACACAGATAACATTTTTCTTATTTTTTTTTTATATCAGAGCATTTTATGTATTCATTGGTATCAGTATATTTCAAGGATTTCAAGTAATATAACAGAATGTGTTTCTGAATGGAATCACCTCAACCTTTAACCTTTAAACATGTCTGGTTAAAGTGAGTAGAAATAAATACATTGAAACTGTGAACTTATTGAAATTAATAAAAGCAACAGGTCATACCAACCTGTTTATTAATACAGCTGCAGTTGAATGTCCACAATGTAATCCCCCCCCCCTTATCTATATCTATCTATTCAGCACTTTGAGCCTCATCTCATCTCTGCTACATTAGAGGCTAATGAATTCACTCAAGTTTTTATGACAGCGTATCATCTTGGGGAGCGTGTGCAGGCAGCCCTGGGCCACCCGGCTAAATCAGAACCAATAGCATGACACCATAATCACCGCCCACATTAGCTTTAATGTTGTTACCACCTGAGTAATTGCAAGAGATGGAGCCGGCGGCCATCGGGCACGGACACTCACTGTGGACGTAATGATATCAGGGGATTATTGAGATCGAGTATCATAACATCATATTTCAGCTCCCCTTCTCTACTGCTGGTGATCCTTCTCTCTCATCCACTCATGTCTGTCTCTGGTCCGTATCACTTTCCCACTCTCTCTCCTTTAGTCCCGTCTATATCTGCTCATATCTTCTCCACAGCGTGGGAGGAATGCTGCTTTCGTTCCTCTCCTCTGTGATGAGCTGCTTCTTTCCATTTCTTCCTCTCTCCCCTCTCTCCCGTGGCCCTGTGGTGAGCTCAGCGAGGTGTTCAAGGGAGAGAAGAGCACTGACAGAGAGGTAGTCAGAAAAAAGGGTGAGGGGAAAAACCTCACAAGGATAACAGCAGTGTATGTGTGAGAGGAGCAGGGAGTGAGAGTGTGAGGCAGAGGCTCCTCTGATCACTGTCCTACTTACTGCAGCACTCCCAAATAACAACCCTGAGCTGTGATATTATACCCAAAACACACAGGCACAGAAATAACTACACACACACACACACACACACACAGCAGGGATATTACATACCATGCAGCTCCATCTTCACAATACACAAATACAATGCACTACAACAACACCACCACCAAGAAATGTGTCATTAATATTAGATGCTTTCTCATCCACAAACACACTGGAGCTGATACATTATTCTTTTGTAGTTGTTTTGTCTCATCATCACATCATAACAGGGACAGAACAAAGTTTCTGAAATCGGTTTTGGCTGACGTCTCCTGGTATTCTTCACATTCAACCAATTTTCATTAGATTCAGGCAAAAGCTAAGATACAGTTACATTTAGGCAAGAAAAAGGTAACTACGCACAGTTAGATTTAGGAAACAAAAACTTACGACATAAAGTTAGATTTAGCATCAAAAACTGACCATGTAAAGTTAAGGTTTGGCACCAAAAAGTTAACTACGTACAGTTAGTTAGGCAACAAAAACTAACTACGTACAGTTAGAGTTAGGCAACAAAAACTAACTACGTACAGTTAGAGTTAGGCAACAAATACTAACTACATACAGTTAGAGTTAGGCAACAAATACTAACTACGTACAGTTAGAGTAAGCCAACAAAAACTAACTACAAACAGTTAGTTAGGCAACAAAAGCTAATTATGTACATTTAGATTTTATGTAGTTAGCTTCGAATTAAGGTAACAAAAGCTAATGCACATTCAGATTTAGGCAAAAAAAGCTTACAATATAAAGTTAGATTTAGGCAACAAATGCTAACTACGTACAGTTAGATTTAGGCAACAACAACTTTTGACATGAACTTAGATTTAGGAGACAAAAGCTAACTACATACAGTTAGAGGAGTTCGATTAGGCTGTTGATAACATATGCGTTAAAATAATTGGTAAACAACAGTTGGAATAAGAGTCGAGTCGAGTTGTGCAAAAACATCTAGATGCTTAAACATCCATCCATCCATCCATTTTCTACCGCTTATCCTGTATTCAGGGTCACGGGGGGGCTGGAGCCGATCCCAGCTATGCTTAAACATGTTGTGATATAAATGTGTGTATGTTCTGAAAATAGACATTTACATCAGTGTGAAGGCAGATATGGAATATGGACTCAGAAGAGCAAGCGATGAGATTTGATCAACATTCTACCCTGTATTTAATGAACTCTGGTGAAATCTCAATGTGTTTTACATCCACGATCATGTCACATTCACCAACCAATCAACACACTACATCTAGCATCGAACAATGATGTCACAAAGCTATCTATAGTGAACTGCCTTACAATATCAAAGAACTAAGAGGATAGCGCTGGACTTCAAACAGGTCTCGACAAATACACTACCAAAGGCCTTCATTGACCTTCTCTCCCTTTGTAGGTTTTTTTCTCTCTAATGATCTTCTAGCTGCTGGCGAGAGCTGATGTGGCTGCCGATCATCTAGTTGATTGTGTTCTTCTCCTCTTCCTCCTTTCTTTCCTCTTCTCAGCCCCTTGCTGTCATGGCCCGACACACACACACACACACACACACACACACACACACACACACACACACACACACTGGTGATGTGAGAGAAACCACACAAACACACTGTCCGGCTTGTTCCCAGTCGTGATTCTGACCAACTCAACTAATGACTGTTGTGATAGGAAGCCCATAGAAAAAGTTTGTATTGGAAAGACTGCAGAGTTGGCATTTGCTCACGAAGAGAGTGATTATTATTTAAAGGTCTCACACGAGGCATGTTTGAAACTAAAATAGATTTATTTTTCTTCTACCTCGACATCGCTCTCAAAGGTTGACGCCTTCACAGAAAGAAGGCACACTTTGCTGCCTCGCTAACGTGTTGGATCAGAGAACGTCTGTTTGACAGTTCATTCACTCTGCTGCACCCAGAAAGCCAAGAAACTCAAACTTTGAAGAGAATATAGAATCCAGTCTCACCCATTGGCAGCAAATAATGTCACACATAAACTATAATACATACTTTAAACCAGAGGTCTTCAACGTTCTTTAAGGCCAAGGACAAGATAGTGATCCCGTCGAGGGAACCCCTAATACATATCATATGCAATTGTGTTGCTTATTAAACCGGGCCAATAATGTCAAGTGCAGCCTATAGTGCCATGTATAACAGTACTTTGTAATGATGTATGTATACAATGTAAAGCCATTAAAATAATACCTGTTGACAGATTCATATATTTATAAAACACATTTCAAGTCTATATTAGCATGTCTACATCACAATTTCATAACATTCAACGAATAGGAAGATTTATATTTGCTTATTATAGGTTGTATTCATGTTAATGTGTACATTTTGACATTTTAATTTTGGGGGAAAAAAGGGATCAAATCATTTTGGGGACCCCCTGCAGTAACTCTGTGGACCCCCTAGGGGTCACGGACCTCCTGTTGACTATCTCTGCTATAAATTATAATTAAAAAAAATTTATAATCTTTGCAGTTGCATTTCCGAAAATTGTGATTGTTTAAAATTCAAAAATGCAAACCTCATGGTGGTGCTCTCGGTGGGTCATTAAAGTCAGTAGGATTCATCCTCTGATGACACCGTTGGGTTATTTTTCGACACAGGAGGATTGCTCACTACAACAAGTAAACTCGTTATCACCCGTAAAAGCAGTGCGGCGCTGCCGGCTTGTGTGCACGCTCAGTTGTTTCTAAGTGGAGATCGAGCCCTCTGCTCTCAGTTCAGCCCACAGGCCAGTCCTGGAGTAAACAAGATAGAGTGAGTCGTAAATTATGAAGTGGTGAGTCATCATTTTTACAGTGTAGCACTCAAGTGAAAAATGGGAACCTAGCAAAGGAAGCATCACTCTTACTTCATTGTATGGACTTCAAAACACATCAAAGTAGCAACACTGTCACTCATCGGTATAATATATAAACAGTGTATAATATGATTCGGGTCACATGTAGAGCCATCCCTCCACTCTGCAGTTCCCCTCAGCATGTTTTAGCTGACAACTCGTGGTGTTGGTTTCATGGACCACAAGCCCACTCACAGACCTCCAGCTAAAATTATTTGCAGTGAAAAGCCTCTGATAAAATCCACTGTACACTACATGCTAGCACTAAACAGCAGGCAGAGTGAGCAACGAGCTAGCAGAGAGAGCAGCAGGACAGTGTGATCATCTCCTCGAACAGTTACTGAAACCCCACACCACTATGTTCAGCTGAAAACCAATGTATCTGGGTATTTGGTTAGTTGTAGCTAATTCAACTCCTAATCTTCACATTTAAGTGCAAATAATTGAATTCTGGAAAACCGGAATCAGCGTCACCAACCATAGACTGTATATAAAGACTTTCTTGAATAAACTGATTCGTGGATGCTCAATTCATTGATCAATGTGCAACAACACCCGTAAGAAGCTCCACCTTAAGAATCTTCGTAAAACGCTTCGAGACAACTTTGTGGGGAAACTCGAGTTGTTCCGATTCCGATACCAGTATTGGAAATGCCTCAGATACTGCTGAAAATGCTGGCATCGGTATCGGCGAGTACTGGAGTCCAGGCACCGATCCGATACCACTTAATTTATTAGAAATAGGAGTTTATTTACTGGTTAGCTCTGTTTGCTTTGACACAGTACTTCTTCTCCACTCTTAAAACAGCTGCTGTTTTAGAAGGGCGAAGAAGAATTGATCACCTGACACCTGTTAAAAGGAGCCAATCTTAGCATGTTATCATGTCGGTGGTTTGGCAGTACTTCACAGTGGATGTTCCCACCAGTAAGACGGCAACATACAGCATATGCAAAGACTCAATTTCGAGGGGTGGCACGAGTGTTGCAAATTTAAACACACTGGTATTGGTATCGGTACTCGGTATCGGCCGATACCCACAGCACACATATCGGAATCGGTATCAGGAGGGAAAATGGTATCGGAACATCTCTTGGGGAAACCGACCGTACTTCACTTTCATGACCGGGATAACTGCAATGCAAACACACACTACGCAGAGATTCTCCCCACGCAAGATCTCCCAATGAATGATTTGTAATTCCTCTGTGGCTTCATGGTCTGTTTCATACTTCATACGGTATAAAACCTGCTACTAATTCAACCACCAGTTTCAATTCAACTTAATTTTATCCACAAAATCTTCTGCAGCTTTTTCAATTCATGCTACAATATTTAGGTCTATATATTATTGTTGACGATGTAAGTACACTACAGGGAGTCACAGAGGAAAAACCTAAATAAAAACCCACTGTAAACCCTCGACAGTTTTATCAGCGTAGTCAAAGTGATCTAAGGTGTGAAGTCATAAAGTGCAAACAGTCCTGCTGTGTTATATATACGATACACAGAGGGTTGTGTACATGAATCATAATTCATCAACACAAACACACACACTGGTATGTATCCGGGTCTGGCTCAACTAGACTTGCCTAGTTCTTGTTCTCACTATAACCAGCCTTCACAGCACTAATCTATGTCATAAGGCCAGCGCCATGACAGTTTGTGTTGCATGTTTGTCTGTTTTGTTTTGTCACCCTACCTGTTTGTATGTCTGTCTCCTTCCCCCTCCCCCTTGCACTCTGTCACCTCTCCTGGGCCTGCCTGCCTCCCACTCCACACCTGCCCTGCTGCTGCAATCAGGCCACCTGGTTCCCATCAGCTCGTCACCCAGTCTGCACTTCAGCCCTGCTCAACCGTCAGTCTCTGCCGGATTGTCACTCTGTCCACACGGTTTGTCGTAGTCACGTTCGAGCTAAGCCAAGCCTCAGAATTTCGACTAGAAAGTTTTTGCGCCTTTTCTGACTGCTGCCTTTTGCTGCCGCAGTTCTTGCCCTGCCTGCCAGCCTGCCTGCCCGCCTGCCTGCCAGCCTGCCTGCCCGCCTGCCTGCCTGCCTGCCTGCCTGCCTGCCCAACCAGCACCTCACAACTTCCAATAAAACTTCTCAATTCTGCCAGTTGGTGTCTGAATCATTGGTTCCTAGCAGAGTCGTGACAGTACGATCCGGCCATGCAGGACCAAAAGGACATCAACCCGTTCCAACAGGCAGTTTCCCACCATGGCCAGCTGCTTGGACAGCACACCCATGCACTGAAGGAGCTAATGGAAGGCCTCCGAGAGCTCAACACCAGTGTGATGGAGATTCGAGACCACATGAATCAGCCCACAACCTCTGAGGTTCAGCCTCCAGCCCCAACGCCAGCGGAATCCAGTTCCGGGCCCAGTTCTGTACCTGTTAAGGAGCCATGGGTTCCTCCCCCTGACCGGTATGAAGGAAACTTTGGTCAATCTCGTTCCTTTTTACTGCAATGTAATCTTGTGTTCAGCCAGCAGCCCCAGTCATACTCTACAGAGCAGTCTAAGGTTGCCTACGTGATGGGGCTCCTTCGTGGAAGTGCCTTGGCCTGGGCTGCGGCCCTGTGGGAGAAGGAGTCTCCCGTCACTGCTTCCTACGCTGCCTTCACCTCTGAGATGAGGAGGGTTTTCGACCACCCCATCCGTGGCCAGGATGCCTCGAAAAGGTTACTCACCTTACGCCAAGGTATGCGTAGTGCTGCTGAATTTTCTGTTGAGTTTCGTACTCTGTCCCTGGAGAGTGGCTGGAATAATGAGTCCCTTCAAGCTGTTTTTTGTCAAGGATTAAATGATGCAATTAAGGATGAACTTGTTTCTTACCCGGAACCCTCTGATTTTGAGGGTCTAGTCTCCTTAGCTATTCATATAGACAACCGGCTGCGGGAGCGACGAAGAGAGAGGAGCACCCACTGCTTCCCCAGGGCACCCTCCATCAGCCTCAGGCTCCCGAGTTCACCAAGGTGGTGGAGGCTCGGCCACAGACCAGCCCAGGAGGGAACCCTCACCAGAGCCGATGCAACTTGGGCGTTTCCAAGTGGAGTCAGAGGAGCGTCAGCGCCGTATTAAGACCAACAGCTGCTTGTATTGTGGGAGACCCGGTCATTTCCTGGCCTCATGTCCACATCGCCCGGCAAACTACCAGGCTCGCCAGTAACGGGGAGAGTCCTGGCGAGCCACACCTCCATTCCCCTCTCCCCTCAACCCCGAGCACAGTGAGCAACATTGTCATGGAAAGGTCAGTCCATTGATATTTTTGCCCTTTTAGATTCAGGTGCAGATGCAAGTTTTCTCAATGTCAATGTAGCCAAACAGTTAGACCTGCCCTCTGTCTGTCTTGATAAGCCACTAGAAGCTATTGCATTAGATGGTAGACTGTTAGCCAACATAACTCGAAGGACTGTGCCCCTACATTTGCTAGTGTCTGGTAATCATAAGGAGGAGCTCAGCTTTCACATAATTAACTCACCTTCAGTTCCTGTAGTTCTCGGTCTTCCCTGGCTAGCACGACACAATCCTCAGATTGATTGGAGGACAGGGAGGATCATCAGCTGGAGCCTTCCTTGCCATGCTAATTGTTTACAGTCAGCCCCACCTTATTCTGTGCCCAGCCCTGAACCCCTGCCGGAAGCCCCTGATCTGTCCTCCATTCCGTCAGAATACCATGACCTCCAAACTGCATTCTGTAAGGCCTGTGCTCTGTCTCTGCCCCCTCACCGTCCCTATGACTGTGGGATAGATCTCCTTCCTGGTGCTCCCCTTCCCAGCAGCCGCCTTTACAGCCTCTCCAAACCGGAACAGGAGGCCATGGAGAGGTATATTAAACACTCCCTGGCCGCTGGCCTCATTCGTCCCTCTTCATCACCTCTCGGGGCAGGGTTTTTCTTTGTTGGCAAGAAGGATGGGTCCCTCCGCCCGTGTATTGATTTTCGTTCGTTAAACAATATCACCATCAAGAACAAGTACCCTTTGCCTTTGATGAATTCTGCCTTTGATTCTCTCCAGGGGGCCACAGTGTTCACTAAACTAGACCTTCGGAATGCATACCACCTGGTGAGGATACGGGAAGGAGATGAGTGGAAGACGGCCTTTAACACTCCTCTGGGCCATTTTGAGTATTTAGTCATGCCGTTTGGTCTCTCCAACGCCCCAGCCGTCTTCCAGGCCCTGGTAAATGACGTCCTCAGGGACATGTTACACTGTTTTGTATTTGTTTACCTGGACGATATCCTTATCTTCTCCAGGAACATGTCTGACCATGTACAGCACGTTCGCCAGGTTCTGCAAAGACTCTTTTGCCACTGCCCTCAGCCAGGGAGACAGATGATCTGTTGGTCAGAGAGGTGTTGCTGTGCGTATGGTCTCCCTTCTGATATTGTTTCAGATCGTGGGCCTCAATTCACCTCTGCTGTCTGGAAGGCCTTCTGTTCCTCAGTTGGAGCCACTGTCAGTCTGAGTTCAGGATACCATCCCCAGTCGAATGGTCAAGCTGAAAGGGCAAACCAGGATCTGGAGACCTCTCTCCGCTGCATGGTGTCCTCCAACCCATCCACCTGGTCCACCCTTACGCCCTGGGTGGAGTATGCCCATAACACTCTACCTTCGTCTGCCACAGGGATGTCACCATTTCAATGTGTTTTTGGGTATCAGCCTCCACTATTCCCCTCACAGGAAAAGGAGCTTTCAGTGCCCTCAGTCCAGGCCCATGTCCGCCGGTGCCACAAGACCTGGCACCGTGCACGCTCAGCCTTACTCCGTGCCTCGGGCCGATGCAAGCATCAGGCCAACCGTCATCGGACTCCTGCACCTCAATATGCACCTGGAGACAAGGTATGGCTTTCTACCAAGGATCTCCCTTTAAAGACGGACTCTAAGAAGCTGTCCCCGAGATTTATTGGCCCTTTTGTGATTCAAAAGATTATTAACCCCAATGCTGTACGCCTGAAATTGCCTCGGACCCTCAAGGTCCACCCAGTTTTCAACGTATCTGCTGTAAAGCCTGTGGTCTCCAGTCCATTGGTCCCCCCTCCTCCCCCCAGAATCATCGACAACCACCCCGCCTTCACTGTCCGTAGTCTCCTCGACAGTCGGCGTCGTGGCCGTGGCATCCAATACTTGGTCGACTGGGAGGGCTATGGGCCTGAAGAGCGGTGCTGGGTGCCCCCGCCGCCTCGTCCTCGTCGGGGGGGGGGGGGGGGGGTGTACTGTCATAAGGCCAGCGCCATGACAGTTTGTGTTGCATGTTTGTCTGTTTTGTTTTGTCACCCTACCCGTTTGTATGTCTGTCTCCTTCCCCCTCCCCCTTGCACTCTGTCACCTCTCCTGGGCCGGCCTGCCTCCCACTCCACACCTGCCCTGCTGCTGCAATCAGGCCACCTGGTTCCCATTAGCTCGTCACCCAGTCTGCACTTCAGCCCTGTTCAACCGTCAGTCTCTGCCGGATCATCACTCTGTCCACACGGTTTGTCGTAGTCATGTTCGAGCTAAGCCAAGCCTTAGAATTTCGACTAGAAAGTTTTTGCGCCTTTTCTGACTGCTGCCTTTTGCTGCCGCAGTTCTTGCCCTGCCTGCCTGCCAGCCTGCCTGCCTGCCTGCCAGCCTGCCAGCCTGCCTGCCTGCCTGCCTGCCTGCCCAACCAGCACCTCACAACTTCCAATAAAACTTCTCAATTCTGCCAGTTGGTGTCTGAATCATTGGTTCCTAGCAGAGTCGTGACAATCTAACCATAATGATAACCATAGTCAGCATGCAAGCAATTCTCAATCAGCAGCGCTTTCCTGTTAAGGCTGCCGCCTTAACAACAAAGGGCTGCTGCCTAAACTAACGTCTTAAAAAATAATAATAATAAATACAAATCTATATACTAGCGATATTCGCCGCAGTGTTTCCCCTACCACCAAAAGAAAAATCAATATGCCAAAAATAAGCCACCTATCAATTCATTCATAAATCAATAATCATTTACATTAGGAGTGCCTCCGCACAGCACGGTGAACTTGCTCGCTCCCGCTACATTCTTCTTCGTGTACTTTACGCGCTTGATGATGTTCTGATGCCGTTCCGCCTCGTTAAACCACCACAATGTCACTTTCTACTTTGAAAACACGGAAAGTTGACACTGTATTTTGATAAGCACTCTTCACTCTTGGTTTGAGCGGGACCGGCACCGGACCGGCACCGGACCGGTACATTTATAATCAAAATGCCGCTGTGTGTCTCCGTCCAAAATCCGCTGCGCTCGCGCTGCCTGCTCGCACAGATCCGCTCGTGCTCACATGCGCTGATGCAGGTCGAGAAATATATATGCAGAGACGGCGCTCCTTCAAAACAACATCAAGCCATGCGTGTGTAGTATTAGGACGCGATGACGTATGTACAACCGGCTAACGGGCCAAAGCCCGTTTGGGCTGGAGCAGTGTGAATGCAAAGCGGGGGGGACCCCCTGTGGGGGGAAGGATTGTTTTTGATAAGCTGTCGAACTCTGAGTTAACCTATTTCTACCTGAAATCTGTGAACTATTACACTGATAAAATAAGACATTATGCACTCATATGTCCCACCCCCCCTCCGACAGACATCACCTTAACTAACACATTTTCTGGGGGAAACACTGATCAGCATAGGCTAATATAAAGGGCCCTCCTGGCTTTTCGACCACTGATTTCCACATGCACCCATTCACTGATCAGGATCTAATCCAACTCATTCACATGCCGATACCACAGCTTTCGGAGGCAATATCAGTATCTTGTATCTTTGGCAGGCGGACCGGTGGAGCCGGGAGTCGAACCATTGATCTTCCATCTGGAGGTTGACTCGCTCGACCTCTGAGCCACAGCTACCCCATCGTCCTCCATGAACAGTAAGTAAAAACAGAATGTTAAAGTAGGCCAAATCCAATGTTTGCATGAAATGAGCAAGTACTAGCTAGCACCCTAGCTAGCAAGCTAATTAGCCAGCCCCTTAATGAGTAAGATGGAAGAACTTCAACAGCATGGATTGCAATCTACACTGGTTAAAGAAAACGAGGCGTGGCTTGATGGTCTCTCTCAGCTAAATTACAGTAAAAGGTCATGTTGAACTGGTTGCATCATTTGTTGTTACAAAGTTATTACTATAACCTGATTTACCAGTTTTAATAATGCATTTAAATAATACATGGTATTGCTTCTCCAACTGTGAAGTTTCAGGATGATGTTCTAGGTTTGTGTGAGCAACAGAATCTGCCCTTTGACCGTCTGTATGTGAAGGTAACACCGAGGAAGAAGTCTCATCAGCAACGCCGTCTCTCAATGTACACTCGAGATTTCCTCAGAGCTTTTGAAAGGGCCTCAAGTAATGAGGGAATTCAAATGAATGATGCAAAAATCTCCAGACCATTCAGGTTGGGAGGAAGAGTGAGCCAGAGGGAATAGAGGCCGGGGACGAGAAAAGAGAGCAAAGACATAAACAGTAGAGAAGGAACAGAAAGTTAAGAACAGAGAACCAAGAAGACAACAGACATAGATGTGATCAAATAAACTTCACAACTTCACAAGAAGCAACTTTTTGGGGGCACTGTTGTGGATGAAAATGTGTGATTTCATGGCAGTTTTTAAAAGGAAAATTGTAATGCACATGAAAGGGAAAATTGCACAAATAGTTTTTGTTTTTGTTGCATAATTCATTAAACATCAAAGGCAACTTGTTGATGAGCTTGTTGAACAACAAACCATTTATCAATGAAAGCAGACAACATGCTGCCAGGTATATCACTGACTGTCCTATAAGCAAAGGGGAAGGGAATTCATTATGATTTTAATGGGGAAATCTGGTGTAAAATGGATTTTGGATATACGCTTAGCATGAGTTCAAATGTTGGGGAGCAAAAAAACTCTATTCCGATGCATTCTAAACTAGCCTGTTTTTAGCCGATGCTTCCAAAATGCCAACAGTGGTAGCAATAGGGGCATCTCTCATGGTAAAAAGAAATTGCTCATTTTAAACCATTTACGAGACCCAAAGTAGCCCGACACTTTGGTAGTATAAAGAGGGTCCTAACATATAAAAAAGGCATTGACAACTTTGTAAATTTAACATTTTACACCAGATTTCCCCTTTAAGGAAGATCCTTGTTTAGGTAAAAAAATCAATATCTGAATAAGCCTAGCATCTAACTCCCTTCAACTCATTAACATGTGATGGGACTGGTTCTTCGGGTGGTGTTGGCGGATTGGTACTTCATTTGGCACCGTATTCTTCCATCTCTGGTGTCTCTGGACGTTGTTGGCTCCCATGAGGTCACTTTGAATAGTTTCTATCCATCGCTCTCTCTCATGTGGAAACTTTGCCACTTTCCAAATGTTTTTCTTCTAAAGTCTCTCTCTCTCTGTGTAAGTTGTCGGATCAAGGTCTTCACAGGATTCTAGTGGAGCTGAAGCTAACGAGCGGCAGGAGAGAGTATGTGGGCTGCAGGATTCAAAGGTCTTCAGTCTTTGTAGTGGTCTATTAGAACCCAGGTCGTCTCAGCATCTTCAGCATGTCAGTGAGGATCTGGGCAACCAGACGAGATGCCCAGACAGCCCCCCCCCCCCCCCACCAGTGCTCAAAGCAGTGCCAGTACTCCCTTATTCACATGTTAGTATGTGTAGCAATCCTTACAACATCCTGAATGTTCTGTAGTGAATAAAAGATAAGAAACTTTTGGAGAGTCCTCCGCCAAGAAGGTTTGAAGGCTTTTAACACTTACCGGTACTTCAGGCTTCCATCTACAGCCTTTGGTCAGTGTAAACTTGCTGTGGTTTAATTGTTGCGATTTCATGAACAACTATTTATTTATTGTTTATGTATTTCAATTTTACACATTGACCTAAGTAGACAAACTGAACTAAACCAACTAAATCACACATTGTGCAGCACTTTCATTACTTTCAGATTCCTTCTTATTATGTCAAACAAACTTCCTATTATATAACACATGTTAATTAATGCACATTTTTAATAGCAAAATTAGTCTTGTTCTGTTCTCATAATTTCACAGTGTCTCAACACACTCAGAAGACCAACTTCTGAGTCTTTTTGAAGGAAACCAGATATCAGGGCCCTTAACGTCTACATGATTCAAGAAACTGGTTCGGGTGGTAAGAATGGGAACGTTATCCAGGCCGTGGGTCGTAAAGTAGGAGCCTGGAGATCATACAGTATACAAATGTATACAGTCTCAGGAAGAAGGTTAAGGGTTAAGATAAATCATTTTCATTTCCATTTAGAGTCAAACAGACCAGACAACAGGGGATGCTTGAGGGGCGGGGCTCAGGGACGGACTGGGACTAAAAATGGGCCCTGGCACATTGGCCCAGACCGACCCACCACATAAGAACACAAATAGCTGGTCTGTCAAAAAAAAACAAAAAAACATATGTGACATTTTTGACTGAAGTGTTCTGGGCCAGCCCAGTGTCGAAATTGAAAACACAATGGGCTGCCGATCTAGGCCTACGACTAAGCCCAAAAAGCAAGTCGGCCCACCGGGAAAATGCCCGGTATGGCAGATAGCCAGTCCTCCCCTGGCGAGGCTACCTGCTGTTTAACAGGTCACTACCACGGCACCAATGCAGTTAGCTACTAACATGAATTCAACACTTAGCTGTAAAATTGACCATGAATTATGAAGCTAACTTTCACACAAGAATCCAGATGGATTGCTGCTTGGTGTTCGTTTCTCAACGTCTCTTAATGTGACAAACACAAACAGCTGTTCACGTCCCTGCAACCATAGCGGAGGTGACTGTTAGAAAGTGACGCCCAGGAATCATTAGCATCTGACAAGTCAGGAATGAGGACATTTTGTCTTTATCGGTCTTCTGCAACAATTAACACAACGTGAGTAGAGAGGAAAAGTTAGAGTCAAGGCAGGCGATGCTTACTTATGTGCCGAGCTCTCTGTGAGTCCCAGAGGGACACACACACACACACACACACACACACACACCCTTCTTTAGAAACACTTTGAGTATTTGGGGTTTAAGAAACATGGCATTTGCTCTAGCAACAAAGTAGACTCCTCTGATACTAAAGTAATTATAAATAAATGATCTAGTCCATTCTCTCCAGGGGGGGGGGGGGGGGGGGGGGGCAGTGTCTCAGCAACATCATTACCTCAGCTGAAGTTAATGAATTGCTTGTGAGACAGAAGTGCGGAGGCGTCCCTCATCGACATCATCACTCATCATCACTCAGTAACATCCAATCTGATCAGTGTCCCTCATTGGGTCGGGAACACAACCATAGCATTTACATCATGTGTTGGTTAATTACCTGGAACAAAGGTGCCCTGGACAACGTCCTTATACGCCCACCAACCCGCATCCAGCTTGGATGTAATAGGCTGAGCTGCGAGGAGAGAGAGAGAGAGAGAGAGAGAGAGAAAGAGAGAGAGAGAGACACAGAACAACCGTAAGTTTCTTTGTGATTGAAGGTTGGAGGTTGGATAGAAACCGTTCAAACAGACCGTTACTAACGAGCCTCACCATGCCATGTGTTTTAATGGGTAAGCATTACAGCAGGATCCTAGCGTCACGCTGATCCAATAATATGGAACACATTTCATACACATAAACAAACCAACACAGACCATGTTTAAGAAGTGCCTTACTCTCATTAGACATTTCAAAGTATTTGCTGAATTTCTAATTAGAATGTCACTGAACAAGTCACATAAGTGTATTACCTTACTAAGTAAAAGATTACTGCTGACCAGAATGAGAGTACTGAGCTCCTCTCTCACTCGTGTCCCGTTAACGTTAATCAGCGTTAATTACTTCTTCCCATCCGTCTTTGTGCTTTCTCTCCTCTCAGGTGCAGACTGAGGTTGTACCAGATAACATGGCCTCGCTCAACACCCACTGCTACTGTTATTACAATAAATCATATGCATATTATTATTTTGCTACTGTTTCTGCTTTATCTGTTGTACTTCTGTCCATCCTAGGATGCTCCTCTGTTGCTCTCCCTGAGGGTTCTCCCTTGTTTCCCGATAAGAAAGGCTTTTAGGGAGTATTTCCTTCGTCCCAGGACAGAGGATGTGGTACAGATTTTAAAGCTCTCTGACACAAATTTGTGATTTGGGGCGACATAAGCAAAATGTAATAGAATTGGATTGTGACTACTCATGTGTGCTTTCTCTGATATGAGCACATTTTAAAAAGTAACATTTTATAACGTATTTATGAACCAATGCAGGCGGAATATAAGTGTTGCAGCATCGTTTGCTTGTAACAAATGTGCAATGATGTCTATATAATTTATAATGTAGGTTCAGCTACAGGTTTCTTTGATGTTTGATGTGGATTTATTTTCTTTTAAAAGTGAATCAACTTGTAAGCTTCCAAAATAGGCCAAAAAGGGTCGATGTGTTCATATGGGATTGCATGATCCAACAACTGTGGTACATTTGCACTTTGTGTTTCAGGCCTCAGGTTGCCAGCCACTGGACTGGAGCCCTGTTGCCGTGCAACCCTGCAGGATGCCAGCAGCCGGGCAGCAGCAGCAGCACAATTAAAACACAGCCACCAGGATCTGAGAGCTACATCTGAATGGTGGAGTTGGTGTTGTTGGTGTAGAAATGCAGAATCAGGTCACATGAATGAAACTGGAACAAGTGGACTCGTGAGTTGGGTGGCTAGGCTAGTGGTGGAGGAAGTATGCAGATCCTTTCCTAAAGTAAAAGTACTCAAACCACACTGGTACAATGTGACATACATTTAAAATGTAAAGTATGTAACTAGGGAAAATGTAATGCAGAATAACTTTACCCTCAATTTTGACTTGTGTTTGTGTTCCATTCTTTGGATTTGTGCCTGATCGTCCTTGTGAGTTCACGGGTCATGGACACGTTGTTTGTTATGTGCTAACCATGCTAATTTTAAAAAGGTCATATTTTTAATGAGTAATGGTGCTGTGGGAATGATAAAGGTCTTCTGTATATTAATATATTATGGTTATGGAGCTCAGAGGCTGCCAATGCAATGGATTGCAACATGTAAATAGCCATATTGGTTATTCCACCCGTCTGCAGATGGTCTGCCCACATGGGTGCTGATAGCATCTGCTATAAAGGTGTCATATTGATTATCTTTTCATATCTATATACATAGGAATACAAATGGGAGTAGAACCGACACTGATCTGAGTGTCTCGGAGCTGGGATGAATGGAAAACAGCGATTTTCTCTGAGCTCATTCAAATCTTATAAGCCAAATTACATCAGTTTATTGTTGTGTTTATTGTTTCATGTGTCATTGACATGATCATATGACAGATTCATAAGTACTTAATCTTATTCTGGAGTTTTCAATGTCACAGTTTTTTAGTATAGAAGGTAGTCAGGTTGTCAGGAGTCACGGTCGCTCATTCATCCGTCTGCAGTAAGAACACGCCATTTTCTCCTCATTTAACCTGTTTAGAGGCTGCTAGTTCCAGGTCTTTAATGTTGCACTTGTTCCACGAGACGATGTGAAATATGTTGTCAGTCATGTGACAACATCAATGTAGTTTACTCCGGTGTGATCAGATTGAGGAAGAAACATTACGTTATCTTTTTTAGCCATTAGCAGTTAGCCACTAGTGTAATGATAACTCAACAGACCTGATTGTTTAAAACTTCCGTGCTGTTGCAACAGGAGCTTTACTGAAGTTCCCCATAAAGACATGGGTGCTGGTCTTTATGATACTTCACCACGTTTGTTGTGCTACTCGATTGGCTTGTTTCTCCGGTCATTAGCCTTGTATGCTAAATACTTGCAAATCCAACACTAATTTTTAGTAACGATAATTTATCGAGTATTTATCTGCTACATTGCCAGGACTATTTTATTTCTATGTCTACATCATAGACTGTAGAAGTGTAAGTCGTCATGGTGATGTCACCCGTTGGTTTGTGGACTAAAATTCTGAAGCCTCAAGTTCGGCATTTTCGTCCGTCGCCATCTTGGAATGTTTGCAACCAGTGACGGAAGTGACCATATTTGGACAGTGGAGGAGGGACGGGTAGATCTGAGGCACACAAGCACCAACTTCACAAGGCTTTTGCAAATTGAGTCTGGTTTTTTTTATGGGCATGCATTTTACTTTTAACTAACCCGATCGGGTCCAGGGTGTCAGTGGTCCAGTTTCCAGCACTACTGGGACCACACATCAGAAAAAAACCCACCAACCTCCACGACCCACCTGACCCTGAACAGGCTGCAGGACGTCCCAATCCCAAACTGGTGATCGCCGACACAATCTGTTCCCCATCTCTGCATCTTCATACGTTTAGACTGTTGGTCGTACAGCGTCTTGAGCTCGACTGTTGTTTGTGGCGCTACGGTGGCTCTGAGTGCTCAAACAACTCTCTAAACGCTTTTTGACTGATGCAGAAAAAACACCTGAAAATCAAACCTGTTCCAAAAACGTTTTTGATGGACGAGAGTTGGTGTGCAAACGTGATCGACATAACGTGAGGTCGCAATTATTTTTTAAGGTGCGACAATTTCGGACAAAAAAAACACAGTGTGCAAAGGCCTTTAGTGTTAAAGTCATCTTAGTAGCTGACTCCATTGGTAGCGACCTGTCAATCAGCAGGTGGCCCCGCCCACCATAATGTACTAAATGAACATCATGCTGGATTGAAGAAGACTTGAAACTAGAGATTGAGACCATAAACTCATGTTTACAATGTTTACTGAGATAATACATCAAGAGAGAAGTAGGACCATTTTCTCATAGACTTCTATACAACCAGAGAGGAGTCGCCCCCTGATGGAAATCAAGTTTTTTAGGCACTTCAGACTTTGGCTTCACTTATCAGAAGTGGAGGTTGCTGCCTGGACTACATATCTGAATGAGAAGCTCACTAACAGACCATTTTGAGAAAGCAGGGCTGGGAGCTTCAGTGCTAATGAACGTGTGAATGTGACGAGGTGGAGTTTGGCTGTAATGTCTGAGCGCTCTCACACGCTGACATTCATCTGTGGACAACTACTACCATCTTTGGAGCTCATGTTTGATCCATGAAATCAGTGATCTCAATGGTTTCTCGCCAGTGACTGTGTGGGAGACATGTACTATAAATACTGGAAGCCACACATTTCACCTAATAGGTCAAATGTTAGTGATACAATTCAGCCAAAATTCTGAGTAACTGAATCTAAATATCAGTATTAGTATCAGTTACATTATTTCTATGTAAGTATTTGACTGTAAGAGATGTATTGCTGCAACATTTTCAATCATGATATTTCATTATCCGAATCTGAATTTGAATAGGATATACAAACACACACACACACACACACACACACACACATATCCATACATTCTTGTATCATTTGGTGTTGTGCCGTTTGAAGGCACCGTAGTTCCTTCTTGGCATCTTACCTGATGACGTGCAGATGATATACGTTTGCAGAATCACAGATATATCCCAAACGATATGCATCATTCGTTCAAGTCATTGCTCCTCCGCTTGCAGCGGTCGCACTTGTGGACGACACAGCCGAACTTTGAACATGTTCCCTCCCCGTCCTGGTGCCCGTGTGTCCGCCGCGGAGCGCCGAGATGCTTGTGACGCCTCGCAGGAAGCCCCGTCCTCACCGCGTCGCCCTCCGTCGCGTCTCCGGTTCGGCTGCTCAGGCAAACATGTCGGGTGTTTCCACCCCGCGTCCGCCTCCGTGTCTCCCCGCCGCGGAGATGTTTCAGCTGTGATGTCCGTGCGTGAAGCGCGTCCTTCCTCTCCTCTCCATTGTGCCGTTGGAGCGGGTGGATGTTTGGCGCGCGCCGCTCGTCCGCAGCGATCAGGCAACTTCACCGACGACGCGAAGCGAGCCGAGAGCGCACAGAGCAACACCTTCATCATGTTGTAGCCTATGATGAGTTTCAACTAAGAGACACTGAGCCGAACACAATCAATCAGCAAGGAATTTGATTATCATTTGTATTATTATTAGAAGTAGTAGTAGTAGTTTTAGTATTATTATAATTTATTAATTTATTGATATACTTATCATCATCATCATCATCATCATCATCATCATCATCATCATTATTATTATTATTATTATTATTATTATTATTACTATTATTATTATTATTATTATTATTATTATTATTATTATTATTATTATCATTATCATTACTATTATTATTATTATTATTATTATAGGGGAAACCAGTGCTTAAAATGCCCCAAACAAAGTCATACTTCTGGAGGCAACTTCAACTATAATATATGGTTTATACTAGCAAGTACTGTCAGGGTCATTTGATTAAATTTCTTTTTTTTAAAACAACAAAGAAAAGCTCAGCGTTTTATTTCTAAATGCCTATAATAAAATATGATCAAGCGTAGACTTGTAGTCAAGACCGCCTAAACCGAGACCAAGACACTACCAAGACCAGACAGTATCAAGACCAAGACACTACCAAGACCAAGACCAAGACAGACCAAGTCAAGACCAAGACCAGTTCAGCTCGAGACCGAGACCGAGACCGAGACCAAAAAAAAAAGTTGTTTTTGCCATTTTGCATGAGTTGTAGAACATAAGCACCATATTGGGTTCAGCTGCTTAGTATATGAGAAATGTATTATTTCAACTACAGGCACAATAATACAGTGACAGTACATGTCTTGTGTGTGAACTCACTATAAATGTTTTCATCAATTGACTAAAAATCTAATATGTGTAGCAATTGCATGACCACACCGTACTACACTATTTGAGGATTGACTCTTGAGTGCTGTTAAGGACTGACATGACTATAGTCCTAAAGTCATCTAACAAAATAACAAGCCCCCAACACCACCCTGCACCTTAAAAAAAAAAGTCTAATGAATTGGAAATATGTCACCAATTTAAATTGTCCTTAATTTGTAGATAAAATGTTAATTCTAAATATTATTATATTATAATATCAGCATCACTGAAATGGCATAGGCCATTGCCCACTGGCAAACAATCTCTTTATGGTCTGTAAAACCGAACCTGATGACTGACGAATTCGCCGACATTTTGCGTCCTCCTTCATAGATCTTGACCGTGCTTCAGAGGCTTCAGAGGGGGGAGGGGGGAGGAGGAGGGAGGGGAAGCGTGAGAGGACAAGCGCCGCCGTCTGTGTCACAAAATGTATGTGATTGGTACTTGAAGGGGGCGTATAATGATAGCTGTATTTAAAAAAAAAACTGTCCTTGCCTGCCTGGATAGGTTACATTCCCTTCGAGACCGCGCTGCCAGTCCGAGACATTGCGAGACCGAGAGACCCGAGACCGAGACAAGACCGAGACCAAAGACTGTCGAGGCCGTGACAAGACCAAGACCACGAAAAAGCGGTCTTGAGACCGGTCTCGAGACCAAGACCGGTCTCGAGAACTACAAGTCTAATCAAGCGTGACGTGGACCCAGGGGAAGCAGCGTGTGTCTCGTTTGCACTGACCCACATAAGGCACTACAGCTGTGGATGTTGAGCGACCTCTAGCGCTAGTTATGGATTATTGCACTCAAAACCAGCCCTTTTTTTTAACAAACTTTATTTAATAATTTCACTGGTACAGCAGATCAGACATCAGACATACTCCACATGAATTTGACTTTTGACAATACATTTAGAAATAAGAAAATAAATTAATGTGGGGATAAAAAAGTTCCAGTTTTAATCTTCTATAAATAAAATAAACAGTTTGAGACTTTTTTTTAGAGTTCATCAATTTGAGAGATTTGAGATAATTCTGGAATTCAATTTGGAAAAAGATAGAGTTAGGGATAGGTTTTGTTACCATACATCGGTGCAAATACAATTTACCATATAAAATCATCAAGTTAACAACATATTCAATAATAAAAAATATATATATATATACACTTTCTACATGGTGGTGACGTGTGACGGAGGTCAAAACAAAAGGTCAAGACGGAGGTCAGGAGGAAAAGGACATTATTGGAAGGAGGCTGCTGGGAGCCATGGATCTCACAAACACCTCCTCTCTTGTGCGGCAGATGATGAAGGTAAAATGAGACACAGCAGATAATAAAAACTCTGTGAAAAACCTGAGCCTGTTTGAGTGATTTAAGGCAACTGGACTGTGTTGATGCTTTGGATGTTGGAACTGGATTTCATGATTTCATGGACATTGATGGGATGGAAAAGATATATGAAATGGAAATGTTTTTTTCCAGCAGGGAACACACTCCTAAACCTTGTGGAAAGCCTTCCAGAAGAGTTGAAGCTGTTATAGCTGCAAAGGGTGGACCGACGTCATATTAAAACCTATAGATTAAGAATGGGATGTCACTTAAGTTCATTCTTAGACAAGCAGACGCACACACACACACACGCACACACACACACGCACACGCACACACACACACACACACACACACACACACACACACACACACATAATCTCCTCTTATTGAATCTTTATCTTTCCAGCTCCTTTCACTGTGATTGTTTCCTGTGACACCCAGAGGCACAGTGAGCCCACATGCTGCATGCTACATGCTACAGCATGACATCAGGTTTGACCTACATTAACAGCCCCTCCCCTCCCCCTCCTGTTGTTTTCTTGTTATTCTTTGTGTCCAACTCAGTCTTCTCTTCCAGCTCCAACTTTGAGAAATGTATACTTTAATATAAATAAACTTGCTGATGTTTCTGAATAAAAATGGCAGTCATGGATGAAATCTCTTCCTCTTCTTCTTCGTGAAGTGGAGTGTGTGAGGAAGAGCTGAATGAAATTCAGCGTTGTTCTCTATTTCTATAATTTTTCCGGGGTGGTGTGTTTATGAATATAGTTGTGTGTTAGTTTAGTGGTACTTTGTGTTGTTCTTCTTGGTTAGTTTAGTGTTGGTTTGTCTTTTGTTTGTCAGCCAAGCTCTGAGGAGCTGGCATGGCGTCCAGCAGTGTCTTCTCCGGGCTGACGTGGAAGCACGGCATTAAAACCGAAGCCGGCTCCCAGTGCAGTGTGGAGGAGGTTGCTCTGGCTCTGTGGTAGGTGAGACGGGTGAGGTGACCGGTGATATTGCAGGTAAAGTGGCAGATGAGTTGGGCAAGGATGTGGGTGGGGAAAGAGGCAGGTGAGGGTCCAGGTGAAGTGGGTGAGGAAAAGAAAATAGCAGGTGGACTAGAAGAGGTAGGTGAACCAGGTGAGGTGGAGGAGGCAGGTAAAGTAACAGGTGAGCTGTGTAAAAGGGTTGAGGTCACTGGTGACCAGTGTGAAGCAGGTGAGGTGACAGGTGAGCTGTGTGAGGGGAACACAGCTGTAGAGATGGAGGCCTGCGAGGCCAAGGGGGGGTCTGCTCCTCTTCAACAGCGCAGTAAGAGGAGAAACGTGGACTGTGGAGGTCGGGGGTAAAACTGGGCGTCTGGCGGGTCAACCGGGTGCTGAGGGAGCAGCTCTGTACGACAGCAGCGACCTGTCTCACACTCAGCAGATAGCTGCTCAGGTGTACCCTGCAAACGTGCTGAAGTATTTTTTACAGCAGACCAAAGGGTTGAAGAATGTAGTCTTAGAGCAACACCTTATTGATCTGCAGGGTTTGTATAATTCAACCAGACACGTGGTAAAACACAGAACCGACTCAGACCTGAACCAGGAAATGTTCAGGCTGAGAAACTGATCGCTAAAGTCAGGAAACAATTGCCTTTTAATGATGATGAATGAACAGATTTTACTCTTATTTATTTCATTGATTGTTTTTAGTCTTGTGGTGGACTTCCTCAAATGTCCAGAGAGGCTAACTCGCAGCTCGACAGCCCACTGACTCTGAGCTGTATGGTGCACTGGAGAGCATGGAGCAGGAGAGAAAGGCCCCACGATGGCCTCACTGTAGAGTTCTACAAGGCGTTCTGGAACATCTTGGATGTTTTTAATGAGAGCCTTGTGTCTGGGTCACTGCCTCTGTCCTGTCAGAGAGCCTTCATCACCCTGTTGCCTAAGAAGGGCAACCTATAAGACATCAAAAACCTGCATCCTGTCTCTTTCCTCTGCACAGATTACAAAATACTGTCCAAAGTCTTGGCCAGACTGAGAGGAACCATGGAGCAGATTCTCCACCGGGACATCCTGTGTGCCCGGCAGGTATATGGTTGATAATATCTACCTCATTCAGGATTTTTTGGAGGTCTCCAGTTCATTAGGCATAAACACTGGGTTGATCTCATTGGATCACACGGCTTCCTTTGGAAGGTCATGGAGAGGGTTTGGGTTCAGCGCTGGTCTCATAGCCAAGATCAAGGTGCTGTACAGTGACATTGAGATAATGGTGGCTTGTGTACTCCTTTTAGAGTGCATAGAGGTGTCGGCAGGGGCGGATCTACCGGGGTGGCATAGGGTGGCAAATGCCACCCTAAAAGAAAGCCTTGCCACCCCTGCTGCCACCCCAGTTTGCAGCAACAAATTCAAAGAAAAGTTATGTCCAATTTGACATTTACGAGCGCAAATTTCCAATGTCCGACTGCAGTGAATGCAGCACGAGATTACGTCAGATCAGCAAGATGCTGCTTTGTTTAGAAAAATTGAGTGGCGCGATTCGCGAAGCGAGGGAAGGTACGTGTCCACAGGCAGCGGTGTTTCCCCGCGTCCCATTCATTGTCTATGTGAAAAGCCGTGCAATGCATTCTGGTAGCGTCGCGGCGAATGTCGAGAGACGGCGCGCGAGTTGGCCGATCGTCATCAGAGGCGCCGGGCTCGACTCGCCGCCTCGCAAACGCTCGCGAAAATCTTCTAAACTGAATGTTGTCGATCTAAAATAAAGACAGATTCAGCAACTGCATAGCTCATTTCTCGCTTAAAATGTTTTCAGAAACACCTTCCGGTGAACTATTTTCGTAGAATAAGAGAACGTTTCCAAACGAGCCGCCATGTTGGTCTGCGTGAACTCCGGAGCAGACAGGACAGCTGTGAAAGCGATCGTCCAATCAGGTGCAGCCATGAAGTGTACGCGTGATTGTATGAAGGAGAGCGCCTGTCAATCATCCTCTAGTGGCAGCGTGCCAAGCGTGCAATACTGGGAAGCGGCGCGTCCACTCGCGTCTAAAATCGCCCCTGTGGACACGCACCTGGAGCCAGGAGTCACAAGGAAAGAGCTTAAAAACTGATTAACTATCTATCACAAAATGAAATAATAATGAAAGCACAGTGCTAGTATAGTTGCGATGCTGATTTTGAGATGATAAAAATCAGGTTGAAGAACGTTATTTCGCTAACTATACATGTAATGTTAGCTAGGTCTGACGTTAGTTCTGTGTAAAGTAAGCTAAGAAAGATAATATTGATTCAACGTCTGTCAAGGAAAACATTAAGTAACATAAAGTTACTTTGAATCTTACAGAAATGAAGAGGAAAGGTAGCATATTTAGTTTTTTCTCACCAAAGAAAAAGGGGCGATGGTGTAATCAAAGATCAACAGGATGTGTGTGTTTTAAACTCTGTAATCGAGAAGTTTTCTGTTGTGTCGGCTGGGAGGGTGAACTGGAGGAAGAGCGAGGAGCGAGGCCCTTGCTGTTGGTGAGTGGCGCGAGGGCCTCCCTGTTCTCCCTCAAAGCCTGACAGGGAAAAGAGAAGGCTTAATGTATCTCGGTATTCACATAGGGAACAGCGACATCACAGAAAAAATAGACAGCAGACTAGCCAAGTGGAGGTGGCTCCATGCACAAATGTCGTTTCAAGGGAGGGTCCTAGTCCTGGGGGCCACTCTCTTATGGCACCTGTTAGCCTGTCTGGACCCTCCATCAGGTCTCATTGCTCAAATTCAAGCAAAGATGGTCAATTTCTTCTGGAATAATATGCATTGGGTTCCACAGTTGGTGTTGTTTTATCCAGAGATGAGGGGGGCCAGGGCCTGGTCCACCTGGCAAGTAGAACAGCCACCTTCAGGCTCCAGTTTATTCAGAGGTATCTGACTGGACCTGAGGAGCTGGTGTGGAGAGACATGGCCAGCTGCATACTCAGATGTGTCAATGACCTGGGGCTGGATGCTGCTCTGTTTTTAACTGATTTTAAATTCTTAAAGCTGTGTGGGTTTCCTCCTTTTTATCAGGGTGCTTTTAAATCCTGGACACTGTTTAGAAGTAAAAGAAGTTAGAAGTGTGACTCTGTACTGGTTGTTAAAAAGAAGCCTCTAATCTGCCGTGCCAGGCTGGACGTGTGCTGCAGCACCATGCCTGGGCTGAGGGGGGCGCTATGCAGCTCAGAAGTTGTTTGCCTGAGTCAGCTGGTAGATGCAGCAGGACCAGTGCTCACAGAGGGCCAGGCTCTGAGCTCTGTGCTGGGGGTGCGCGCTGTCCGCCTGGTGCAGAGGAGTCTGGAGCTCTGGAGGAGGAGGCTGACAGAGAAGGAGAGAGATCTTCTCCTCAAAGGGAGAAGCTGAGCCCGACCCTACAGACCCGTACCCAGAGCCCCAGGTTCACGGAGCTCAGTGCCCCCCCCCCCCCCCCCCCCCCCCTACCGAAGAACAATGATGGGGAAAACTAAGCCTGCACAATTCAATTCAATTCAATTCAATTTTATTTATAGTGTCAAATCACAACAGAAGTCATCTCAGGACACTTAACACATTGAGCAGGACTAGAATATGCTCAAAATTTCAAGAGTCAACACAATTTCAAAGTCCCAACATCACCCAGGGGCAAGCGTTACAAGGCCGACAAAAATAATCTGCACACAAGTTGTGTGAAAACGATCCACAGAACACGGCTTTGTGACAAAGCAGAGTGTGTGGACTGAGAGGCTGACGGGCCGAGCCTCTAAAAAAGGAGAGACTTTCTTTAGCCGGAACTCTCTCTCTCTGTCTCTCTTTTTTTTTAGATAGGCCTAGTAAATGCATCTACATTGACCAACACATTTATCTCAACAAAGAACACATTCAATGAACCTATTAATGAACTCACCTGAAAGGAATTTATGTGGCTGACAATTGCATGCAGCAATGCCTTTGTCATTGAGATCTAAGATGAGTTATCATGAGTTAGTCCGAGATCCAGCTGTCCTGCATGTCTTTGTAGGGACAGCAGGTGTTCTCTGGAATAAGTCAGGCCTGGCGTTGGCCAGAGAAACAGTTGTTTCATAAAAGGCATTCAATTATCCATGTTTTTGTAATATCCATAGTCCACAGCGCAGGAGGCTCTGACGATGTTCAAGAAAATACACAATAGAAAACACAGTGGACAAAAAACAATAAACAAACAAACTTATGAAGTAAAGATACACCAGTACGAGAGCAGATAACTAACGCATCGGAAATGGAATTTAAATCATGAAATGAATGTGTCACCCAACGTTGGCTAGTTTGAATAAGCTACAGACTTTAAACACATATCAGCATGTCTTGACCAGGCCATGGTCTCCGTATGCTAGCCACTAAAAATGATCACGCTGTACCAAAAGTGGCATGATGGAGTAAACTAGTGGTTTTAGATGAATCGGCTCGTTCCCTGACCGGGAGTCCAGACCAGGTCCCCGGTACCAGACCATCAGGGAGTCCTTCCCTTCCAGGCCACAGCCGCAAGAACGTCGTATAGCCGCTAAGCCATTTCAGTTATGGCAATATTTGGTCTACTTCATTGTATTCTTCTTCTTTGTATTGTACTTGTTTTTTATTTGCATGTCTCTTTTCTCTCTCTCTTTCTCTCTCCCTTCTTTTTCTGCTTTCTTTCTTTCTTTCTTGCATTATTTTCTTATTAATGTAAAGTGATGATGTGTTGACTTGCCAAGAGACTACAGATGACATTTTTAATGTCAACTAAAAATTTCAGTTGCTGTGCATTGTCCCTTTTAAAGCAACAAATAAACATATAAATACCACCCTGTCCCTGAACCTGGCTCATCTGAGCAGAATTACAGCTGATAGATGTCGGTGAAGGTTCTCCGTCATCCAGGTCCTGGTCCTCTTTGAAAACGTTCTCGTTTGTTGAAGACGTTTCATCCAAGCGACGAGATTTTGAATGCAGGACTTTTACTACGGCGTTTTCTGGTATTTCTTTATGCGTAGAAGATCCTGATACTTCTTCTGCCTGGTAGTAATCATGTCTTGTCTAAATCATGCATCTACTTCAGTGGATTGAAGCAAGACTCCATCATACCGTTGCTTTATGACGGTGATTATACATAAGTGTTGAACAGTACACGTTATCATTTGGGTTTTAATGATCAGAACTACAATGAGCCGCACCATTTAGTGATTAACAACTTGTCATATCAATGCGTCGCTAAATGCTTCCTGCACTAAACATACAAGTTAACTCCTGCTGATGCTGATATTTTGTAAAGTTAAGGCCAAGAGCCAATAAAGTTTGAGAACATGTTGAAAAGGGATTTAAGCCTAAAAAAGTTAGTTTTGTAGTTCTCTCTTTTGTTAATGTTAATGTTTAGAAGCACATCCTTCTACTACTCATGGCTTCATATTCAACTCTTTTATATCACGATGTGTGTTAATCATTCCTTTACATGGAAGTCTAAATATAGTTCAGTAACTCATAATTTCCAAGCTGCCCATCTGCTAGTCAATTCAGTAGCACAGATTCTCACATATTTCTGTCATTTCATATAATAGTGGTTTTTAATAAGCAGCATATTCATTTATATTGGCTTAAATAGCTTCATTAAATGGAGTCACAGGAGTGCTATAATAAAATATAAATATGTGAAAGCATAAGGAAATGAATAAGGAAATCTAAAGAGGAAAAATAAAAATAAGTAAATCAGAAATGTGGAAATATAAAAAGGGGATTCAAGAATCAAAAAATTAAAAGAAACACAAAATAATGAATCCAATCTTTAATATTTTTAATAAAAATTCCTATAAACAAATAAATAATATTTTTCTGAATATAAAATAATAATTGTAAGCATTTTCATTTATGTTCACATGTATTCGTTCATTTATTTCTGTATATTAATTTACATTTGAACAATATATGTTTCTGTTTTTGCATATAAACCTACTAAATATTTTCTTTATTTTATTTTCTATCATTTTTAAGTGTTTTTATATAATAAAAGTTATTTTCATCCATTTATTGTTCCCTGCCTGGACAGGACGGCCAGCCCAAAGCCAATTGATTGACAGCTTGGCCCTTCAAGAAAAAACAATCAGGAAAAAGCAAACGCAACAGGGTAGAGAGAACGTGAAAAACAAAGGGATACAAATAAATACAATCAATTATATAAAAAATTAATAAAAAACGAAACAATATTAAAACAGCGGTGTTCAAAAACATATACATTTATATAAATTCGAATAATTAGTTATAGTTTATAGTTTATTATCATTCTATTATTTATATTTAATAATAATATTTTATATTATTACAATTTATATTTAGTCATTTGACTTTATGTTTTTATTTACTTTATTCTATTATGTCTATGGATTGGCAAATGTTTTATCTATTTTTTTTAATTCTCTTTTTATTTCCACAATTTTAATGTAATATTTATAATTATATTTATCTTTACATTTATTTTCTAATGCTTCTTAATATTGAATTTTAACAATGGCACTCCACATCAGTTTCAACAGAACACAAAATACACAACAATTCCAACACGTTTCATAAAAGTCTTTATTTGTGTCTCTTTGGCAAACATCTGGCAGAAAGGCATGTCACTTCACAGAAAGCTGATACAGATGATGAAGGCAGGGCTTCAGGAAACGTTGCCATGCACGGACACAGTTGACATTCATCGAGCGGCGAGTTGACCGTATCACCAACCCACCGACAGCGATGAATGTGCACTGGGAACTTGCATTTCTCGGGAGGTTTACCAGTAAGGAACCATAGATAAGCCACCACAGTGTTAATAACATGATAACAAGGAAGACGTAGAATATGAACAGGATCAACACAGGGAGGGTGGAAGGGTAGTGGATTGGCCAAACAAACACTTTCACCAAGAAGATCACTGTTCCTGTCCTGGGTGAGACTAAGCAATGATTCATGTAGTTACTCAGTACTTAATATATAGTCAAGTTAAAGGGATACTTCACCCATTTGCATTAAGCTTTGTGTCGTTAGAAACCTGGTAGTATGTTTAAATGGTCGTGCATCATTCCCTCATTTCCCAGAGACGGAGATCTCCATGTTTCTATTCTGACAAAGAGCCTCCGATGATGCAAATATCCCCATGTTGCATCATCGGAGGCTGTTTGGTTAGAGGGGGTGAGACTACAACAGGAGTTTCTCATGTTTTCAACCCACTACAGACCTGTTACAGACCAGTGGTGGAACCTCACTTCTTCTGTGTGAGTGGAACTGGACCGGTTCTTTAAAATACCGCTCTGTCTAAAATTTGCTCACGCCGGCCGCTCACTCTCACCTGTGCTCACATGTGCCGATCCAGAGGCTGAGTGTTTACTAGATATATGTGCAGACGTGACTTGTCAGCAAAGTATCTGTCATGTTCTCTCTTGTTGATGACGCCGATCCTTGGAAACTACGTGAAAGGCATGCGTGTGTCGTATTACGACATGATGATGTATACCAGAGGCATTCGGGCCGAGGCCCATTTGGTTTCCCACTTTCAATTTGTCGTTTTGTTGCCTAAACCCTAACTTCATGCAAAGACAGGAGTTTACTTTCAAAAGACACAATAATGAACGGAAACTGAAATGCCATCCAAAATGGGATTTGATGAGTCAAGAGTGAGAACGTGTTGCTGCTGTATGTTAATGAGCTAGGCTGTGTACATGTGTATCTGTTGGATATAATTTCCTAACCAGTATCACATTAACGAAAGAGAGCATTAGCATCTAGCTAACTAGCCAGCGGTCCCGTAGCTAGTTAGCTAGTTTGCTAACACCACTGCTTTAATGTCGCTGGATGAAGCATTACATTGGTAAATGTTACACCCCTTCCCCACTAGAATGGTCGCTATGATAACAGTGCACATTAAAATGGCCGCTGCTCTGACCATCCTGCTCCGTTGATTAGAATAGGAATGCCCATTCTGCTCCTATTTTATTGAAGACATGTTTTCTTGTTATGATGATGAAGCTCAATGTAGCTTGTGTAACTGTTAGCAGATGTTTTTACGATGAACAACCAAATTATGACAAATCACATGGTGGAACTTCACCTAAATAGTGCAAAATGTGATGCAATTGTATTATTGTGGTGGTTCTGTTCTACGGAAATATTGGAAATAATCAAATGCTCATGTCTCCATTTGAGATGTGTTATTTAATATCTTTTCAATACCAAGGCAGGCTTTAATCCGTTTTTTGAATTGTCATAGCTGGATAAGCAAAAGAGTGAGTAAGCCGAGGAGGCGTGCAGGTTTGCACAATAACAGGCTGTGAACCGGTGCCTGGAAATGAAATGCAGCCATTGTGAATATTTAATATCAGACTGGCGTCCATGGTGTGCGTGTGAACGCGCCCTCGGCGGGATGGTGGGAGCTCAAGTGGAAGGGTACACTCAACACTCGATGGTTTCTCGGAGTCACAAACTCACCGACAGCGTTGAATGTTCCCTGATACTTGACAAACTCGGTGTGACAGCGAGCCGACGGACGGCCGTGACAGGGCGGACCCCCGGGGGACACTAAACCAGAAGAGACAGGAGCTCTGCAGGTGCACACGCACACACACACACATCCTAACCGTGATGTAGTGGCAGGCACACTAATTGGAGTTGGTACATCTTTCTTTGCTTTTTTTTGCTTTTGATTTTGGAGAACATACATTTGAACAGCATTTATAAATCTGTGTTGCAATTTTACATTTCCTCCGGTCTCATCAGTGATATTTTGAATCGTCAAAATGTAAAACGTTGCAGAGGTTCTGAACTGAATCGTCGGGGGGAAAGCGCTCACGGGATTTACGAAGGGAATGCATGAATTTGAATGTTATTGCCAATGCAAAAACAGAAGCAAAGGAGACTGTCTGTGCATGGTTTGATAAACATGGTGATATGCTGATGCAATACTCAACTGACATTTTTAGCACAATCGCCTACAAAGTCAATGCAAAGACACAAATAGACTCATTCAGCCCTGGGTGGCATGAATGAGGCAATTATGCATAATTTGTGTCATTTGCATTGAAATAGTTGAACTACTTCAATAGTGCAGGACATTTAGGTGACGCTGTTAAAGTCTGTCAGTGTTGAGATTGTCATCCCAACGTTGCTGAATCCTAAATGGAGGAACAAAATGTTGTGGAGAAACCAGAGACTGTCCGTGACCCCCAGAGGTCTACAATAGTAGCTCACATTAGTCCAGAGACCAGACCAGACTATGTGGAGAAACCAGAGACTGTCCGTGACCCCCAGAGGTCTACAATAGTAGCTCACATTAGTCCAGAGACCAGACCAGACTATGTGGAGGAACCAGAGACTGGCTGTGGTCCCCCAGAGGTCTACAATAGTAGCTCACATTAGTCCAGAGACCAGACCAGACTATGTGGAGAAACCAGAGACTGTCTGTGGTCCCCCAGAGGTCTAGATAGTAGCTCACATTAGTCCAGAGACCAGACCAGACTATGTGGAGAAACCAGAGACTGTCTGTGGTCCCCCTGAGGTCTAGATAGTAGCTCACATTAGTCCAGAGACCAGACCAGACTATGTGGAGGAACCAGAGACTGGCTGTGGTCCCCCAGAGGTCTACAATAGTAGCTCTCATTAATCCAGAGACCAGACCAGACTATGTGGACTGTCTGTGGTCCCCCGGAGGTCTACGATAGTAGCTCACATTAGTCCAGAGACCAGACCAGACTATGTGGAGGAACCAACAAGGTCTCTGCCATATTTATGTCTAGATGACCTTATTTGGAGTGTTCATTGAGCAGCTACAATGTTAGCATTGCCTAGCACCCATCAACCAGATTCAGAAAACCAGCATTTTAAAAGATGTTATCTTGTGGTCTTGCAGACAGACCTAACAAAGCATGACTTCACACTTTTTACTGATCACCATCATTATGGAGTTATTTCAGCATCCTTATCATCTGGTTATTGATGTTAAATCACAGATAAATAGTTTATTCTGGGTTCCTCCAGCTGTGGTAAACCAGCCCACGTGGGTCTTGCTTGATCCACTGAATCCAGCTTGGTGAAATCCACAAACACCTCTGGTTGATGTCATGAACTGACAGAATAAGAAATCAATTGAGAATGCCGACCATTATAGCAGCACTCTGGATTCTTGTCAGAGTCCACATGAACTGCTGGTGAACCAGACTCGTATGATGGATGGGGGGGTTCTGGTTTCAGTCACTGAATCAAGCAGTTATTGGGTCGAAAGACTTACCTGGACTGAACAGCTGGACTCACAAGACCACAGGGCTCCTTGTTTACTTCTTACTGGAACACAGTGCCAAAGAAATGACAGGTGAAAATGAATCAAATATACAGTAAATCAGTCAAACACACAAAGCAACTTGAAATATAAAAGTACATATGAATGCTATCACCAATCTTATGATACATTGTATCTAAACACAGTTGTATATTATCATATAACATATATGTATGTATATTATAGACTAGATTAAAAAGTTCTAATGGGTTTGGGAATGAAACATTAGTACGTTTGAGAATGCTAATAACAAATTATACACTCAATGTTTTTCAATCCTGTTAGAATAGGATCAATACATTTTCCTTTATTTGTTTACTAAAATATTTGTATTCATTCATGTTTTTGCAGTAAAGATCATAAATCTGAAAAAAATAACATAAATAACAAATATCTCCTCCAGCGGTCTCTTCTAACAGAAAAGGATGTGAGTAGGATGCTCTACTATTTCATATTGTCTCGGTTTGTTACTATCATGGGGATTATTTGTTGTGTGGAACAGGCTCATAATCCTCCGAGTTCGAAACACAAAACTTTGCCCAATAACTGGAAATGACGTGTTTTCTGAGAAACGTGGCCACAGGGTGGCGCTGTAAGTGTCCCTCACACCTTAAACACATGTGTACGACTCAGTTTGCTCAACAACAAAAAAAGCCACTTGAACTACATTTTCCACCATTTTGAATTTCTGTCATGTCCATCTGAACGGTAGGTCTGATTGCTAGCAAATATTCAGCTCATTATTGGACAATAGACATATCTTATTGAATTTTTTGCGATATTGACCAATGAACTCCAATAGGATGTAGCTCAGCACCTTACAACGACGGGTCACTACTCACAAAACATGCAGGTTATTGCTACAATTGCTCACTTCTCTTCATAACTCTCATTTCAACGCTCCCCAGAGAGAACAGATCCCGACCCTGACTCAGTGACTCAGATTCACTACAGTGAGTGGATCGGGGAAGCTTCAGCATGAAACAGTGACCTCTGATTGGCTACAGGGGAAACTTGGCCTGACTTCCTCCAGCAGCAAACAGGATGGGGCAGGGGCACTAGGACCATGTGTGCTCTGAGTGACACTGACTCAGAAGACTCGAGCGACTGGAGTGATTGGTTAACTCGGATCCCAGGAGTCCAGTTTAGCGCCTCTATCTAAATGTTTCAAACGGATCGACCAACAATTAACCCGGCTCAAAACAAGAGCAGACTGAACACAAGTGGACAGAAGTCATACGTCCAATCAAAACAAAGTATGTTTCCTGTCATCGTCCAACCAGGTGTGTAGAAGGACGTAGAGCGTGTGTGTGGGTGTCGCCTCAGAGGCAATCCGTCCAAACATCAGCGGACATTTTGAATGAAGCTGTTGGAACATGTCCCCGCACGCAAAGAAATATGACTTGAGCGTGCAAGTAATGAAAGGCTGAGTGGGGGAGGGACGGAGGGGGGTCAATGGCGAGTGGAGAGAATAAGATGGGTGGGTGCTTGTTGGAGGGGGAAAGGTGGGGGGGGGTGGGGGGGCTGTCTGGGTGAGAGGACTGTTGATCGATTCCAGGCTTGGTATTTTCCAGACAGGCTGAATGGTAAAGGTCAAAGGTCAGCCACTCTTGTTTCCTATGAAAGAGAGCCTGTGATGTGTGTGTGTGTGTGTGTGTGTGTGTGTGTGTGTGTGTGTGTGTGTGTGTGTGTGTGTGTGTGTGTGTGTGTGTGTGTGTGTGTGTGTGTCCAGGCATATATGTGCAATGACAAATATCCACATTTAAGCTCCATAAATTACATCCACATAGGTGAGAGGATTCGTCTGTGTGTGTGTGTGTGTGTGTGTGTGTGTGTGTGTGTGTGTGTGTGTGTGTGTGTGTGTGTGTGTGTGTGTGTGGCATCACCATGTTAATGCGATGCAGGTCTGGTTACATGCCTCAGTCTGGGTGGAGCTGAATGCAAACAGACAGACAAACAGTCTCTCACGCTAGCGTCCGATGTGATCCCAGCTGCTGTTCCTGCTGCTGCTGCTGCTGACGGGATATTTTTAGCCCTTTTCCCTCAGATGCCCTTGAGCAAGACACTCAGCCACCTGCCCTCAAAAATGCGTGTTAGTTGTTGTTTGAAGTGTTTGAAGAACATCTTGCTGTGTGTGAAAGCTGACAGGCTTGAACTGACGGCGATGCTCCAGAAAGTTCAGCGTAGAAGCTTTTTTTCCCTCATTATGTTTTTAACGTGATGCATTCAAACGTTCCTGGAATTCAAATACTGACTGTGAACAGGGGCTTGTTGAATGTAAATGACATACAACACACCAAATCAGTCAACTGTAAACACAGCAGCAAACAAAGTGTGGAGCACACACACACACACACACACACACACACACACACACACACACACACACGCACACACACACACAGCTCTAGACGGGAAGAAATGCTAATTGCGGCCACACAGACAGTGATGGGGGTTGGTATGTCCGCTCATCCACAGTGTCGTACCTCCGGCAGACAGGTGCACATGGAGCTCAGGAACACAAACCTACTGTAGAAATCACCTCTCGTGTTCCGTATATTTAGAATATTTGCCGAACTGAGCTGAAAGGGTCCCGTTGTGTTTCTGTCTGTCAGCGCTCAAAGAGACTTTGAGTTCAGTTCACCGAGGGGCCGTCTGAATCGCAGCCAAGACTTCCACTCTTATAGATTTTGTTTTTTTGGTTAGGTGAGGCTTTCTTTTTAAAATAGATGTGGACGTGGCCACATCGTAGGAAAAGTACCTCCGGCAGCCCGGTGATCCCCGGGACACGCCGGGGATCAGGTAACAGCAGCCCAAATAAACATTTAACACTGCTGACCTCCGCACGCACAACAAAGGAAAACACACGCCATCTCACACACACTCAGCTGTGCGGTGGTGTGTAACGTCAAGGTCTATTGAATCTACACTACTTCCTCTGTGTTTTTAAGTGTAATTTAGGATTGTGTCCATGTGGTCGCCTGCATGGCGGGGAGGTAAATAAAAGGGGGGGGGGGGGGGGGGGTGAGACTGAAGCACGGGGTGGGTGGTGGTGGTGGTGGGTTCCTTCCCTCCCATCCTGCTTCTCTCCCACTTGCTGCGCTCCCCTCCCCCACTTTGGGACTTGAACCCGTGACCCCTTGGTGAATGAGTTCAAGGGAGGCACCGCCATTACTGTGGAGACGGACCGCTGGGCTCTGTGTGTGAGTGAGAGTGGGCTTTTTCCCTCCATGACCCCGGTCGAGTTCGTGTGTGTGTGTGTGTGTGTGTGTGTGTGTGTGTGTGTGTGTGTGTTGAAAGTAGATTTCTCCACTCGTAGTTCTGAATGAGAGGGTTCACACTATTAATGCTTATGGATTTGAGACGCTGTAGAAGGGGGAGCTCCAGATGAAATGCATTCGTTGCCTATCGATAAAATGATTAATCCCCCCCCCCCCCCCCCCCCCCCCGCTGGGTGTTGGTCTGGGTGTCTCACTACCTGGACCAGTCTGGATCAATACTTTAATCTAATTGTCATTCACTTCCACTGGGACAGCCAACACACACACACACACACACACACACACACACACACAGCTCATGCAATATGCTCATCCATGCAGGCGACCACATGTACACAATCCTAAAATACACTTTACAACAAACATGCACATCCTCCACACACACACACACACATGCGGCCGATCACATGAGAAAGCATGAATGAGGATCCCCATTGTGTGACTGCCGTTACTACATCCACGTCCGTGCCTGGCCCGCTCTGCCTGCCTCCCTGGGCGTTCCTCCTCGCCGTTGCATCATGCATCAGTGTCAGCAAACATCCGCTGACACATTGTCACATCGCATTTAATGTCGGCCGGCGAGCAGCCTCTCCCACAGCGTGACAATGGGGGACGAGACGCCGGCTGCTCTGGGATCAGACCTGTGACGCATGCTCAGCAATCAAACACCTCGGGGTGAACGTGGAGGAAAGAAACAGACTTACCCAACATCCTCTTCGGCGGGGGCATCTTCGTCCTTCTTCCTCTGCATTGCTCTCTCTCTAAACCTCTTTCTTTACCCCTCCCATTCAAAGCCACACTCTCTCTCTCTTTCTCTTTTTCATCCTCTGTTCTCGTCTTCCACCTCGTCTTATCCCAGACTTCCTCCTCCGTGTTGTTGGTCGTTCATGCTACTCTTTCCCTTTCTTCTTCTCTGGTGGCTCTCCGGTGTCTTCTTACTGCTGCTGTGAACTGCAGACTGTCTGGTGTGAGAGAGAGCGAGAGAGAGAGAGAGAGAGAGAGAGAGAGAGAGAGAGAGAGAGAGAGAGAGAGAGAGAGAGAGAGAGAGACTGACTGAGGAGCAATGGGAAGTGCAAACCAGGACACACACAGCCTCTGTCAGTTTGAATGAATATTGTGCACAGTCGGCTTGTCTCTCCTCCCCCCTCTCTCCCTCCCTCTCTCCCTCCCTCCCCCTCTTGCTCTGTCTACCAGACACCCCTCCTCCACTCCTCTCTCACTTTGCCCTCCTTCGCTATCTCCTCCTCC
Source organism: Eutrigla gurnardus (assembly GCF_963514095.1). Taxonomy (NCBI): domain Eukaryota; kingdom Metazoa; phylum Chordata; class Actinopteri; order Perciformes; family Triglidae; genus Eutrigla; species Eutrigla gurnardus. The sequence goes on from NC_139931.1 coordinate 20,852,549, forward strand.
TTCTCTCTCGCTGCTACCTTCAAACATGTTCACACTTCAAGACTGACTGACATTATAAGGCTGCATTTACCCCCCCCCCCCCCCCCAACACACACACACACACACACACACACACACACACACACACACACTTCTCACTTTCCCGGACCCAGACAGTTAACCCTTTGGATGCAGCTGCACATCCTGTCTGTTGGTATTTATTCTCATGTCTTTAGTAGAAGCAGCAGCAGCCAGCGTTGTGAATACATTTGGTTTATCGTTTATGGATTCAAGGATGATGTATGACAGAAACTGGAAGTGTTTTCAGTGATTGTTGTTAGTTCACCAGGAAGAGAGAGGCTGCGGACATTTTGAAACGCAGCTTCCTTGAAGGTTTCAAACACCGGTTCACGTTAAATGTCGGACGTCAGGGAAACAGTGTCCATCATGGCCGACTGTGTCTGAGCGTCCACCTCCTCTCGTCCCGGTCTGACCTTCTGTCCCGTGGGCCGCCTGCAGGAAGCCTACAGGCTAAAGCTCATTGGTCATCACATGGAAATGTAAATTCATATTTTTGAGATGAAGTGAGATTGAGACGATCCTGTGAAATACTTCATGTGAGTTCATCACGTGTGTTTTGTCAAACGTATGTTTTCATGTGACAATTTGACCTATGACATCTGCGAACGTATCGGCCGTGAAATGGAGCATCCCTCCAGATCAAGTGCGAAAAATTAATTTCCTTTTATTGCTTGGAACACTTTGCAACAGTCACGCCTGCTCTGTTTCACACCGTTCGCCTCCTTCCAGCGAGCGCATGATGCTGTCTGAGGCGACTGAAGCTCATCCCATTGGTTTGATTGCGTGGTTCGCATCCATCAGCACCACCCAAACACTCTCTCATGTAGTTCCATTTACACCGTTGTTTTACGCTCCTCCATCTTCTGCATCCTATCCCCCATCATCCTCCCTCCTTCTTTGGTTACATATTGATTCCTTCAGTCCCTCGCTCTGTGTGTGTGTGTGTCCTGCTGTGGTCAATGAGCTCAACATAGTGGCCAAACAGACAACCCCACCCCCCTTCATTTGTTTTGCGTTTCCCCTGCCTCCTCCTCCTCCTCCTGCGGGGTCAGCAAGTGCAGTGGAGGGAGAGGAAGTGTTGAACCACGACGCCGGCGTCCTTCATGAGCTCACGTAAACGCTCCGTTGCTGACACCTGAAAAGAGGAAGAAGATATGTGCAGTAGATGTGCTTGTGTCCTGAGTGAGTCTTGTGAACAGGAGTAGGTGTGAGGTTGGAGGAAACCACATTCAAAGCTGCACAGAAAGGCTTTCACACATGTGACACCGGTGCGGACTCCCCTCCGAAGACAATCAGGTGATCAGGTCCAATCTTGTCTAGCATTTCTCAAACACGACCTGACAGTGACCGCCCTCGCTGACCCCGACGGCCCACAGACTCGCTGTCTGAGTGGAGGAGGGGGGAGGATGGATGGGAGTGAGGGGGTCGATGGAGGTCAGAAGGCGAAGATTGAGGGAGGTGCACACAGAGGAGGCTTGAAAGGATGCAACGCAAGAGGGAGGCGACGGAGACAAAGCAGCACCGTGTTTCCAGCGTTCAGTAGATTTTCACCGACTGGCTCTTCAAAGTTCTTTGCTAAATAAAGCAGAGCTCAAATAAACTGAGGTTGAAGGAAAAAACATCATCAGACCAATATATTATGTTTTGTTTAAGTTCTGGGCAATAATGCTGAATGTTGATGATATGTTTACCAGCAACATGCTGATGTCTTTCTAGTCCCCGTTAGCAGCAGGGACGGCACCAGAATTTATACAGGGAGGCTTAGCCCCCAGGAGAAGCATCTTTGTAGTTCTCTATTAGAACTACAACCAGTGAAGAAGTCCAGCTGGTAACAAGTTAAAAGCTAAACAAGTTAAGTTAACAAGTTAAACAGTCTTCTTCCATTCTCTTGTGTTGAACAAGAGTTACTGTCATGTTAACTTTTAGACACATTAAAGCTGCATGCTTAGAACCTGATGATGTAAATGTGTCTTAAAGTGATAGCGTATCTAATTCCTCTCTCCATTAGAGAAGCTGCAGGTCTAAAGAATGTACTTTAATTACACCAGTTACTGTCCTGTAGATTGGTTCAATCAGAGTGGGATTCTGTCATAAAGTATACAGTAGAATAAACCAAGACTGGGTTTAAAGGTCATAGTGAAATCCGACAACATAAATATGAACTTTACCCAAATAACTGTATTTTGTATGTATTTATTCTGTATTTATTGCAGCTAATGAGGATACAGTGACTGTAAAATAAACTAAAAAAACAAAAAGACAAATAGGTTTTACAGAAATGCTTCTTTCTACAGACTATGATCATATAACCCTAAAACTCTATGTATACCCTTTCATCACCATGAGATTATTCTCAAAATAAAGACTAAAAAAATTAAATAAATAGCCAAATTATTTGGGGGTGGGGGGTTTGGGAAACACCGTCAAATCAAAAACGACAAGCGGGAGAAAATAATTGGATGTCCTGCCCGTCTGTCAATGCTTGCTGCACTCTGCCGTTCTCAAACACTCTTTTGGCATTCTGGGTGCGGGGCTTTGAACAGAGGTCTGAATGACCAGGACTTTTTCAGTTCAGCGATGCGTTCAAAGTCAAAATCTCAGTTTTTTCCAAATTACCTACTCAATCTTTAATAGACCTCAAACAGCGATACAACCGAATGAAAAGATACAACATGATTTTGGTATATTCCACAAGAAATGTGGAGCTACCAGCTAAAATAGGACTGACAAAATGCAAAATTGAAACTGAAGTTGTCACATCCCAGCTCAGCTGAGTAAAACGTCCCTAGAAAAGGCAGGAACCATTTTGGACATGGGAAAGGACAGGACGAGGCGTAAGCGAACCAAGCGGCTGCTTAGTGTGTGGAGTTTTTTTCTTCTATATTAAATAAATGAAACAGGTGACATAAAGATGAAAGTATGTACGCAAAAGAAAGATGATACTGATTTAATAGGGCTCCTTAATCATAAAAAAATATGGTTATGATGTCTGAATGGGACCCATCAGGTAAATATCACAGGATATGTGATTTGTGATATATCTAATAATTAATACAATTCATAATGTAACATTGTAGTGTGACATTTGTTTCAATAATTGTCAAGCACAGGTGAGTCTCCGGTGGTGGGAGGGGGGCCCCAAACCAAATGCAAATGCACACATAAAGACGTTTTTTTTAAACTGTAAAAACCAGTTTGAACCGTTTAGACTCATGTATATCTGCATGCCATGATCCTGGCATCTGTCTGACTATATCACTGCCTGGGACCAGGACCAGGAATCTAGAAACTCCAGAAATGGCACCATCATTCAAAAATACAATTTACTGAATATCTCCAATTTTGTATAAATGTCTCCTTTGTGAGATTTGTTTTTAATGGGCTGGCCGCAGAAGCAGTGCTCAGTTAATTAAAAAGACTGACAACAGTAGGACAATGACAAGGGAGGCAACCAAGCAGAACTGTAAAACCCCAAATTGCCGAACTGGGTTCAGTGGAACTCACTACCAGCAGAAATTAAATCTCACACAGAAGTGAAGATGTTTAGTGTGAAAGTACAACTTTGGCTTCAGCAGCAAACACAAAACCACTTTCATTCCATCATTATAAATTGCATCTTCTGTGTTTTGTGTCTCAATTGTTTTACTGTATTTATTGTGTTGTTTAATTGTATTGAAAAGCCTGGCCAGGAACAAAGATTGCAAATTAGCTGAAGCTAGATGTCTTATATACATCACATTTGCCTAATTAGTTGTGGCAATGCTGTATTTATTGTCCCTGTCAAATAAACAATACCAAAGAATAAATAGATGAGAAAGTCCTTCTGAAGCTCCATAAACAGTTTGGTTGTCTGTAGAGAGGCAAATATGCCAGAAGGACAGAAAGACAAAGTCGGCCTTTTGCTTCGGCTATAACGAGACAGCGGCGGTGGATCTGCACCAGTTGGAACCAGGTGTGCTGTATATTCACATGTGTGATTGTCAACTCCTTCATTCACACTTGGATTAGTGTCCATGGCACAATATTATTGCTAATGCTACTACTACTATACTACTACCAACACCAAATGCACGAGATTTCTGCCTAAAAGCCTGTTAAGGCAGTGTTTTCCCCCCTCTGTCGCTGTAACTCTTGCCCCTGGGTGTTGTTGGGACTTAGAAATTGTACTGACTCTGGAAATCTTGAGCGTACTCTAGTCTTGCTCAATGTGTTTAGTGTCCTGAGATGACTTCTGTTGTGATTTGACACTATAAATAAAATTGAATTAAATTGATGGCAGTGATGGGAGTGTTGGGGTTGTAGCAGGAGCAGATTTGGTTATCAACAGTTAATTATTAATATCAATATGATTATCGGTATTAATAATTATATTTAATATATTATCATGATATAATCATGAATAAACGGGGCACCACCCTGGGATCAGGGAAAAGATAACCTAAAACTGTATTCAGTCTCAATATGAAGGTTTTATACTCACATGCCAATCATCGTGATCATTGGCATAGGAGTACAAAACCAATCGAACAATTAAAAGGCGTGAAATTCAAGCACTAGCCTTCACAACCTGCTGTTATCCAGTGACATATACACAACAAGCACAAGAGACCGCTAGTTATAATATAATAAGATTTATTAAAATCAGTAATAATGATCACAATCAATAACACTGCAATTAACAAAGCCTTATTACCTAACTACCTAACACACAAAGCTAAGCTTAAACAAAGGATGTGTGTGTGTGTGCGCGTGCGTGTGCATGTGCGTGTGTGCGTGCGTGTCGAGAGAGAGGGAGAGAGAGAGAGGGAGAGATGGCTATGGGCGGCCACCAGATGTAGCGAGAGAGAGAGAGAGAGAGAGGTGGAGCTATTCCTCGCAGCGTTCAGGGGCGGAGCCACTGAGGTCTGATGGAGTAGCGAGAGAGAGAGAGAGGTGGAGCTATTCCTCGCAGCGGTCAGGGGCGGAGCCACTGAGGTCTGACGGAGTAGCGAGAGAGAGAGAGAGATAGCCGTATGTAGCCACCAGATGTAGCTATGTCCCTAGCGCCCGCCGGGAACAGCTGGCTTAGGACACGTGTATGTGTGTGTGTGTTAGCGGGTCACAAACAAAGAGAGAGAAAATGCGCGAGCGATATTCGGAGGGACAGAAAGCGTGCCGTTACCACACGGGCTCGCGTGAATGAACTGGCGTTTATTCCGCGAGACCGGTCTTTTAACTGATAGTAGAGGCTTTCTGAGCTCGCGAATATGGCGGAGGTTAGTCGAAAACACTGTTACAGAAATCAACCCAGCGGCGATCACGATCAGCATTCAAATACAGCAGCACATGAACCAACGGACTCGGCGGTCCGCGATCAGAACTTAAAACACATTAACAAGAATTACTTTATCCTACACTATCACTTGTGTCTCTGCCCAGACTGATAGCCTCTTACTGGTATCGTTGCGTAAGACGATGACGGCGTTCCGTAACGGCGGTGGTTCGTGAGTCCCCGGCGTCAGCGGGGGACGTGATGAGTCGGCTTCGTCCAGACGAGAGCGGAGCGGGTTTCCTCTCGTTGATCAAACTCAAATAAAGAAAACAGTCCGTGTTTCTTTCTTCCACGGACGGCGATATAATCGCGGCTTGGCGATTTAGTCAGCTTACTTCAGACAGCGTCTGGTAGCTGGACGGCAGGAACCGGCTTGGTTCCTCTTGTTGCAGCGGTGCGCTGCGGGAGGGGGTCGCCTCCCGTTGCAACGTGGTGTTGCGCCGGTTGTAGGAAGAGGCCAGAGTAGGAGTCGGAGTAAGAGTGAATAAGAGAGCGTTCTCCGGGCGGCTTCGGTTTATAAAGCTCAGGCCGCTCCAGGGGACCCCCCGGGGTTCCCTGAAGATGTCAGCCAATAGGATGGTTGTGAGGTGTCGCATCTCTCACCTGGGTGAGATGTGAAACTAAAATGGCGGTGTAGTTTTTAATCCCCTTTGTCCCTTTGTCCTGGCCGCATGTGTGGGCTTCTGTAGGCCGCATTGTGTAGTCCTAACGGTTAGGTCCCAACAGGAGGAACCCAATGGCAGTGATGGGAGGAACCCAATGGCAGTGATGGGAGGAACCCGATGGCAGTGATGGGAGGAACCCAATGGAAGTGATGGGAGGAACCCAATGGCAGTGATGGGAGGAACCCAATGGCAGTGATGGGAGGAACCCGATGGCAGTGATGGGAGGAACCCAATGGCAGTGATGGGAGGAACCCGATGGCAGTGATGGGAGGAACCCGATGGCAGTGATGGGAGGAACCCAATGGCAGTGATGGGAGGAACCCGATGGCAGTGATGGGAGGAACCCGATGGCAGTGATGGGAGGAACCCAATGGCAGTGATGGGAGGAACCCAATGGCAGTGATGGGAGGAAGTTGATATATCACGCATCGCACCTGCGCCACGCCAACAGGGTGTGTCCGCCTGGACTTTGCAAGTTTCGTGCACCGCGCAGGCACACCTCCCGTCTCGCCCACCCACGCAAGTGGGAAAGAGGGAGGAGAAGAAGGTGTGAGTGGGAGACGAGGAGGAGACGAGGAGGAGTCGAGGCATGGACTGGGATTAACACAGCTGATTCAGATCTTCACCAATCAAATGAGCTCCTCTCCTCACCTTTAATGCGTTAGGGGAGGTGCAGTGCAAGTTCCGTCACTGCTTCTGTCAAGTTCCGACAGAAGCAGCGCCGCCGCTCCCACCACGCACATCACGCGCTGTGCGTGTGTATCATAATAATAACAATGCCCATATTATAAAAAACAGGAGAGAGAGAGGGAGATGTTTTGGTCCGAGAGGCTGAGTTTCCGTTACGCGTGCCATCCGCCTTTGATCTGACGTCAGATGTGACGGGACAATCTATATAGATATAAATTCACGTGTTGATTCAATTAGTTGCATTAAATAGTGTTTGTTGTGATTATTTATTGCATTTAAATGTGCCTGGAACTGTGGAAACCTGCCTGTGAGGTCTTGGTGACGTGTACGCACTGCGCGCCGTCAGCCAAACTTCCACTCCGCCAGCTGTAATTTGCCTTGAATGAATGGACTTTATTTGCGCCTTGCGCCGAGAGTAGACCAGGTTGGAGCTGGTGGGCTTTCAGCGCAGTCTCGGCGAGGCTTTTTGCCACGAAACTTCCGCTGCACCAAGCTGAATCTGTGACGCCTCCCCCTGCTGCGCCGCCACACCCATCTTGGCGCAGGCGATCCACCAAACTGCCAAACTGACCGTGCGCAAGGCTGCGCGGGTCGAAACTTGCATTGTTCCGCCACCCTGCGCCGCCCTGCGCTGCGCCACAAAACTAGGGCCCATGGTGTTTTACATGGCCTTCTGTGTTTCTAATGTATCTGTGTCTGTTTGGATGTGTGTGTGCTGTGTCCACTATCTGACTCCATTGACAACCTATTTGTCTGCTTCAGGTCTTTGGTCTGCCGAGACTCGACACTGTCTAGTGTCTGCATTACGGTCGGCAAGGAGACAGAATGCAACATTTCAAGCAGTCTAACTGAACACGGCTCATCTTGGCGCTTCGCCCGACCGTGAAACATTGCTTCCGCGCATGCATCAGTGTCTTCATTTTGATCATTTCTGCAGCTCTGGTCTCCGAAACCGACCGCAGCAGAGGCAAATGACAGCCACCTACACAATAGGTACACTTACAAATGGTTTCTTGTGACTCTGCCGCCAGGCAGGACTGGAACTCTTTCATTCATTCTTTCATTCATTGCCATCTGGCTCTGACTATTAACTGGCAAGCTCCTTCTGTATGTTCACACAGTTTCTCATGTACTCAAAGTTCCACTCCGGAGCCCCTCTACATGTGTTGCTCATCTCTTCAGCCAACTTCAGCTTACGATCATCGAAGGACCCAGAACACAGCCACTCGCTATCCGTCCATCTGTTCACTAGAACAATGAAAGGCATCACATATCTCCAATCTTTAGGTCTGTCTTTTTCTTGGTTTGTGTTTCAGTTTCAGGTTTTGGTTTCGTTTTATCTTTGGACTTCTTTGCTTTGTCCGTTTTGGCCAGATCATTTTTGGGAACAAATTATTCATGGTTTTGGCTTTTCTAACCCCTTCCGTGGACTGATTATTACCCATGATCATACAATCACCTCAAGACATCAGATATACAAACATAAAAGCATCCATTAAACACTGCTGCACATAAACAGCCTACACTTTGTCGTTCATACCTTTAATGCTAAATCCGCGGTGGCTGATCTCTCAGGAGTCTTAAAATGACTACGAGTCAGAAAGTAATGTCAGATAACAAAGTTTTAAGTGTCCACTCTACAACCTCAGTCTCTGAGGTTAACAAACACAACACAGCCTCCTTTCCCACGGACACAAACTCACCATAAAGTCTTGGTTAGACCAAGGTCAGCATCTTTCAGCTCCCCAGAACGTCTTCCCTAGGATATAATCTCATTATGGGTCTTGTTCTGTGTCCAGGTAACTCAGAGTTGTACAAAACAACAGCACCTGCCCATGTGGTGGCGCTCTCACATACTCTCTTTTCTCCTTTGATTCATCAGCCAAACCAAACCACAAGATAATCACATTTGACAAGATTATGCTTCAACTCTGAGGGAATCAGGTGTAGAGAAAATTCCCTCACAGTTACCAGTTACAGACACTAACTATTATAGTGAATAGACGGGCGGCTGCGGCTTAGAGGTAGAGCGAGTCCTACTCCACTCTGCAGTTCAAATCTCACCGTGTATCCTTGGGCAAGACATTGAACCCCACATTGACCCATCGGCATGTGAATGTGTATGAATGAGTTAGATCCTGTTGTGCAGGCTGCTCCTCTGCCATCAGTGTATGAATGTGTTTATGAATGTGTGTGTGTGTGTGTGTGTGTGTGTGTGTGTGTGTGTGTGTGTGTGTGTGTGTGTGTGTGTGTGTGTGTAAAAGAGACTGAATGTGGCGTAAAGCACTTTATCAACGCTATATAAATGCAGGTCCATTAACCATTTAAATAAAAAATTGATGGATGGACGATATTATAATATTGGTTCAAATTGGTTGGTACTCACTGAACATGTGGCATATTTTGTTTTCCAGGAAGAATAAAATATTAGATTTTGCTATAAAAAAAATAGGGCCACATGACAGACCCGAGCCCAGACTTGAGTCTGGGCTCGGGTCTGTGAGGAGTTTGCATACTCTTCCCCATATAATTAAAAAAAAAAGCTGGTTGCTTGTCTCTCCACGTCAGCGCTGTGATAGTCTGGCGACCTGGATGGATATAAAAACCCAAATGATCTAAAAGAGTTAAAAGGACTTTTTTTCCATTTCACCTGGACTTTATATCCAGTACAATAAAGCATGCTCACTAAGTGTTTTAATAATAATAATAATAAACTTTATTTGTATAGCACCTTTCATACATGAAATGCAGCCCAAGGTGCTTTACAACAAGGAAATGACATGCACCAAGTGCTTCACATTAAAAAGACACAGAATGAACATAAAAACAGTAATTAAAAAAAAAAGGAAGAAAGCTAACAATAAAATACATAAAATACATCTTCACTTGAATAAGACCCACTTGATGAAACAATAAAAAGAGAGTAAGGATTAAAATAGATAATAAGCAGTTTAAATTGGGTAAAAACGACCTGGGTTTAGTTAAAAGCTAAAGTGAAGAGATACGTTTTTAGCTTGCTTTTAAAAATATTTAGCGAGCTGGCCTCCCTAACGCTGCATCCCCGTGTTTATAAACCTCTAACAGACCAGCTGCAGATGATCGCAGTGTTCTTGAGGGTAAGTAGGGAACAAGGGAGTTAGCCATGTAACTCGGTCCTAGCCCATTAAGTGCTTTGTAGGTGAGTAAAAGTACCTTAAAATCAATTCTAAAAGTTACAGGAAGCCAGTGCAGAGCAGCTAAAACTGGAGTAATATGTTCTCTTCTCTTGGTTCTGGTTACAAGCCGAGCTGCAGAGTTTTGAATGAGCTGAAGTCTCTCAATGTTCTTTTTCGGTAGACCAGTAAAAAGTGCATTACAGTAATCAAGTCTGTTTGAGATAAATGCATGAATCAGTTTTTCTGCATCTTTTTGATTTATGAATGGTCGTACTTTTGCTATATTTCTAAGGTGAAAAAATGCTATTTTCGTCACCTTGTTGATGTGAGACTGAAAGCTAAGATCAGAGTCAAGGATAACACCAAGACTTGTAACCTCTGATTTAATCCAGGGAGTCAGTTTCCCCAGGTTACAAAAAAGCATTTCTCTTTTTGTTTTAGGGCCGACTAGTAGGATTTCAGTTTTGTCCTCATTTAGCTTTAAAAAAGTATTGCTCATCCATTTATTTATTGCCAATAGACAGTTAGTAATGGAGTCTATAGGTGCAGCATCATTTGGTTCATCAGAAATGTACAGTTGCGTGTCATCTGCGTAACTATGGAAACAGACATTGTACTTCCTAATGATGTCACCAAGTGGGAGCATATATAATGAAAATAATAGCGGACCAAGGCAGCTCCCTTGTGCGACCCCAAAATGAATGTCATGTTTCTCGGACACATGATCTCCAAGACTGATGAAGAACTTTCTCCCTTTAAAATATGTTTTAAACCAGTTTAGCACATAATTAGAAAGACCAACCAGCTTTTCGAGACGATTAATTAAGATATGATGGTCGATTGTATCAAATGCCGCGCTTAGGTCTAAGAGGACAAGAATGGAGAGCTTATCAGAGTTAAGTCTGAGGTCACTGATTATTTTTGTGAGAGCAGTTTCAGTGCTGTGATGTATTCTGAAACCTGATTGAAATTCCATCAGGATATTATTTTCCTTAAGAAAGGAGTTGATTTGCACTAAAACAACCCTCTCAAGTATCTTACTGATGAACGGGAGGTTGGATATCGGCCTATAGTTGGTTAGTGTATTACTGTCTTGAAGTTTGGTTTCTTTAGTAAGGGTTTTACAACAGCTGTCTTGAAGGCATCTGGAAAGACGCCTGTTTGGAGCGATGTATTTAAAATCTTAAGGATATATCCTGAGACACTATTGAATACCCTCTTTCGAAATGCTGTGGGCACAGGGTCAATACATGAGGTGGAGGAGTTACATTCAGTGATCTTATCAATCTTACAAAGATCATGTGATGTAATACAGGTGAATTTTTCCATGGTTACATCTCTTTTGCAGGGTTTTCTAAAGTCATCTGTGTCTACATCGGTTGTGTTAGCTATTATTTACGTTATTTTGTTGTTGAAAAACAATGCAAGTTCTTCGCAATGTGATGCAGAGAAATGTGGTCGGATGGGGGCAGTGTTGAGTAGGTGGTGTAGGGACCTCACCATCAGGACTACACAATGCGGCCTACACGGAGGCCCAGAAGCCTTCACATGCGGTCAGAACAAAGGGACAAAGGGGCTAAAGAACTACAACCGCCATTTTGGCTTTACTCCTCACCGAGGTGCGAAGTGCAACGTCACACAACTGGTGCCCTATTGGCTGACAACCACAGGTACCCCAGGGGGTCCCCAGGAGCAGCCGTGAGGTATAAAACCTGGCGCCGCCTTAAGAACTTTCTCTTCCACCGCAGCACACCGCTGCAACAGGAAATGAACTTTTAACGTCTGCAGCGTTTCCTTTGTCTTGGGCCACAGTCTTTTCCCCAAACTCACTGGACGAGAGACAGACTGTTTTCCCCCTTTTTCCGCAACTCGCCCTTTTCTTTTACTCGTTTTTTTTATCCTGAGGAGATTGCCACAACTGCGCAATTCTTTGTTTGCCTACAGAAGAGGAACACGAATGGTTCCTTTACCCCAGCGACCAGCAGGAAGGAGAACCTCTGAGCCCCGCTCCTGTCTGAAGTCAGCTGACTAAATCGCCAAGCCGTGCGATTCTATTGTTGCCCGCGGAAGGAAGGAACACAAACTGTTTTCTTAATTCGAGTCGATCATCGAGATGGATAACTGCCGAACCGCCGAACGAACGCCAGTTCATTTACGAGCGCCCGTGTGATGGTAATAGCTTACTGATCCTTTGTGTATTACGCGCGCATTCCCTCTCTCTTTGTTCCGGCTAACACACATGTGCACACACACACATACACCGCCCCCATACGTATCCTACGCCAGCTGTTTCCGTCTCCGGACGCTAAGGAAATAGCTCCATCTGGTGGCTGTACCCGGCCATCTCTCTCTCTCTCTCTCCCTCTCTCGCTATTCTATCTGACGTCAGTGGCTCCGCCCCTGAACGCTGTGGGAAATAGCTCCATCTGGTGGCTGAATCCAGCCATCTCCCTCTCTCTCTCTCTCTCTCTCCCTCTCTCGCTATTCTATCTGACGTCAGCGGCTCCGCCCCTGAACGCTGTGATGAATAGCTCCACCTGGTGGTCGCGCCCGGCCATCTCTCTCTCTCTCTCAATCTCTCTCTCTCTCTCTCTCTCTCCACACACACGCACACACGCACGCACACACTCCACGTGTGTCTCTTCCTTTGTTTAGCTTAGTTTTGTGTGTTAGGTAGTTAGGTAATAAGGCTTTGTTAAATGCAGTTACTGATTTTAATAAACCTCATTATATTATAACTAGCGGTCTCTTGTGCTTGCATGTATATGTCACTGGATAACAGCAGGTAGTGAAGGCTAGTGCTCGAATTTCACGCCTTTTTAATTGCTCAATTGTTTTTATACTTCTATGCCGATGATCACGATGATTGGCATGTGAGTATAAAACCCCCTTTATATTGAGACTGAGTACAGTTTCCGGTTATCTTTTCCCTGATCCCAGGGTGGTGACCCGTATGTTTATGATTATATCATAATAATATATTAAATATAATTACTAATTTCGATAATCATATTGACATTAATAATTATCTGTTGATAACCAAATCTGCTCCTGCTACATCCCCAACAGTGGTCAATAGTGGAGAATAATAGAGTTCCCAGCGTTCTCTGCAATCATTTTGGAAAAGTAATCCTTGCCAGACGTATTGTTTTGTTATAGGCAGCCATAGCTTCTTTGTATATATTGCAGTGCACTGTGAGTTTAGTTTTCCGCCATTTTCTTTCAACTGCTCGACAGATTCTCTTAGCCACATCAACACTGGTATTGTTTAACCATGGGGAGATTCTGTCAGTCTACCTCTTTTTAACCTTAAGTGGTGCAACAGTATTTAAAACCGATGACGAGGTGTGGTTGAAATTTTCGACCATGTCGTTTAAAGGGCAGTCATGGTTGTTTGACTCAAAAGATGTCATAATATTACAGAACTCTGCTTCAGCCTGGCCATCTAGGAATCTCTTTTGAATCAAGAACTCTCGTTTAGTCTTTGTTAAAATTAGGTTAGCATCAAAAAGGATACAGTGATGATCAGAAATAGGCAATTCTAATACTGAGACATTTTCAATGTTTAACCCTGTTGTTATTACCAGATCTAGAATGTTACCATGGTGATGAGTGGCATCCTTTACGTGTTGAGTTAGTTCAAAGCTGTCTTTTAAAGACAAATTAAATTCATGAACTCCTTTGCTTTGGAGTCATTAGTTTTGTTTAAATGAATATTCAGGTCTCCATTCAGGATTACTCTATCATATCTAGTGATGCCAAGTGAGATCAGCTCTGAGAATTCTTGTAGAAAAAGCGATGAATATCCTGGTTGCCGATAGATTGTAATGGTAAGCACTGATAGTTCTGCTTTGAGCTCAAGAGCAAGATATTCAGATGTAAATTCACCCAGGTCAATGTCATGACATAGGAACTGTGTAGAATAAATGGCGGCAATCCCTCCTCCTCTCCTGTTTAGCCTGACTGACTGAAAAAATTTATAATTTGGTGGACAAGCTTCTGTCAGTGTTGCTACACCAGTAGTGCTGTTTAGCCATGTCTCAACTAGAAACATTAAAGGGATAGTTCGGAATTTTGGACATAAGACCTATTTTCCAACTCAGCTGGTGTGTTCGAGACGTCTGGAGACGTTTTCAAGAAATTTCATTCAGTTCTTCTAGTTGCCGAGTTTGCTTGTGCTATGGCTAGCGCAAGTCGATGGTTCTAGTTAGCATGGCATTAACACTCATACCGACTCCACAGTGCACCCGAGGCAAATCAATTGTAACGGCAGACTATCGATGTGCATATCTGTGTTGATAGAATGTTTGAAATAAAACCAACCTTGCATTTTTAAGGATTTATGTCTCAGCAGCAGCAGCAGCGTGTCATACTTCCTAGTAGGCTATGGCAGCGGCGGACTGATATCACCTAGCCCTTATAAGTTACCGGTTCTATAATAGTTTGTTTACCTGCTGTCATTGCTACAGACGCAGAGTAGCCTGCAGTGCTAGTTTCTTCAATCTCACAGAAATGGACACTTTTGGAGAATATACTGAAACTTTTGAAGACTCTGATGAGGAGTTTTTTTCCACCCAAACCCAACCGTACCTATACGAGCCTGAATATGCAGAGGAAGAATTGCGCAAGAGGGATGCTCAAAGGGCAGAATGTGAACGAGCGTGTGTGGAGACCGAGATAGTCCCCTCTGGAGCTGAGAACCGGGACCGAACAAACGGAGACTGGTGGTGCCAGGAGGGAATCCCCCGCAACGCGTCCGAGGGTTTATGGTTCAAATATTATTCTATCAACACAGATATGTACATCGACAGTACTACAAGACTGGTGTTAATGCCATGCTAACTAGAACCATTGACTTGCGCTAACCATATCACAAGCGAACTCGGCAACTAGAAGAATTGAATGAAATGTCTTGAAAACGTCTCCAGATGTCTCGAACACACCGGCTAAGGTGGAAAATAGGTCTTACGTCCAAAATTCTGAACTATTGATTTAAGTGCAAATCCCTTTCAATTGTCAGATCATTAATCAAAAAGGACTTGTTAGTCAATGATCTGACATTAAAAAGAACCAATTTCAACTGTAAGGATTCTGTGGCAGGGGAGGAGACTGGTTGTGGCTCAATATTGACAAATTTAAGATTACTAAGACAGCTACCAGATGATCTGTGGTTGCTAAGATGTGTATGACCATGACAGCCACTGGCTGTTTAAGATCACTGGTATGTTCAATGAGGTGGCATGGGGACTAACAGAGGGAATAACAGAGCTAGATACAGATAAATGCCGTAGTGGCTGTAATGGTGCCAGGGGCCTGCAGGGAGAGCTAGAGGAGAAAGGAGTGTTGGGAAAACCTGTTATATTGACCGCAGAGGAAGGTGTTGGGGAGGGGGTGTGTCGTGTGAACAGTCAATCGGCAGGTGTTGCGGACTGGATGGCTAACAGAGTGAGGTTAATGTTCAGAGACAAAAGACGGGATCCTTTGTGATTCAGATGAAGACGGTCTCATTTAAAAAGGTCCAGTCTATGGAGGAAAGTGGTGAAATTGTCCACGTATGGAATGCCAGCACTGATACAGTAGCCTTTTAGCCAGACATGAAGCTGCCAGAGTCGGCTAAACTTTACGTTGCCACATGATGGAGGGGGGAGGGGCCCGGAGACAATGCACTGCTTTTCCAGCTGAAAGATGTTATCTTAAAACATCACCCCCTGGAGGTTAAATCCTAAAGCTGCAGTCCTGGAATCCAGTGACAGTGAATTCCCTGACGACGACTTCCTGCAGCCGACATGTGATATTTCCTCTGTAAACTGTATTTTAATAATAATATATTAATGGTGTATATACTAATGTCAGCCACAGCTGATATTACTGCAGAACAAGTACTTCAACTTTTGGTATTTGCTTAAAATGATACTTCTTTGCCTTTACTTCAGTAGAACTGTTCTTTTTAAGCGTTCATATTAGTATTTGTGCTATGCCAGTACGTTCTAGTGAAGCTTGTTTCCACTGTGCAGTACTTTGTGTGAATCTATGTGTGCGTTTGATTTCTCTCCATCTAAGTTAACTTCAGCAATGCTGGTTGGAACTTGTAGTCCACCTGAAACATTGATCCACAGAAATGAACAGGAGCACGTTTGTCACCGGTAATGGGAATAGTACAAAGAAAATGGTGATTGCTGTTAGTTGTCATGGTAACAAAGCTCTGCTGCTGTTCACCAGCCTGCTGCTCAGCTCATTTCCTGTAACCAGTGTAGCATTAAAGAATGAGAGAAATTAGCGAGCTGGCTAACTAGCCAGCTGTCCACTAATTAGCTTGCTAATTCCACTGCTTTAATGTTGCACTCTAATGGGCACTCCACCTCACTCGTCTCACAACATCAGTGTTGTTTCCTACCACGTGATCAGAGGGTGGATGAAGCACTACTCATTTAGTCTCTACACTTTGTAACTACTTTTTTTCACTATTGAACATTCTCCACATGGCTTACATTGTCCATGGAATCATACATTCAATTGGAATATGTTCTCGTGGGACCCATAGTCTCACAGCCCAGCACCATCCAGCTCCGAGTACACCAGGATTGGAAGGTCCAACATTGGTAGTGGGTCAGTGATGGTCTAGGGAGGCATATCCATGGAGGGTCGCACAGACCTCCATGTCACAGCCAACGGTACACTGACTGCTGTAAGGTATGAAATTGTCTATTGTATTTGTTTTTACAAGACAGAAATCAACAAACTAAACTAAACTTAATCCTTAGCTGGTGTAGTCGGCCCTGTGTTCCTCCTGGTGAAGTTGGTCCTGGGTTCCTCCTGGTGAAGTGGGTCCTGCGTTCCTCCTGGTGCAGTGGGTTCTGGGTTAATCCTTGTTCAGTGGGTCCTGGGTTCCTCCTGGTGCAGTGGGTCCTGGGTTAATCCTTGTTCAGTGGGTCCTTTGTTCCTCCTGGTGCAGTGGGTCCTGGGTTAATCCTTGTTCAGTGGATCCTGGGTTCCTCCTGGTGCAGTCGGTCCTGGGTTCCTCCTGGTGCAGTGGGTCCTGGGTTAATCCTTGTTCAGTGGGTCCTGGGTTCCTCCTGGTGCAGGACTAGTCAGGCCTCCTGTGTCCTGAATGTGTTAACAGTTCCTGGATGAAGACTGACATTTTAGTTCCCCTGATCTAAATCCAGTTCAGCACATATGGAACGTTATGTATCAGTGCATCAGACACCGCCAAGTAACCCCCAGACTGTCCAGGAGCTCACTGATTCCCCTGATCCAGGTCTGGGAAGATATCCCCCAGGACACCCATCCTCCAACTCATCAGGAGCCCAGATCTTGTTGGGAGTTCATACAGGCAGGATTTTCAAGTTATCCTAGTTGAATTTAGTTAGCACACAAGTCGTCACAGAGATTTAGCCTTTTATTTCCTCCTTTTCATCATTTGCTCATTTTTTTTTTTTACCATTTTGGTGTCTTTTATAAGCAGAGTGCCATATTGTTGGGAGGTTAGGCACTCGTGGTGAGGGCCTGTCATTTTGTCTGTAAATAAACATACGGATACATTACTGACTGCATTATTTGCTGTGAGGTTTGCTGTGAGGTTTAGAGTAGTGGTAGCACCCCTGGACACTTTCTCTGTGTAGTTGATATCGACTCTGCTCAGTTTTCCTTTTCGTTGTGGTTGGGTTGAATTTTATTTGCAATTTCTGGAACTTAACATTTTATTTTTTATTTATTGAGGTCTTTTTTTTAAATATTTGTAATAAAGTTTTTGGAGCCATATTGCTTATATGAAATATTTCTGTTTGAATACTGCTATTTATGTGTTTCCTTTTTAAGCTTAGAATTATTTTATTATTGTATATAATCTTGTGCAACAGGATTATGCTTTGGTTATTTGGAATGATTGCTCCCCTTAAGATTTGCTTATGGTATCATCTGTGGCCCAATGATTAGGCTTGTTCATGATGGTCTTGGCTTGACTCATGTATTGAATTAATTAATCTACAACCCATTGTTTGAAGGTGCGTCTGAAAAGTTTCACCCCGATCTGGTCTCGGCTTCAGGCATCGCATCGAAAGCCGACACAAAAGTACTTTAGACCACCAGTTTTTATTGTCATTATTTTTATTTCTCCCTCAACAGTTCCAACCTTGTCTGTTTTATATTTATTTTGATTATTGTTTCAAATAAAATCTTTGATTTAACTTAATTATCACCTCTCTGCCTGTCAGTAATGAACCTGTGTCCTGTTATTTATCACGCCATCCTTGCGCTGTCAAAGATTTCTTGGGGTCGAAAGTCCCCAGGTGGCGTTGTCTGGCATCCCCCTGAATTTTCCCGCTTAAGTGCCGGCCCGCCCTCACCACACATGCATGTATTTTGCCCTTTTAGTAGTCTACATTAAAATACCACACTTGAGTAATGTTTTTAATAATTATGTCATAGTCATTGTTACTGCTGTATATTGTGTTGATGAAGATTCATAATATTTGATGATTATGATTGCTGTTAAAGTTGCACATTCATGAAACAAGGAGAGGAAACGTACCATTGCAGTAACACCCACTGGTCTCCATGGGGATGTCGATTGGAAGACAGGCATCATGATGTTAGGAATTGTTGAGGAACCAGCAGATGGCAGCAGAAGAAGGGGAAATAGTTTGACTCCAACATGCAGTCAGGATGTAGCAGCCTTACTACCTACACTTTAATATCAACGGAAACATACGTTGTGGCTGAATATTCTGGAAAAAGATAATTTCAATAGTATCATTCCATATGGGATATACGTGCTGATTTTTAATTTAAGCTCAATAGGATATTTCCAGGAATTTCCCTCATGTAAACACTGAGTTTGCACCATCAGCACATTATCAAGAATTATGCATAGCCATATTGACTTAGATCCCTTAGGAAATATAGACTAACATAGAAAAAAAAACTGAATATGAGAGAACATCAACGCATTCATCTAATGAGGGATCTTATGAAATATTTGAAACTCGAGAACATTATATTTCCTCTGATAAGACATATTATAAACAGCTGTGTTTTTTAAGACAGTATTACATTTACATTTACATTTAGGTCATTTAGCAGACTACATTTGTCAAAAGAAGGAAACAAAGTAGTACCTTAAGAGCAACAGTGCAGGGGAGGGAGATGATCGCGCAGGTCGTGAGATTGGGGGACAGAGAGTGTCCAAAGAAGAGGAGAGTGAGGACATCAGGATGGAGGAGGCTTCCAGGATGGAGGAGGCTTCCTCAGTAGGTATTAAGGAGAACTGTTCCGAGGATGGGAGCGAGGAGATGACAGTTGAGGAGAGAGCGGAGGGAGTGAGGGATTTCAGGTTGCGGCGGCTGGTGACCGTTCGATGCGTAGAGGGGAGGGATGTGGTGGGCTTCATGGGGAGGGAGAAAGTCACAAAGTGGTGGTCGGACACGGTGAGCGGGGTAACAGAGAGTGCCGAGATGCCACAGGATCTTGTGAAGACAAGGTCAAGTTGGTTCCCGGCCCGGTGAGTGGGTGGAGAGGGGGAGAGCGTAAGGTCAAATGCGTAAAAGAAGTCAATGAATTCAGATGAATGCAGCTTTCCCGGGTCGATGTTGCAGTCAGCGGCGCCGCCAGGATTCAATTTCAATGTACGCACAAAAACGGCAAATACAACAACAAAAGTAAAAATACTTTTTTAAGACAAAATCTAATGTTTTCAGTATCAGTGAAATCAGTAGCGTATATCATGGTGATAGGCCCCGGTGCAAATATTTTTTTTGTGCCCTCCATCCGCGCCCTAAACACAAGCGCACGCTT
Organism: Eutrigla gurnardus; assembly: GCF_963514095.1. NCBI lineage: Eukaryota > Metazoa > Chordata > Actinopteri > Perciformes > Triglidae > Eutrigla > Eutrigla gurnardus. The sequence goes on from NC_139931.1 coordinate 20,872,222, forward strand.
GTGAGCACTCCACGCACGCACACACACGCTTGGACACACACGCACAGTACGGTATGATAACTCTCCCGGCCCGGGGAGAGAGACATGCATCGGCTCGGCCCACAGTGCTCAGCAACAGAGAGGTGACGAGACTAGAGCCGAGCTGTATTGTGAAGTGGAGAGGGGCCAACACACGCTATGCGTAATTGCGCACACACGCGCGATCGTCCTCTCAAATGCGGCTGCGTCTCTCCAGGTCACTGTGTGAGAGAAAGAAAAGCTCTGACTTACTTGGGCAGACGTTGTTTGGTGTCACCCGCTGATTTGCATAATTTAAATATCTAGCCCGCTGAATCTTCCAATCCGGCTCCGGTTCAGCACCATCAATTTTGTTTTTCACCTTCAAAAAAAGTACGCACAGTGCGTACAGGATTCCGGCTGGCGGCGCCACTGGTTGAAGTCACCAAGGACGACGAGTGGTGTGCCATCATCAGGGGAGCAGCTCAGGAGGGCATCTATCTCATCTAAAAAGTCACCGAGAGGACCGGGTGGGCGATAGATCACTATGATGTTGAGGAAGGGTGACAGAGACGGCGTGGAATTCAAGTGTAGATCGGGGTAGGTGGTCCAGAGGAAGGACCTGGTAGGACCATCTCGGTGAGATGAGGAGCCCAGTTCCTCCTCCTCGCCCTGTTCGTCTTGGGGAGTGTGAAAACGAGTAGGCAGTTGAAAGGGCAGCTGGAGTGGCAGTATTTTCTGCCACTCCAGCTGTATTAGGGCCAAATAAGGGGGGGAAATTAAGATTTTTAGAAGTCATCATATCATGAGAAAAAGATGTAATATTATGAAAATAAAGTCATAATATGAGAAAAAAGTTGTAATACCGTGTGAATAAAGTCATAATATGAGAAAAATGTTGTAATATTATTATAAAAGTCATAGGGCCCTAGTTTCGTAGACTAGGGCTGTGCTCTCAGTTGTGCTGTGCTCTCAGTTTGAAGGTCTGTCCTGTTTCAGAAACTGTTTTACCATTAGGTAACCTTTATTAGCCTGTGAATGTGTCCACATACAGTTATGATTCCTGTCGTTTCTAAGGGTCTTCTTGTCTGGTATCTAAATTTCAGGTGAAAGACCCTCAGACTCCTGCAGCAGTAGAGACAGAGACCAGCCCTGTACATCAGATGTTCCACAAGGAATCAAAGCCAGATGAGACTAACGCACAGGTAAAATGACATTGTAGACACAGTCATCACCAATATCTGTGGTGACTTGTATGTGATCTTGCTCTCCTACCAAAATGGGCCAATGTTCACATTGCTTTAATGCAGTCAGTTGGTTTGAACAGGTAGGTGTTCTCAACTGCTAGGCTCTAGGCCTGCCGCACCTCCACCGGTGCCCTTTATGCTAGCTGCGGGGTCATCAGCTGGGGACCACCATTCACAGATGTTTCACCCCTTAGCCCAGAACATCTCCTGGTAGCGGGGCAGTGAACAGGGACGTCTCCCAGTCACCCCCCGCAGCTAGCCTTTCTCAGGAGTTGCTCACTCCCCATACTTTGTCCTCAGCCAAAGTCAGAAACTTGCCTTCTCTGCCTCCTCAGCCAGCTCCTTGGTAGCTTTGTGTAGCTCCTTGCCCCTCAGCCCTAGTTCTTTAAGTAGGGGAGTTGTTGAGCTTCCCACAAAGCCCCTGGTGCCCACCTCCACTGGGAAGAGTCATAGGCTCCATCCATCCCCTCCTCCCATGGCAAAGTCAGAGTAGCGCAGACCTCTCCACCTTGGTCCACAGCACCATATCTGGCCGTAGTGTGGTGCTGCAGATCTCTCCTGGGAAATGGAGCTGTCTGCCCAAGTCCACCTCCATTCTCCAATCCATGCCTGGCAACAGCAGGGTGGGTGCTGGTCTCCTACTGACAGTTTCCCCCGCTTCCCCTTCCCTCAGGAACTGGGTCCACTGCTGTATACCCGGCTGGCTCCCATTGCTTCGCCACTTGCCTTCTCTTCTCCACCACCTCTGCCAGTTTCCTCAGCACCTGATCGTGCATCTGTACCTTTTTTTATTTATTTTTTTAAAAATTGTTTATTATTATTATTTTATTCCGAATATGTAAATAGTACAAGGCTTCCTGATTGCTATTTAACAAATTATTTGCACAACATAATATAGAAATGAAGATTCAATTCAATTTGAACCCCATCTAATTCTATCTGCACCTTTGTGTTCGCTGTGCGTTTGCCAAACAACATAAACTTAGTCTTATTTACATTTAATGATAATTTATTCCAGTCAAACCACATCTTTAGTTTTTTCCTCAATTATAACTGTTTCCACTGGTTTAATGTTTTCTCCTGAACCAAAGATATTTGTGTCATCCGCGAAATTGACCAATTTTAACCACCTAGATACTTTACACATATAATTTATATACAGGATAAACAATTTGGGGCGAAAATACTGACCCCTGTGGGACCCCGCAAGCAATGTCCAAATATCCAGAGCAGTGATTACCCAACTTTACAAACTGTTGCCGTCCTTTCAAATAACTCTTTACCCAGTCTAATACTAGTCCCCTTATCCCATATTTTTCCAGTTTGTTGAATAGTATGTTATGATTAATTGTATCAAACGCTTTTTTAAGATCGATAAATACTCCTATTGCATGTTTTTTATTGTCTATTGAATCCGTGATTTCCTCAATTGATTCCATTATTGCCTATGATGTTGATCTGTTAACCCTAAACCCATACTGACTCTGAAAATAGTTTGTGTTTTTCCAAAAATGCATCCATTCTATTGTTGAAAAGCTTTTCCAATATTTTTGAGAGTTGTGGCAGTATTGAGACAGGTCTGTAGTTTGTAAAGTTGTGCTTGCTCCCAGTTTTGTATAGTGGAATGACCTTAGCAATTTTCATCTGGTTTGGAGATGTACCAGTTTGAAAAGACAAATTGCAGATGTGTTCTAATGGCTTCGATACCCCCTCAATGACCTGTTTAATTAATGACATGTCAATGCCATTGTAGTCTGTAGATGTTTTATTTTTACACTTTTTTACTATGTTGATAATTTCATTTTCTTCTATTGTTTCCAGGAACATTGAGTGGGGATTCCTTTCTATTAGTTTATCCATGTAGTCTCCATCTGGCCCTGGATTTGGGATGTTTTTTGCTAGCTTAGGACCAACATCTACCTGCCCTGAGATAGCGCGGTCTTGCATCCTGACAGGGTGTGATGTAGGGAAGCACTGACAGTCCCACATAGGTCGCAGGCCTGCTCAGTGCCCAGCCACTGTTGGAGGTTTCGGGGGGAGGGCAGAATGTCATAGGTTGCCCTAAGGAGGAAACTGAGTCGGGCCTGTGGCAGTTTCCAAAGGTCTGCCTAGCTTACTACCCGACCCACAACCCCCTCCCACGTCATCCTGTTGCCCTTTAGTCACTGCCTTGAACCTGTACTCTTTGTTACTTCAGAGATCACAAGGTCCTTCCTCTCCTTTCTGTTCGCCCTGGACCACCTCATGGGCGGGTCTCTCCATCCAAGGCCAGCATGCCCACTCTGGACACCACCTCTTGATGTTGCAGCCTGCTCACTGCCTTCTGCACCTCCTCTTCAGCCCTCCATTTCCTCCCAGTCAAAACACGGGCTTCCATGTCCCTCACCATCTCATCTGCAGAGTCCCTCAGCTCCATCACCAGCCTTGCTGTCTGTACCCTATGGTGATTCATTTCAGGGGAAGCTGCAGTGTGTTGTTTCCATACAGGCTGGCTGATGAGTGGCACCTTGGGAGCCCTAGCCACTTGCTGATCAACAAGCTGGCTTTTGCTTCCATCTTGCCTACAGCCGATGAAGGGACATCGCACAGCTTCAGCGGCCACATTACCCTAGGGTACATGGGGAAGTTGAAACACCAGACGTTGTACTTTCTGGGCAACTGGCTGAACTCGATTTTAGCCTGGCCTGCTGAGAGCTGCTGCAGAATGGTCTTTCCTATGTCCTTGTCTGAGAGGCTGGATATATATTGCCTCCCCAGACTACAAATGGGCTGATCTACAAGGAGGGGAATGTTTTCACCGCCGATGGTAAACGTGACCCTGTCGTTCTGCACCCCTTTCCGCAGGGACAGGCTCCTTGACTTCTTTGCTTTGAATTTCATCCTGGCCCAGGGGATCAACTCATCCAGTCTCTTCATGAGCCTGGATGTGCATGGGGCAATTTGGAGCAAGCATGTGATGTCATCCATGTAACTCCTTAGTGGGGGGAGCTTCCGTCCTGTGGGTAGGCGGACTCCTCCCACCACCTGTCTTGCTCCAATCAGGATGACTTCAAAGGCTGTGATGGAGAGGATGGGGGAGATGGAGCATCCCATCGCAATCCCAACTTCCAGCTGCTGCCAGACGGTGGTGGAATTTGGCAACATGAAGCACACGTGCAAGTCCTGGAAGTAGCTCATCACCATGGCCCTGATGCTCTGTGGGATGTAAAAGAAATCCAGGGTGAATGTGATGAGGCTGTGTGGCACTGGACCATAGGCGTTTGCTAGAGCTAGCCACACAACATGCAGATCTTTCTTTTCTCTCTTGGCAGACTGAATCTGCTCCCAGATCATACTGGCATGCTCCACACACCCTGGGAAACCTGGGATCCCGGCCTTCTGGCAGCTCAGAAGCTCAGAATATAGCCATTCTCCATTAAGTAGGAAGTCATTCTTCTTGCCATTACTAAGAAGAATATCTTCCCCTCAACATTCAGCAAGGCTATGCTTCTGAACTGCTCAATGGTCTTGGAGTTCTGTTCTTTCGGGATGAAAACGGCCACTGCCCTCTGCCACTGTGAGGGGATGGTCTGCTTGGTCCAAGCTGTTCTCATCAGGGTCCATAGAAGCTGCAACATTTTTATAGAGCTTCTAACTTCAAACACTGGTAAAACCACATGCCCCGAAGCGAGCACTTCGCTCCTCTACTTCAGTTGGCCGGCTGGTACCACCATCGCTGAAATCAAACAAATTCTCTGTTCTGGTCCTCAGTGGTGGAACAAACTCCCGACTAATGTCAGGACAGCAGAGTCATTTGCCATCTTCCGAAAAAGGCTCAGGACTCACCTGTTCAGACTTCACCTGGGCCCTCATTTATAAAGCTTGCGTACGCACAAAACGGGGCTGGAAACGTGCGTACGCCACTTTCCACGCAAATGTTGTGATCTATAAAAACCAAACTTGACGGGAAAGTGTGCGTACCCGTAAGCAAACTCTGAGGCATGCGTACCGGTACGCACATTCTGGAGACTGGAAGGGAATCAGCAGTAAACCTGAGAAGAACTATATATTTTTGATGACTCGCACACATTTAATTATACTCCATATCATACGTTAGATCTGCGTTATTATCATGATGAACTCCAGCAATGTTTTTGACGCTTTTAATGAGTGATAGTTTTTGTCATATTAACACCTTCTTTTAAAATCTGACTTGTATCTTAAATCAAAATCATTTTGAAATATTGAATCAGCGCTGTCACCGCAGGAGGAGGAGACGGCCCGACTGCATGTAATACAATACCTTCCATTAGATCACTGTAGAACACAGCGGGAATAACTAAATATTCTCCTTATTTATGTGTATGTATCAACGCACATACATACAGCCATTAAGCCATCGTATAATTGTTACACTTTATCCTCGTTTTTAAACCACCAGAGCGCAGAGGAAATGCGCTATAATGAGTGCCACGCTCGTGCGCGCTCAGTCGTGGAGCGTGGAGAGCGCAACTTTACCGAACTTCAGGAGGCAGAATCTACCACCCGGCAAAGGTGGTAGAGACCCCAGCATGATGAGCCCGAGCCACGGCCCCGTGCCCGACTGGAGGGGTATCAACAGGGCGCAAGAATCCGTGAGGATGTCATGCTGCGTTTGTAAGATAAGGAAGACAACAATCAATGTTCATTGTAAACGTATTATTTCATTAATCACAGTGCGCGTTTGCCGTAGCTCATCTGCAACGTTGTTGATGGCGGTGATTGTGTCTCGCTGAAGTTGCAGGACGGCATCAGTGAGCACCCGACCGCTTGATGTGCCATTCGTCCGGGGTGCGCTGCTGCTTTGCGCCGGACCCGGACGCTGTGCCGAGGGCCCGTCACCTTCACCCTCCTCACATCACCCTCCTCACCGTCACCCTCCTCTGAGCCCAACGCTGCAGACTCTGGAAGGACAGAAACGATTTAACGTTTTGTTTTATATACAATAAAAGTTTAAAATCTATTCACCCTTCTCTGGTCTCGCGTCTGTGTCTCCCTCCTTTTCGGACACAATCCCCGTCAAAGTCACATCAAAATCAAACTTCCTCAAATACTCTAGCAATACATTAAATCCATGTTAGGAGCGGAAAGATGTCATTTACCTTCAGATCACCGTCCGCTCCGTCCAGCTGACGCCGTTGACTGCAGCAGCAATGTGTTGCCCCTCGCACTGCGTCTTTTTCTTCGTGATCCCGCTGCTGTGGCCACTAAATTAAATTATTGTCCGGGCCTCCACCTCCCAAACAAGTGTCTCTTTCTCCGTTTCTGAAAAGTTATGTTTCTACGCTTTTTTTCTGACCTGTCGCCGTGATTCACCACACGGAAACGATTGCATGCCGGCTCATTGATATAGTAAAATGAGGGCGTGTACAGGGCGGGATTCAGGTACGCACACTTGTAGGTGATCCTGTGATTTATAAAGGAAACATTGCGTACAGCTTGCGTGCGCACAGTTTTATAAATCTGATTTTTTTTTGGCGCACGCAAACTTTGGCTTTTTGCCGTACGTACACTTTTAGTAAGGATCCTACGCACAGTTTTATAAATGAGGGCCCTGGACTCTACATAGCATGACCCACTAACCCCCCCCCAAAAAAAAAATTGTATCTATAGCACTCTGATCATAGCACTGTTGCTCTTAAGGTACTACTTTACTCAGATGAGGACCGAACACTTGTTCTATTTTAAGCTCTTACTTTATTGGCAATGATATGTTGTGGTTTCTTTGTTTCCTTCTTTTGACAAATGTACTTATTGTAAGTCGCTTTGGACAAAAGCGTCTGCTAAATGACCTAAATGTAAATGTATGGTATCCCATTGGGCCCTGGAGCAGATACTGATCCAGCCCGCCGCACCACCCAATCTCAGAGAGCTTTGGTGGCGAAGCATCGAAGAGCACTGATGGTTCTTCTGGCTTTGGCACGTAGCCTAGTGGGCCCAGAGGCTCATTCCTTGCAGGATCGCTATATTGACCATGGATGTGGTCCTCCAGGTCTTCCAGGATTACTTATTGGGTTGTGTGATAATGGCCAGTTAATGTCAAACACGCACACGTTTCCAGTCATGTCCTTATGGGGTCATTTTATGTCACAAAAACACTCTCTTTAGTCTCTCCTTAATGGAAACAGGTAACATACTGTAACACACTCGTATTTTCTAGTCTCACCCATATGGGGCCCTTCCATGTGTACTACTAAAATGGGCCAATGTTCACATTGCTTTTCTGGATGCAGCTTTTTAGTCAGACCATGTCATATTTACATGTTACTGCCATCTCAGGAACATGTTTTGTTTTGGCGAACTTTTCTTAGCAGATACCACCATACATGAACTTTTCAAGTTAACAGATTTTTGCTGTTTTATCTGTGTTTAGGTGTTTGCTGTCCAAGGATTTTTGCTCGTTGATTATTCAGATAGTGATGAAACAGATGAGGACTGTGGAGAACAAAACTCCACATGGTGTAGCTCCGTAGCGCCGGGCTTGGACTCTACGTACTCTGGCCGGGTTGGATCGGGCCTTAATTTTCATGTCCACAGATTTTTGACACCTAATATGTTACAAAATTAGTTATTGACACGTGTTTTTTTTTTTTTTTAAGATTCAGATGAATCTTGTGGAATCAGATGAATCAAACTTTGATAGAGAAGATGAGTACATACCACGTCCCGTGGACAAAAGCACAGAAAGTGATAACAGTTTGGAATTAGCCCTGGAAGATAAAAAACAAACAAACAAAGGTGCATCTCGTGAGAGCAGAAGAAAGTCCAGTCAGAGCAAGCTTGATTTTAGCCAGAAGAGACCCTTTGAAACAACTCATGACCCCACACAAAAATGTCTGAATAGCAGAGTTGATGGGAATGAAAAGAAAATAGTGGCAACTGTCACGCCACGGTGAGGGGTGTCTCGTCATGGGTTTTTGTCTTGTGAATTTCCTGTTTTATTTTGAAAAGTAACTCTCCTCTCGTTTCAGGTCACTTGCCCTTCCTCATGTGTTTCCGGTCTGACGTCTCCCCTGATCCCTGATTGTTTCCACCTGTTGCCCATTATCCTAATGTGTCTTATAGTCCGCGTCTCCCTTTGTCCTGTGCTCGAGTATATCGTCCATCCATGTATTTCCAGCCCGTTTTTTCGTCCACAGCCCACGTCAAGAATCCCATGCGTTTGTATGATCTAGATTTCTCACTTTCCTCTAACAGAGTAATTTTTTTGTTGGAGTGTTTTGGTCAGCTCTAGAGAAGCTAGTTTTTTCTGTAGCCTTGTACTTAGCCCGTTGGAGTGTCTTTGCTTTGTACCTTTTTAGCTTAAGTGTAGCGCAGTTTACGTTTATAGCCTTGTGTTGTTCCTCAGTTGGAGTGATTTTCATTTTTTGTAAATTCCATAGTTAATCCACAGAGTAGAGTAGTCTCAGCCTTCTTCTTTGCCTCCCTTGGGAGTGAGTTTTCGTTATCATTTTCCCGTAAAGGTTCTTGTGTTTTGTGTTTGTTAGAGTATTGCACGGTTCTCAGTTTTTAGTCCAAGTGTATCATAGGCTGTTTACTTTCACTCTGTCAAGGGAGGACTGAAATAAAGATCTGCCTGAGCTGCTTAACCTCTGCATCTGCGTCCTCTCTCAGTCCAGGCCTAACAGCAACATATTCTAAAAAGCATGTGAGTGTTAGAATGCCCCTCGAAGAAGAACAGTTGTTGTATGTCAGTCCAGTTTTAAAGACGGCGGATAGATCTAGAAGCTATCACAAGAAACATGTCTTCTTTTATTGCAGAAAGTTTGTCCAGAAAATGTCAAGACACTTGTGGCGTAAACACTCAGATGAAACAGATGTTGCAAAAGCATTCAGTTTGCCAAAGAACTCAAAAGAGAGGAAACTGCAGTTAGACTTTATACGAAAATAAGGGGAACTTTGAGCACAACAGTGACGTTTTGGAGACACAAAAGGGAATTTGGAATTTGCACATTGTGTTCACTGCTATGGCTTGTTCTCAAGAAGAGCGATGTGGCGGCATTTTCGGGTATTCAGAGTGAGAGTACTAAACCAGGTAAAACTTGAGTTCAAGCTTTGTGTGCTTTCGCTGAACCTGCTCCACCTGGATTCAACAATGCTTATTGGAGGTTCTTAAGTGTTATGAATCAAGACATGATTGCAGTTGCTATTAAAGAAGACTGCTGGATTCTTGAGTATGGTTACACACTGTTCAAGAAGAACAAGAGGATAGTCAGTCAACACCAGTATATTCGGCAAAAATTGTGAGAGCTTGGCAGGCTTTTATTGGAAGAAAGAAAATTTACACATGTGAAGACCATTCAAGAACTCATAAAACTTGAACAGTACGGTCAGGTTGTCACTGTTGCAAAGAGCCTATCTGGATTCAGTGAGCAATCCATCTCTTGCTCGCAAGGTTGGACACAGCTTGCATTCTATGGCTATGTTTATCAAGTCTGAAGCCCTGAAAAAGAAGGATAAACAAGCTACTCAAGATGCTGAGGAGTTTACGCAGCCTTATCGAGAAAGTTGGAGAAAGTTGGACATTGCAAGCCAAGCATTAACTCAACTCGACCAGACCAAATGGAACCAACTGTTACTTTTCACACAAGATTTCCAAAAGCCTCATTGTCATCTAGCTGAGAAACAGCAGCAACTTTTGAACAATCTGCAAGAACATCACCATCAAACTGGAAGGAGCTTGCAAAAGTGACCCTGACACAAGTTGTACCAGGATGCTTTTGTCTGCGTACCTATCAAAGGACACATCAGACACATATGGTGACGTTAGCTTGGCCCTTACACCGCTTGAACAGAAGCTGTGCAAGCATTTTGTAAGGATTACAATTGTAGGAAAGAGAGGAAGAAAGGTTCCAGTTCTTTTAACTCCACTCATGAGAGAGTCACTTGATGCTCTAACCGAGAAGAGAGAAGAATGCGGGGTGCTGTGTGAAAAGGGATGTTTGCATTACCACACTCTGTCCATTACATAAAGGTTTCTGATTACATAATGCAGTTTGTGAAAGAATGTGATCACATCAAAAATCCTAAAGCATTAACATCAACAAAACTGATGAAACAAATTGCCACCCTCTCTACTGTATTGAACCTTAAGATCACAGAACTCGATCAGTTGGCAGACTTCCTCGGGCATAATATTGCTGTCCACCAAAAGCACTACCGCCTTCCGGAGGGCACCCTCCAGTTGGCTAAAATCAGCAAAGTGCTCCTGGCAATGGACCGGGATGCCTAGAAGAATACAAAGGAGCCTGGATGAAATTCAAGTTGACGTGAATGGCACTAAGTCTTATTATATTTTAAAGTTGCAATTTGTGACCAGTCACGGCAAAACCAGGAACAAGTAGACCTCGGGGCATTTTGAGTTTTTTACAGATTCTGAATAAAAAAGAAATTAGAGATCGAGTGATTAGTGGATTGGTGGAACAGGGTGTGATTACTCTGACTGAGCAGTTGGAGTCTGTGTCTCTTCCCGGTTCCTCAGCAGAAGCAGCGGGTGGCCCAAGCACTGAGACCCCCTCAGACTCTGGGAAAGTCTACAAAGCGGGTGAGTGAGGGAAGACCCCGTTTACTCTGCCTAAGTATGATCCTTCCCCACAGAGTAGTACTGGCAATACTGAGGCAAGGCTTAAAGTCCGTTTAGCTCGGATGCAACTGGAAGCTCATGAGCGGGAGACGCAATCCCAGCTTCAGCTCCAGTTGGAAATAAGAAAAGCTGAACTTCAGGCTGAGACTGAGAGGGCAGTGAGACTGAGACAACTTGAGCTTGAGGCTTCTGACACGGGACAGAGTGCTCTTAGAGGCTCAGGTATGTCACCACCTTCCACCATCTCCACCAGCTCCTGGTGGAGATGACAGTGTTTCCCGCAGGATTTTTTTCAGCAGCGGTGGTGTGGTCCCCGAACCCTCTAGGGGGGTCCGGGGGCATGCCCCCCCCCCCGGCCGGAATTTATTTATTTTATTTTTTTACATTGGAATGCATGAATCTGGTGCACTTTGAGAGGAGAATATGCACTTAAATCCTATTCAAACAGTCCTGTGTATTACTGTAGATGGGATTATTGGTGTTGTAACTTTGCCTTTTGTGTCTTTTTTCCCTGCATTTATGCTAATGACCACATGCTTACAGGCGATTAGCATAAATCCCTAACTAAAATACGCGATGAAAACGGATTTTATATGGCAATAAAGAACAACATCGGATCTAACAGTATGGATTCATTTTTCAAAGTTCCCGAAAATACCTAGGCTATAAATTCCTGACTGGATATAAGCTCCTGTAAAGGCTATGAGTGATCCCAAAAAGAGCGACAACACGCACACACACACATAGGCCTACACACACACACACAATACTAGAGGAAAAACGGCACGGAGGTTGCGGTTTATAGATACAATAAAATGATTGGGCTCAGAGGGTTTTTAACACTGGTGGTCATGTAGCGACACATTTAAGCAACTTACTTTCTCTCTCTCTCTCTCTCTGTCTGTCTCTCTCTCTCTCTCTCTCTCTGTCTGTCTCTCTTTCCTTCTTTCTTCGATCTTCCGCTTCACTCGCTACTGCTAGAATCAATGTAACTTTGCAACCGTGTAGGGTAGCCTACTGCCAACAACTGCCACACTCGCTGTGTATTTTTCTTCTTTGATGTTGGTTACGTGACGATGTGCCGCGTGCTGCGCAATTGACGTTACGCGCTGTACATTTTCTAAAAGGAGCTACATTTTTTTTTTTTTTTAAGGATTTTTATTGCAGCGGCGGAGAAAATTCAGCAACACTGGATGAAGTTGACTCCTATTTCAATGTGTTTGAGAGGATAGCGGTTGCTTTACAATGGCCACCTGAAGTATGGACGCTTCTGCTTCAGTGTAAAATGCACGGTAAAGCTCAGGATGCTATGGCTGCACTCCCTGTTGAATATAGTTTAGATTATGAAACTGTCAAGACAGCGATCTTACGAGCATATGAACTTGTGCCTGAAGCGTACCGACAGAAATTTCGAGGTCACAAGAAAACTTCTGCTCAGACCCATGTTGAGTTTGCCCGTGAGAAGGGAACTCTATTTGATAAATGGTGTGCAATGTGTAAAATTAGTGATTTCAATGCATTGAGAGAGTTGATCCTGGTAGAAGACTTTAAGAAGTGTTTGTCTGAGCGTATTGTTGTGTACCTGAATGAACAGAAAGTGAGCACACTTTCCACTGCCGCTGTGCTGGCTGATGAGTATGTTTTAACCCATAAATCTGCTTTTTCTCCTATCTCTGTTGCCCCGCGTCCCTCCTCTCCTCCCAGACCCTCTAAACCACGTGGGCCGAAAGAGGAAAGGGAATGTTACTACTGTCATCAGGTTGGTCACGTCATTGCCAATACCCTATATGCCGCGGACTTCCGTTCGGATGCTTCCGGACTTTTCAGCCAGTAGCACAACTTCCGGTTTACGTTGACGTTAACTTTAGCCAGAGCCCGTTTTCTCTGCTATGGCGTTTTTCACGAGATCACTGCAGGACCTGCCGAGGATAACGGTAAACGATGTTCACCGAATCATCCAGGCCACATCAAAGACACCAACGGCAAAAAGAGATAAAGGATTTAAACTGTATGTGGCCAGCTATATACACAACTACGAAGGTAAGTTAACAAGCCACTGTTTTGAGTTTATCAAACGACGATAGAAGCTACACTCATTGGCTTTTTACTAGCCAAAGTTAGCACAGTGAAGAAGTAGTGTTAACAACGTAAGCAGAGTGATAGGTTAATGTCGTGAATCATTTGTGTTTCTGAAAATGCGATACCCTAACCTCAATGTTAATCACAGTTGCAAACAAGGAGTCAGGAGGAGAGGTCACGGTTAGGTCGGAGTGCTTCCGATCTATGAGGAAAAGCCAGAAGCCTCACTGTCTGAGTGTAAGGGAAAGTCAGCCTGCAGGTTCAGTTCAGTTCAGTTCAGTTCAGTTCAGGTTCAAAAGAAACAGGTTCCTGTTTGTCAAAATCATGTTTCTGTGAGTTATATCATTGCTGTGAATTAGATACAGATAAAACACAATCATTGCACTATATTAATCATATGGTACCTGAGATATCATGTGATATGAATACAGGTTGTACCAGAAAGAATGTAAAATGAATGACTCCCACAGAAGCAAGATTTTGTTAGAAGTTATCGTTACTTATTCTGCACTGCTATTTTAAAATGAGTAAAATGAGATTAATCCTGATCAATCCTATTACATTTGACATGGTCAACTCTAGGCTAAATTGTATCAATCCCTGTATCATTTACATATTTAAAAGTTCACTAACAAAGTTTCACTAACAAAATGTAGTGTGTGAAAGGCTGTCTGTTTTTAATTGCAGTTTTAGCTGGTACATTTTTTCTAACAAATATTTGGGTTTGTAACAGATTGTGCTAAGGGATTCTAAGCTGGTGGTGTTGGAGAGATGCCAGTGTACCTGTGTGGCAGGTACAGCTTTGTGCTGTCAGGTGGCAGCTCTACTGTACCAGACGGCGCACTACTCCCAGCTGAGGCTTACATCAGTTCCCCCAGTGTTCAGCTGCACAGAAACTGAACAAAAGTGGCACAAACCAAGGACCATGGTAGCAAGCCTTTTAATGACTTTCATGACTGTCATTAAGTATGGATATCTCTTGAATGTTTCTCAAACATGTTTGTATTTTGATGCAGGGTATTAAACCTGGTCCAGTTAATGACATGGTCATCATATCAGCCAGACCAAGAGAGAGGAGGCTTGCAGAAGGAATAAGGTATGTGTTAGTATGATGTTATGACTATATATTATATACTAAGTATAGTATAATAATAATATAATTATATATTATATATATATATATATATATATATATATATATATATATATATATATATATATATATATAGTATATATACTATATAGTATAATAGTTAGTTATATACTATATACTAAGTATGAAGTATGTGTTTCTACTACTACTATTACTTCTTAATTACAACACATTTGTTTGTCTTTTTTTCCACAGAAGCAACTTGTATAAAGGAGTGAGCTGCCCTCTGCCAGACATCTCCACATTAAAAGTTCAGGCGCTATCCAGCAATGTTCCTCTGGTTGAGTCCATGTTCGGTCCGGTGCAGGAGGGAAGTGTGCTGTCCTATCAGCTACCAATAAGGACAGTCCCCAGTACCCGTCCGCACACAGATGCCCCTTCTCCCCCACAGCTGCCACTGTCATATTACAGACTCGGACCCTCTACCTGTTCATTTGTACTTTCTGAACACCAGCACCATCATTTGGTATCCCTCGTGACATCTTTTGAGACAGCACACCAAATTGAAAAGAGCACACGAGAGCAGAGTTCCTGCGTTGAGTGGCACCAACTGAGGAGGTGCCGCATCACATCTACTAAATTTAGAGAAGTTTGCCACACCAGGGCGGAAAGCTCTGCTGAGAACCTTGCAAAAAGGCTTCTGGGATCGTGTCATCAGACTGCTGACATGCGGCGGGGTCTTGCCTTGGAGCCTGTAGCACTAGAGGAGTACTGCAAGGTAAGGGAGGTCAACCACTACCCATGTGGGTTCCTGATCCACCCTGAGGCACCATGGATGGGGTCAACACCTGATGGGATAGTGTATGATCCTGTGGGGCAGCCAGTGTTTGGCCTATTAGAAATTAAATGCCCAAACGTAGCTAGCTATGTGGACTGCCCTTACATTAGGATAAAGGATGGGACACAAACACTGAGACAATCCTATCCTTATTACTGGCAGGTCCAGGGACAAATGTTGGTTTCTGGGTGTGACTGGTGTGACTTTGTCATTTACACAGCAGATGACATGTTTATCCAGAGAATTCCCCGTGACATGGAAGTCATACAAACCATTAAAGAAAAAGTTGACTATTTCTTTTTTTATTTCTACCTCAATGCCTTTTTGGCAAACTAATGAATTGATCGCAGTGTAAATGTTTTTGAAGCTACTGTGTAGGAAATAAATTTCAACCTCATCAGTGAAATGTTGCTGCATTGTGTTTTTGTTTGTGATGTAATGTTTAGGGTCAATGAGTAATAAATTACTTGGATCTAAGCATTTCAGTGTTTTGTATGGCTTAAGTTTTAAAAGGTAAGAGACAGTAATTAAAAATGAGACCAAACAAAAGAAGATTGACCAAAGAAGTATTTTAATAAGGTAGCAAAAGGTGTATACAAACAAATATAACAATATTTAAACAAATATACACTCAACTCTATAAACTGATAAGATTAAGGAATTGAAAGGGGTTATAAAAAGGATTCTTGAACAAAATTAAGATTTTTAAATGTACATGTTAGAAAGACCTCAGACCTCAGGCTTCTTTGCCCAAGCCTTTACCAGTGGCCCATTTTCATAGTTGGTAAGCAGACAAGCCACTGTGTAGAGTTGGTTAATGCTCCCAAAAACCCGTAGGGGAATCACTGAATCAAAGAACTTGTGCTCCTTGACCCGGCGAATGGAGCGTTCAACATGCACCCTTAAACGGGCTATGGCCTGTGTCTCCGTAACCTCAGAGGCAGACATCTGAGACCTGCCAGAGAGGAAGGGTGGCCTGTAGACCTTGCAAGGCACAATGTCATTGATGAGGAAGCCCCTGTCTACCATGACAGCCATCTCAGGTTTGAGCAGACTGAGGACACCAGACTCACGGGTAATCTGTTTGTCGCTGATAGACCCAGCAAACAGCGCGGAGACGAATGTCACTGGCCCATGTGGTGCGATCCCAATGAGCCCCTTCAGAGTGCAGTGGGACTTGTAGGAGGAAAATACCTCACTCTGGAGGAGAGGGGAAGATGGGCATTGACACCGCAGCTCAGTGCAGTCAAGGATGACTGTGGTGTCAGGGTAGTCCTTAAAGTCTGCAGGCAGATTTCTCTGTATCTCGTCTTCGGGTATCCAGATCCTCACTGAGCCGAGTACTGTGAACAGGAAGTTGCTCCAGGTTGTTATAATTCTGCTGACCGTGGACTGATGGATACTGTACCGGTCAGCAAGGTCCCGTTGCTTGGACCCAAGGGCAAGGTAATTCAAAAATAAGAAAAACTCGTCAATGGGCTGCAGGGAATGGGAAGCGTTTGACTCTGTGAGAGCTCCTCTCTGTGCTTGTCGAACACTGACCATGGATGGTAGAGAGTTTGCAATCAAGCCCCAGAAACGCATCAGTAGATCATATGATGCAAACCTAAAGAAATATACATAAGGAATACAGATACAGATAAAAAACTGTTCATAATTAACTACACAAAATGTACACAAATAACTTTAATTAAATGTACCTGGGTGGCGGTGTTACTATTACACCACAAGAGTTTTTCTGACAGAACACACATACTGCAATCCCCTACATACAGTGTGCTCCTGACTCATTGCTTACAATCGTCACATCAGTGGTGTAGTCTACGTGATAAGTATACCCACTTAAAAAGCATCACCACCTCAGTATTCCCACTTAAAATAGGCAAGGATATGTATTATTTGGGGTTCATCACAGTATACCCACTACAGCTAACTACTACATCACAGTATACCTACTACAGCTAACACTACAGCACAACATGATCGTACTTTACAATCTCCAACACACACACACACACACACACACAGGCTCAGCCTACATATCTAGAGTAGACTTACCTTGTAAAGAACCTGATATCCTTGTCCGAGGCCGCAAAACGGTGAATGCCAAACCGTTGCCTCAGTGTAACGCCCTCGATCTGTTGGCGTAACAGGCGAATTTCCTCCCGGAGAGACGTATTTTCCTCCAACACCAAATCAACGACTGCAGCTTCAGGTTTCGACGCGTAGTCGTGTTGCATGAGGACGTCGAATGCTACGTGATCCGGTGTGTCCTCCCGGTCATCCTCTGGCGGCGGTCTTTCCCTTCTCTCCCAAACTCCTGGTCTTGTAGGTGGAAGGGAGAAGTTGTTCCACTCAAATAATACAGGAACAGAGCCCCTTTTCAACAGCCGTCGACCTGTTTCTGCTGCTGGTTCACGGATGTCTTCAGTTTTGAAGTGCCGGCTACACACCCGGGTGTGAGACGTTACACTAAATTTGTCCCTGCGGATAGCGACAATCCACTTACGCCTCAGCTCCTCATCGGCCGGAAAAGTAAAAAAACTAAGTACAGAATTGTACTTTGCAGATGCCTGGCACTGTGGTACACAGCAGTGTTCCGCAGTTGTACCAGACACTTTCTGGTATTTAAAAGTTGACTTTTTCATGTCTTGTCAACTAACATTAGCGTAGCAGCTACCTACCAAAACAAATAGACGCCTATGCTCCCGGAAGCAATCGCGGTGGCTGACATTTCAGCGGAAGTACGTCACAATAGCCTTTGGCATAAAGCGAATTGCTTGACACTAAAACGGAGAGAGCAGTCCTCCTGCTCTTCTCCAGCCAAAGGGGTAGGACTGATTAAAGCAGATCGGGGTTTGAACATTGACTCATCTGATCAGAAACTTGATGACTGCTTTAAGCCATTTGTGTTTGATGCCTTTGTGTCACTGACTGGTGCGTCAGCTGATGAACACCCCATACGGGCTTTGAGAGATACAGCATGCTCTCAATCTGTTATTCTGGTGTCAGCTCTGCCTTTTTCCGATAACTCTGCTTGACATTACAGCTCGGTACTTAGAGGAGTTGAAATGGGTTACGTGCCACGGCCAGTGCACCGCGTCCACATTCAGTCCTCCCTTGTTACTGGATTCTTCCCAGTAGCGGTTTGTACTGAACTGCCAATCCCCGGTATCGTACTCCTGATGGGGAACGATATTGCAGGAGGTAAGGTAACCCCCACACTAGAGGTCCTAGATCATCCCCAGAGTGATGAGACCCCGACATCAGGTCAGACACCCACAAATATATTTCCAGCCTGCGCTGTAACTCGCGCTCGCTCCCGTGAAATTAACCCAGGTGACCATGAAGTTTTGTTGTCTGACAGTTTATTCATGTCAGTTCTTTCAGGTGACAAAGAGAAGACGAAAGAGGCGGAGAGCTCCTTATTGCCTGTTCAGGATGAGTCTGCTGACCAAAGGCCCCCGACTGGCTTGAAACTGCCGTTAGGTGGAGGGGCGATATTTCCAGCCAACCGAGCGCGTTTGAGTCAGATGCAGAAAGCAGACCCGACACTTCAAAAGTGTTTTGCCAAGGTGGTGACTAATGACAAGGCAAGGGATGAAAAAGTAACATATATTATGGATGGTGAGATGCTGTTACGTAAATGGTCGTCCTGTGTAACTGGTGACTCTGATTGTGATTCTGTTAACCAGATAGTTGTTCCCGCAGGATGTCGCCAGCATGTGATGTCAGTGGCTCATGAGAGTAAGTGGGCAGGACATTTGGGCATAACCAAAACCTATCAAGCCATCCTCCGACATTTCTATTGGCCAGGTCTAAAGTTTGACATTGCTAAACATTGCCGTGCTTGCCATGTGTGTCAGGTTGTCGGGAAACCTAACCAGATTGTACCTCCTGCGCCATTACGCCCCATTCCTGTGATAGGAGAGCCATTCGAGCGAGTGATTATTGATTGTGTTGGCCCTCTACCTCAAACTAAAAGTGGAAACCAGTATTTACTAACTATTATGTGCGCTGCCACTCGTTACCCCGAGGCTATCCCGCTCCATTCGATAACCGCTAGTGCCATAGTGAAGGTTTTGCTGAAGTTTTTCTACCTTTGGATTACCGCGGGTGATCCAGACCGACCAGGGCTCTAATTTTAAGTCTGGCCTCTTCAGACAGGTACTCAAGAACCTAAGTGTACATCACATACGCTTCCTCCGCATACCACCCCCAGTCGCAAGGAGCTTTAGAGCGCTGGCATCAGACGCTTAAGTCGATGCTTAGGAAGTACTGTGTGGAGACTGAGAAACAGTGGGATGAGGGAGTCGCTTTTGTCTTGTTTGCTGCTCGTGACGCCGTGCAGGAATCGATTGGCTTTAGTCCTGCACAGCTCGTTTTCGGCCACACACCCCGTGGGCCGCTTAAGGCACTGCACGACCAGTTTTTGTCCTGTGAGTCTGAGCCCAAAACGCATGCGTTGGACTACGTCACCAAGTTCCGTGAGCGCCTTCAACGAGTTAACGCCCTTGCTAAAGCCACCCTTAGTGAGTCACTGTCCGTCATGAAGCGCTATTACGATCGTTCCACTATATCGCGCACGTTTGATGTAGGCGATAAAGTTTTACTGTTGCTACCCACCACCAGCTCTGTTTTTGCAGCTAAATTCTCTGGCCCGTATGTTGTTAAAGAGCATCTTAGCGACACTGATTATGTTCTCTGTACTCCGGACCGAAGGCGTAAGACTAGAGTCTGTCACATAAACCTATTGAAACGCTACCAGTCCGGTGAGGATGACGGCTCGGCTGTCCCCTCGCCCTTGGTAGCCAAACAGTCAGGTGCTAAAGCTGCAGCCATCATTGTGACAGAGTCTGTGTGTGCTTCCCAAGGAGATGATCCACAGATACGCGCCCCTACACACCATCCAGTCCGCCTCTCAAATTGAAAGATGCTGGCAAACCTGTCATGCTGTTTGCGGCATTTAACGCTGAACAACAACGTGATCTGGAGGTACTCATTGGCCAGCACTATTGTCTCTTCAGCGATGTTCCAACACGCACTTCTGTCTTGAAGCATGATATAGAAGTAACTGATGCGCGCCCCATAAAACAGCATGCTTACCGTGCCAATCAGGCTAAACGGCAGGTGATGAAACAGGAGGTAGAGTATCTCCGGCAAAATGACTTGGCCTCTACTAGCTCCAGTCCGTGGAGTTCGCCATGTTTGCTAGAAGCTAAGCCCGATGGCTCCCCCAGATTCATCACAGATTTCCGCAAAGTAAATGCCGTTACTGTTCGAGATTCGTATCCTCTCCCTCGCATGGAGGATTGTATTGATAACCTGGGCGCGGCAAATTTTGTTACCAAATTAGATCTGCTAAAAGGCTATTGGCAGGTACCATTAACTGACCGTGCCAGAGAGATTTCTGCGTTTGTCAACCCCAATCATTTCTGTCAGTACAATGTGTACAAATCCGACAACGAACAAAAAGTGATACTCTTGAGTGTCGCGACTGTTGCTGCTGGATGTGTAAACACCAGTAACCTCTTCCACCACTCAAAGTTAAAACATGCGAAGCAGTATTATGAAAGCCAAAAGATCTGTGGCGCACCCACCGCATCAAAAACAAAAGTTGCAGCAGCTCCTCTCGACCGTCTTCATCATCTGCGCTCCACAGCTGCACCGGATTCCCCGTCCAACACCAGAACGGCAAGACACCAGGACCTCGCCCGCTGCTCCGACCAGCTGCAGCCCCAACTCCGGCTCCATCTTGCAGTTGCGTCTCTCCACGGACACGGACAACAGGCTGCTGCACGATAACAGGCACGAGCTGCTCTAGCCTATTTTTTTTAAAGATTTTTTCAGGCATAGACGCATTTTATTAGTAGTGTATAGATATGAAAAACAGGAGAGAGAGAGAGAGGGAGATGTTTTGGTCCGAGAGGTCCAAGTTTCAGCTGTGTTAATTCAGTAAGGCTGAGTTTCCGTTACGCGTGCCATCCGCCTTTGATCTGACGTCAGATGTGACAGGACAATCTATAGATATAAATTCACGTGTTGATTCAATTAGTTGCATTAAATAGTGTTTGTTGTGATTATTTATTGCATTTAAATTTGCCTGGAACTGTGGAAACCTGCCTGTGAGGTCTTGGTGACATGTGCGCACTGCGTGCCGGTCAGCCAAACTGCCACTCCGCCAGCTGTAATTCGACTTGCGCAAAGAGTAGACTAGGTTGGAGCTGTCGGGCTTTCGGCGCAGTCTCGACGAGGCTTTTTGCCACGAAACTTCCGCTGCACCAAGCTGAATCTGTGACGCCTCCCCCTGCTGCGCCGCCACACCCATCTTGGCGCAGGCGATCCACCAAACTGCCAAACTGACCGTGCGCAAGGCTGGGCTGGTCGAAACTTGCATTACGCCGGCTCCGCCACCCTGCGCTGCGCCACGAAACTAGGGCCCCTAGTCTCCACCATTCAGTAAGTGACTAAAACTGGATTTTTGTAAGTACATTAACATTTACATTTAGGTCATTTAGCAGATGCTTTTTTCCAAAGCGACTTACAATAAGTACACCACTGAGGCGCCAGAACAGAGAAGAGCCTGGACATTGCTGAGCAACATTTGTTTGATTTCTGGTGGTACCAGCCGGCCAGCTGAAGTAGAGGAGCGAAGTGCTCGCTTCGGGGCGTGTGGTTTGACCAGTGTTTGAAGGTAGATGGGTGTCGTTCCATTGATGGCCCTGAAGGCCAGTGCCATCGTCTTGAATTGGATGCGTGCTGCAACAGGGAGCCAGTGGAGGTCACGGAGGAGGGGGGGTCACATGGGAGAATTTGGGTAGATTGAAGATAAGGCGTGCTGCAGCGTTCTGGATAGCTGCAATGGTTTAGTCGCAGAGGCCGGGAGTCCGGCCAGGAGAGAGTTGCAGTAGTCAAGGCAGGAGATAACCAGTGCTTGGACCAGGAGTTGCGTTGCATCCTTTGTGAGGAAGGTCCGAATCCTGCAGATATTGTCGAGGGCAAATCTGCAGGATCGGGCCACAGCAGTGATGTTGGGGGTGCAGGATAGTTGGTCATCGAGGATTACCCCCAGGTTCCTCGCAGTTGAGGAAGCCGATGCCCTCGACAGTGACCGACAGGTCCATGCGAGGGCAGTCTTTCCCTGGGATGAAGAGGAGTTCGGTTTTATTCAGGTTAAGCTTGAGATGATGTGCAGTTGTCCAGACAGAGATGTCAGCCAGACAGTCCGAGATGCGAGTTGCAATGTGAGTGTCAGAGGTTGGGGGAAAAGAGAGGAACAGCTGGGTGTCATCTGCGTAGCAATGGTAGGAGAATCCATGCGATGTAATAACAGAACCTAGTGATCTGGTGTATAGTGAGAACAGAAGCGGTCCTAATACTGAGCCTTGAGGGACACCCGTGTCCAGAGAACAGGGTTTGGACATAGAGCCATTCCATGTGACCTGAAAAGTGCGATTTGTCAGGTATGATGTAAACCAGGTGAGAGCAGAGTCAGTTATGCCAAGTTCAGCCAGGGTGGAGAGGAGGATTTAGTGGTTGACCAAATTCTAAGTAATAGAATTATATGCAGGTAATTTGCAAATGTAAAATTTTAACCTTCCTCTCCGTGAACCATCACCTTACCGTGGTGGAGAGGTTGAGTGCCGCTGTGTTGGAGTTTACCCCAGTGTATGAGAGGGTCCCTACGCCTGTGGGTTATGGGGGGGGGGGGAGACTGGTGTTTGTGCAAATGAAACAGACAGCAGTTCGGAGTATTCGGCCTTCTTGGAGACCCTGAATTGAGTCCTGCATGGGGCTCCAGTAGGGGACTCCATAGTTATGCTTGGAGACTTCAACGCGCACATGGGCAACGATAGAGATACCTGGAGCAGCGTGATTGGGAGGAATGGCCTCCCTGATTTAAATCCAAGTGGTCGTTTATGAATTGGACTTCTGTGCTAGTCATGGACTCTCCATAACAAACACGATGTTCGAACATAAATATGCTCATAAGTGTACGTGGTATCAGAGCACCCTAGGCCGAAGGTCGATGATCGATTTTGTGATTGTTTCATCTGATCTGAGGCCGCATGTTTTGGACAGCGCTGTCAAAGGATCACCATCTGGTGGTGAGTTGGATCAGAGGGTGGGGGAAACCTTTGGACAGACCTGGTGGACACCGGTGATCAGGGAAGCCGTCCGACTGAAGAAGGATTTATTCTGGAGGCGTTTGCAAGGTATCGACAGGCCCGAAGGGCTGCAGCCTCTGCCGCGAGGGAGGCAAAGCAGCGGGTGTGGGAGGAGTTCGGAGTAGCCATGGAGAAGAACTTTCAGTCGGCACCAAGGTGCTTCTGGAAAACCGTCCAGCACCTCAGAAGGGGGAAACGGGGAACCATCCAAACTGTATACAGTGGGGATGGGACACTGTTGACCTCAACTGAGGAGGTAATCGGGTGGTGGAAGGAGCACTTTGTGGAACCCTGGATCTGACAGACATCTCTACTCTACACTCTACGGTAGAGGCAGAGTTGGAAGCTGATGGTTGATCATTGTCAATTTCCCTGGTGGAAGTCACTGAGGTAGTCAAACAACTCCTCAGGGGCAAAGCCCTGGGGATGGATGAGATCCATCAAGAAATGCTGAAGGCTTTGGTGGTAAAGGGGCTGCCTTGGATGACACGTCTCTTCAACATTGCGTGGAAGTCAGGGACAGTGCTTAAGGAGTGGCAGACTGGGGTGGTGGTCTCCCTGTTCAAAAAGGGGGACCAGAGAGTGTGTACCACTTACAGGAGTATCACACTACTCAGCCTCCCTGGTAAAGTCTACTCCAAGGTCCTGGCTGTGGAACAAGGTCTTTACTCTCGCGAGGATCCTGGAAGGGGCCTTGGCATATGCCCATCCAGTCTACATGTGTTTGAGGGACTTGGAGAAGGCGTATGGCCGGGTCCCCTGGGATATTTTGTGGGAGGTGCTGTGGGAGTGTGGGGTGAGGGGGTCACTTCCTAGGGCCATCCAATCTCTGTACTCCCAAAGCAAGAGCTTTGGGGTACTTGGCAGTAATTCAAACTTGTTTCCAGTGGGGGTTGGCCTCCGCCAGGGATGCGCTTTATCACCAATCATGTTTGTGATATTCATGGACAGGATATCGAGGCATAGTCGGGGGGAGGAGGGTTTGCAGTTTGGTGTGCTGCGGATTGCATCGCATCATCGGTCTGTGACATCCAGCACTCACTGGATCGATTTGCAGTGGAATGTGAAGCGGTCAGGATGAGGATCAGAACCTCTAAATCTGAGGCCATGGTGCTCAGCAGGACACCGGTGGATTGCCTGCTCTGGGTAGGGAATGAATCCTTACCCCAAGTGAAGGAGTTCAAGTACCTTGGGGTTTTGTTCGCGAGTGAGGGGACAATGGAACATGAGATTGGCAGGAAAATCAGATCAGCAGGGGCGGTATTCCATTCACTGTACCGCACCATTGAATGAAAAGAGAGCTGAGCCGGAAGGCAAAGCTGTCGATCTACCGGTCAATCTTCGTTCCTACCCTCACCTATGGTCATGAGGAATGGGTCATGACCGAAAGAACTAGATCGCAGGTACACACTGTCCTGTGACCGCCATCCAACGATTCAGCCAGACTTTTTTCTGTTGTTCTGGTTTTTTTTTGTTTGTTTGTTTTTGTTTGCCAGTGCCATACAGCCCCAATGTTTGGGGATATGTGGTATTTTACATATTTGAAAAGAAACTATTGTACTGTCACTTTCATAGAATTGGCTTCTTTATTTTATAAAATATCTACAACAAATATTAACCGTAGAATCAAATCGTATCGTTCTTACACTGTATGGAATCGATTCGAATCGAATTGGTCTGTAATAAAAGGATATCGTTTTTGAATCGAATCATAACCTGTGTATCTAGATGCATATCGAATCGTGCAATGTGCAACCCTACTATTTATCCATCTATCTATCTATCTATCTATCTATCTATCTATCTATCTATCTATCTACGACTTGGTTCGGTAAAATATGCGTAATACCGTACATTAATGTTCAGAAGCGTTTACTTTCATTTTCCATTTTGCGCAGTTAGTGGCATCGGAGCTGCGTTTGCTTTTCAGAGTGAGCAGATCACAGCGCTGCAAATTGTCAATAAAATCAAAATGTAATCTCTTTCTGTCTACTTAGGTAGGTAAGCTGCTGTGAAACGTTGGCCACCAGAGGAAATTGCTGCAATAGAAAAACATCTGAAGAGGTTCATTGTGAGACAAGATGTTCCAGGTAAAGTGGACTGTGAGCGCTGCATTTCTGCAGAACCGCAAGCGCTCCAAAAAAAAGACACTGGAAAGCAGTCAAATATTTTATCAAAAGTAGAATAACTTACAATGAAAGCAGTTCACTGATCAGGTATGGACAGACGTTTTCAGTTTGCCTCCAACACTGCTTTGTTCAAGGTGGAAATGTGCTGTGGTTAAAACTGACTTGTTGGCTAAAAAAATACATGCTCCTCCAGGATAACTTATTGAAAGCATTTTATTTTATTTATTTATATTTATATGCTAAGATAAGTGCTGGTGCTGAAGATCATTATTTGATTACCATGCTACTACCCTGTCTTCCTGTTCAGGATCTTTTGTTAAGATGATAGCACATACAGTAGTTAATGAGCTAAAAGGGCATGTGAATTTGCAGGTGTAAAGGGAAAAGAGATGGAATGAAGGAAGAAGAGAATTTAATTTGAAATATAGATCCTTAATGCAGTCAGTGTCTATATGCAGTCGAAACAACATCACATACAAGTCACCACAGATATTGGTGATGACTGTGTCTACAATGTCATTTTACCTGTGCGTTAGTCTCATCTGGCTTTGAGTCCTTGTGGAACATCTGATGTACAGGGCTGGTCTCTGTCTCTACTGCTGCTGCAGGAGTCTGAGTGTCTTTCACCTGAAATTTAGATACCAGACAAGAAGACCCTTAGAAACGACAGGAATCATAACTGTATGTGGACACATTCACAGGCTAATAAAGGTTACCTAATGGTAAAACAGTTTCTGAAACAGGACAGTATTTCTGAGGTATTAGCAACTGACATAACCCATTACAGGGGTTTGCAGTGGGTCACATTCTAAATATTTCTTTAAAACATGCAACAACTCAGACAGTGTACAATAACAAATGTTAAAATCCTAGTCGAGATTATGCCGGATGTTGGACAGTGCCATAAATACAGTTTTAGTGAGAACTAGGGATGTAACGATATACTCAACTCACGATTCGATATGGTTCACGATTTTTTGTTCACGATACGATTTTCCCACAATTTTTTTTTTAATCAAAATGAGCTACTGACAAATTATGACCACATAAAATTATCTTTTATTTGTCGGAAAACAATCTTAGAGGTGCTTTCTTTACAGAAATTTACAGAAACTGTAACACAGTTTTTGTCCTGTTATAAAAAGTGCAACTTAAATGGTCATGGTGTAATTGGTGTAATTCAATATCTTAAATAAGAAAAGAATATACAATATTGACCAAAAAAAAGAGGTCCTTTCTTTACAGAAACACTGTTAAACACTATTTTTGTGTCTCATAAAAAAAGTGCAACTGAAGTAGTTATTCACTTAAATAACAAAGAATAACTGGATTTTTAAAAACAAATCCCACATCGAAATAATAATATCAAAACATAAAATCTCTTCAAATAAACTAAGACTAGCTTGTGTTCATCAGTTAGCACGGTGGTGACTGTCTGGTTTGAGAAGTTTCATGATGTCCTTGGCATCACAGATGTCCAAGTTGTCCAGTGTGTCGATTTCACGGGCATTACGACGCAGTTCTGGGCTAAGCAGAGCAGCAGCCACAGCCGGTTGCAGGTTGAGATATCGTTCCAACATGTCCAGGCTGCTATTCCAGCGTGTGGTAACGTCCACAATTAGCTTGTGCTTGTCCGCCGGGCAGAGCAGTAGTTTTTGCTTCGCAGCCAACACAGCAGTGGCTGTCGGGCTCCTGTGGAAAAAGTTCACAATCCGCCGGATCCGACCCAGCAAGCGCGCAACGCGCGGCACACTCAAACTAGCCTGAGTGGCTAATTTAAAGTGTGGGCGAAACACTTGATGTGCGGTGCCAGCCCGGCTTCCCTCACTGCCACATCCATGTTTCTCGCATTGTCGGCGACTACAGCGATACCTTGTTGTTGCCTTCCCAGCTGCCATTCTGCCACCGCCTCCTTTAGCACTTCAGCTATGTTAGCCCCAGTATGTGACTCCAAAAGAGGTCGCGTCTGAAGCCACTTGGTGCATCCTCTATTTCAAAGTTGTTGCCTACCGTCGCCATGTCTTTCCTTGTTCTTTGCCCCGTACCTACGTAGTGACGTAAGTTAGGTGACTTGACGTCAAACAAATGAATCTCCAACTAGTGCCTTTTTTTTTAAGATAACGTAACCTATTTCTACAAATAGCATTCGCAATAAATTTTTTCTGTCAACCGGTGCGCATCGTCACGCATTTGTACCGATTTTTAATCGTGTCACGATGCATCGTTACATCCCTAGTGAGAACCACACGGAAGGGCCCCATATAGGTCAGACTAGAAACATATGAGTATGTTACAGTATGTTACTGTGTTACTGAGGGTCTTCCATCTGGATTTCAATTGAACAAGAACTAATGTTTAATCATATCACACGGATCAAAGATCACATGCATTTCCATAGATGCACTCTGAGTATACACTGGAAACGTGCTTAATATTGAACAAAATTGCTTTTACAAGATGGCACATTTTTACACTTTAATTTGTCAAAAAAAATCTCCATGCTTAAAGTGATGGTTCGGAGTGAAATGCACCCTAGGTCATTTCCACCATGACATCCAGCCAAATACCCCCTCAGAAGCATTTTTAGTGATGGTCAACATTGGTCAAGATAGGGCTATCAGCCGAATGGCTTAGTACTGGCGCGATGGTACATCTTGTATATCTCATAAATTACCCCACAAATAATGCATGGAATGTTACCAAACTTCTGCAGTAAAACACATAGGGTCTGTACCAGTGGTGGACAGTAACGGAGTAAATTTACTTAAGTACTATACTTAAGTACATATCCAGAGGATTAGTACTTTACTTGAGTATTAGATTTCTTTGGTACTTATTACTCTTACTTGAATACATTTCCAAGACAAATACTTTTACTTTTACTCAAGTTAATTTCTAGAAAGGCTGAAAAGTACTCGTTACTTTCAGGTCTGCTCTTTTTTTTTCTTTCTTTTTTTTAAGTACTATTGGACACAAGTTGCGTTTGTCAAAGAAGGAAACCTATCACAGTGCACGCTCTCCACTGGAATCTACGTAAAAGCGGAAATACGTAATCCCTCCCCATAAGGATACCGCCAAAGAAGCCATGCTCTCGACTTTGTTTGTCAACACAAAACTGCGACAATGGCTGAGTCTCAGACTGAGTGTGATAATGATCCGGAGGAACTTTCAGAAAATCTTTGGCCTTATCTGGACTCCATGTTCGAGTTTTACAGAGTAAAAAACATGGACACAGACAAACAGTCATATATTTTCAAATGTGTATTGTGTTTGCCGAAGGAAAACTACATCTCTGCTTTCAACAACTCGTCCAACTTAAAGAAACACGTTGACGTAAGTTAATCAGACTTTCACCATGTTTTTTTTCTATTTGATGCAGCATCGAACATAGCTACGACAGTGCAGTTTCCTTGGCAATATTACACCGTAAGATACATTATGTTAATCTAGTCAAACTGGTTAAAGGTATATGTATTGTATTATATTTAACTTATGTTGTGTGACTGTATAGCGCATAGCAGTGGTTGGTATTTACTGGTGGTGCAGGAAGACATGAACCCCCAAAGCCTTTTTTACACAAATATTTATTGTTATATTAATAATATTTGTTTGTATGTTAAGCCTAGAACTATTCATTTTATTTGAAATTTACTCTTACTCTTACTTTTACTTAAATTTAAAAGCATGTACTTTTGGATACTTAAGTACCTTTAAAAGCAAGTACTTTTTTACTCTTACTCGAGTACCATGTTGACTGAGCTACTTTTACTTGTAACGGAGTAAACTTTGACCAGTAGTATTACTCTTACTCAAGTACTGGGGTCAAGTACTCTGTCCATCTCTGGTCTGTACTCACAAAACGAGGCATTTGAAAGTTTGTAAGTACACCAGCAGTTTATTTAAATGAACAGTTGCCTGATAGCTTCTATCCTCTGCTGCTAACGCTACTGCCGTGTAGAGCTACTTCCGTGTAGAGCTACTTCCGTGTTTACGCAGCTGTTTCCGTGACGCGAGTTTCACGCGAGAGTATGAAAAAGTTTCACTGAATTTTTATAAATGCTTGTATTATCAGGTCAACACATTTTTATAAATGCTTGTATTTAATAATACAAGCATTCCGAGGGGATAACGATACGAGCTCGGAGGAGCAGAGAGGGGAGGGGTGTGTGTGTGGGAGGGGACTATGAACTATGAAATCCGTTTTCCTTTTTTCCAGATTCTGTTTTTATTTTGCCCAAGTTCCATGTTTTCGTTTTACTTTTTCTTAACTCTGCGTTTTAAAATTTAAGAGCATTTCTTTCCATCCAATGTCTAATTATGTGGTCTTGAAAAAATAAGAACAGCCAACAGTAAAAAAAAAATGAAATAAAAATAAAAACAAGAATATCAAGAAATAGAAAATACAGTGCAGAATAAGAAGTTCATATATAGTATTGTTTACTGAAAGGCAGCGATCTGAGAGGTCTGGATGGTTCGTAGTGTCACAGCCCCTGTAGGTACACACGTGGACAAAATTGTTGGTACCCCTCTGTTAATGAAAGAAAAACCCACAATGGTCACTGAAATAACTTGAAACTGACAAGAGTAATAATAAATAAAAATTTACTGAAAATTAACCAATGAAAATCAGACATTGCTTTTGAATTGTGGTTCAACAGAATCATTTTAAAAAACAAACTAATTAAACAGGCCTGGACAAAAATGATGGTACCCTTAACTTAATATTTTGTTGCACAACCTTTTGAGGCAATCACTGCAATCAAACGATTTTTGTAACTGTCAATGAGACTTTTGCACCTGTCAACAGGTATTTTGGCCCACTCTTCATTAGCAAACTGCTCCAGTTGTCTCAGGTTTGAAGGGTGCCTTCTCCAGATGGCATGTTTCAGCTCCTTCCACAGATGTTCAATAGGATTTAGATCAGGGCTCATAGAAGGCCACTTCAGAATAGTCCAATGTCTTGCTCTTAGCCATTCTTGGGTGTTTTTAGCTGTGTGTTTTGGGTCATTATCTTGTTGGAGGACCCATGTCCTGCGACTGAGACCAAGCTTTCTGACACTAGGCAGCACATTTCTCTCCAGAATGCCTTGATAGTCTTGAGATTTCATTGTACCCTGCACAGATTCAAGACACCCTGTGCCAGATGCAGCAAAGCAGCCCCAGAACATAACTGAGCCTCCTCCATGTTTCACAGTAGGGACAGTGTTCTTTTCTTGGTATGCTTCATTTTTGCGTCTGTGAACATAGAGCTGATGTGCCTTGCCAAAAAGCTCCAGTTTTGTCTCATCTGTCCATAGGACATTCTCCCAGAAGCTTTGTGGCTTGTCAATATGCATTTTGGCAAATTCCAGTCTCGCTTTTTTATGATTTGTTTTCAACAGTGGTGTCCTCCTTGGTCGTCTCCCATGAAGTCCACTTTGGCTCAAACAACGACGGATGGTGCGATCTGACACTGATGTACCTTGACCTTGGAGTTCACCTTTAATTTCTTTGGAGGTTGTTCTGGGCTCTTTGGTTACCATTCTTATTATCCGTCTCTTCATTTTGTCATCAATTTTCCTCCTGCGGCCACGTCCAGGGAGGTTGGCTACAGTCCCATGGACCTTAAACTTTTGAATAATATGTGCAACTGTAGTCACAGGAACATCAAGCTGCTTGGAGATGGTCTTATAGCCTATACCTTTTACATGCTTGTCTATAATTTTCTTTCTAATCTCCTGAGACAACTCTTTTCTTCGCTTCCTGTGGTCCTTGTTCAGTGTGGTACACACCATGTCACCAAACAGCACAGTGACTACTTTTCACCCTTTAAATAGGCAGACTGACTGATTACAAGTTTGAAGACACCTGTGATGCTAATTAGAGGACACACCTTAGTTTAACATTTCCCTATGGTCAAATTATTTTCAATCTTTTCTAGGGGTACCATCATTTTTGTCCAGGCCTGTTTCATTAGTTTGTTTTTTAAAATGATTCTGTTGAACCACAATTCAAAAGCAATGTCTGATTTTCATTGGTTAATTTTCAGTAAATTTTTATTTATTATTACTTTTGTCAGTTTCAAGTTACATCAGTGACCATTGTGGGTTTTTCTTTCATTAACAGAGGGGTACCAACAATTTTGTCCACGTGTGTACCTTTTCAGGGCCTGTGCTGGGCAGTCTCTCTCCTTCTCTCTCTCCTCTCTCTCCTCAGATCCAGGGCTGATTGGAGTATGGGGCTCTAATTAGGGCAACTCAGGAAACCTGGCCAGTGTCCTGTGTGGTGGTGGTGAAAAGCCCTGTCTTTGACCGGTTGAGGGGCCCTGAGGACGGCAGCGCATGTTTTTGCTTCTTGTGGCGTTACCTTTTTGTTCGTCTACGTTTTGCAACATACAACACCCTCGCAGCACATTCTCCACCTACAACATCACCACCTTACTGACTACTGATTTCCACACCGCACATTTTCTCCTTTGTTGTCTGTTCAGTTTAGTTTCTGAATAGTTAAATAAATATACTTCTTTTGTAAACTCCAAACCGTGTGCTTCCTCCTTTTTTGACGCGGCCTATGAGCCAGGTCGTGTCAAATTGGGGGCTCGTCCTCGTTCTATTTGCTGAAGTTTCAGTGGATAGTGGTTGGACTTGGTGTTTTCGTGGTGGCTGCTTGAGTGCTGCACACCTGAGTGTTAATAACCCTTTGTCCCTTGCTTGGTGTAAGTAGGGGGGAGGTTAGAAGGATACATTGCTTCAGTGAAAAGGTGAGAAGTGTTTCCTCTTTATACTACTATTGGTGTAGTTGTAGTTTGAAGCTCTGATGGTAGTTCGTTCTTGAGGAAGTGCATGGTTTAATGTTAAGTGGTAATTGGTTCTAGCTTTAAAGCAGGTTGTTTTATTAATCTGTTTTGTATGCACTGTCTGTGACTTGTTGTGTATGGGCTGGTTGGCTTGTGCTGCTCGTCAAGGTAGGTGTTTTTTGTGGTCACATCAGATTATGCGTTTTCCCCCTGGTAGGCTTACAGCATTTTCCCTTTGGAATCTGCTTGGCTGTGTCTGTAGTTAGGGTTGACAGCGGTAAGAGCGGTTGGCTCGGGGGCACGTCCATGGTTTTGGTGGCGTTGCCAGATGACTGGTCGCGTCACCACACCAGTGGGTTTAAGTGCATAAGTACCCACCGCCAGATTCCCTGAAGACTAGGGTTGAGTTAGTTGAGATTAGTATTGGCTAGGCAGTTTAGTTAGGGGGGGACATGCATATCTGGTAGGGTGAATAAATACCCTTAGCACCCTAACTGCGCTTGCTTGGGGATGCAGCACAGGCTTTGCTTGGGGCACTTAGTTTCCTTGACCTGCTCTGATGAAAATAAAGCCTTAATGGTAATTGCGATGGTAAAAGTCACTCGTCCTTTATTTTTTTCATTTTGTATTGATTTTTTCCTTGTATGTTGGTTCTAGTGTCAAAATGGCTGATATTGCTGATTTTGTGGACACTCCGAGGTTGGAAATATTGAACAAGTTCACCAAAGAACAGTTACTCAAAGTAGTAGACCACTATAATATAGGGATCAGTGATAAAAGGTTGAATAAAGAGGTGGTGAAATCTGAAATTAAAGCTTCTTTGAGTGACCTAGGAATCCTGACCCTGACTGAAGAGGAGCCTCGTCCTGCTCCAGAACAGAAGTGGCCTGGTAAACCTGGTGAAGGTTTGTTCCAACCTCCGGTGATGGTAACGGGTAATCTGACATTTGAGCAACAAAGGGAGCTGTTCATGTTGCAGTCACAAAGACAGGTTGAAGTGGAGAGGCTGCGCATAGAGCAGTGCAGACTGGACATCGAAAAAGCTAAACTTGAACTAATGAAAGAGGGTAAACTTGTAGCTGGGGAGGCTGGGGTATCTGCTAGTCATTTTTCGGGGTTAGGGTCGAATGATCAGGATTTTGACATTTTTCGCAATCTGCGCTTGGTACCAAAATTTTGTGAAAAGGATCCAGATACATTCTTTTCTCTCTTTGAACGTGTCGCAGATGTCCGTAACTGGCCCGAGTCAGCGTGCACATTAATGTTGCAATGCGTGCTTACGGGCAGGGCTCAGGAGGCCTATGCAAGTTTAAGTGCAGAGGATAGTAAAAAGTACTCGTTGGTCAAAAAGGCAGTGTTAAGAGCGTTTGAGCTTGTTCCGGAAGCGTATCACAAACGGTTTCGTACATGGCGGAAAAGTGAAAAGCAAACTCACTTGGAGTTCGTGGGTGATCTGGCAAGGCTCTTTGACCGCTGGTGTTCTGCGCTGGAGATCGATGATTATGAGGGCCTGCGCGAACTTATAGTTCTCGAGCAATTTAAAAACACATTACCTGAACATATTGCTAATCACATCAGCAACAAAGAAGTGAAAACAGCAGCGAGTGCTGCCGCATTGGCAGACGAATATGTGCTGAGGCACAGGCGTGGTTTTGTTGAGCGGCGCGCGTTTAGCCAGCATCCACGTGCTGGTAGTGATAATGGCCATGGAGACGCGGCACGTTCAGGTTTATATTCAGTGGGGAGTTTGGTTAAAGGGGTTGCAGGGGAGGCTACAAATGGCTATGGTGCTCGCAATCGTGAGGAAAGAACCTGTAACTATTGTAACAAAAAGGGCCATTTAAAAGCCGACTGTTATGCTCTCAAAGCTAAGTCGAACTACAACTTCCAGTCTGGCTCTGTCTCCCAACCTAAGGCTAAAGGTGCATCTATGGCTGTGTCGGTGCCAAGTTCGCTACCTTTGGTTGTAAATGGGGGGGTTACAGGTTGAAACTAACTGTCAGAGTCCAGAAATTGAAAGTTACAGGCATTTCCTTAGTGATGGCTTTGTGTCCGTGGTGGGGAGTGACGTAAAAGTATCAGTGAAAATACTGCGTGACACTGCTGCCTATGATACTTTCATTGAAGCGTCAGTTTTGCCATTTACTAATGAGAGTGACACTGGGGCTTCTATTCCTGTGTTGGGTATGGATTTAAGTGTACTTCAACTTCCCATGCATAATATCATGCTGTACTCTAATCTTTTCCAGGGACAAGCAGCTGTGGGTGTGCGTCCTGCTTTACCAGTGGAGGGTGTCAATGTGCTTTTGGGTAATGGCCTGGCTGGTGCCCGTGTGTGGGCTGATGTGCCACCACAGTTAGAGGTGGACACGGTACCTGTGGTAAGACGTCAGCCTGATGACACTCAAGCAGCGTTCCCTGAAGTGTTTACAGCATGTGCTGTAACACGTGCTATGGCACGTAAGGAGTCTGGGTCCAGTGTGTGTGAATCAAATGAAAATGTGGCGTCGGCATCTATGTTTTCCCTGTCTGACTTCCCTTTGTCTGTTTCACAGGATGAATTGAAGGTGGAGCAAAAGGCTGACCACTCCCTGCAGGGCCTGTTTGAGCAGGTGGTGACTGATGCTCAGAGAGCAGAGCCCGGGGTTATTTTCTGATTGACGGCCTGCTGGTAAGGAAGTGGGTCCCTCATGGTGAGTTTTGTAGGCGATCCAATTGTGCTGCCTGGGAAGTTTCGGGAGTCTGTTTTAAAGGTAGCTCATGAGGGATCAGGGCATCTTGGCGTTCGGAAAACATATGATCGGGTTCTGAGGCATTTTTTCTGGCCGCGGTTGAAGCGTGGTGTGTCGACACACATAAAAACTTGCCACACGTGCCAACTAACAAGTAAGCCCAATCAGATTCTCAGACCTGCTCCTTTATCACCAATTCCAGCAGTTAATCAACCTTTTGAGCACTTGATCGTGGACTGTGTGGGCCCACTCCCTCGTTCAAAATCTGGTGCCATCTATCTCCTCACTGTAATGTGCCAGGCCACTCGCTATCCAGCAGCATACCCATTGCGTACAATTACTGCAAGGTCAGTTTTGAGAGCATTGTCGCAATTCATCTCCATATTTGGCATCCCGAAAATCATTCAAAGTGACCAGGGCTCGAATTTCTCCTCACACCTTTTCTCCCAAGTGTTAAAGCAGCTTAACATCAAACATAACAAGGCATCTGCATATCATGCACAAAGCCAGGGAGCATTAGAACGGTTCCATCAAACGTTGAAGTCCTTGTTACGTTCTTATTGCACGCAAATGGAGGGGGATTGGGAGGAGGGTTTGCCCTGGTTAATGCTCGCGGCTAGGGAGGTAGTTCAAGAGAGCACTGGGTTTAGCCCGAATGAATTAGTGTTTGGCCATACTGTGCGTGGCCCGCTGGCCATTTTGACTGATCAGTGGAGGGGCGAAGACCCTCCCCGGAACCTATTAGACTATGTGAACGGTTTTTGACATAGGCTCTATGCAGCTGGTGAGCTGGCCAGGGACAAAATGGAGCGTGCACAGGGAAAGATGAAAAAGCTTTATGATAGACGCACGGAGCGGCGGGTTTTCAGTCCTGGTGATCGGGTGCTTGCTCTGTTGCCTATCGTAGGCTCGCCATTTCAGGCCAAATTTAGTGGCCCACATACAGTAGTGAAGAGACTTTCTGATTTGAATTATTTGATTTCAACTCCGGAGCGTAGGAAAACCACCCAGTTATGTCATGTGAACTTGTTAAAACCATATCATGATCATGCGTCCAAGTCAGCAGAATCTGGTGCACAAGCTACCATGGCGAATGCTCATGCGGCGTGTTTGGTGACTAGAGCATCGGTGGTCACTTCACCTCAGTTGGGGAGGGAGCTGGAGGAAGATGGCTTACTTGCTGCTGATCCAGCAGTAACACATGGACGCTTGAGAAACTCTGAGACTCTTTGTAGGCTTGAGACACTGTTGCAACATCTGTCAGAACTGCAAAGAGAGGATTTGGCTGAGCTGATTAAGTCTTTTCCATGTTTGTTTAATGATACACCGAGTCAGACCCACCTCATTGAACAAGATATTGAGGTGGGAGATGCCCAGCCTATTCGACAAAGGTTTTATCGTGTCAATGTTGAAAAGCGCAAGTATCTTGATGCTGAAATTAAATATATGCTGGATAATGGTATAGCCGAGCCGTCCTCAGCAAGCTGGGCAAGCTGGGCGTCGCCTTGCATCATGGTTCCCAAATCTGACAACACGCCGAGGTTTTGCACTGATTTTCGAAAAGTCAATGCCGTCACCAAACCTGACTCATTTCCATTTCCTCGCATGGAGGATTGTGTAGATGAGATTGGGCAGGCTAACTTTGTAAGTAAGTTTGACTTATTGAAAGGGTACTGGCAAGTCCCTTTAACCCAGCGTGCCCGTGAAATCTCTGCCTTTATATAACGGGTTGTTTTCTTACAAAGTGATGCCCTTTGGCTTGCGAAATGCACCTGCGACGTTTCAACGGCTCATGACTCGTGTTTTGGGTGACTTGGAGGGTTGCACCGTCTATTTGGATGATGTGGTGGTTTTTTCTGATTCATGGTCTCAACATGTCGAGCGCATCAGGGCGCTATTCGGCCGCTTGGCTGAGGCACGTCTCACAGTGAATCTGTCAAAATGTGAGTTTGCCAGGGCAAAAGTGACCTATCTCGGCCGAGTAGTTGGTCAAGGATATGTCTGCCCAGTTGCTGCTAAGGTGAGCGCGGTTGAAAATTACCCTGTGCCGACCACCAAGAAAGAGCTGTTGCGGTTTCTTGGTTTGGTCGGGTACTTGGTGTCAGTAGCTAAGCAGAAGATCAGAAATGTATTTTGGTCCTAAACCATTCAGTGCTTTGTAAACCAGCAGTAGTATTTTAAAGTTAATTCTTTGACAGGAAGCCAGTGTAAAGACCTGAGAACCGGAGTAATGTGATCAACGTTTTTTGTCCTAGTGAGAACTCGAGCAGCAGCGTTCTGAATTAACTGCAGCTGTCTGATGGACTTTTTAGGGAGACCTGTGAAGACACCGTGACAGTAGTTGGGCCTGCTGAAGATAAATGCATGGACAAGTTTTTCCAAATTCTGCTGGAACATAAGTCCTTTAATCCTTTTTTGTGATACATTTTTTTTATTTATTTATTCAATCATTATTTGCACATCTTGGAGGGGGAAGCATATTTACAATCAAAAAGAAACAAAGTGAAAGCAAAATTATAAGAGCATCCTTAGCAGTGATAACGGCAAAGTGAAATATTGCTTGTTCCGATGCCTGCTCCCCCTCTCCTCCCCGCAGTCCCTCCAACCCACCCAATCTGTCCCCACCCTCTAAGCCTTAGCATGATGAAATCAGAGTGTTGAGGGGGGAAAAAAAAGGAGGGAAACCACACACGCACACATACCACTCTCCTCCTTTTCCCCTTGCCACCCCGGAATCTCAGAAGAGAATATATATATATATATATATATATATATATATATATATATATATACACATACATATACACTCATACATACATACATATACATACATCTACATACACATATACATATATACACACACACATATGTATATACACATACATGCACATACATACATGCACATACATACATACATACCTACACACATACATACATATATACATCTTCCAGACATAGAAATGTCAAACGAGTGTTAGATTCTTCCATCATATAATCATATCCACAGAAGTCACATAGAGTATACATATAATGTATACATATTAAATGAGTGCTACTTTCCTCCATCATATGATGATATCCACGGAAGAAGCAAGAACGTAGAGTGGAATACCAGAGCTGCCAACTCTCACGGTTTGACCGTGTGACACACTCTTTTGCCTGTTTACACACGCACACACGCCACATCCAATTTCTCACGGCAAAAAAAAAAAAAAAAATCCGATCTTCAGCCTAGAAGCGTTCGTTCCTTTCCAAACTCCCCGACGGTAGATGGCGCTGATGAGCGCCACTGAACCATATGTACTGCACCCATATATGCTGCATCCGAAGTTAGCGACAGAAGAAGAGTGAGACAGCGGGAGAAACTACCTCGAGAAGTCAGATGGGAATCTAAACTCTCATCTGAGACTATACTTACAACAGAGCTGCCAACTCTCACGGTCAAACTCTCACGGTCAAACCGTGAGAGTTGGCAGCTCTGTTGTTACCCCCGACAAAATCTCACTCCAAGGTTTTTTGAAAAGTTGGCAGCTCTGGGAATACCCAAGTGATATACATAGTATACCATGTACATTATGGAGTCCGAACGATATATGGAAAACACAGACCAAATGTAGACAAAAGCTGAGAAGGACAGTTTGACCATAGATATTTAAAACATTTCATTTATTTTCTCTAATAACTTTGACCAGCAATCAATATTAGATGTTTTGGCATAATGTAAACGTGCTGTAGAGAGCTCCAGCTGGGCAATATCCCGATAAGAGGAAAGCCACTCCCTCATCGACAATGCATGTGGTGGTTTCCAGCGGCAGGCTATCATTCTTTTAGCAGCTGTGAGACCAGTCAGTAGAATACGCTTAATATTTACAGTTAGCTTTAAAGATGATGTGTCGTTAAGTAGAAGCAAAGACTGTGAATGAGGGATGGCTTCTTCGATGATACTACACATGGTGAGCGAAATATTGTGCCAAAATCTATTGACCTCTGGACACTGCCAAACCATATGATAAAAAGTAGCAATGGTATTGTCTGGACAAAAATCACAGTACGGATTGTCTCTGAATTTCATTTGCTGTAATCTTCGAGGAGTTAAATAAAACCTGTGAATGAATTTATAATGTATCATTTGATGGTCAGGGTTTCTGGATGACAGAGCTATGTTTGACCATATAGTGTGCCAGTCTAGATCCAAGGAGGTATTAATATCTGTCTTCCAGAGTCTGTTAAGTGATAGAGGTTTATACGAAGCTTTGGTTATAAATGTATATAGGTCCGAGACAATACCATTGTTTTTACCCTTAGTGTCAAAAATGATATGGAGAGGATGATTCCCCAGCTCAGTGCCCCAAGGAACATTCTGAGAACGCATTGCTGTACGTAGCTGTAGATAAAAATAAAAGGTGCCCGACAGGTCATAAGACCTTTCTAAGTCATGGAATTCACGGAGACCGTGTCTCCCTATGTTGTCCTTAAAAAAACAAACACCTCTATTGCTCCACTGTGGAAACAAAATTGGTTTCTTCTCATTCAAGAGAGAGTAGTTATAGAAGATAGGGGATTGAGTGAAGAATGTATTGCAAATTTTGGCAAATCGGTGGACTTTATGCCATACAGTGAAAAGATATGAAATTATTGGCCCAAAATCTCGTTTGACTGTCCTATAGAGTATATTAGAATATATCAGGCTAGATAAACTATGTGGATATATTAAATGTTCTTCAATAGGGCGCCATGACACCAAGATCTCTGGATTCAGCCAAGCGATAAGTGGGCGTAAAACAAAGCACCATGAATACCATTCAAAATTGGGCAGACTAATCCCTCCTGATAATCTGTGTCTTTGTAGAGTAGAAGCTTTGATTCTGGGTTTTTTTTTGTTCCATAAATAAGTGCTTATGATAGAATTCAGCTTCTTCCAGTAACTACTTGGTGGAGCTAGGGGAATCATATTGCTAACAAAGTTAATGCGAGGTAATATATTCATCTTAATGACTGAGAGTCTGGACTGAAAAGAAGTAGGGAGAATGCCCCAACTTTTCAAGTCGCCATCCACCTCTTTTAGGACTTCATTATAGTTGTCCAGTTTATTTTGTAACCTGAAATACTACTAAAGACCTCAAACATTTTTAGAAGATGAGGGAGGGATTTGGAAGGGTTTTTTGTTAGAATAGTAATTCTGCCTAGTGCGATGAATAGTAAATTCTGCTTCCTTGCTTAACAGGCTGTTAAGTTCATCAATTGATTTTTGTCGCTTACAGATGTTTTCAGGAGAGATATTGTTTAACATGTCTTGCTCTAATGCTGCGATTTCGGATTCCAGACAGTCTATACGATGTTTTTTAGATTTATTAAGATTGGATACAAAGGATATAGTTTTGTTTCTAATGCAACCTTTGACTGCATCCCAAAGCGCGCGTGGATCATCAACTGATGGGCTATTTATTTCAATAAATTCATCCAGCTCATCCTCAAGCTCTCGTATAAAAGTGTCATTCTGAAGCAGAGATGTATTAAAACGCCATCGAACTTCCCTAGGTTGACCAGCTCTTAATGAGAAATTACAGAAAACAGCCCTATGATCAGATAAAGCAATTGGAGTCATCTCAGTGCTGCGAATATCACTGAAAAGGGTTTTGGATGCAAAGATATAGTCTATTCTTGAAAAGCTGTTATGCCGACCAGAAAAAAAGGAATATTCTCTCAAAGAGGGATTCATCATACGCCAAGTATCAATCACCCCATAATCAATAGAGCATTTCTGTAATGCAATAGATGCCAGTTGCTGGTCTCTGCTTGCTTTTACCCCTGTTCTGTCAATATCATGAAGCCATACAGCATTGAAGTCACCCCCTATTAAGAGCTGGTATTCTGGAAAATCTATTAATGTGGAAGCGAGCGAATCATAGAAATGCTGGTCGAAGTGATTTGGGGCGTAAACACAAATCAAGGCAATTTTAATACCATTATAAATTATTTTACAAAAGGTAATTTGACCATCATCAGATCCACCTGTGCCCAGATTAGTGTACTTTAAGTTACGTTTTGCAGCTATAAAGACACCTTTGCTCTTCTTTGTGTAACAGGATGAGGCAATCACATGATAGTGCTTATTCTTAAATCTATGTACATCAACATCAAGAAAATGTGACTCTTGTATAAAGGCAAAGTGAATATGTTTCCTGAGTAGAAGCTTCAGAGTGCTTATACGCTTCTGAGGAGAATTAAGGCCTCGTGAATTCCATGACATAATATTGATATTATTCATATTTATTTAGGCATACAGATATAAAAGGGCCGAACAAGAAACAGTTTGGTTAGGATCGATGGCCGGGCCCCCCCACCCACACACACACATACACACACAGGTAGATAAGAAAAGGAAAGGGAAGAGAGAGAAAAAGAAAAAAAAAGGGGAAAAACGCTCAACTTGACCATCAGAAGTCCTCTCCAAAAAAAAAGGAAGAAGACTGCCCACCCCCCCAAAAAATATCCCAGTCATCATGGAGAAACAGTCGCAACCCCTCCACCCTCCATCAAAATAAAATAATGGTTGCCTTTAGACTATGGGTCAGTAAGCCGTGCATACTGGGTCAAACTAACACCATAAATTATCCTTGAGTCATTATATCTTAAATAACAAAGCTAAACAGGAAGGACTGCTGTCGGTTAGACGTAATCGTCCGAATAGGCTAATAGCTGCATTCTATAAACAAACAACAAAGGGAATCAAGGACAGCGTATACGTCATATTATGATAGCTTTATACAGAGCAGTGACGAGAAAAAAAAAAAAGGGGGAACCCCCTCGGCAGTCTGAACAGTTCTTGGAGTTTTTCATATTTGACACTTATTAGTTCAGTCTTACCATTTTCGGTGCGTATTCACCAACCGACTCTTTTAGTCCTCCTTCAGGGAAGCAATGAACTTTTCAGCCTCACTCGGCTCCTGAAAGGTGTGGGTGTCGCTCCCCCGGGAGAGCTTGATTGTAGCGGGATAGAGAAGGAAAGCCTCAAATCCAAGAATGCGGGCCTCATACATAAGTTTATAGCACGGTCTCCGGCGCCTTGTCGTGGCCTCGCTGTAGTCTGCAGTAAACTTCAGCAGAATGCCATCTACCTCAGGAGGGTTTTTCCGCGCTGCGTTGAGTAGACGGTCTCTGTCAGTGTAGCGAAGGCACTTGATGATCAGCGGCCGCGGACGTACCTTACCGGGACCAAGCTTGGATAGGAGCCCAAGACGGTGGCATCTCATTAGCTCAGGCGAAGATGGTCCGAGGGCAGGGAACCAGGCAGCAATCCTCTCCGTCAGGTAAGCATGGGCATTCATGCCCTCAGCTCCTTCTCTGAGGTTGAATACGAGCAAGTTGTCCCTGCGTGCCCTGTCCTCCATTTCAATGAGTTTGGCTTCATAAGTTTGTAAGTTCTTCAGACATATAGCCGTTGATTTTTCCACGTTAGCGATACGCTCCTGATGATTTACTGATTCGGTGCGAATAGATCTTATCTCTTCGGTGTGTCGAGAAAGAGTCCTTTAATCCTTGATATATTCTTTAGGTGATAGTAGGCTGACTTTGTAACTGATTTAATGTGGCTGATTTAATGTGAGTCCATGACTACACCTACGTTTCTGGCTTTGTTTGTGGTTGTTAGCATTACCGCTTGAAGCTGGGTGCTAACTTTTGACCATTCTTCCTTGGCTCCAATAACAATGATTTCAGTTTTGTCTTTGTTTAATTGGAGAAAATTCTGCTCCATCCAATTATTGATTTTCTCAGTGCATCTAATCAGTACTGGTGTTGGACTATAGTCCCCTGGGCCCAGTATTTCAAAAGTGATCCACTGGATTATCCTGGTCGGATTGGATTAAATCGTGATCTGATCTGAAAACTGGGTATTTCAACACAGATCCAGAGAATCCCGATCCTGAAGATCAGGATTCAGCTTTGGTAATCCAATCCTCCCTTGAATCCAGATAAATGGTTGGATTTGGGTATTTCAAAACGTAAGGCAGAGATCTGGATCAGCTTGATACCAAAATTTCAGGATCATTTGGATCCCACCTCAGAGGTGGATTTGACTTGGATTGACAATGTCTCAGCTCCGCTTCTCCTAGATATTGTTACTCAAGATGTTCATTACACTTATTCTAAATTGTCAGTGCATTACTTGAAACAAATTGGAGTAATTTAAGAACATTTAAGGTGTAGCAAAAGTGTTTGGCTATGTTTGTGTACAAACTGATTATTTTACTTAACCAAATCAGATGCTATTATGCTTTAAATTACCACAATTATGTTTAGTGAGAGCCTTCTACATAAAGGGAGACAAATTAGGATGGAAAAAAATTATCTAATTGTGTCACTGATTAAGCAATAATACATGAAAATAATGCAACTACAATTTCAAACACTTTATTCAAAATCCAACAACTTACCACTGCAATTGAATTGAAGCATTTCCAAGGATTTCCAGCATCATACAGACCCTGGCCTTAATAGCTGAGTGGGCTCTGAAAGTAGAAGAAAGGGAAGGAGTATGAGTGATATCTTTGTCTTCATTTGGAATCCGCAATAGTCACAGAAATCGTGTGCATGATGATAACAGCATGATTTCCCCAGCATTACTGTAGCATTCTGACACTTCTGAATGAACTGCATAGTTCATACACAACACACATATACAGTGTGTGGTCTGTACACATGTAGCCTATT
Source organism: Eutrigla gurnardus (assembly GCF_963514095.1). Lineage (NCBI taxonomy): Eukaryota > Metazoa > Chordata > Actinopteri > Perciformes > Triglidae > Eutrigla > Eutrigla gurnardus. Next base: position 20,915,593 of record NC_139931.1, read on the forward strand.
TTCAGTCTGCTGTGTTGCCAATGACGTAACGCTAATACACTCTGAACAGGTTGATGTTAGTTTAAACAGTTATGGTATAATGTACGTCAGATTTATTACCTTGTAAATCAAACCACGGACCGCAAAATTCGTAAACAAAGCCAGCGACCGCTAGCCCGCTAGCTGCACACGGAAGTCAATGGAGCAGAGTTAGCTACCGTTAGCACGGCCGAGATCACTACAGCCTGGTTTTCAGTACGTGACAATTCATATATATAGCTAGCACGATATGTTGGTTGGCGTTCATATGGTCCTTAAACCGCTAAACATTAGACAACGGTAAACTTACATTTTTGACGTGAAAGTCGCGCTCCCAGCTGCCTACTTCCGTGAAGTAGACCGCCATGTTTCAGATCCGGAGGCGGAGACTTGAGACTTGGTAATCCGTATCCAGCCAGGTCGGGATCACGGTGATCCACCCGGCCAGTGTTTTGAAATACTCAGATAAAGTCAGCAGGATCACCTTGATCCATGACTGAGAAAAGGAGGATTTCATTATCCGGATTATTCTGATCCGGATTACAAGTTTTGAAATACTGGGCCCTGGTGATATTGTTATGTAAACTTCTGTATCGTCTGCGTAGTTATGGTAACATATTTTGTTGTTTTTCATGATCTGAGCCAGTGGAAGCATGTAGATATTGAACATAAAAGGGCCCAGAATTGAGCCTTGGGGAACTCCACATGTAATTTTTGCCCGCTCAGATGTGTAATTATCTATAGACACAAAGTAGTCCCTGTCCTTCAAGTAGGATTCAAACCATTTTAATACTGTGCCAGAGTGTCCCTCCCAGTTTTCCAGATGGTCTAGGAGTATGTTGTGATCGACTCTGTCGAATGCAGCACTGAGATCCAGTAATACCAAGACTGAAATTCTACCATTGTGTTTAAGTGGATGTCATTGAAGACCTTAAAAGGAACCCCGGCTATGAAGACTTGTAGGCCCTAATATGCCACAATTGTTCTCTTGTACTAAAATATGTTGTTAGAAGCACACAAAATGTTGCCATTGCTTTAAAAAGATATAATATTTTGACCTACGTAGGACGCCATGTTTTCTGCGCGCAATGCACTCTGGGGGCGATGACGTAGAATGGTTGCACTTGGTAGAATAGCTATTGTGCAGCATTTTGGATGTGATTTCCAGTCAAAAGGCAACAAGGGGAGTGATGTGAGTTTACACTGCTTTCCTACTGACAAGAAGAGGAGAAAGGAGTGGGAAGATGCCTGTGGACGGACACAACTTCCCAAAGATCCGTGGCTGTGTTCTAGACATTTTTCTCCTGATGCATTTGAGGCTTTTAGTCGACCACAACTGCTGAAAGAGCTCACCGGAGCGGCTGGGTATAAACGAAGACTAAAATCAAATGCTTTTCCGACAATCTTCTAAACGCCCTCGGAGAGCGAGTGAAATGCGTGTTAAACATCGATAAGTACCGCTCCGCCGTAAAGCGGTACATAGCGATAAACAAAAACTATCTTCTACAGAGACTCGCAAAGTAAACACATGGCATGTTATGGATGACTACCGGAGTTAGCGTGCTCGTGGGACTAAACAAAGTCGCTACTTTTGTTCGTTGGACTCTTACCGTTCTCTGGATATCGGGATTATCATGCTACATGTTGTTTTTGGACTTCCAGGCAGCTCGAAAGGTAGGGAACGCTGTGTTTGCTTTTGATGTGTCTCCGTGATCCTAAAACGGCTTGCTTTGTTCGATTCACGAGATTCTCAGCTTTCAAATGATGAATAATATGACGCAGATGCATTGAAAATAATATGCGATTAAACGGAATGAATCCGAAACTAGTGCAAAACGGCCCGCGGACGTCCCGTGGCCACGCAACAAGCGAATTATCTATAAAGCACACGACAGCTCTGGATGCTAATAATCTCCAAAACTATTGATATTGGAATAAGTTTGATCACACAATAGCTTACCTTGAACATCTGCTGACAAAAATTGGAGCTCTTGACAACAAACACTCTCCCTCTCGGTTGAGACGCAGTTGCCGCACATACACCACCGGTTTTGTCCCACTCTCGCCTCATCCCGTCTTTCTTGCTCTTCATTTTGATGCTCGTTTTGTGAAACATTGTCAGTGCTGTCCTCCGCATTAATGTTTCGCTCGGGTTCAAATTGAAATGGCTGAACAGATGACATGTTTATGTCGCTGAACAGTCACAAAAGGGTCCCAAAGCCGGCTAGTGCAACCATTTGACGTCACTACCCAGAGTGCATTGCGACGTTAACAACAATGGCGACTTATGAGTTAAACTATTTTTACAAATTTTATAAAAACGAAGACATCAAGAAGGTTTTTTATATCACATTATTATCACTGATACTAACATTTATCTTTTAAGAACTACATGTCTTCATAGCCGGGGTTCCTTTTAACAAGAGCTGTCTCGGTGCTGTGGTGTGGTCTAAATCTTAACTGGAAGACATCAAAACAGTTGTTCATGACCGTGAAGTCGTTCAGCTGCTTAAAAGCTGCTTTTTCGATGATTTTACTCAGAAATGGGAGGTTTGATATTGGTCTATAATTGTTCACTGGTGAAGTGAAGTCGGAAGAGTTGTCGGTGCGGACTACAGCTGTTGGTGCGTGTGCGGTTGGAGGACTCCCCGTCCCGTGTTTACTGCCTGGCTATCGGTTTCCCCCTCTACCTGCCCCCCCTTTTACAGCCTAGTCCAGCTGTGACTTCGTAGTTGCAGTTAAGCTAAACGGTATCTGGGTGCTGGCTTGCCGAGGCGGTCTAACAGCCGTCTCGACACAGCCAGCGGCGTAAACGCCGGGGGAGATCCGCTCTGGCCAGGTAAGTGAGCAGGGGCGGGCGATGTCCTGCCGGCGGTACCGCACTTGTTTTAGCTGTTTTTACTGTTTTATCCGGCTGTTTTAAAACTCTTGTTCTGTTTTAAAACTCTTCTACTCACCGCTTTTACCGCTTTTACCGACGGACCCCTGTTGTTGTTTTTAAGTATGACGCCGCACAGCTCTCCGGCTGGTCCGGAGAGGGACAATCCTAAAGTTATGAAGTGCGATCTGTGCGACATGTTTTTAGTGGTTCCCGAGGAGGATTTTACCGACAGTGCTTTTATCTGCCCAAAATGCAGTAAAATCAACCACCTACAAGATCTCCTCATTGAATTAAAAGGACAAATTAAACTGTTAACAGAGCGAAACGCTATTTTAAAGGAACAATCCAAACTGCAGGATAATTTTAATAGTACGGTTTTAGTTGGTTCCCCTGGACTCGGACCTCTCCACTCTGGGCTTTTAGCAGCTACCCTCCCTCTCCAAGACCCTCCTGTGACCAACACCATGCATGGAGCTCCCCCGGACCCCCCTGCTATCACACCTGCTCCCCCACATCTCTCCTGTTCACCGACCCGTCCCAGTCCCACCAACTCCACCCCCCGGCTTCCCTGGAAGCAGGTACCTCGACGCCAGGGAAGGAGATCAGGACAGTCTTCATCACTTCATGCCTCCCTCCAGCTGTCAAACCGCTTTCTTCCCTTGGCCCCAGATGAGGATTGTTCTCACCCCACCCCCCCCCCCCCCCCCCCACTCTCACCCAGCCCCCCCCTCCCCACCACTCCTCCCTACCTCATCCCACTCGGCATCAGCCTGCTCAACCCCAAGCCCCCAGGCTCTCCAGATCACCTAAGCTCCTTCACCCATCACAGTCCTCTCCTCCTCCCAGACCCACCAACCCCCCCACTCCCCTCCCCTCCCCTGTGGACTCAAACACCTCCACCCTGGTCATCGGCAGCTCCATAGTACGTGACATTCGCCTCCACCCCTCATCCGGACCCTCCAAAACCCTCTGCTTCCCTGGTGCCCGCATCCTGGATATTAAGCATAGACTCCCCACCATCCTAACCAAATACTCTAACATCACCACCATCATCATCATCCACATTGGGACAAATGACATCAGAGCTGGACAATCAGAGTTATTAAAACAGGACTTTCAATCACTCCTCATCTCACTTCTGGACACTGGTAACAAGATCATCATCTCAGGCCCCATCCCCACCCACAACAGAGGAATAGAAAGATGGTCCAGACTGTTTTCACTCCACTCCTGGCTGAAAGACTACTGTGCCGCCACTGGGATCCCCTTCATCAACAACTTCGACCTGTTCTGGGCGAGGCCCATCCTCCTGAGACGGGTGGCCTCCACCCAAATTGGAGGGGATCCCAGATGTTGTCAGAAAACATGGACTCCACTTTGAGAGATTGACATGGCGGCACGGTAGGATCTATTAATTCACTATCACCAAAAACTATCGTTTCACCTCCCAGGACTGGTTTTATATCTACCATCATTTCCTACCGTAGACCCACAGCAGCGAGCTCAATATCACATCCATCTGCTGCCAACCAGAACAATCTAATTCATATCCCATTACTACCTCTGTTACCTGCTACTCCTGTCTGTAAACCTGTACATTTTGGTCTTTTAAATATCCGATCCCTCAACAACAAATCCTTTTTATGTCATGATTTTATTACTTTTAATGATCTGGACTTTTTATTATCACAGAGACATGGTTAACCCAGGCAGACTGCAGCCCTCTCATTGAGGATCAGTCCATCATCCCCGTCTGTCAGGTAGAGGCGGGGGGGTTGCCGTCATTTACAGAAATTATTTTAAATGTACCAATATTTCATTTAACAGTTTTACGTCTTTTGAATATCTTGCTTTTACAGTAAACTCTGAGATCCCGGTACTAATTTTAATAATCTACAGACCTCCTAAACCAAACGGTGTTTTTATCCAAGAGTTTGCTGAAATCTTGTCCCATTTTGTGTCTAAATACGACAAGATCCTCATTTTAGGTGATTTTAACATACACGTCTGCTGCTCCACTCAACCGTTTGTTACAGATTTTATAGACACTTTCGAATCTTTTAGCCTCACTCAGGCAATACAAGGTCCAACGCATTCAAAGGGTCACACCCTAGACCTGGTTTTATACGGCGGTCTCAGCCCAGAACATTTTGAGACAAAGGATATCTGTGTGTCTGATCACACAGGAATTTTATTCAGTGTGGTTTTATCGCAGCTAACTATTGAACACACTACAGCAGCCCGACGTCGAGTTTTTAATTCCAGGTCTGCTAGCAAGTTTTCTGAGCTTTTTAATTCTGCTTTTTTAACTGCTTTTAATCCAAATTTTAACACCGAAGAGCTCGTCTCTCTTTTTAACCACACCTCCCAGACTGTCCTTGACTCTGTTGCCCCTTACAAGAACAAGAAAGTGAAAAGCGCTCCACAGCCATGGCTAAATGAATCCACCCAAGAGTTAAAGAGAGATTGTAGGAGGAAAGAGCGGAAATGGAAGAAAACAGGTCTGCAAGTATTTTATGAAATCTGGAAAGAATCTATGAAAGTCTATCAAAAAGCAGTTAAAAAAGCAAGAACTTCCTTCTTCTCAAGCCTTATTTTGGCCAATCACTCGAACCCCAAAATTTTATTCCAGGTAATAGATTCCATCATTACTCCCTCCACGAGCCATTTCAATGACGCCTCGGATGAGACATGTGAGATGTTTTTAAACTTCTTTATCAACAAGGTCAATGAGATAAAGCAGAACATAACCTCTCCAGACCGCATCTTACATGTTAGTAGGGATCTTAGTAATTATTTTAGTAATTTTACACCTGTTTCTATGCCTCTTTTATCCAAAATCATGTCCAAGATGAAATCAACTAGGTGCAGTCTTGATATTGTTCCAACAAAGTTTCTAAAAGATGTTACTGACACAGTTGGGCCTAGTATTTTATTGATTATTAACAGCTCCTTGGAAAATGGCGTCTTCCCCTCCAGTTTTAAACATGCTGTGGTCCAACCTCTTTTAAAGAAACCAAACCTTGATCCGTCTGTGCTGAACAATTTTAGACCAATTTCCAAACTCCACTTTTTATCCAAGGTTTTAGAAAAGGTTGTTTCCACTCAGCTTTTATCATTTTTGTGTCATAACATTTTTGAGAAGTTTCAGTCAGGTTTTAGAGCTCTACATAGCACAGAAACTGCCCTCTTAAAAGTAACAAATGACCTGCTTTTAACAGTCGACAGAGGGGAGAGTGCAATTTGAATTCTTTTAGACCTCAGTGCGGCGTTCGATACAATAGATCACGGCATTTTAATTGACCGCCTTGAATCCTGGGTTGGCGTCAAGGACACTGCACTTAGCTGGTTTTATTCTTACCTTTTAGAAAGAACCTTTGCGGTCACCATAGGTAATCATACCTCTTCCACAGCCCAAATTACCTGTGGTGTACCGCAAGGCTCAATTTTAGGCCCGATTTTATTTTCTATTTATATGCTCCCGCTGGGTCAGATCATCCAGCGGCACAACGTCTCTTTTCACTGCTACGCAGACGACACACAGATATACCTTCCGCTGAGACCGCACGACCCAAGAAGCCTAGCTGCTGTTTTAGACTGTCTAGATGATATTAACTGTTGGATGGCACAAAATGTTCTACTGCTTAACAAATCAAAATCAGAAATAATCTTGTTCAGTCCCCCAAACACAGACACCACCCCCATTACTCATACCCTTGGACCACTTGCCACCAATATTAAGCTCTCTGCCAGAAACCTGGGTGTCATTTTTGACTCAAGCCTCACTTTTGACCAACATATTAAATCAGTAATCCAGTCCTGCTACTTCCAATTCAGAACTATCTCCAAAATCAAACCCATCCTTTCTCAATCTGATCTGGAAACAGTTATTCATGCATTAATTTTCTCTAGACTCGATTATTGTAACTCCCTCCTTTCTGGCACAAAACAAAAGTCCGTCTCCCGCCTCCAACTGGTCCAAAACGCAGCAGCTAGGCTTCTCACTGGTTTTAACAGACGACATCACATCACCCCAGTCTTAGCTTCCCTTCATTGGCTCCCTGTCTGTTTTAGAATTGATTTTAAGATTTTACTGATCACTTTTAAAGCTCGTCTTGGTCTGGGCCCAGCCTATATAACAGAAATGCTGACACCATTAGAGCCAGTCCGCAGCCTTAGATCCTCGGGTGGGGGCCTCCTGGCTGTTCCAAAGTCGAGACTAAAATCTAAGGGTGACCGGGCCTTTTCGGTCCGTGTACCTTCCGTTCATTCTATTTCCAATTTTGAAACGAAAAACAAAAAAACGAGTCATTTTTCTTTTTTCAATATATGTAGCAGGTTTTAAAAGACCAAACAGGAGCCGTTTTCTATTAAAATACAGCCATAAAATTGGATTTTGTGTTGTTTTCCTATTGTGGATTTTTATATTCCCAGATAAACACGAAGAATCCATCTATGTTAATCCAAAATGCAAAAATGCAGAGATTTTTTAACATCTGTATTATTACAAGGTCAACCGGAAGCAGTATACCCGGAAGCAGTATTTTAGCCCTTTTCCAGCGATTAGCATGTCTTAAGCGTTTTCTAGCAAAACAGTAGCAGATTCGATCAGCAGGAGTTTGAAGCCTGGACGAGATGGTGTCTCTCGAGCCCTATGGACATTTATTAAGAGAAATGATAGCTCAAAATCTCTCGCACGCGGACATTTCCACGAATTTATTACAATTAGGTGTGCAAAAAGGGTGTTCTGAAATGAGTGTCAGGAGATTTTGTGCACATCACAACATTTCCAGGAGGGGACATGTATCGGACACACAATTAGAGGTTACGATCAGCAGGGCAATAAATCAGGTAAGTTATTTTGGTTTTCTTTGACAAGTCACATTTACTCTGTTACATATACTTGATTAGGTTTTTGGATAAATTGTACGAGTAGTTTTACATAATCTCCATACTATTTACTTGAGTATAGGCTACTCGTGAAGAAGAATGTACTCCTCTACATTCGGCTACACTGAGCTAGTCACTTTTCTTTGTTACCCATTCAGTATTCTAGGCATCATTATTACCACCCTCCTCAGTAACGCGTTAGTAACGCGTGATGCCAGTGACGCCAGTAATCACTGAATATGAAATATTCTTAGTTACGTAACTCGTTACTCCAATCTGACCACTTTTTCGAGTAACGAATAATCTAACGCGTTACTATTTCCAAACCAGTAATCGGATTAAAGTTCCTTATTCAAATCACTGTGCATTACTATTATTAGCGGCAAGAGGTTTATGCACTCAACTCTGTTTACTTTCGATAAAAACGAAACTTAATAATATCAGACACAGACCGTAGAACCTCCGTATCCCTACGCATTAGCGCAACTGCGTATAATAAACAAGATCCCTACTATCAGTGCCGTGCTTGGCGTTACTGTTAAAAATGCACTTCCAATAAAGTGAGTATTGGCAAAACCGGTTGTCATTTTCATGTTGAGGCGGCGGGGGGTGTTGTCGGCAGCTGCTGAATGTAACTAATAGAGTAACATGTAATCTAACTTAGTTACTTTTAAAAACAAGTAATCAGCAAAGCAACTGAGTTTTTTTTAAAGGAGTAATCGGTAATCATAACTTTTTCAAGATAACTGTGGCAACACTGTTCATATTTCATGTTGACTAGGCTACATTTCACAGCTTATGTTGATTCATCAGACAGGGTCAACATATGGCTGAAAGATGATGACCGGGTACCTGTCTGCAATGGGAGTGGTTGCTGGTGAACGCCGGGTGGGGAAGATTTTGAGAGCAACTCATCGTCCCTATCACGAAATGCGCAAACGTGCAAGTATCTTTTGCGAGCCTTTAATGTTGTGGTTTATGGTATAATGTATTTTACTAGCTGACTTTTATTTGCTTTTCCCCCCAAAGGGCGCACGTAACCTTAACCCCGTCCTCTACAGTGCAGAATACATGGGACACAAAGTGCACATCGACCAGAACGAAAAATTGGTCATGTTCGGAGTAACACACGTTCTCGCAATAGATGGGTACAGCAGTAAGGTCGTTGCCCACGCAACCATGCCTGTCAAAAATAATCTCACGATCTACGAAGATGTTTACAGGTTAGTATAGGGCTTCTCAACCTTTTTTTTTTTGCTTTAATACCCCCTTCCTCTGATTTCTGAATCCAAGTATCCCCTAGGGCAAAAACACATTTTTCAAAACAGTTTTTTGTGACTTTTTCTGTCATTTTTGCAAGATTTGTGTGACTTTTTTTGCAACCCCCCACCAGAAGCCTGCAGATGACTCTAGGTGTGATTTATTAGCTGGAAAATACAATAGGGACATAGCCTGAAGCCTCACACAGTTCCACTACAAATTTGAGAAAAACGAATCACATCTATAGTCATCTGCAGGCTTCTGTTGCACAATTTATTTAGGTTTGTCATCTCATGTAATTGTGGACACAATGCACTCGTAGATTGCAATATTCTTGATCTATCCTACATTGCAGACTTAACATTTGATGAGTCAACATTTAATTGAGTCATGTTTCACTATTTTATAGATCAGCAGCTCTTGAATATGGGATGTGGGACCAGGTCAGGGTGGATCATGGCCGGGAATTTTACTTGTCCCTCTACATGCAGGAGATGCTGTCTAACTACAGACACAACTTGCAAAGGCAACCATATCTCCAAAGTCAACAAAGGTGAGGTAACGGCTTCCTTAATGTACAAAATGTGCCTTGTTTATGCCTGAAATGAGACTATGCTTTGGAGATGTTACTCAGATGTTACGTACTGAACAGCAAAATAAACTCTAGCAGTGATTGTTATTGGAATATATAGCTAACAGAAAATATCACTTAACCTTAACCAGATGCACCCTTGAGTGGGGATGCTTGTAGGTACCCCTACACATCAATGGTCCTCCTTGGACTCCCAATCAACCCTCTTCATATTGTCTGTTAACTTTTTACATCTGATATAATCCTATTTCCTCTCACCATGTTGATTTTGCAGACTAAATTGAGTGGGGATTTTTTTTTAATTGAGTGTTGGTTTTACATTATCCATCTAAAAAAAAAATCTACCCTTTTCTTGTCTACAGAATCATACGGTAGAGCGAATGTGGGTAGAGATCAACAACCGGGTAAATTACCCATTGAAGGAGGCCCTCATCCAGCTGCAGGATCAGGAAGTCCTCAACATGGACGACAACGTCACCAGATACTGTACATCTAACCTTACTGCTGAGCTGTGCAAGATTGGCATAACAAGAGCTGTTCTTGCATGGAATGCACATAGAATCCCGGGTGAGTTACATAAAAAAAAAAACATGTAACACATTACAGTCCAGTCCTTTTGTGTGAAGATTATCTTTATTTTAAAGTTGACAGTGAATTCACACAATAGCTGACATTTTGTGACCTATGCTTTGCTTCACAGGCAAAGGAACACCCAATCATTTGGCTGCAGGAGGATGTCCAAAAAAACTAGGAGATGATTTGTTGCCACATGCCTCCCAAGCAGCAGACATGTACCAGCAGGATGTTGGCTCTTCACTTACTAGAGTCTCCTGTTTTGGAACTGACCCCTTCTCAAATGAGGAGGACAAAATATCAGCAGGACAACGATTTGCTGAGGGGTACCCTGATATTTCAGTTTTATTAGACAATGTGGTAAACTATAATTTTGCACCTTTTCAGGATGCATTGCTGTATCTGATAATCATTACACAAAAACATGCATGAAAATGGCAAATAAAGACCAGTTGGTACTGGATAAACTGTATATTTTGTTACTTTCATTGAATTGCAACTCAAATCAAACACAATCAACCATATGTTTTCCACTAAGTGAACATATTTTTCTAAAGTGCAACATGAAATACAAAATATATTCTGTATCCTCTACAGCTGTTGAACAAGTGCACAATTCCAACTGACTTTGAACAAGGCAATTAGCCAGATGTACTGTAACAGAGGCAATCAGGCTTAAATCACAGAACGTGATACAATCACACTTAAAGGGTTAATCCATCTTAATTACACCACCCAGTATGGAGAGAACATTGTCAAGACTGGTCAGCCTGTGGGCATTGAAAGAGAACTCATCTGCCCTGCATTTGAGGCACTGGTTGGATGTCGGCATCCACTGGTCAACGCAGCTTTTGCAGCATACAGCAATCACAGGTTCTTCCATTAGCCCTGTTTGATGAAGAAAATAAAAAGGACAATTCACATGCAAGATTAGAGTTCAATATATTATCTTCTCTTTACTTTATCTACATCTTACATATGTTTAAAAGCTTGGCAAGGGACCGTTTCACTTTAACATGCAAAAGTGAATTAATGTTTGATTCACTTGGACATTCAATCTGATCCTGCTTAAAGGTAGACTTTAATATAGATCAAACAATAAATTATGTTACAGACCTTTGCACACAATACAACCAAAGGCCTCCTTCATGTGTGTTATCATGGTGTTGGTCAGAACCAGCATAGCGCCGCTGGTGCTGCTGGCATGTGTTGACAGGTCCTTCATGACTGTGGTGCTCAGTCCTTGAGCAGCCAAGACCACTTCTTCTATTTTATCATGGACATCCTGAAGACTTGTGGAGTCCATATCTTTAAGACTACAAGGAGGGACAAAAACGACAACAAAAGAATTATACAATATTCACCAGTTGTGTTCAGATAACCTTTTTTCTAAGAGATGGTATTAAAAACAAGATGAAAGACAAATATTAATAGGCAGTAACTCAAATGTTTTACCTCAGTTTCTTTCCCTTTGTTCCATGCTGGAACTCATGGAAGATCTGCTCTGGGACGGCAAGAAACTTTTTTGCATTTTGCTTCCAATACTTGGAGCCTAGCAAGAGAGGAAGACAAATCATTTAGCAGATATCATGTAAACACATTTGCAGCTAAACAGAATACTTTGTGGGTCCAAAAATGATGAGACAAAGAGAGCACAGTATTGAAGTAGATGGGGCAGCTAGTTGATCAAACAAACTATTATTATGTAATTATTCATTTTTTCAATTAGTACCTCTTGTCCCTTCGGAGTCCACAATCTCATTTCCCTGGGCATCAGTCAGGATGTGCGGCTCATCACTCTGCAGGGCATCATGTATTTTTGCAAGGATACCTGTGGTTGTGGCTTCAAACTCAAACAGTCTGAGTACAACCATACGAGCAGGCTTCAGTTTCCCCTGGCTGAGCTCAGCAATGAAAACAGACCTAGAAAGATTGTTGTGGGAGTGGTTTACATCAAGTCGAATCCATTAATTCCATCTCAAACACATAGTCTACATTACGAAAACAAATACAATTATGTTGATTATGTCAATTGTAGGGGCTGTGAACTGATGAAACTGGGTGTACCTTTGGAAGGTGTTACTCATGCTTGCTCGGGGGGGAGCAGCAGCTATGGCCTGAGCAGGTGACCCTAGAGCAGCAGCGGGCTGTGATGTACGGTGGAACTGGAAACGGTTCTGGCCTGACGATGGATGACTCTGCTCGGCAACTGGTAGACCAATATCATCCCCATGAACCTCATAGTGGCCACGAGGTCTTAGGTCCAGGCTGCTGAAATGTCCAGCCGATCCCGGGAATATCGCCACTTTGTCATCATCAGTTATGTACAGGCTAGGAGCATATAGCTTTGAAAGAAAAGCATCAGCTAAATGTTAAATACAGATATGTACAGCCTACCAAACATTTATTTTTATTGCAATGCTATTATTATAATATTCTATTGCTCCCCCCTCAGCTCGCACTCACACACACCCCAGTTCTCTCCCTCTCTCTCTCTCTCTCTCTCTCTCTCTCTCACACACACACCCCCCCCCCCCCCCCCCCCCAGTTCTCTCTCCCTCCCTCTCTCACGCACGCACGCGCACACACACACACACACACACACACACACACACACACACACACCAGTTCTCTCTTTCTCTCTCACACACACACACTTTTGTAAATAGGCTTATAGCTTTTAAATTTCACTTATCTTACACTGAGGAGCCTTAATGAGTCGGCTAGCCGTATGCCATGCATAGCATCCTTTGGTCTTAGCATGTTCTCCAACCATACGAAAAAAGTGTTACCTACCTGGAATATTCTGGCGACTTTATCTCCAATCATGTCGCTCTCCTTAAGCGTGAGCCTTTTGTTTCCTTTAAAAAGGATAAAACTCGACTCCATTCTTACCGCACCGACACCACGCTGAAGTTAATTAAACTAGGCTACCGCACTGCTTCCTGCGCTTCCTGCAACGCGAATCAATCCGCGCGATAATTTATTTTATTTCCGGCCCACAGGCTGAAAAGCGTAAAAATTGAAAATTGAAAATGGAATTACAGAAATTCGAGGCCTTTCGCGAAAACTACAGTTTGGGTCAGAAAATGCAATGGTTTTTGGTTGTACGATTTTTGTTTAAGAAATGGAAATAGAAAAAATGGCCCTAAATCGGTTTTTTGATTTGCGTTTCAAAATTGGAAATAGAATGAACGGAAGGTACACGGACCCTTTTCCATCAGAGCCCCTCGACTTTGGAACGACCTACCAGAGGAGATAAGGCTTGCGGACTCTGTGACTTCTTTAAATCACTTCTTAAAACTCACTTTTACAGACTTGCCTTCTTGTGATGTCGTCTCCTCCCTTGTTTATTCTCCTCCTTTTTTATTTTCCTTTTTTATCTGTACGTTCTAGTTTGCACATTATTTTATTTATTCATTTTACCGTATTTTATCTGTGTTTTCTTTTTATTTTTATGACTTCTTTTTATTGCTTTTATTTATCTTAATGAACTATTTCCATGTCTTTTTGTTGATTATCATCGTTTTTGATCGTCTCTGTCTGACATGACCTCAAATGTTAATCGTCTCTGCTCTGCTTGTCAAAGCACTTTGTAAACCCTGTTTTTAAAGGTGCTATATAAATAAAGTTATTATTATTATTATTATCATTATTATAAGTGTCTAAATGGTTCTTTTTTAAGAGAGGCTTGATAACAGCAGGGCCTGTGGGAAGACACCTGATAGAAGAGACGTGTTTACAATCTGTAAAAGATCTGGGGTCATGCAGTTTGATGCATTTTTGAAAAGGCAGCAGCAGGAGGAGGATTTCAGTTGTTGTATGATGTCCTCCAAGGTTTTATGGTTAATCACATGAAATTGTGATATGGTTTCTGAATTGACCTCGAGTGGAAACATGGACAACACATGTCCTGCACCTGACATGGAGGTGCTAACTGCTTGCCTAATTTTCAGATTTTTTTCTGTGAAGGAGGCAAAGTCATTGCAGGCCCTGGTGGAAAGCAGTTCAGGGGTTACTGACACAGGAGGGTTTGTTAGCCTGTCGACAGTAGCAATCAAGGTCCGTGCGTTAGGATTGTCTTGCATTTTTCAGTTCCAGGTTGTAGATCCTTCTTTATAGATATCATAGTGAACCTGGAGATTTGTTTTATGCCACCTACGTTCAGCTTTCCGACACTCTCTTTTTTCTGTTCTTACCAACGTGGCATTTCTCCATGGAGACCTTTTGTTGCCAGGGACCAGTTTCAGCTTAGTGGGCGCAATGGCATCAATAATATTTGTGATTTTCACATTGAAATCGTCAACAAGCTCATTTACTGAGACCCAAGGGAGGGAGGGTGTGGAGGAGAACACCTGGATAAATGTTTCACAGGTGTTTTCTGTGATATACCATTTTTTGATTACTTGTCTTTGAACATTTGTCTGCACAGAGATAGCACTCTCAAAGAAAACACAGGAATGATCAGAAAGAGCAACGTCAGTCACAACAACCTTAGAAACGCTAACACCCTTGGACATGATCCAGTCCAGGGTGTGACCTTTGTTATGAGTGGGCTCTGTCACATGCTGAATCAGTCCATAGTTATCAATCACACAACACAGTTCTTTAGTCCCCTGTCATGGAGTTTGTCAACATGAATGTTAAAATCACCAACAATAACCACACAGTCAAAGTCAATACAGATTATAGACAGTAGTTCAGAAAAATGATCAAAAAAGGTTGCACAGTATTTAGGTGGCCTGTAGACATTTAGGAACATAACTCGGGAAGAAGAATTCAACTGAAGAGCCACGTATTCAAAGGATTTCCATAAAAAATGTGCTTGCATTGGAGAGAATCATTAAAAAAAACAGCCCATAAGGGGGAGTCCCTTATGTACTCTAGCTTCACTCATAAAACTGAAGTTTCAATAAGAACAGCAGCACTGTTATTTTCATCTAACCAAGTTTCAAGAACAAACAATCAAGATTGTGCTTGATCATAAAATCATTGAATAAAAATGTTTTTCCTGCCAGAGACCTGACATTTAATAAAGCTAGCTTCAGTGTGTTAAAATCATTATTTCCCAATGTTTCGGGACTGGCTGTGGTTGATGTCAGGCCTAGGCAGAAAGAGGACTCAGGTGCAGAGGTTCAGCTCAGACAGATCTTTATTTCACACTTCCCTTACACAGAGTGGAAACAAAACAGGCTATGAAACACTTGAAAACTAAGAATTGTGAAAGCACTAACAAACATGAGTACCCTAACGGGAAAAAGATAAAAATTCACTTCCTAAGGAGGTAAAGAAAGAGGCTGAAAACTACACTATGAGGGAAAAACATCTTAACTTTACGAAAAGAAAATCACTCCAACGGAGGAAAAAGACAAGCCTATAAACTTAACTCTGCTACACTAGAACGGAAAAAGATAGAAAGCAAAACACTGCAACGGAGATATGTACAAGGCTACAAACAGAAATAACTAGCTTCTCTAGAGCTGACCAGAAATTACAACCGAAAATCACTCTTAAAGAGGAAAGCGAGAAATCAAGATAATACAATTACAAACACATGGGTTTTTTTGGCATGGGCTGTGGACGACAAAACAGGCTGGAGAAACATGGACGGACGAAATACTCAGACGCAGGACTAAGGGAGACAGACTATTTAACACATGAGGGTAATGGGCAACAGGTGGAAAAAATCAGGAATCAGGGATGACATCAGACCAGGGACACATGAAGAAGGGCAAGTGACCTGAAACGAGAGAGGAGTTACTTTTCAAAATAATAATAAATAATAATAATAATAATAATAATAAATAGCTACGACTCTAAAACGGTAAGCAGTTTTTGAAGTCACATTTTCTAACTAGAAAAATACTCAAGAAATGTTGAGTGTGCCTGACTCTGGCCCATATATTAATACCCTGTCATTCTCTTTTGCTGGGCTGGTTCCGAAATCACTCCCTACGCCATGTTGTAGGGGTGTCTGAATGTGCAGTGAGCTGAGTGCACTCAAAATTTCCCACAATGCATTGTGAAAAGTAGTGTACAGCCGATGGTCACTAGCCGAGCAAATTTTACCATCATGCATTGCGCTGAAAGCGGCGTGGCGCAGGTGCGCTGAAAGCTGACTGCGCCTGGTCTACGAAACTAGGGCCCTATATGTGCATTTGCATATTTTACAATTACTTTCAAGCTTATAGTAATTGGAATTGTGTTGATAAATGTGTGTTGACAGTGATAATAATTGAATGGTGTTTTTATTTATTTCAATCATGTCACAAATCTTTGACAAAAAACGAAACTAAAACCACAAATGAAATGTAAATACAGCAAACGGTCAAACAGGAAGGAGGAGCTGCTGGACCTGAAGCCGGTCAGTGAACCAGCTGTTTATAAAACCAACAACATGAGAAGTGGACGATGTGCTTTTTGTAGTCCATTATTGTAGTTTCTCCAGCGGAGACGCACGTCAATCACCCGTGTCAATCATCAGCTGTCAATCATCAGCAGCCGCATTATAATGACGTAGCTTAGTGAAAGTCTGGTCGGATTCTCTGAGCACCGCGGTCGTCTTTTCCTAAATCCTTTTGAGTTCTCCTATCGCCTTTCCTTAACCCCGTGACCTTTTCCCCAGAGGTTAAGGAATAGGAGTTAGGAATAGGAGTTAGGACCTTATTTTTTGACTATTTGACTGCACCCAGAAATATGCTAGCCGTAATGGGAAGCTTTGTTAGGGATGTCTCTGTTGGTCGAATGTGGCACATTCACACACCTTCCATCCACAAACTTTAAAAACAGGTTTGAGATTTCACATTCTCCTGCCTCATCATGTGCCTGCTTTGTGAGGTCTGGACTCTACTGACCACCTTTTCTGGTTATATTTTTAATTTCTTGTTGCTCCTTTTCAGAGTAAAAATCTGAAGAGGTTGGGAGGTGTTGATACTGCGACCATGTTAAGAAGTCAATGACTGCGTAAGTAACTTTATGTTGCTTTTTTGTATTAGTTTATAGTGATTATGTTCCCTGTCATGTACTCCCCCCACACACCCATTTACTCGCTCTGCTACATTTTCATAATGAACTTGATTGCACTATAATATTCTAATATAAATCTATTTTACCATTGCAGAACTATGACAAATAAAATGATGGCCATGCCTCAGAGGAAGAAGTGGGAAGGTTGCCTTCATGAAGACACATCTCTACAAGATAATCTGAGTTTGCTTTAACATAGTAGTTTTGTAACAATGTTTGAAATAAGTGAATATAGTAAGCAGAATAATAATTCATAAGCAAAATCCTTTTAGTTGGAGGACTCCACAGAGCATGCTCTAATATTATATATATAATATTCCATTCTGGGCTCTAGACTAACTTCTCTATATGTACCCAAAAACAGAACTCAAGAGACAGATGTAGAAGACAAAGCCCAGTAGGCACTTTAATGTACAAAGTAGGAGGTATTTTAACAACAAAATAGTTCAATGGAAAATAGGAGGTATTTTACAAGAAAAAAAGTTTAATCCTTGTTTGCTGACATATTTGCACATATGCCTCTGCACTCTCTGCACTCTCTGCAAGCCAGGGAGCAGTCGAGGCCTTGGCAACAGCAATTGCAGCGCATTGTGCTGCAACCAGAGTTGCACTTGCAGCACACAAGCTCAAACAGAGATTGAGATGCAGGGTCCTGGTAGTTTTACTGATTAGCGATAGGAATGAGGCAGGAGTCTTGTAAACCTCCAGTCCCAATCCTTTGGTGACAGCAGGTTTCCCATCCATTCCTGAACTTGATAGTACACCCTGAAACAATGAAACCTAGCAGATGCAGATGTTGTTGGCAAGTTGCAAGGGTGGATGGCCATTTTACTGTCTGTCACCTTACTATAAAAGTGTGTCACTCTGAGCTCATTGAGAGAGGTGGCTTCTTTGCCTTTGTAGATCTGTATCATTGCCTTTTCCCCTGCAGCAGCCATTTCCTCTTTAGCAGCAGATTGTTTCAGAAAAAAGCTGGCCTGTACTCTGAATGTGTATGAATGAATCTTGAACCATTGGTATATAATATAATATTGGTTTCCGCTGAAAATGTATTAGTTGTCACTATAGTCTTTAAAGGGTGTTTTCTCAAAATGAGGTTTCCGTACACTGTGGAGGTGAAATATCCACTTGTGCATAGCCACAGTCCTTTCTCTAATGTTGTCTTGTGTGTCCAGAATGAAACAATACATTTTAATCTGGCTTCATCCAATGTTCAGATTGTGTTATACCAGGGTCAGGGCGCACAGCAGTAAACATAATGGTGGCGAGAACCCAGTGCCTGCGTAAGCCGGGCCATTCATCATCATCATCACCGTCTTCATCATCTGCGCTCCACAGCTGCACCGGATTCCCCGTCCAACATCAGAACGGCGGGACACCGGGACCTCGCACGCCGCTCAGACCAGCTGCAGCCCCAACTCCGGTTCCAGCGAGACCAGGCACGAGCTGCGCACAAGCAGAACATGATCCCCAAAAGTGCTGTATTTTTTTTAAAGAATTTTTCAGGCATAGACGCATTTTATTAGCAGTGGATAGATATGAAAAACAGGAGAGAGAGAGGGAGATGTGACATGCAGCAAAAGACCGGGATCGGACGGGATTCGAGCCAGGGTTGGCGGCGTATGAGTACGTGTAAGGAAAGGAATTCTGCTTAGGGCACCAAAATGGCTAGCGGCGGCGCTGGACAGAAGACAGCAGCAGCAGCAGCACCAGACGGCCAAACTTTTCCCAGGATGAAACTGATGTTTTGGTCCGAGGTCCAAGTTTCAGCTGTGTTAATTCAGTCAGGCTGAGTTTCCGTTACGCGTGCCATCCGCCTTTGATCTGACGTCAGATGTGACGGGACAATCTATATAGACATAAATTCACGTGTTGATTCAATTAGTTGCATTAAATAGTGTTTGTTGTGATTATTTATTGCATTTAAATGTGCCTGGATCTGTGGAAACCTGCCTGTGAGGTCTTGGTGACGTGTGCGCACTGTGAACCAAACCGCCACTCAGCCAGCTGTAATTCACCTTGCAGGTGTCGTGCCAAAAAGTGATCGTCTGCCAGAATTTGATTTCCGGTCGCGGGAGCGCGCACAGCAGCCCGTTGAGCGGTAGCGTTTAAACGTCTGGTTTTCTCTGGATTAAACGGCCATAATATGCGGATACACACAACTGTACGTCTGCAATTATAGCAAAGGTATGTGTCTTAGAAAGCTTAACGTTTGTTGTTACGTAATTATCACAACTGTGGCCTAAAGAAGTGTAGTTTGTAGTGAAATCAGCCCTGACAATTACGTGATAGACATGTCTCTGTGCTGGGTATGTCTGATGCCTTTGTTTAGCCCTGTCTTATGAATTAGACTGTAATGAATGTGATTTATAGGTGTGGATTTTCAATAAAGAAATGATCACTTTTGCAAGTATCCTCGTGACTCTGCATCATCTTTTATCTGATCTGGGCTCTACATCTGCTTCCCATGTTTGGATGTTTGGAAATCAAATTCTGGCAGACGATCACTTTTTGGCACGACACCGGCTTTCGGCGCAGTCTCGGCGTGGCTTTTTGGCACGAAACTGAATCTGTGACGCCTCCCCCTGCTGCGCCACCACACCCATCTCAGTGCAGGCGATCCACCAAACCGCCAAACTGGAGCCGATCCCAGCTGTCATTGGGCGAAGGCAGGGTACACCCTGGACAGGGCATAATAATAATATTAATAATAATTATTATTATAACAATACATTTTATTTGCAATGCACTTTTCATTGTTAAAAACAACCTCAAGGTGCTACAGAGTACAGAGTACAAAAAGAGCAAAACGTTTAGTAAATACTGTTTAAAAAGAGGTTTTCAGGCCCTTCTTAAAGGAGACAATGTCTTGTGGAGCCCTCAGGTGTCTGGGAGAAAATTCCACAGGTGGGAGCGGCTGAGCAGAATGAGATGATTGACCATCTTTAGCCATATAAAATCACCTTTTGCTGAATGAAGACTATTAAAAGATCATATTATCAGAAAATAAATCATATGTTACTCATTCCCACCACGACACTGGCTTTGATGTTGTGAGATTGTGTGTTTGTTTGTGATGGGCGATAATATTATTGTGAAAACCTGAGAGAGCTGCACAGAAGGAGGAATGTGCATTATTTGTGACTTCCTTGTGTGGAGGAAATGGCTCGAGTGTCCCCGAGGAGCACCATTGTTTGTAACATTCTGCAGACTCAGACTCTCTTTGGGTTCTCACTAAACCGCTTACCAACACTTTCACGAGTAATGCTGATTTATGTTATTTATCACTCTATGAAATCTGCTTAGAATGGTCTAAATAGCCACATAACTGTTTGTGTTGTTAATGAAGAAGGAGAAGAGAGCAGAGCTGCACATGTGTGGAAACAGCAAATAACAAATGATTTGGAGTGATCTTTTCAAAGTTTCATGAGGACACAGAGTACACAGTCTGTACCCACTCCATTTACAGCCACACTATTATATCAAGCTGTAAAATCGATTGATTACTGACACTTGAACCTAATCGACGTTTTAGAACCGGAGTGGGACTGGTTGGACTATAAACATTTACTCTATTTACAGTAAAGCAGGTTCCGATGTAGTGGGCGTGACTTTTCTCCTTCTCAGATAAACACATCCACACAGTAACTCAGGGCCACAAAGGGGTATTGAGATACTTTACTTCTATGAGCAGTCTGAGTCTATGAGTATTTCACAGTTTGGAGTCAAAAGAATGATATACATTTCCACTGAGGGCAAAGAAACTTCAACTCTTCACTGTAAAATGTCTTACGACTTCAATGTTTACGTCTTACGGATATTTAACACCCTTAACTAACGATGGAGCTGTAGAGCTTACCACAACCAACAACTGTATGGCCATACACATATGCCATTTTGTCCCTCGCCATCTTGGATTTTTACAACCAGTGAAGGAAGTGACCATATTTGGACTGTGGAGGAGCGACGGGTGGATCTGATGAACACATGCCTTACTGGATCTGGATCCATCTGGATTCTGGCATGAAGCTGCTAACAAAGTTAGCTTCATAATTTAACGTCAACTTTACAGCTAAGTTTTAAACTTGGTATTGACAACATTGATGACATCCAGCTGTCACACTCACACTCCCCCCTTCCATTGCATTCACGTCACAACACAGCTGTTGCTCGAAGCGCGTTACACCGACACTGTCGTGTAACTGAGTGGAAGGAGGAAATACACTGTCTAGCTAGTTTTAATGATATCTTACCGGTCAAGAAGGAAAGTGGCCACCTCTGCGTTTTCAGTCCTTGAAACTCCTTCACCTGACTCCCACGATCAAACACTGAATCAACATTCACTCTGATCTCGCTCCTCCTTTTGTTAGCACTTGGGACTGGTCCCGAAATGCCGCCTGCTTACCGTCAAACTCATTTTTCCCTTTTTTCCTCACTCACTGGCAACTCCAAAGACTTTTGACCCCTGACTACAGAGATACCACGTGATACCAACGTGGTTATTCTATTGGCTCACAACCTTTGCTAGAAGTCACACATCACACATCTACAGAGGTAAACAAAACATTCATTACGGGCCGAGAAAAATATTTTAAATGATTTAATCACAATCAAAAACATTTTTTAATTATCAGTTTCCATAAAAATGTTATCAATATGACCTTAAAAGTAATCTTAGTAGCTAACATAGCTAGCATTGGTAGCGTGGTAGCGACCTGTCAATCATCAGGTAAGCCCCGCCCCTAAAGCATCCCCTGCTTTCTGGTCTGTTGGACTCTAAATGGACCATAATGTACTAAATGAACATCATGCTGGATTGAAGAAGACTTGAAACTAGAGATTGAGACCATAAACTCATGTTTACAATGTTTACTGAGATAATACATCAAGAGAGAAGTAGGACCATTTTCTCATAGACTTCTATACAATCAGAGAGGAGTCGCCCCCTGGTGGCCAGCAATGAGTGACAGTTTAAGGTACTTCAACATGGCTTCACTTTTCATATAGGTTTCCACAGGTTTCCACATATGTACCTGTAGTTACTGACATACATATTAACTCAATATTCATAATCAACTCCATATCTATGGTTAACTAAGGATATTATAACAAGACATAACAGTTTGTAAACAGGCGTATTCCAAAACAATTCTGTTTCGGCTGCTCATAATCCAATCCAGGCTTCTCCTCCTTCCCCACATGCACATGAACTCTTTCAGTGCTGCTGTTCACAATACCAAGCCACACATTACTAAACTATGAATTTATATATACTTATATGGAAAAATAGGTTATTTATATTTACAAGTATTTACATATTTTGCAGCTCATTTATATATTTGGAGATATTCATGTCTATAATGTTGTGCATAGTGGGCTGGCAGCTCCGGTCTGGAGAGCTGAGTACACTGTGGGCGGAGCTGCAGGGTGCACAGCTGATCCGCGTGCAGCTGATCAGTGATCAGTCTCCAGTCGGTGGCTGCAGCGCAGGATGAAGGGGCTGCATAGTGAGAGGGACGGAGGGGGCAGGATGGCTGGAAGCAAGAAAGAAAAGGACCAGGTATGTGTGCACGCCGGTGATCTGTGGATGTGTGAATACAGGATAGGTTGGTTGGTGACCAGAGCTGGTTTGTGGGTGAAGATAAAGGAGAAGGAAGTTGCATGTGGTTGCATGTGTCGGATAAGACGGGAATGCTCAGTGCTGGTAAGTCTGAGGAGTCCAGACGGAAGTTTCTGATGGTATCTGACTGTCTCTTTCATTCCAAGGAAAAACATTCCAGTGCTACCCCCCTCCCCCTCCTATCCCCACATCTGTTGCTCTTCAACCAAACCATAATATTCACTCATTGTTTGCATGTGTTGCAATGTTACTCAGCCTGTATTTATTACATTATTGACATGTTTGGGGACAAGTCCTTTCATGAAGGTGCTCCCCGAGCACTTCTTATGCTGGACCTGAAGAGCAGCCTCGGCAGGAATGCACATGACCGTGTGTGTAGTTGTTCACATGTTTAGGCAACACATACTGCTGCAAACGAAATGCTGTGGAAAACTTGTGTGACACCAAATTCTGCCAAACTCTCAAATCCACACACAGTCTCTCCAAACAGAGAGAAGGAATCCTCTGTTTTACACAGAAAGAATATACATTCACACAACAAAATCTTATGTAGAGCAAACTTATTATCCAGAGTGTCCAAAACTACCCCTCGATTCCCCAGTAGGCCTGGGACGATCCTGCCAAACATAATTCACAATATTATCCTAATAATCATCAAAATATGCTTAAGCTCTTAAAATGGCACCAATAAATTCTTAAGACATACTGGAATCACTTTATATTTGGTTAAGAAACAAAATTGTTTGTATTGCATGAGAAATAATAGATACATCTTTTGTGAAAAACAATCAAATCAGTTTAAATGAGATGATCATGAATCATAAAGTCTCCCTGCAAAAAAACAAATTAAAATGTATTTTCATATCCTGTATTTTCTTTTAAATCAGACAATATTTCTTATTTTTTAAGATTTTTTCAGGCATAGATGCCTTTTATTAGCAGTGGACAGATAGGAAAGACAGGAGAGAGAGGGGGTGTGACATGCAGCAAAGGACCTCCGGCCGGGATTCGAACTAGGGTCGGATACGTATGCGTACGTGCGTACATGGCATGCGCTCTAATCACTCCGCCACCTGAACGCCAGACTATATTTCACTTCTCTACCATGATAGCTTTTAGAACTAGACAGATTTTTGTCCACAGGTAAACAGATCGAGCAACAGGAAAAATCAATATTCCCACACTGTTTACAATAGAAAATGTAAGCATAATAACGGATTAAAACACACCACATGAGAAAATTTTATGAGGCGACTGAGAATTAAAATAACATGAATAATTATGAACAAAAATATCACAAAACTAACTGAAGTGGACGAAGCTAGGACCACACTGTATATACAAGGGTTGGTCTGATTATTATGACAATATCAATACAGATATTACAATATATGATGTAGATATACATCACTATTACATACAAAAGTCACCAAATGACCTGTGTTATGTGTTAAGCATAGAATTTGAAAATAAACAGCAGATAAACTTTTGAAAGTAATTGGACTATATGCAGGAAGCAGCTTGTCCTTGCGTTTATTTCTATTTCTTTGGAAGTCAGTGGATATCGGTGCTATAAAACATGTACAGACAACAATTATGATTGCTCAAAGCATCATCATGTTTGTTTTAGAAGAACAGGTGTAGGGAGGGAGTGTTGGTGGACGGGTCAAACAAAGACGGACCGCTGCTGTCTGTGCAAAACAAAAAGTAAAGGTAACAATCTTGGTGACTTGTTATAGTTAAAGTCCACCACGCTCTTTTTTCCTAAACCTAACTGAGTGGTTTGTTGCCTGAATCTAACTTCCTGTGTAGTTTATTTTGAAAGGCGATATGTTTGTAACAAGTGTATATTGACACGTAACTGACATGTGATTAAGCAACTACACACAGAAAAATAAAGATGCTAACTAGAACTGAAAATGGTTCTTTCAAGCGATGCCATAGAAGAACCAGTTCTGGTTCCACAAAGAACCTTTCAGACCAAGGTTCTTTAAAGTACCATTTCCTTAAATGGTTCTTTAAAGAACCCACAAAGTTGCCTCAAACCATGTCTGTATCTTTGAAGAACTTAAAGAAAAAAGTCCTTTGTGGGCCTAAATGTTTCAATAAAGAACCGTTTTCAAATTGTTCTTCAGTTTTTTCCAAGGAATAAGTGGTTCTTTGAGTACATTATTTGCAATATTTTGTACAGTGGAGAAATAAATGAAAATAGCAGTTAATTCTCATTTAATTTATTTAGAAATTGACTTACTACTTCCTTTCAAATCCAACTAGACAACCTCGTAAATGCCCGGTGGTCAAGGTAAAAACCATTGCTGTTAAAAACAATGGAACAGTATACACAAAAATTGTGTCCAGGATAAAATGGTCATCTTCTAAAATTACCAAACATTTAATTGAACGTTAACAATGAAGTCCTTGACAGTAATTCTCACTTCAAGATCAATAATTGGATAAAATCACCAACGCAATACACTTTGGAGTGACGTTCAGTTGATGTGCCATAAATGTTATTATGTCCACGTCACAGAATAATCTGTGTGTTTATACATACTTATAGCCATATTACAGCATGTATGATATCAGGGTCTCCAACTAGAGAAGTGTCATTTTGTGTGTCATTTTGACCCAGGAATCGACCAGGATCTATTGGTAAATAACATTATTTATATTTCTACATATCACAGACCCAAATCATGATGAGTCCTTAGGCCACCTGCCATATCTGCACATCACATTTTAATATCAAGATCATCTCTGCCTGCTCTTGTTAGTCCATGGGTGATTCTTTAGCATCTGTTGTTCCACACTTGACCAAAAGTGATTTAATATGAATTTAATAACGATTTACTGGTGATGATTAAATTGTGTTTTGACATTTTTCTGTAGTAGATTAACACACAGGAGAGCCTCAGGTGTACAAGGGCAGGATTCACAGGATTAAAGGAAATCTAATTTGGTGAATGGCTTCGAGGCCTGTATCTGTCAATGGATGGTCCTGATGAGGAATACCCTCAACCATGATGATGATGATCCACTTTAAATTAAGAGATGAATCATCCATGGAACATATTCAGTAGAAGCAGCACTGACTCGATATTATATGGTTATCAATCAGACCTGCAGGCATCATAGGCACTTTCCCACCACAGCAATTAAAAGGATTGTTTTCGATTACTAATGAATGACATTTGGTTTAAGACTAAAGACTAAGAAAAAAATACATTTTCTATTTTCAAGATGAAATCAACCCACTTGTCTCTAGTGGATAACAAGCCCACGAAGAGCCACTGATAATCAAGTACGTCAAGTTGTGGTAAAGGTTGAATACTCTCAGCAGCCACAAGTGGCCTCCTGCTAGTGGCCTCCTGCTAGTGGCCTCCTGCTACTGGCCTCCTGCTAGTGGCCTCCTGCTAGTGGCCTCCTGCTACTGGCCTCCTGCTACTGGCCTCCTACTACTGGCCTCCTACTAGTGGCCTCCTGCTAATGGCCTCCTGCTACTGGCCTCCTACTAGTGGCCTCCTACTAGTGGCCTCCTGCTACTGGCCTCCTGCTACTGGCCTCCTACTAGTGGCCTCCTACTACTGGCCTCCTACTAGTGGCCTCCTACTAGTGGCCTCCTACTAGTGGCCTCCTGCTACTGGCCTCCTGCTACTGGCCTCCTACTAGTGGCCTCCTACTACTGGCCTCCTACTAGTGGCCTCCTGCTAGTGGCCTCCTGCTACTGGCCTCCTGCTAGTGGCCTCCTACTAGTGGCCTCCTACTAGTGGCCTCCTACTAGTGGCCTCCTGCTACTGGCCTCCTACTAGTGGCCTCCTACTAGTGGCCTCCTACTAGTGGCCTCCTGCTATGGCCTCCTACTAGTGGCCTCCTGCTAGTGGCCTCCTGCTACTGGCCTCCTACTAGTGGCCTCCTACTAGTGGCCTCCTACTAGTGGCCTCCTGCTACTGGCCTCCTACTAGTGGCCTCCTACTAGTGGCCTCCTACTAGTGGCCTCCTGCTAGTGGCCTCCTGCTACTGGCCTCCTGCTACTGGCCTCCTGCTAGTGGCCTCCTGCTAATGGCCTCCTGCTACTGGCCTCCTACTAGTGGCCTCCTACTAGTGGCCTCCTACTAGTGGCCTCCTACTACTGGCCTCCTACTAGTGGCCTCCTGCTAGTGGCCTCCTGCTACTGGCCTCCTGCTAGTGGCCTCCTACTAGTGGCCTCCTACTAGTGGCCTCCTGCTACTGGCCTCCTACTAGTGGCCTCCTACTAGTGGCCTCCTACTAGTGGCCTCCTGCTAGGGCCTCCTACTAGTGGCCTCCTACTAGTGGCCTCCTACTAGTGGCCTCCTGCTACTGGCCTCCTACTAGTGGCCTCCTACTAGTGGCCTCCTACTAGTGGCCTCCTGCTACTGGCCTCCTACTACTGGCCTCCTACTAGTGGCCTCCTACTAGTGGCCTCCTACTAGTGGCCTCCTGCTAGGGCCTCCTACTAGTGGCCTCCTACTAGTAGCCTCCTGCTACTGGCCTCCTGCTAGTGGCCTCCTACTAGTGGCCTCCTGCTACTGGCCTCCTACTAGTGGCCTCCTACTAGTGGCCTCCTACTAGTGGCCTCCTGCTACTGGCCTCCTACTAGTGGCCTCCTACTAGTGGCCTCCTGCTAGGGCCTCCTACTAGTGGCCTCCTACTAGTGGCCTCCTGCTAGGGCCTCCTACTAGTGGCCTCCTACTAGTGGCCTCCTGCTACTGGCCTCCTGCTACTGGCCTCCTGCTAGTGGCCTCCTGCTAGGGCCTCCTGCTAGTGGCCTCCTGCTACTGGCCTCCTACTAGTGGCCTCCTGCTAGCGGCCTCCTGTTAGCGGCCTCTGGTGGATCATGGTCACGCTGACCAGGAGGGAACAAGTTCTTGACGGCTGATCAGATTTATTGTGTTATCTGTGCTGACGGCAGATTGGAGATCTGTCTGCGATGTCACCTAAAAGCCTGGTGCGTCTCATACACTAACGGGCACCATTCATAGAAAAAGAACAGGATTAAAACGGACATTAAACTGCTTTCAGTGGTGACCCGTACAAAGAAAATGGTGATTATTATTAGTTGTCATGATGATGATGATAACATATGCCAGTGGGCCCGGAAAGTGATGTGACAGCTCACCAGGAAGGCTGGGTATCTTGTCCTTCACCAGTGAAGTGGAGGGACCGTTACACACAGCTCTGCTGTTAAAGAATGACACAAGCTAACAAGCTAGTTTGCCCATGGACAGTTCAACATGTGGACTGGAGGGGTCGGGGAATCGAACCACCAGTGGACGACTCCCTCTACCTCTTGCCACGGCCGCCCGTTGGATGATATGATGCAGTTATGGGCTAACTGTATTGAGGCTACAGTATGCAACCACAACAGCAAAAATAAACCTTTGACCTTAAAGAGAGCAAAGTGGCATGTTGCTCGGACAACTTCCGACCTGCCTTATGCACACGAGTCTGATCGTAGCCCAAGAGACTGAGTGGTGGATCTGCTCACTGCTTTTCTCAGAATGAGACATTTCACACGCCGGTACAGTTAACTTGAATGTGTTCAGTAAAAGTGTTCAAATGCATCGCTGTCACTGCTGACTGACTATCTGTCAATTTAATCTGCTTCACTTTTTAGCAACAACTCCTTTGAGGTGTGGTCAGGTTTGGAAGCCAACTATTTTCAAAGACAGGTATTGTCAGTTTTTGACATTGGAATACCTAAATCATGCCTCATCTTGCTGACATCCCCCACTCGGCTTCCCTCTCTTCAGCCTTCCTGTTTGAACTACATTCCTCCCTCAGCAGTTGCACATGAAACTTCTGAAGAAATTCCCACGAAGAGAGTGAACCAGGACTTGGACTGATTGTACTGAAACAACAATAACCTAAGGCCAGTTAGCTACTAAGATGACTTTAAGACTTAGCCGTAAAGTAGACCTTGATTTATGAAGCTAACTTTGTTAGCAGCTTCACATCTGAATCCAGATGGATCCAGATCCAGTAAGGGTGCTGCTCGGGGTGCCGCTCTTCCTCTTGTGTTCGTCAGATCCACCTGTCACTCATTCACAGTCCAAATATGGTCACTTCCTTCACTGGTTGCAAAAAAAACCACAGTGACGGACAAAATCCAAGATGACGATGGATAAAATGCTGAATTTGAGGCTTTGAAAACGTCCCCAAGCCAGTGTGTGACATCACAATGGCTATGGGGCGACTGTGGCTCAGAGGTAGAGCACGTCCTCCTCTAATCGGAAGATTGGTTGTCCAATTCCCGGCTCTTGCAGGTGTCCTTGGGCAACCCCAAATTGTCCCGAAGTCTTTGCCATCGGCATGTGAATGTGTGAATGTAGACATGCGGTGTAAATAGCCTTGAGTGGTGAAAAAGACTAGAAAAGCACATTTAGAAAAAAAATCCAGTAGAAACTAGAACATACATACATAGAATGGTAACAGAATGCTTTGACAGTTAATTGCAAACTACCTCTTCTGTTGTTTCTGTATGAGGACGTTCTATTCTATCAGTAAAGTAAAATGTATGAAAGTGATTGAAGAGAGAATTTCCATCTGGTTCAGCTTCTCTTTCACTCTGACAATGGGTAAAGCCTATACTTAAAGTTTTCCTTATAATTAAAGGTCAGAGTTATTTGAGGGTTCACACACAAACTGGTAAAACAAGTTTTGAAAATTAAAGGCAGCATGAAAAAGAAGACCTGACAGTACTCGTTGCAAGTTCTCATGATGTGCACAATTCTCTGTCACGCAGTTTGTCACTGCATCCTCGTTAAAATATTCCTTTGTACTTGTGCTTCTTACAAACTCTTTTCCTGCTCACAGAGCTGGATTCCCAAGACCATCAAGAAGCGGGCGTGCACCACTTTTGTTGAAGACTCTTTCAGGTATTCTCTCCTTCCTCTCCTCTGGTTGCAAAATAATTGTGTAGAAGTCTTTGAGTTACTTGAATTATTATCACAGGAAACACTGGAAACATTATGGTCTCAATCTGTAGTTTCAAGTTTTCTTCAGACCAGCATGATGTTAATTTAGTTCATTTAGTAAATGATGGTCCAGTTACAGTCAAATAGACCAGAAAGCAGGGGATGCTTTAGCCGGGGCTACCTTGTGATTGACAGGTCGCTACCACGACGACGTCCTGCCTGGGAGTTGTCCATGTTATTGTAACATTTTGGTTGCCTAAAAATGATTAAATATTTGGTTCTACTCCATCTTCTCGTGTCACTCCTAGTTACAAAGAACAAGATGGCGACAGCCAAAAATTTAAGATCTGATGACCAAAATGCTGCACTCGAGGCTCCAAAACCCAAATTTGTAGTCCATAAATCAATTGGTGATGTCACATTTTATATCTTTAGGCGTGAAAATCAGTAAGCAATATTTTCCCATGATGTGACTGTAAAAAAAAAATAAAAATCCTGATCACATCACTTGGTAAAGGGTCTTCCCCTATTTTACTGAGCTCAAGCTCTACATTTGATACAGTAGAACCTAATATCTTCATTTCTGGCTGGACCGTAGAGGGCTGAGTAAATAAGTAAGTAAGCAACTGATTGATCAAGTCAATCAGTCGAGTGACGTAGGCCTACGACATTACCAAGGGGCGTTGATCATGAAGCTGCAGCACGGTTGTCTGAGCAGCAAAAACATATTTTATCATATTCAAGACTCGACACGGACACACGAACATCACATTCTTTGAAATGTGAAATGTAAAACTGGAGAAGTCAACACATCTAGAACACACAGAGCAAAGTTAGAACAATCTAACCTCACCCCTAATAGACAGCAAAACTGAAGTGAAGCATCACAAACTTCATCGACATGTTTACGTGACTAACCAGCTTGTTGGATACGTTGTTGTTGGAGATAACTGGGCTGTGTACTGTGGTAATGGTCTTGGTTGGCCTAGCATTACTAGCATTAGCCAAAACTCAGCCACTGGCTGCACCTGAAGCTCCTCACCAACATGATATTTAGTCACCACAACACTGTGTGACATTTATTAATATGTCCGAAATCTTAGTATTAAACCAGTATTCATGAATTACAGACTATTAATGGTGAAATATAACAGTATGATGTAAAGCGTTGCTAACGTAGCGGTGCTGCTAATGCCACAATAACAAAACAGGAAGGAAATCACTTGATTCCTCCGTGTCATAAATAACAGTGTTGCCCTGGTGACTGACTGACAGGCTTCAGGTTTTAAAGACGGTTTGAGTTTAGAGAGGGATGGCTTTTATTTTGTGTGGTGTTTAACAAAATAATCATTGAGTTTGAGAAGTTTCAATTAAGCACATTGACCAACACAGTCCAATCAAATACGAGGTTTCACCTGAGGGGTATTCCATCAAACTCGCTAAGCGCAAAGCCGGGCTAATTTCGATAAGCCTCGCTACCTTTTGCGTTCCATCAACGTGACTTGAGGCACTCTCCGCTAATTAACCATGGGAATTTATCCGACCAAACTAGCCCAGGGGCAGGCTAACCATCAGGTTTACTTTAGCGGGGGTTTCAGAGAAGTCCGTCTGTCAGAAACAACTGTACCAGCAGAAGGTTCCGCCAAGCCTAGTCCTCGTGATTTTGTCACGTGAAAGACCCAAAATTACCAAAATTACATATATGAAGTACAAACAGACTATATTTTCATCAAGCGTCTAAGAATACATGCTTGCAATTAAAAAAATATGAATAAATCGTTTATTTTGTTTAAGACCGACTGGCCATACTATTATATAAAGCCCCCAGTTGGGTGTGTGGTGATGCACCTGCCCTTGCATGTGGGCATCGCAGGTTCACATCCCAGCGAGGACATCTCATGTGTGTTTTTTTTTGTTTTTTTGTGCTTGTATAATTGTCTTTAGATCAGAGAATTAGACCAACATTTTACCTTAACTATGATAAATATGTCAAACAATTTCCCCAGAACCCAAATATAACTTGCAAAAACATGATAGGCATGAAGATGTTATTATTAATAGCATGTTATAGATCCCAATGACAAAGGCATTGCTGTATGCAATTTTCAGCCACATAAATTCCTTTCAGGTGAGTTCATTAATAGGTTCATTGAATGTGTTCATTGAATTGTTGAGATAAATGAGTTAATCAATGTAGATGCATTTACTAGGCTTATCTAAGAGAGAGGGAGAGAGTGAGAGAGAGAGAGAGATGTGAGAGAGAGTTTCTGCCATTTTCTCGATGATTCGACATTCACGATTCTGGGCTGGCTTCATATCCCGTGAACGCGCGTAACACGCAACAACGTTAACCTGGCTTGAATTAGCCTCAACAAGGCGCAGCTGAAATGCTTTAATGGAATGGGTTTAGCCGCAAGTGGAAGTTGGCGTTAGTTCTAACCAGGCTTAACCAGGTAAGCGCCGCCTTGGTGGAATACCCCTCAGGTCTTGTTGTATCTAAGACTCTTCTACTCTTCTCAACTAGATATTTTACCTTTACTTTTGGTCAATAAATATGATTCACTTCCCTTCTGACGTGTGGAGTACCTCAAGGTTCTGTCCGAGCCCCCTGACTCTTTATTTTATTTTATTTTATTTTATTAACCTTTATTTTTCCAGGAATATTCTCATTGAGTTTCAAAATCTCTTTTTCAAGAGAGTCCTGGCCAAGAAGGCAGCATACAAACATTTAAAGTTTCACATTAAAAACAACAAAAACACAAAATTTCACACTAAAAACAGACACAAACACAATAAAAAGTGACAAAGCATCAATCTAATTGGCAGTAAGTCAGTGTCCAGTTTGTGGTTAAATAGTCCTTGATCCTGCTTTTGTAATTGTTCAGGGTGATTAGGGATTCCAGTTTAAGGTGTTCCTGTAGCTTACACCATGATGACGGGGCAAAAGATTTAAAAGCACTTTCACCAAACGTAGTGCGAGTCCGAGGAACGTTATACATAATCAAACTGCTAGACCGAGTGTTACGAGCACTGTTTGTTTTAGGAACCATTAGAGAACACAAATACGGAGGCAGATCGTGCAATATGGCCTTATAGAGAAACATATACCAGTGTTCCATCCTACGGGTGTATAAGGAAGACAGACCAACTTTCTCATACAATTTACAACGGTGTGTTCGGAAGCCAGAGTTTGAGACAAACCGTAATGCTGCATGGTACACAGAATCTAGCATTTTCAGAGATGATGAATTTGCATGCATATATAAAATATCACCATAGTCAATAACAGATAAAAGAACGGCTTGGACAATTTTCTTCCTGGCACCAAAAGAAAAACAACATTTATTTCTATACAAGAAACCCAGTTTAATTCTTAGTCTCAACATGCTTCCACTTTGCTGAATGAGGCAGGTTTATTTTCATTCTCATACTATGCTGATGACATGTGACTCTGTGTCCATAAAATCAGCATCCACCAGCGGTATGCATCCTTAACAAAATGTCTTAGTGACATCAACCATTTTCTGCTGTCTTCCTCCAGAAATAATCCAGTTAAACTCATTAGAAATTAGTGATTAATGTAATATCCTGACCCCATTTCTTAAGACAGAGTTGTAGGAGCTATCTTTGAATATCAGATCAACAAGATACTTCAGTACTGTTTGCATCCACCTCATATTGTTTCAACAATCAGATTTTTTTTTTATCATTCTGACTTGAAGAAAGTTGTTTATGCTTATTCTCCAGTATTTATAACAGTGACTCACTCTTAAGCTGCCTGAGTGGCAACGTCTTGAAGTTAAACTGAATGCTGCAGATAGGAGAGATCACTCAACCAATTTTTGCAATAACTTCCATTTTATTTAAGAACCTGTTTACTAATTACTTTTGAAGCACTGCATAGTATGGCTTTGTGCCCATATGTATCTACAATCAACCTCAGATACTTTCCTGTTGAGATTTGACTATATCAGGGTTGTACCAACAGTGAACCAGTAAAGCAACTTTCTGTAAAAACGATCAATACCACAAATGCATTTGGGTCACTGTCAACCATAGAGTAACCGGTCTGGGTGTGCTTATTGGTTTGTGTGTTGTCAGTAATGGAGCGCTGTGCCAGTGTGGAGGTCTGCGGGAGGTGCATGGCTCTTTGGCAACAGGGGACTTCTTTGGAGCAGCTATTGTCACTCAGTGGGACAGCAAGCAGCACTCTTCAGAGTGTCCCACCGACGCCTTCGGAGAACTGGAGTTTGCCGGCGCTGGACGCAGACACAGTCATGTGAGTGGCGGTGCTGAACAAACACCTAGACATAAACAGAGTCATAATTGTTTCAGAAAAGCATAGCAGCAAACCTGATGAATAGCAGGGATATGTCAGTATTGACATATTTTATAATATTCTATTGATACATGGATGCCAAGTATTGACATTTTATTATTATTTTGACACCAAACCATTTCTTTACTTCGGTTGTGTTCCTTCTCCGGATACAGCATCCAGTGAACGAGTAACAGCATCCCGTCGATCTTGTTTTAGTGTTATTTTAGATCCACTACTGATGCTCCAGAATATATTGGCTGAATTGCTGTTCACTTCCTGCAGCAGTCGGCTTCCTCCACTTCAGAGCGACACAAGTTTTTCGTCCATTTGGAGTCCAGTTGTCCACTGTCTTTAGTTTCCATTTCGACATTCTTTACCTCTTGCTCAAGCTCTGTGTGCAAGTTGTCTCATGTCCTTTTATGGGCATTGGCACAGCCTTTACATTTGCTAATTAGGAATAACTGGCACGCTCTTTCAATTTACGAAGACGTGGGATTCATCATGACATGAACAGAGGTGCGAACATTTCTACGGTTTAAGAAGACGTCATGAATCGGACATAGACTTTTCCATAGACCCTTTTTTTAAACTTCGTAAGATATTGGTGAATGGCCCAATGACCCTAAGCACACAGTCATGACAACGCAGCAGTGGCTTAGGGACAACTCTGTGAATGTCCTTGAGTGGGCCAGCCAGAGTCCTGACTTGAACCCGATCCAACATCTCTGGAGGGACCTGAAGGTGGCCGTCCACCAACAGTCCCCATCCAACCTCACGGAGCTTGAAAGGATCAGAGAAGAAAGGGAGGAAATCCCCAAATCCATGACTGATGCTGGATTGACTTGATGCTGTAATCGATGCAAAAGGGCCCCTAAATGGTCTGAATACTTATGTCAATGTGATATTTCAGTTTTTCCTTTTTAATACATTTGCAAAAATGTATACAATACTGTTTCTGCTTTGTCATTATGGTGCGTTGAGTGTAGATTGATGAGAGGAACAATTAATTTAAACAATTTTAGCATAAGACTGAAACATAACAAAAGTGAATGGATCTGAATACTTTCTGAATGCACTGTATATTTGGAAAATCATTTGATAAATGCATTCCTTTTATCACGTTCTCTGTCAGACACTGCTATCCTCTCTTTGTCCATCTAGTTTCTGCGGCTGTCGTGTGACACACCACCTCAGATCGTCTACACCTTGATGACGGCTCACTGGGGCCTGCCCTCGCCCAACATGGTGGTGTCGGTGGTGGGGGGGGAAGGCCATGAGAAGATCAAAACATGGGTGCGAGACATCCTGAGAAATGGGCTGGTGAGGGCAGCACAGAGCACAGGTAACACCCAATAGTTAACATAAGGATTGATACAAACCACTGATAATGCCAACTTTCAAAACTGTAAAATATTGTTGGATGTCTCTTGGAAGTGGTTAGGGAAGAAGGCAAAGACAGCCTCTTGCTTGATTTGATTGGCTGGGACAAGTGTGACATTGACGAGCCATACAACTCTGCCCCTGATGCTGAAAAATGTTCATGTGTGTCTAAAAACCGCAAGACTTGAAACTAGAGATTGAGACCATAAACTCATGTTTACAATGTTTACTGAGATGATAAATAAAGAGAGGAGTAGGCTCATTTTCATAGACTAGAGAGAAAGAATGCAAGTTTAAGGCACTTCAGCTTTGGCTTCACTGCTGTTCAATCTGAACACTTAAATAGAACCTGTCCGGTAATGTGAAGCTAAAAGGTCTCAAACAGCAGCACATGATGCTGCGATCAAAAGTACAAATGAGGAAGAAAATCATTCCATTTATCTGGAAAGGGTTACAAAGACACTTCTATGGCTCCGGGACTCCAGCAAACAACAGTGAGAGCCATTATTAATAAATGGAGACAACATGGAACAGTGGTGAACCTTCCCAGGACCCACCGGCCACCAAAACTCCACCAGACCACATTGGGGACTCATCTAGGAAGTCCAGAAAGGGCCCAGAATAACATCTAAAGGACTGCAGGCCTCACTTGCCTCAGTTTAGATCAGTGTTCATGATTCTACAACAAGAAGGACACTGGGCCCAGCTCTCCCATGGCACCCATGGGAGAGCTGGGAGACCAAAACCACTGCTGTCCATAAAGAACACAAAGGCTCTTCTCATATTTACCAAAAAACATCTTGATGATCCCCAAGACCTTTGGGATCAGATTCCATGGACTGATGAGACAGAGGTGGGACTTTTTGGAAGACATGGGTCCTGTTACATCTGGTGGAAATCTAACACCCTTCCACAATAAGAGCATCCTACCAACAGTCTGCATGGTGGTTTTAGTGTGATGGTCTGGGGCTGCTTTGCTGCCTCAGGACCTGGACCAAATGGTGGTTTTAGTGTGATGGTCTGGGGCTGCTTCAGGACCTGGACCAAACATGGTGGTTTTAGTGTGATGGTCTGGGGCTGCTTCAGGACCTGGACCAAACATGGTGGTTTTAGTGTGATGGTCTAGGGCTGCTTCAGGACCTGGACAACTTGTGATTATTGATGGAACCATGAATTCTGTTCTCTACAGAGAACTGAAGGAACATGTCCACCCATCAGTTTGTGACCTGAAGAGTGAGTCCAGTTGGGTTCTGCAGCAGGATAATGATTGAACGCACACAAGCTTTCAATCAAGTCCACCTCTGAATAGCTAAAAAACAAAAAAACAAAATGAAGGTTTTGGAATGGCCTAGTCA
This sequence comes from Eutrigla gurnardus, assembly GCF_963514095.1. Lineage (NCBI taxonomy): Eukaryota > Metazoa > Chordata > Actinopteri > Perciformes > Triglidae > Eutrigla > Eutrigla gurnardus. The sequence goes on from NC_139931.1 coordinate 20,952,444, forward strand.
AAGTCTTGACTTAAATCCCACTGAGATGCTGTGGCGTGACCTTAAAGGGAAGTACTGTTAAATGTGGCTGAATTAAAAAAATCTGTCAAGAGGAACGAGCCAACATTCCTCCACAGTGATGGAAAAGATTCATGTCTGTTATTACAAACGTTTGATTGCAGTTGTGTTGCGGAGGGTGGTGCAACCAGCTGTTAGGTTTAGGGGGGCAATTACTTTTCAGACAGCTGATGTAGGTTTGGAATGATTCATTACCTTTAATAAATGAAATAATCATATACAATCTCTATTTTGTGTTCACATATGTTGTCTTTGTATTATATTAAAATTAGTTTGATGATCTGAAACATTTAAGTTTGAAAAATGTGCAAAAAAAATGAATAAATCAGGAAGGGGGCAAATACTTGTGTGTCCCGCCTTGTTACCTTTCCCTCCACTGTTCCTCAGGGGCCTGGATCTTGACGGGGGGTCTGAGGGAAGGCGTTGCCCGCTGTGTTGGCGAGGCGGTGAGAGACCACGGGGCGGCTGCTCCAGCTCTCTCCCAGAAGAAAGTGATTGCTGTGGGACTGGCCCCCTGGGGCCTGGTGCACAACAGGCAGCAGCTTGTCAACGGCCAGGTACTCTCCATGCAGCCTGCATACCATGAGCTGCTCCTGATACAGTCACACAGAAACAAAATCGGACATATTCAAATGAACGTGGCAGGATGGTCAGAGCGCCGTTCTTTTTTGTGTTTATCATTGCCATAGCAACTGTTATAGTTGGGCACTTCCAAACTGACTTAAGATAGCTGTTGAACTCACCTTACTAACTATACCAAGCTCACTATAGCCAGTCTCTAGAGCTACATCCTCTCTCTTCCTGCTGAGCTGTGACATTACAGCTCCACTGAGTGTTGTCACCATAACAACAAACAGCAATCACCATTTTCTTTTGACACATGACACAAATGACACATGACTTCAAACAGTGCTATTCCCGTTTTACACCAGTTCTATTTCTAAGAAATATTTCTACATAATCTTTTTGCCTCAAATTGTGGTAAGTCTATATATTTTAGAGGATTCATATTAATTGTTTCCTGTTATTGTGTAACCCAGAGTAAAACACACAAGCACACACACACACACACACACACACACACACACACACACACACACACGTCTTTTTCCTAGGAGTAAATTGTCAGGCTTGGACAAAGGAGAGGACTCAGACGCAGATGGGAACGGGTAGACAGGCTTTTATTCTGAAAATTCTTGAGTCCTTCGTCAGAATGAGCGTAGAAAACAACTTGACTATAAACTCTTCTATTGTCAAAAGGACGAGGGCTAAGAAATACAAAAAAACAACAAAAATACAATGGAACAGAAAATCACTCCCGAAGGAGGGAAAAACTTCTAGGTTTACACTACTCTTGAGAAAAACAAGCTCTATGAAAACAACAACAGTCACTCACATGAAGAATCAAGGGAAAAGGCTACAAACTTAACTACATTATTGTGAATAACAAACGGTACAAACTAAAGATCGCTCCACAGGGAGGAAAAACCACAAGGCTCTGGAATTAACTGTACTTAAACCAAAACATTCTGACCAAAAAAACTTTATCAAAACAAAATCACTCTTCTTCAGAGGAACAAAAGAACACAGATATACTAATGTGGCGAAGAAACTATGGCAAGGCTGCGGCTCAGTGCTGGAGGTACTCCACAGGACGAAAAACTCTGGCAACAAGACAGGGGAAGACACAGACTAGATAGACATCACATCAGGGAAGGGAGCACAGGTAAGATCAATCAGGGAATAGGGATGTTAGTGTGATAGTCTGGGGCTGTTTTGCTGCTTCAGGACCTGGACCAAACATGGTGGACTAAAGCTCTGACCGTCCTACTATCTGAAATATCCCTTCTACTCATACTTACTTACTCATACTACTTATTTCATTTCTGTGGCAAATAGATTATCCTGTGAGTGTCATGTTTGGGAGGCAAGGATGTATGTTTATGTATGTTGTATACCAGCATAACTCATTCTCAAATTTGAGGATCACATACTTTCTCAAAATCTTTTGAGACAAAAGCCAGCAATCTATTTTCAAAAGTTTAAGAAAATGGGTGAGAAATTTGAACTTTCTCACTAATTTATAAGAGAGATTCCATACATCTTTGATTATTAAACTTCATGTTTGGAAAGATCAAAATGATTCAAAATGTAAAAATTCAATTCAATTCAATCCATTTTCTACCGCTTATCCTGTATTCAGGGTCGCGGGGGCTGGAGCCGATCCCAGCTATCATTGGGTGAAGGCTGGGTACACCCTGGACAGGAAACCAGTCTATCACAGGGCTGACATGTAGAGACAGACAGGTAACCAGTCTATCACAGGGAGACATGTAGAGACAGACAGGTAACCAGTCCATCACAGGGCTGACATGTAGAGACAGACAGGTAACCAGTCTATCACAGGGAGACATGTAGAGACAGACAGGTAACCAGTCTATCACAGGGAGACATGTAGAGACAGACAGGAAACCAGTCTATCACAGGGAGACATGTAGAGACAGACAGGTAACCAGTCTATCACAGGGCTGACATGTAGAGACAGACAGGTAACCAGTCTATCACAGGGCTGATACGTACAGACAGACAGGTAACCAGTCTATCACAGGGCTGACATGTAGAGACAGACAGGTAACCCGTCTATCACAGGGCTGACATGTAGAGACAGACAGGTAACCAGTCTATCACAGGGAGACATGTAGAGACAGACAGGTAACCAGTCTATCACAGGGCTGACATGTAGAGACAGACAGGTAACCAGTCTATCACAGGGAGACATGTAGAGACAGACAGGTAACCAGTCTATCACAGGGAGACATGTAGAGACAGACAGGTTACCAGTCTATCACAGGGAGACATGTAGAGACAGACAGGTAACCAGTCTATCACAGGGAGACATGTAGAGACAGACAGGTAACCAGTCTATCACAGGGCTGACATGTAGAGACAGACAGGTAACCAGTCTATCACAGGGCTGACATGTAGAGACAGACAGGTAACCAGTCTATCACAGGGCTGACATGTAGAGACAGACAGGTAACCAGTCTATCACAGGGCTGACATGTAGAGACAGACAGGTAACCAGTCTATCACAGGGAGACATGTAGAGACAGACAGGAAACCAGTCTATCACAGGGAGACATGTAGAGACAGACAGGTAACCAGTCTATCACAGGGCTGATACGTACAGACAGACAGGTAACCAGTCTATCACAGGGCTGACATGTAGAGACAGACAGGTAACCAGTCTATCACAGGGCCGACATGTAGAGACAGACAGGTAACCAGTCTATCACAGGGCTGACATGTAGAGAACTCCACACAGAAGGAACCCGAACCCGACAGTGCTATCCACTACACCACTGTGTACTAAACTAAAGGACTTTAAACAGAAAATCACAGACTTGGAGGAGACGTCTGCAGTGATTTATCAGAAAGGATAGTGGAGAAGAGAATAAATGGAGACTCATCTCAGTCTCCTCTCCTAAAAAAGGATGTTCCCACACAATGAAACAGCATTGTGAATTAAGTTTAAAGGGAAATGTTTTTTGTTGTGGATTTCATTTCCTCTCAACATATCACAAATGAGTTTGAATTGAGGAGGTCTGGGCGGTGATGTTTCATAAAACCAAATTCCATGGAGGATTCTACTGTTTGTGTCCCATGTAACCAAATAGTTTTGTTGCCTAACACTTTTTATTTTGTTTTGTTTCAATTTCATAATCATTGTAATCCAAACTTTTATGATTTTTACTCAAACTAACCAAGTAATTTTGTTGCCTGAACCTAACTATAGCTTTTGTTGCTTCTTTATTATTATAGTGCAAAATGGATCCCGTTACAGCTAGAAGAGCGCTGCTACGTGTTTAAGTAATTCACTCCCTGTATATTAACACCGATCGTAAAGAATCGGCCTGTTCCCAACCGCAATCAATTAAGCAATTAACCTTTCCTCAATGTTTTGTTTACATCGGCTTTTTACGTGTGCTTTCCCCGGTCGTACCAATAAGGCGGTTTTATTGGCCATGGTCAGAGTACTTTATTTGCATGTATTTGCCTGACCCAATCTGATTGGCTAACGGATCCGTTGGCGCCTGAAAAGTTGAACTGTTCTCAACGTATTTTTTTTTTCATGCGAGCGATGCAAGCAATGTGGAGCGGACCCACAATTCATTTCGGCATAACGTGACGCAACCCCATGCAAAGTCAATGAGGTCCCTGGGAAAATATACAGCAGGTGAAATAAGTATTGAACAAGTCACCATTTTTCTCAGTACATATATTTCCAAAGGTGCTACTGACATGACATTTTCACCAGATGTTTGTAACAACCCAGGTAATCCATACATTTAAAGAAACCAAAAAAAACATTCAGAAATTAAGTTATGTGTAATAATGTGAAATGACATAGGGAAAAAGTATTGAATACATGAAGAAAGGGAGGTGCAAAAAGGCATGGAAAGCCAAGGCAACAATTGAAATCTATCAGTAATTAAAAAGCAATCCAGCCTCGTGTCAGTGCAAATTAATGTCAGCTGGTTCAGTCCCAACTGATGGCTTACAAATAGGTGTCATGCCAAGGTGTCACACAAGACACAATTCATGATGAGTAAAAGCAAAGACCTGTCTTAAGACCTTTGCAACCTAATTGTTGCAAGAAATAATGATGGCATTGGTTACAGGCGCATTTCTAAGCTTCTGAGTGTTCCAGTGAGGACTGTTGTGGCCATAATATGGAAGTGGAAAGACAATCATTTTATCATGAATTTGCCTCGATCAGGTGCTCCTCGCAAGATTTCTGACAGAGGAGTGAAAAGAAAAATCAGAAGAGTTGTCCAAGAGTCAAAGACCACTTGTGGAGAGCTTCAAAAAGACCTGGAATTAGCAGGTACTGTTGTCTCAAAGAAAACAGTAAGTAATGCACTCCATCACCATGGCCTGTATGCACGCTCACCACGTAAGACTCCATTGCTGGAAAAAAAAAGCATGTTGAAGCTCGTTTAAAGTTTGCTGCGCAACATTTGGAAAAGCCATTGAAATACTGAGAGAATATAATGTGGTCAGATGAGAGCAAAAGTGAACTGTTTGGATGCCATAATACACACCATGTTTGGAGGAGAAATGGCACTGCATATCACCCTAAAAACACCATCCCAACAGTGAAGTGTGGAGGTGGGAACATCATGTTGTGAGGCTGCTTTTCACCAAATGGTACTGGCAAACTTCACATAATAAAAGGAAGGATGAATGGGCAAATTCACCCAGACATTCTTGACCAACATCCGCTGCCATATCTATGAAGATGAAACGAGGGTGGACATTTCAGCAAGACACGGATCCCAAACACACAGCCAAGGAAACTCTCATTGGGTTTCAAAGAACAAAAATAAAGCTTCTAGAATGGACCAGCCAATCACCTGACTTAAATCCCACAGAAAATCTATGGAAAGAACTGAAGATCAAAATTCATAGAAGAGGCCCACGGAACCTTCAAGATTTGAAGACTGTTTGTGTGGAAGAATGGGACCAAAATCACACCAGATCAGTGCATACGACTAGTTTCTCCATACAGGAGGTGTCTTGAAGCTGAATAAATATAACACGTGTTCATTACTTTTTCCCCGTGTGATTTCACATTATTACACATAACTTCATTTCTGAACTTATTTTTTTGTTAGTTGGGTTGTTACCAACATCGGGTGAAAATGTCATGATAATGGCACCTTTGGAAATAGTTTAGTTGTATGGGAACGTTGTTTAGTAGGAGACAGGGTTGACACACTTATACCCAGTCTGCTACCAACAGAATATGTCAAGAAATAAAAATGTAATGTAGTTAGAGTACCACAAGTATTGTAGAATATGAATATGATAAACACCAGTGTGACACTGTTGGCCAGCTTCCCTTCACCTCTGTGTTGTGTGTTTGAAGGGCAGTTTCCCGGCTCGTTACTATGTCCAGAACACATCTCGGGACTCCTGCTGCCTGGAGAACAACTGCCAGGCTTTCCTCCTGGTGGATGATGGGAGCGTTGGCCGCCGCGGGGGAGAGGCAGACTTTCGTGCTAGTCTGGAGGACTACATTTCCCATCAGCGTACTGGCATTTGGGGTAAGACAAGGACATAGGCCCAATCCCAATGTCCCCCCTCACAGACTCAGACTTTGATGCGTGTTCCCGTTAAGTCCCTGAGGGTTTAGGTCTTTCCCACGGTCACATCGTCAGGTGAACGAGGACTCGTGGGTGCTTGTCTGAAAATATTTGGCTTGCATGGACATATTTTAAAATGCCCTTGGCACTTAAAGATATTTTTTTTATTTATTTTTTTATTTTTTTATTTTTTTATTTACCTGCGACCCTGAATACAGGATAAGCGGTAGACAATGGATGGATGGATGGATGGATATTTATTTATTTATTTATTTATTTATTGGTTTATTTCAGGGACATTGCACACTAATCAACAGCCAAGCTGTAAGTGAGCCAGAGTTAGCCAAAGAGGCTAGTTTTCATCTGTAGTGCCCGGCCAGATATTCAAAAGGCAAACTAAAATTACAGAGATAAAATGCATGTATAAGCAATTATTAAAAAACAACAGTGACAGAGGCAATAGATAATACAATAAACACTCAGCATACATAAGACATTATACCCTGTGGACATTATGACATTAATGCAGCAGACTAAAACAGGACAAACACACCAACATAAAAGCACATATATAGCGGCATAGAGCACAAACAAGCAGCACAAACATATACAGCAGCATAAAGCATAAACCCGCAAGATAAACATATACAGCAGCATAAAGCATAAACATGCACAACCAACACATTGATTTAGACACTAACATGCACAGCACAAGACTGTAACCAAGAAGTCAGCAGTGGATGCATTTGCAGTCCTAATGTACACATAATACATATATATATATATATATATATATATATATATATATATATATATATATATATATATATATAATGTGTCAAACATTATGTTCTATTTATCAAAAATCCTCAAAATCCCCAAATCTGACACTAAAATTCAGCATGTTATTTTTACCTTGAGGACGATGGAAGTCTGCAGTGTGTGTGGGCTGACTGCCCCCTACTGGTGAAGTTAATAGTTGTAGAACAGGTTCCCCTGTATGTCAAACTATATTTTAAATGCCCTTCACCAGGAAATCATTGTAAGATAGATATACTGAATAAATAATGGCCAAAACAGAAGTATCTATCAAGTAATAATAATCATAATTAGAATAAAGTGTTATTTGACGGACAAAGCAACAACAGAAAGCAGTGAGGCTAAACAATAGCAAGAACTAACTAAGGTAAAACGCTAATAAAATTCTTATATAGATGAAACAATAACAGTAAATTGCTACAATAAATAGAATTAAAAAGGAAATGCGATGAGAGCTAAAGTAAATATGAATGAATAAATGAATGAAATCACAAGACAAATTAAAGCCAGTGTGTAAAAATGGGTTTTAAGAATTGATGGCTGTTTCTGCAAGAATTATCGCCTCATGCAGGTTGCTCCAAAACCTTGAAGCCTTGAATGTAGTGGTCCGTTTCAGAGAGGTTGAGAACCCTTATGGTTCCGTGGCTCCGAGGCAGAGCTACTCCTCCGATCGGAAGATTGGAGCGTCACATGTTGAAGTGTACTCGGGCAAGGTACTCAACCCCAAATTGCCTCTGAAGGGCGTTCCATCGGGGTGAGACTCTGCATGAATGTGTTAGATGAGATCCTGATGGTCGGTTGGCACCATCTTTGGCAGCCTCGTCCGTCAGCATAGCATCAGGATGACAGTTTGTGTGTGACTGTGCGAATGCAAAGCAATGCTGGTCCATCTACCATATATGAGAGAGCATTTCTGATTGGTTTTCTTTGCCTGATCCAATGTTTCTGTGTCCCTGGTTGATCTCGGGCCAATAACAGGCAGCGGCAGCATTGAAATCCCGGTGCTGTGCATGCTTATCTCAGGAGACGCCAACATGCTGGAGGTAAGGGAACTACTCACTCACACACTGAAGCAAGTTTGGGGATGTTTCGACCACTAAGCCTTCCAGCTGTACCAGCTGCTAACAGGCTACAACATGCTGGAAATTGATTATGGCAACCAACAAGAAGCGATGCAGGCCTTATGTGGTGGTTTGATGACACCACCATCGCTCATTTTGACAGGGCTTACCCGTTGTTGCCCACACCCTCTTCCCTCTTAGCTTAACAGCTTTCAATGTTGTATTGCGATTATTGATATGTTAGCACTGTTAACACTGTTAGCTAGCTGAGTTGTCTACATGTTGAGAGCCATGTGGAGGCGATACCTCAATCATAGATAGGCTCTGGAAATTAGCCCCTTATTAAACCTGTATGTAACTTCCAGAGTATCTATGTTCCGTATGGTGACGTAATCCAGTGGAACAGGATAGGAGGCGGGACATAACATTGGATTTTATTTGTTTGTTGAGAAAATTAACTCATGACCTTATCTAGCTCTGTGCCCCTAAAAGTTTCTGATGGATTGATGTCGATGTCATGATATGATTGGTTGAAATTTATTTGTACTCATGTACAGGAAGAAAAAAGTATTGGATGGTGATTTTTTTTTTAAATGCAAAGAGATTGATTTTTTTGGTATTTATTGCAAAATAGGTAAACAATATGACCAGTCGTGTGATCTAAAAAAAATATGCATTGTGAAAAAACTTCCAAATACAACATGTATTAATAAATCAAAAATGCTTTTTTGTTAGATATTTAACATATTAGTTATTTAATCTTATTGATGACAAAAGTCCAGAATTCTGAACTCAATCCCAGAACCGTTTTACCCCCAGCAACACTAATGTTTTCATACTTGTCTGTATGTGATTGTGATGCCTTAACTCTTCAACAACTGCCATGTAATTCTAGGACAGTGCCATTTCATGGCATATAATATTTGTATTTTATCTACAGTATATACACTCAACAAAAATATAAACGCAACACTTTTGTTTTTGCTCCCATTTTTCATGAGATGGACTTAAAGATCTAAAATTCATTCCAGATACACAATATTACCATTTCTCTCAAACATTGTTCACAAATCTGTCTAAATGTGTGATAGTGAGCACTTCTGCTTTGCTGAGATAATCCATCCCACCTCACAGGTGTGCCACATCAAGATGCTGATCTGACATCATGATTAGTGCACAGGTGTGCCTTAGACTGCCCACAATAAAAGGCCACTCTGAAATGTGCAGTTTTGTCTCACAGCAAAATGCCACAGATGCCACAAGCATTGAGGGAGCGTGCAATTGGCATGCTGACAGCAGGAATGTCAACCAGATCTGTTGCTCGTGCATTGAATGTTCATTTCTCCACCATAAGCCGTCTCCAAAGGCGTTTCAGAGAATATGGCAGTACATCCAACCGGCCTCACAACCGCAGACCACGTGTAACCACACCAGCCCAGGACCTCTACATCCAGCAGGTTCACCTCCAAGATCGTCTGAGACCAGCCACTCAGACAGCTGCTGAAACAATTGGTTTGCATAACCAAACAATTTCTGCACACACTGTCAGAAACCGTCTCAGGGAAGCTCAACTGCATGCTCGTCGTCCTCATCGGGGTCTTGACCTGACTCCAGATCGTCGCCGTAACAGACTTGAGTGGGCAAATGCTCACATTCGATGGCGTCTGGCACGTTGGAGAGGTGTTCTCTTCACGGATGAATCTGGGTTTACATTGTTCAGGGCGGATGGCAGACAGCGTGTGTGGCGTCGTGTGGGTGAGCGCTTTGCTGATGTCAATGTTGTGGATCGAGTGGCCCATGGTGGTGGTGGGGTTATGGTATGGGCAGGCATCTGTTATGGACAAAGAACACATGTGCATTTTATTGATGGCATTTTGAATGCACAGAGATACCGTGATGAGATCCTGAGGCCCATTGTTGTGCCATACATCCATGAACATCACCTCATGTTTCAGCAAGATAATGCACGGCCCCATGTTGCAAGGATCTGTACACAATTCTTGGAAGCTGAAAATGTCCCAGTTCTTGCATGGCCAGCATACTCACCGGACATGTCACCCATTGAGCATGTTTGGGATGTGCTTGACCGGCGTATACGACAGCGTGTACCAGTTCCCACTAATATCCAGCAACTTCGCACAGCCATTGAAGAGGAGTGGACCAACATTCCACAGGCCACAATTGACAATCTGATAAACTCTATGCGAAGAAGATGTGTTGCACTGCATGAGGCAAATGGTGGTCACACCAGATACTGACTGGTTCTGAGTCCCCAGACCCCCAATAAAGCAAAAAAATGCACATTTCAGGGTGGCCTTTTATTGTGGACAGTCTAAGGCACACCTGTGCACTAATCATGATGTCAGATCAGCATCTTGATGTGGCACACCTGTGAGGTGGGATGGATTATCTCAGCAAAGCAGAAGTGCTCACTATCACACATTTAGACAGATTTGTGAACAATGTTTGAGAGAAATGGTAATATTGTGTATCTGGAATGAATTTTAGATCTTTAAGTCCATCTCATGAAAAATGGGAGCAAAAACAAAAGTGTTGCGTTTATATTTTTGTTGAGTGTATATATATATATATACACTATATTGCCAAAAGTATTCCCTCACCTGCCTTGACTGGCATATGAACTTAAGTGACGTCCCATTCTTAATCCATAGGGTTTAATATGACGTCGGTCCACTCCTTGCAGCTATAACAGCTTCAACTCTTCTGGAAGGCTTTCCACAAGGTTTAGGAGTGTGTTTATGGGACTTTTTGACCATTCTTCCAGAAGTGTATTTGTGAGGTCACACACTGATGTTGGAGGGAAGGCCTGGCTCTCAGTCTCCACTCTAATTTATCCCAAAGGTGTTCTATCGGGTTGAGGTCAGGACTCTGTGCAGGCCAGTCAAGTTCATCCACACTAAACTCTCTCCTCCATGTCTTTATGGTCATGTTGGAACAGGAAGGGGTCATCCCCAAACTGGTCCACAAAGTTGGGAGCATGGAATTGTCCAACATCTCTTGGTATGCTGAAGCATTCAGAGTTCCTTTCACTGGAACTAAGGGGCCAAGCCCAGCTCCTGAAAAACAACCCACACCATAATCCCCTCCACCAAACTTTACACGTGGCACAATGCAGTCAGACAAGTACCGTTGTCCTGGCAACCGCCAAACCCAGACTCTGCTCTAGAGTCCAGTGGCGAGTGCTTTACACCACTGCATCTGACGCTTTGCATTGCACTTGCTGATGTATGGCTTGGATGCAGCTGATCGCCATGGAAACCATTCCATGAAGCTCTCTACACTGTTCATGAACTAATCTGAAGGCCACATGAAGTTTGGAGGTCTGTAGTGATTGACTCTGCAGAAAGTTGGTGACCTCTGTGCACTATGTGCCTCAGCATCCGCTGACCCCACTCCGTCATTTTACGTGGTCTACCACTTCTTGGCTGAGTTGCTGTCGTTCCCAATCACTTCCACTGTTATAATCCCACTGACAGTTGACTGTTGAATATTTAGGAGCGAGAAAATTTGAATGTGAATACTTTTGACACTATAGTGTGTACAGTACATGTACAGTATATATATATATCACTGAGACAGAGAATGTAAATGAAAATGTCTTTGTGTAAATATATTTTCTGGCTCAGAGATTAGATGCCTCTCTGAGGAAAGCTACTCCCTGGCTGGTTCTGGCTGGTTCTGGTCCTGCTGCAGACCTCATCAGTGAGCTGCTGGAACATCTCTCCTCTATTCCCCTCAGTCCCACCTCTCCTCCAGCAGAGGGGGATGTTGCTGAGGGTCTCAGCGCAGAGTTCCGGGAAAGGGTCCGGGACAAGGTTCAGAGACACTTCCCAGCTGAAGCTGAGATGGAGAAACTGGTGGATAGTGTGAGTCCAACAGCTTTAATAATTCTAATAGTATTTATGATAGAAATGAAGATCTGATTCTGCCATAAGTACTTTTTGAGTTGTTCTGCCCAGAATCTGTGTGGATGAGTAAATGTTTGTGATATATGAAACCTAATTGATTTGTTGATTTCCTTTCACAACCTCCTTGTGTCTAGGCTCTGAATATTTACCAGAACAGAGCGTTCATCACTGTTTTCCACGGGGATCAGGAGGGTTCTGATGATTTTGATACCGTTCTCCTCAGAGCCCTTGTTAAAGGTATGTTTATTCTATACTTAGTAATTTGTTTATAAAGATTATAAGAGATTCCATGTCTATTTGACTGTTACACTTCATGTTTGGAAATTATTCATAATGTAGTAATTGCTTTTAACTTGAAACAGCAACTGGCAGACTTGGAGACTTTAGCAGTGATGGAGTATCAGTAAGAACACAAAGAGAACATAGTAGAATCATCTTTAGAGTTCTGTTCTCCTAAAAATCACATTCCCACACTTCATTGTGAATTACGTTTTAAGGGAAACCTCTTTTGTCCCAGATTACGTTTGCTCTTAACGTATCCCCAATATCACTTTGACCAGGAAACTCATGTTAGTGTCCCAATAGATTAGTTGTGTTTTTGTCTTGTTTCAATTTCAAGTCATATGTAGTTTAGTTCTCTAAACAACTACCGTATGTATAGTCTAGATGTCTAAACAAGTCTTGTTGTATAATCCTGACTATGTAGTCTAGTTGTCTGAACCTAACTATGTCGTTTAGTTGTCTCAACCTAACTATGTAGTCTAGTTGTCTCAACCTAGCTATGTAGTTTAGTTGTCTCAACCTAGCTATGTAGTCTAGTTGTCTCAACCTAGCTATGTAGTCTAGTTGTCTCAACCTAGCTATGTAGTCTAGTTGTCTCAACCTAGCTATGTAGTCTAGTTGTCTCAACCTAGCTATGTGGTTTAGTTGTCTCAACCTAACTATGTATTTTAGTCAAATTTTTGTCTGTTTACCATTTAAAACTGCAACAGTTTGTTTCGGGGGGAATATACCCTTCTCTGGAAACATAACTGAGAGTGTGGTTTTGTATGAGACAGATTTGGCTTGTTGGCATTTTTATCTACGGTTCATTAAAATGCGTTGCTCATTTACATGATTTCTTTTAATTGCGTGTTTGTGGCAATTATCCAGATTCCATTGTTGTACAGCACATGTGAAATGTTGTAATTGTTGTTTCCTCTGTGTGTGTGTGTGTGTGTGTGTGTGTGTGTGTGTGTGTGTGTGTGTGTGTGTGTGCGTGTGTGTGCGTGTGTGTGTGTGTGCGTGTGTGTGTGTGCGTGTGTGTAGCTAGTAAACATGTGTCCAGTGAAGCCAGTGAGTACATAGAGGAGCTGAAACTCGCTGTGGCCTGGAACCGAGTGGACATTGCCAAAACGGAGCTCTTCAATGGAGACATACAGTGGAAGGTCATTGTAAATTTGAATAAATGACAAACGCATCCGTAAACGTGGCATGAACAAGGTTTGGGACATCACAAGCCACCAGGGGAATGTTTAAAAGCCTAAAACCTTAAGTTGCTGCAGGATCAAAAGCTGAATTTAGTATGTATTGTATGTATTCCTGCATCCTTGACTTACACAATGCTGGTTGTATTTGAAGTATGAGGACCTTGAAGACTCCATGACGGACGCACTGGTCAACGACAAGCCCCAGTTTGTGCGTCTCTTCTGCGAGAACGGTCTGAACATTCTGGACTACTTGACGTACCACCGCTTGGAGAGCTTGTACGGCTCGCTGTCGGACAGCTCACTCGCCTTCGCCCTGCTCCAGAAACATCTGAGTGAGAGGCAGAACCTGGCTGGATCCCTGGGCTGCCTGGACGGAACCCTGAATGTACCCCTGAAGTGTCCTCAGAGTGCACTAACTGGACCCGCCTCGGCAATAGAGCTCAATCTGTTTGAGGTGAGGAAGATTAAGGGGAGGATTGGGAACAGGGAGGATCAAAGAGCCTGATGCATTCATAGCAGGTTTAATGATTCTGTTAATGGTTTGTAATGATGATAGTGACGGTGGGGAGCCTGCTGATGGACGCGTCAAATAACACGGCTCGGTCAGAGCTCCCAAGCTTCAAACTCCAGTGTCACTTAACTCACAGGTATTTAAGTTTGAGCAACGCCACCACTTAGTTTATGTCAACCGTGCTCTTTTCCTAAATCTAACTAAGTCATGTAACTAATGACTGACAAAATGTCAATGTTTACCCTTCACACAGGACGCTTACAGCAGTCTCCCAAAGGATGACTGTGAAAGTTAAAGATGTACACCGTAAGATTTGAGATGCATTGCTCCTAGCGGCCTCTTTGGCGGTAGATGGAACTGCAGGCGAGCCTCTGGGACCTGGACTGCGGTCGAATAGTCTTTTTTGCTTAGGAAGGTTCCTAACTGAAGAAGTAAACAAGAGGCCGCCATGATGAGAACCATTGGAATTCTGTAAATGCAAAGGAAAGGAGCTCCAATGCTTCCTTTCAGATCTCCTTTAGCATAGGATGCAACGGACCTCCCTATACGAAAGGAAAGGAGATTACGCCGACCCACAATTCCTTGCGAGAACAACATTTAAAGTGCCGCACACCTCGGCTGTTCATGAAAACAAACGATATGTGCATTTACATATTTAACAATGCCTTTCATGCAGACATATAGTAATTGGAATTGTGTTGATAAATACAGTGATAATAATTTAATGGTATTTTTATTTATTTCAATCATGTTACTAACTTGACAAAAATGAAACTAAAACCACAAATGAAATGTAAATACAGCAAACGGTCAAACAGGAAGGAGGAGCTGCTGGACCTGAAGCCGGTCAGTGAAACAGCTGTTTATAAAACCAACATGGGGAGAAGTGGACGATGCGCTTTTTGTAGTCCAGTATTGTAGTTTCTCCAGCGGAGACGCACGTCAATCGCCGGTGTCAATCGCCGGTGTCAATCGCCGGTGTCAATCATCAGCAGCATTATAATGACGTAGCTTAGTGAAAGTCCGGTCGGATTCTCTGAGCACCGCGGTCAACTTTTCCTAAATCCTTTTGAGTTCTCCTATCGCCTTTCCTTAACCCTGTGACGTTTTTTTTCAAGGAAAAGCCGTTAGGACCTCATTTTTTGACTATTCGACCGCAGCCCTCATCTCCCTCACCAACAGTGTGGGCTGTCTCTCATCTGCGTGATGCCTTTAAATGCTCCACTGAAAGGAGGTCCGTGGTTTTCCCTCGTCGGCGGTTGACACTTTGCTTCTTGATGACTTTCCTTCTTCACTTCCATTAGTTTGTTGTTTCTTTTTCTTGGACTGGAAGTTGAATGGTCTTCTTTCTCTGCCTGTTGATCCTCCATTGTGAGTCAGCAGTAATGAAATGTACCTGGTCAAACACTTTAGACTAGAGGGAGCCTGACTCAGCAGTTGGCCTCAGGCCGTGTTCACACCGCACCTTTCTGTTGACGCACCAGTGTCGGACAAGGGAAGGCGTGTCTGTCTCATGGGGGAGATGCCTTTAATGAGCCTACTTTTCTCTTGATGTATTAGTAAACATGGTAAACATGAGTTAATGGTTTATCTCCAGTTTCAAGTCTTCTTCATCCATCATGATGTTCATTTAGTACATTACGGTCCATTTAGAGTCCAACAGACCAGAAAGCATAGGATGCTTTAGGGGGCAGGGCTGCCTGCTGATTGACAGGTCGCTACCACGCTACCAATGCAGTTAGCTACTAAGATGACTTTAACACTTAGCTGTAATGTAATCTGAATTATGAAGCTGTTGTTAACAGATTCCAGATGGATCCAGATCCAGTAAGGTTGCTGCTCTGGGTGCCGCTCTGCTAATTAATTGGGTTGATCAGATCCACCCGTCGCTTCTCCACAGTCCAAATATGGTCACTTCCTTCACTGGTTGCAAAAATCCAAGATGGCGAGGGACAAAATGCCAAATCGTGGCTTCAAAACCATAGTCCACAAACCAACGGGTGTCGTCATAACTACGTCCACTTCTTAGTAATAGTCTTTGGTTGATACTTTATTTCTCAGGATCTCAAGGCTGCCTACTCTGTCTGCAGTAGTAGTGAAGTGTCTGGTGATGTTGCAGGTGTCCCGTCTGCTGTGGGACCTGTTGGGTGATGTCTGCCAGCCGTTCTTCTATGGACCTCTGGGCCTGGACCACCGAACCTGCCCGGGGAGGGCTCTCAAGGTCAGTTATTGGGGAACTGCAGGATCTTCCAGGAAACTGCTACTAACATCAGAAAAAGCTGCTGGCACAGTTTAAAATGGATGATGTATGAATGGAGGTTTGTCAGCAGTTAGAGAGAAAGCATTTGTTTGGATCTGACTCCCTCACTACTATCTCTTTTGTGTCTGGTCTCGCCTTCAGCAAGTCAATAAGATGCTGCTGGGGGAGTGTGTGTACCGGGACCAGCGCTGCCTCTCACCCTGGGAGGCCCTCTTCATCTGGGCTGTCCTCCAGAACCGCAGTGAAATGGCTGTTTACTTCTGGGAGATGGTGAGACTTTTAATATTCCACAACGTCACTGTAGAGATTATATTTTAGAGTTGAAGTGTTGAGGAATTGGCTTGGTTCAAATGACAACAGAATCTTTAAAGGGAGATATCAGGTCAACAGTCGACGCCACACAGAAGTGATGGACTTCGTATGAAAGCTGAGAACGAAGATGCATTTGAATGTCTGTCAAGTGGTTCTAGTCACGAGTCATGAATTGTGAAAGTCTAAAAGGGCTTAGAACATTATGAATGACATATATGATGGTCATCCTCGTGATCTATTATGTCTCATAGGGTTTTTGTCTGGTGGTGGATGGGTCAAAAAACACAGGACATACACCGGTTTTGTTGCCGAAACCTAACTTTTTTTTTGTGTGTGATGCGATGAAGGCATTAACGGGCCTTCCAGTTGAAATGAAAAGAAATGGAAAACTCACGAATCCCTCGATTGCAATTCCACAATCTGCCATGGGACGTTGTTGGTTGACCTGGCAGCCTGTGTTTCCGTGTTTTCAGGCCGGGGAGTCGGTGCTGAGCGCTCTGGGGGGCTGTAAGCTGCTGAGGGAGCTTTCCAAGCTGGAGGGCGAGACTGAGAACAAGCTGGCCATGAAGGAACTGGCACAGAAGTTTGAGGACCTGGCTCAAGGTTAGTCTGACCACAACCTGATCTGGACTCAAGACAATGTAACACAACGGACTCATTTGTATTTAGAGATATGCAGAGTGATTGTATACAACTTGGAGAAGGGACCATTCAACTTCCAGTCCAAGAAAAAGAAACAACAAACTAATGGAAGTGAAGAAGGAAAGTCATCAAGAAGCAAAGTGACGCCAACGAGGGGAAACCACGGACCTCCTTTCAGTGTGGAGCATTTGAAGGCATCATGCAGATGAGAGACAGTCCACACTGTTGGTGAGGGAGATGAGTCCCAGAGGCTCGCCTGCAGTTCCATCTACAGCCAGAGAGGCCGCTAGAAGCAACGCATCTCAAATCTTAACAACTGACAGTTTGGGCCTTAGTTTCGTAGACCAGGTGCAGTCGGGGTACAGCGCACCTGCGCCACGCCGACGGGGTGTGTCCGCCTGGACTTTGCAAGTTTCCAGTTTCCGGTTCCAGCTCGCGGCAAAGTTTCGCGTTTCCACGGACATGGACAACAGTTCACTGAGGCGCGAGACCAGGCACAAGCTGCTGTATTTTTTTTTAATATTTTTTCAGGCATAGACGCATTTTATCAGCAGTGGATAGATATGAAAAACAGGAGAGAGAGAGGGAGATGTTTTGGTCCGAGAGGTCCAAGTTTCAGCTGTGTTAATTCAGTCAGGCTGGGTTTCCGTTACGCGTGCCATCCGCCTTTGATCTGACGTCAGATGTGACGGGACAATCTATATAGATATAAATTCACGTGTTGATTCAATTAGTTGCATTAAATAGTGCTTGTTGTGATTATTTATTGCATTTAAATGTGCCTGGAACTGTGGAAACCTGCCTGTGAGGTCTTGGTGACGTGTACGCACTGCGCGCCAGTCAGCCAAACTGCCACTCCGCCAGCTGTAATTCGCCTTACGCCAAGAGTAGACCAGGTTGGAGCTGGCGGGCTTTCGGCGCAGTCTCGGCGAGGCTTTTTGCCACGAAACTTCCGCTGCACCAAGCTGAATCTGTGACGCCTCCCCCTGCTGCGCCGCCACACCCATCTTGGCGCAGGCGATCCACCAAACTGCCAAACTGACCGTGCGCAAGGCTGCGCTGGTCGAAACTTGCATTGCGCCGGCTCCGCCACCCTGTGCTGCGCCACGAAACTATGTGAAGACAAATATGCAAAAAATGAAGAAACCAGAAAGGAGGCAAATACTTTTCCATTGCACTGTAAACACTGCATCCTCAGCAACCTTCCCCTCCCACTGGGCATTCTGTAGCAGCTCAAGGCTATTGATTATTTTGATCTAAAAGTTGAAGCCGATCGTATCTCATCTCATCCATGGTATGAGAGTCTGCTAAGACCTTCATGCATGTCTTCCTCATTCCCCAACATGTCTGTTGTCTGGAATAAAGACTTCCAAAAAGAATGTGAAACCTTCTTATCTAACACCACAGAAAAGCTTTAGCTTTAACTATAGCCATTATGAAGAGGCAAAGACCGATACAATTCTGTGTGCTGTGTTTTGCTTCTGTGTTCAGATGTCTTCGGCGAGTGTTACCAGAACAGCGAGAGTCGCTCCTTCACTCTCCTTATAAGGAAGTCTCCAGTGTGGGGCGGAGCTACATGCCTACAGATGGCCACAGCGGCTGACGCCCGCCTTTTCTTCAGCCATGATGGTGTTCAGGTAGAGATGCTGTTCTCCTGCCGTCAGTAGGAATGAATTATGATACCGGAGTCGGACCAGACTTTATAAAATGACAGCTGATATATCAATACCAACTGTGGAGATAAATGTCATGAGTGCTGCTCCCTGCTGTAGGCCCTGCTGTCTCAGATCTGGTGGGGTGACATGGAAAGGAGTACTGAGGTCTGGAAACTGGTTCTCACCTTCTTCCTGCCCCCTCTCCTCTACACACACCTCATCAGTTTCAGGTCAGTGCTGTTCTAACGCGGTGCTATGCTGTGTGATCAGTGTCCTGTGTCCTGTCTCTCTGCCATTCTTCTCCCTCCACCAACCTGTCTCCCTGTCACTCTTCTCCCTCCACCAGCCTGTCTCCCCCACTCTTCTCCCTCCACCAACCTGTCTCCCTGTCACTCTTCTCCCTCCACCAACCTGTCTCCCTGTCACTCTTCTCCCTCCACCAACCTGTCTCCCCCCTCTTCTCCCTCCACCAGCCTGTCTCCCTGTCACTCTTCTCCCTCCACCAACCTGTCTCCCTGTCACTCTTCTCCCTCCACCAACCTGTCTCCCCCCTCTTCTCCCTCCACCAACCTGTCTCCCTGTCACTCTTCTCCCTCCACCAACCTGTCTCCCCCACTCTTCTCCCTCCACCAACCTGTCTCCCTGTCACTCTTCTCCCTCCACCAACCTGTCTCCCTGTCACTCTTCTCCCTCCACCAGCCTGTCTCCCCCCTCTTCTCCCTCCACCAACCTGTCTCCCTGTCACTCTTCTCCCTCCACCAGCCTGTCTCCCCCCTCTTCTCCCTCCACCAACCTGTCTCCCTGTCACTCTTCTCCCTCCACCAGCCTGTCTCCCCCCTCTTCTCCCTTCACCAACCTGTCTCCCTGTCACTCTTCTCCCTCCACCAGCCTGTCTCCCCCCTCTTCTCCCTCCACCAACCTGTCTCCCTGTCACTCTTCTCCCTCCACCAGCCTGTCTCCCCCCTCTTCTCCCTCCACCAACCTGTCTCCCTGTCACTCTTCTCCCTCCACCAGCCTGTCTCCCCCCTCTTCTCCCTCCACCAACCTGTCTCCCTGTCACTCTTCTCCCTCCACCAACCTGTCTCCCTGTCACTCTTCTCCCTCCACCAGCCTGTCTCCCCCACTCTTCTCCCTCCACCAACCTGTCTCCCTGTCACTCTTCTCCCTCCACCAACCTGTCTCCCTGTCACTCTTCTCCCTCCACCAGCCTGTCTCCCCCCTCTTCTCCCTCCACCAACCTGTCTCCCTGTCACTCTTCTCCCTCCACCAACCTGTCTCCCTGTCACTCTTCTCCCTCCACCAGCCTGTCTCCCCCCTCTTCTCCCTCCACCAACCTGTCTCCCTGCCAATCTTCTCCCTCCACCAACCTGTCTCCCTGCCACTCTTCTCCCTCCACCAACCTGTCTCCCTGTCACTCTTCTCCCTCCACCAACCTGTCTCCCTGTCACTCTTCTCCCTCCACCATCCTGTCTCCCTGTCACTCTTCTCCCTCCACCAGCCTGTCTCCCTGTCACTCTTCTCCCTCCACCAACCTGTCTCCCTGTCACTCTTCTCCCTCCACCAACCTGTCTCCCTGTCACTCTTCCCCCTCCACCAACCTGTCTCCCTGTCACTCTTCTCCCTCCACCAGCCTGTCTCCCTGTCACTCTTCTCCCTCCACCAACCTGTCTCCCTGTCACTCTTCTCCCTCCACCAACCTGTCTCCCTGTCACTCTTCCCCCTCCACCAACCTGTCTCCCTGTCACTCTTCTCCCTCCACCAGCCTGTCTCCCTGTCACTCTTCTCCCTCCACCAACCTGTCTCCCTGTCACTCTTCTCCCTCCACCAACCTGTCTCCCTGTCACTCTTCCCCCTCCACCAACCTGTCTCCCTGTCACTCTTCTCCCTCCACCAGCCTGTCTCCCTGTCACTCTTCTCCCTCCACCAACCTGTCTCCCTGTCACTCTTCTCCCTCCACCTGTCTTCCTTGGTCCATTTCCTAAAAAAAGTCTCACTTCTTTTTCTCTATATCTCCGTGTGTTCACCAACTCATCTAAAAAACACCTGCTGAGGTTTTCAGCTGAAGATCATCAGTGTTTAAAGTCAGCAGGCTGAAATCATCCTGTGTTGAATGTGAGGTTTACAGTTTAGACAGCGGTGTGTTAACATTTGAACAAAGTGCTTTAAATCCACAGTGTTGTGCAGGTTGTGGTTAAAGTCAAGAGAGAAGTGTGGAGAGTTTATAAAACTGTGTTCAAGCAATGAAGAAGGAGCTAGAGTTTGGTCCACATGAACTGCTGCTGTGCAGACTGTGTCCGCTGTCGTTTAGCAATCGGGGAAAAAAACTATAATACAGACAACTTTAAAACAACTTGAACTCATTTACTTTTCAATGGTTTGACAAACGAGTGAAACATGCCATGTGTTGTGTTTGTTGCCGTCACAGAGAAGAGGAGGAGGATAAGTCCAAAGCGTTACACTACAGCAGAGACACTGACAGTCTGGATGGGAATGACGCCAGTGTCTTCTCCCTTGCTGACATTCTACATAAGTAAATACAAACATAAAACAGCACATATATCAGATAGGGTTACTGTTTTCCTTCTCAGTTGTAACGAAATGACCTTATTCTTTGTTTGGGGTCACAGTGAGGAAGATGCTGAAGAGTTCAGTGCTTTTAAAGAAAACCAGAAAGGTGAGTTTGTCCAGATATTCTTTGACTGGTAGCACTCAGTGGCTACTTTCTTAGGTTGCACCTCCACATGTGTTTGTTTGATAACTGTTAATACTATACACAAAGTAAAAAGCGACATCCGAATCTGTCTTCAACTTTCAGAGTGCTGATTGCTGCTCTATTCTACGTTAACTGAAGCTTTTCCAGATGTTTTGGCAGCAGTTGAATGAATGAGCGATAAGCAATAATCAAGATGAGACAGCACTACATCTTGTGTAGTACCTGTGAGGTGCAACTTGTACTATGACATGGGGAGCATCTCCTAATAAGAAATACCTCAATTTAAGCAACTTTTTTCATGGGATTACCCCAGGACAGTTGCTCATCAAGGATTACCCCAAGAGTGTCGCCTTGCTGACATGCTTAAGGGAGTTCATCTTGTTTTTGTTGTCTGGGAAGATTCTCAGTCATCCAGGTCCTGGAAATCTTTGAAAGTTGTATCGTAAGCAGCTGGACTTGCTTGAATATGAGTCTCCTGAAGAGCATGTTCACTACGTCCACACCACCCTGCAGCACCTCTTAGAGAATTCCCTGTATGTGAAGGCTGAGAAGTGCGAGTTCTAGGCCCCTCAAGTCTCTTTACCGGGCTACATTGTCACCCAGGGAAGCATGCAGATGGACTTGAAGAATGTGTCAGCTGTTGTGTCCTGGCCACATGTAAATTGCTACGATGGATCATGGGCGTTGCTAATTTCCACCAGAGGTTCATCCATGGTTACAGCTCCATTGTTGCCCCACTAACAGCCCTTCCCTCCTCGTGCTGTTTCAATAGACCACTGCAGCTGATGAAGGCTTTCGAGACCTCCAGGTATCCGATCCCGATCGGCAGTTTGTGGTGGGGGTGGTGGGGGCTGTCCCCATCAACCAGAAACTCCATCCCTGTGCATTCTTCTCCAGATGTCTGTCACAGGACAAACAAAATATGATAATAGGAATAAGGAGCCACTGGCAGTCAAGTTGGTGCAGGAGATTGGAATCACTGGTTGGAAGGAACCCAGTTAACATTCTCGGTTCGGTCTGACCACAAGAATTTGGAGTATATTCCACATTGCTCACTTTGTTCACATAATTTTCTGACATTAAAAGAGAAAAGAGAGTGAGGGGCAACAGACCGAGGAGGGTCCTCTACATGTGTAGAAGAAAATGCGTTACCTTACAGTTATTATTTTTATCTCATACTAATATTCCTTTCTCTTGTACTCATCAAATGTCCTGCTGTTCCTATTTGATTGTGTTTAACTTTTGTTAGTTTTATAAGAAGACCTTTTGGTCTTTCCCCTTTCCTGGACCGTCTCCGAAACATCTTTATCTCACATTGATTGATCAAGGCCTGATGAATGGCCCCTGTTGTGACATTGTGTAGAGAAACCCAGCTGCCCTGAGAGCAGCCACATCTTTTGGTTTTTCTCAGGAAGTCTCTTCCTCTTGGAGGAGACATGTATTGAATCAATACAAATCCACTCATCACACCTTCCTTCTTGTTCTCTATAAAGCCCAAGTTATGCTTCCGTGTTGACACAACGCAAGGGGGCTTACGGACCCCTTATGTCCTTGCGGACCCACTGCAAGTGCCTGACGTGCACCTCCCAAAAATCCTAGACGCGTGTCGAGGCGACGCAGCACCAACGCAGCGGCATTGGCTGTGATTGGTCCGCTAACTACATCCGCTGGAGACCGCTTTTCCGATTTCCACTCATAAACACGGCATTTAAACTTTTAATATTTTTATTGTTTGCACCTTGTCGCTTTTGCACAAAGAAATAAAACACTGAAAAATTGTGGATGTTTAAAGCCGGATGGTAAACAAATAGGCTATAACGAGGCTAACGACGATATATGTCAAGAGTCTCGGTCGGTCGGTCAGTCTTTACAAAAAACATAGCGCCCTCTACCGGTGTTGCATTGAATTGCATTTCGACACGTAAACCCAACGCAGAACCATCACGGTCTCCAAGTAACTGTGTGGCCGTTGCGTGATTACTACGCGGAAGCATAACCAAGGCTTAAAACTCTCTTTTGCCCCACTCTTGTCAGAAAGGATTTTATGGCAACGCTGTAACTTCCCTTTTCCACTGTCAGTGATTAAACTTCATCTGAACCAGCCACACAATTGGACCATAAGAGATTTCTTCCACACTTATTATTTGTAGACACATTTTTTTTTTAAAGTTTTCCTCATTTTGGCTGTGCCCTGGTATATGACGTCTGCATCTTCCTAATTGTATCAAGAACACAGTGAGATACTAAATTCAGCAAACACAAATGATACAAGTTTACACTCACTGTACTGGTGACTGAATAATAGGTGTTGGTGTTTTAAGCATGTGTACAATAGGAAGCTGGCCACTGAGTGTGTATGCTAATATATTTTGTATGACTGGTTGTTGACATTCCTGTTTTCATTCTTTCACTTCAGACTCTCTACCATCCAACTGCAAGAGACCATTTTTTGTGTCACGGTGGAGACAGTTCTGGTTTGCCCCTGTCACCTCATTCCTTGGCAATGTGCTGTTGTACTTCCTGTTCCTCTGCCTGTTTGCCTATGTCCTGTTGGTGGACTTCAAGCCCCCGCCCCCTGATGGCCCCGAGACTCTGGAATTTGTGCTTTATTTCTGGGTTTTCACCTTAGTTTGTGAAGAGATGCGGCAGGTTGGTTACATACACATATTGGCACACACGTCTGCTGTTTACAATAGTCACAAACCACTTGTTTGTTGCCGTCTAACAAGCATTCACACTTATGGATCTGTTACTCAGACTGGATTGAGGACCCCAGCAGGGCTTTCAAAAGAGCAATATACTGTACGACATTCAGAGCATTAACATAGCAGCAAACAATGACATGCCTTGTAAAGATATAGTGGAGTAAGTCGCTCTCCCTCTGTGTGCATTATCTCCTTGCGTTGTTGAAAAAGCCGGCCGGCCATGCCTGCTTTGAGTGAATGTGTAGTAGGTTACCCCCAGGCAGCAAACCACTGCTCTGAAAAGTGATGCCGAAATCCCTTAAACTCTGTTTTAAAATGTGTTATTTTAGACGTTTCTATACCGGGAATGCTCCCAGTCTCCTATTATGCACCTTTAAAGGTTGAGTAGGTGATTCCATTCAGAAACACTTTCTGTTATATTACTTAAAATCCTCGTAACATACCGATAGCAATGAATACATTAAATGCTCTGACATGATCATTTAAAAAAAATGTCATCTGTGGCAGGACTGTAAAAACCCCGTCCAATCAAAAACGTCAGGCCGGAGAAAATAATTGGATGTCCTGCCTATCTGTCAACGCTTACTTCCTGATTGCACTCATCACTTGTTTGGTGTTCTGGGGGCGGGGCTTTGAATAGAGGTCTGAACAAAGGGGGCGGGGCTTTTTCAGTCCACCGATGCATTCAAAGTCAAAGTTTCTGTGGTTTTTCCATGCATGAACACTAAAGTAACGAGCCTGTGTAAGGCTGGAGGAGAGAGGAGGTGAACATATAGATATCTGTTTTTAAATGTAGGGAGTAAAAGTAAATACTCTTAAGTACAATAATCAAGTACTTGTACCTTGTTACTTTCCACTTCTGCTGAATGCTAACTGAATACCACAACACGTAAACCATATGTGTCTCCCACTGACACCCACACACTGTACACTGATGTCCACATCCATCCACACACGACCTTGACTCTTCTCTCTCTGGTTGACAGAGCTTCTTTGTGGGCAGCATCTTCCTCCTCCAGAGGATTAAAAAGTACATCCAGGATATGTGGAACAAGTGCGACCTCACAGCCATCGCTCTCTTTTCATTGGGTCTGTGCTGCAGGTGACTCTTCTGACACGCCAAGCAAAGTTATTCTGGAGCCAGACGGCCCCGATGCTAGTCCTTTTGTATTCTCACAGACGAGCTCAAAAGCCACTATCAGTAGCGATGCCAGTAGGCCTATGTCATTTTGTTGTGTTATGAGTGTGTTATGTTCAGTATAACATGTGAAACCAGAACGCTGTAAAGAGGGAAAGGGTTCCTGGGCTGATCCAGTGGCTGAACAGATGAGGATGAGAGATTGGGAATCAGCTGACAGGCAGGCGGCGATCCGAGCACAAGGAAACGGATGATGAACTCAGGGATCAAAAACACATCAACTCTCAGAAACCACTTTAGCCTAACAAATGTGCTGAATAAATGTGATCCTCAGAAGGATGCAGCCACGGAATTGGGACACAGCTAGCGATCTGTCAGGTTAGCGTTTAGCAATGGCTAGGAAGGGTAAAGCCAATCAGATGCAGAGTAGCGGCGGCTCGTAATCTCAGTTTTGTCACTCCCATGTGCAGCCAATCATAATACGTGACACCATCTGGAAAGGTAGGACCTTGAGCCAATCTGACAGGCCGAGCACATCTGGTATCTGCAGCGACTAGTAGCCACGCCCACAAGCACCTCTGAAAGACACACAGGGAGACCAAGGGGCCCAGGAGAGCTGGGAACAGATGCACAAGGCAGAGACCATGTAGTGTCCAGATCACAAACTCATCCCTGCTCTCTACTTACTATCCAGGTAGTTCTACGTAGAGGACTACATAGAAGGACTATGTAGAGGACTA
Source organism: Eutrigla gurnardus (assembly GCF_963514095.1). NCBI lineage: Eukaryota > Metazoa > Chordata > Actinopteri > Perciformes > Triglidae > Eutrigla > Eutrigla gurnardus. The sequence continues at coordinate 20,978,604 of NC_139931.1, forward strand.
TGTAGAGGACTACGTAGAGGACTATGTAGTGGACTATGTAGAGGGTTTTGTAGAGGACTACATAGGGGATTACATACATTATACAAACACAATACATACATATATTTAAAGAGAAGTACACGTGTACCAGCTGGTTTGTTGCGTTGCCACTAAAATACTAAGTTCCCCATTCATATGTCCATAATGTTGGGGAATATGTTGTTTAATATATCACCAGTGACGGACTGCGCTGTTTTATTTTCCAGAATGTTTCCCTCGTCATATAAGTTTGGCCGAGCGGTGCTGGCCATAGACTTCATGGTCTTCACACTACGTCTGATCCACATCTTCGCCATCCACAAACAGCTTGGGCCTAAGATCATCATCGTTGGTAAAATGGTGAGTGCACACAGAACTCTGAGCCGTAGCCAGCCGTCGCCAGTACGCAGTAGCTTTTGTATGAACATTTGAGCTGAAGGTCACCAGTTAACACGGTCACCGGTTAAACTGGAACACCATTGTGATGAGAAACTGTCAGTCCTACACCAGCACACTCTCTCTCTGCTTCCCTCAGGTGAAGGATGTCTTCTTCTTCCTCTTTTTTCTGGCTGTGTGGCTCATGGCTTACGGAGTGGCCAATCAGGCGCTCCTCTACTCGTATGATCCCCGACCTCTTTGGATATTCCGCCGAGTGTTCTACAGACCATACCTGCACATTTTTGGACAAATACCCATAAATGAAATGGATGGTGAGCGTCCCCTCTCTGTCAAGCACCATGACCTTTGGTCCCGCAGTGTCATCCATGTTTGAGCTGCTCGCTTCACAAGTCCAATTTGACTTGAAGGTTAATTGCAGATTGTTATGAAGTTTAAGTTAAGTTTAATAAGATGAAAGACATTTTAGTCAGTAAGGACATTTGAAATCCCCAATATTAATTTCATTCAATTCATAACATTTTGGAAAAAGTTTGAATACAATCTATTCTTGATAAGCGTGGCCTTCACAACACATAGACAATGCAAAGCCTTCCTAAAGATGCCTTTCCACTTGGTTTAGCAATTTGCAACTGAATACATTTTTCTGCAGCAAATTTTATAATTAAATAATTGAAAGTCTAAATTCCTCCATTCAGACAATGTATACTTTAATCCAAGGTGTACAGTTTTAATCATATTTATTAATTAAAGCAGTTAGCTTGTGGTCTTGCAGACAGACCTAACGAAGCATGTCTTGACACTTCTTACTGATCACCGTCATTATGGAGTTATTTCAATATCCTTTTTATGGGTTTATTGCTATAATATCACAGCTAAAGAGTTTATTTTCAGTTCACAACATGTTCAAAGCAGCAATAGTGGTTATTTCATTCATAATGGATGAAACCTGGCTGATGTCTACATGGACTGAAGCCTTTCTCCCATCCCCCCACCATCTGTAGTCTTTCTCAGTATGTATAACTACGTCTCTAGCTCTGTGGTTAATTCATATGTCACCTTTGGCCTTCCGTCTAGCTGATAAATTGGGGGAAGTACAGTGTACGAACGACACCAGGCAAATCAAGGAGGGAATGGAGCCCTGTATGAGCGAGTACGCCAACGGGCTGGTCGTCATCCTCCTCGTCATCTATCTGCTGTTCACCAACATCGTGTTGGTCAACCTACTCATAGCCATGTTCAGGTACTCCAGCATGTAGAGTCTTTGCTTCATTGACAAAACAGATTCCAAATATCTACTTCTGTATGCCTGTATGTTGTAGAACATGGAAACCCAGCTTTGTCCCCTTTATGATGTATAATGACATGTCAATGTACTGTCTACAGCTATACCTTCTCCAAAGTACAGGAGCGCAGCGACACCTACTGGAAGTTTCAGCGCTACAACCTGATTGTGGAGTACCACTCGAGGCCCTGCCTGGCGCCGCCCTTCATCATCATCTCACACCTCCACCTTTTCATCAAGAGATACGTCTTCCAGATCCCCTCAGCCAAAAGCAAACACTTTGGTGAGAAGTAGCATGAATTCAGTATGCACCTAGAGCTGTGTCTTGGGGGTACCAGGACAAGTGACCCCAGTTCACTAACTCAGGAAAAGGAGGTTTTTGAGTTTTTTTTCTGGGGCCGCCCAGGAAATATTCGTGTCACATTTCGACTCTGAAGAGTAACTAAACCCCCAAAGCTGAAAACCAATGTATCTGGTTATTTAGTTGTGTTGTTGGTGGATTCTGGTCCAAATCTTGACATTTAAACGCAAAATAATTGAATTACACATATCGTGCTATAAATGTGCAAAACGACTGCCCTCTAATGGTTGAAACCTGAAACTCATCAACTGTGCATTAGAAGTGAACGTAGTCATGGTGACGTGACCCATTGGTAAACTCATGGTTACACTGTTTACTGAGATAATAAATCAAGAGAGAAGTAAGGTTGCAATTGAATTTTACAATTGGGCTGATCTGGAGCCAGGTGACTTACAGGAGCCAGCTTTAGACGCCAACAAAAGATAGATGGCGTGTCTCTCCACGTCTCCATCTTTGCACATGTTGATACTATTTTTTTCACTTCCGAGAGGACATTTTTGAATTTCCTGGCTGAGGGCTCTTTCACATTGAACAGATCTGGTTTAGGTGGTCTGGGCATCTGTCCAGAATGGATGGCGCAGCATGTGTTCCTGTTTCAGGTACACGACCACGTGCATCCATGTGTGTTTTCTGCTAGTGCCCTCACTCCAATCATATTCCTGCTCTTCTCTGTACTCAGTCCTGGAGCTGCGGGGCAGGAACGCCAGCCGCCTCAACACGTGGGAGGCTATCCAGAAAGAAAACCTCCTCACAGCTCAGAATAAGCGTCAGAGGGAGAGTGACACAGTACGACTTAAATGTACATCCATCAAGTAAGTTGCCTCCGCAGTTGTTTAAACTTTATAAAATGTTAAACAATGTAAACGTGTAACAGAAATTTCCTTGACCGTTCATTACAGAAGATTACATTTGACTGACAAAAAAAAATTGGAGAATATGAAACCCAGCCAATACATAAGCTGTAAATAATATCGCTACCCAAGTACAGTGGAGATAACTATTGGATATAAAGTTATACATTTTGCATTTGATCAAACAAAATAAGTATTTGATCCCCTACAAACCAGCAAGAATTCTGGCTCCCATAGACCGGTTCTATGCCCATGAGGCACACAAGTTCAGTCCTGTTAATTTAAGAAAGTCCTCCTAGTCTCTGCTCATTATGGGTATAAAGCACACCTGTCAACAGAATCAATCTCTGCCATTCTAACCTCTTCATCACCATGGCCAAGACTAAAGAACTTTCAAAGGACAGCAGGGACACGATTGTAGACCTGCACAAGGCTAGAATTGGCTACAAGACCTTCAGCAAGAAGCCTAGTGAGACGGAGACACTGTTCGGCCCAGAACTACACAGGAGGAGCTTGGTATTGATCTCAAGCAGTAGCGGCGCAAGGATTTCAATTTTGGATGTGCCAAGGTAACTTTGGCTGGGAATCTTCTTATTATCCACCCATAACGGCGCGGCTGATCTCCAGGGACCACAGTCGCCAAGAAAACCATTGGTAAGGGATTGAAGTCCTGCAGTGTCCACGAGGTCCACCCGCTCAAGAACCACATGTACAGGCCCGTCTGAAGCCAATGAACACCTGAATGATTCAGAGAAGGCTTTGGAGAAGGTGATGTGGTCGGATTGAAACCAAAATTGAACTCTGGCATGAACTCGACTTGTCGTGTTTAGAGGGAGAGAAATCCTGTATACAATCTCAAGAATACCATCCGTCCAGCACGGAGGTGGAAACATTATGCTCTGGGGCCGTTTCTCTGCTAAGGGTACAAGACGATTTCACCACGCTGAGGGGCCAATGGACGGGGCAGAGCACTGAAGATTCGTCGTGGAGGGTCTTCTTGCATGACAACGACCCAAGACGTGCGACCAAGGCAACAAAGGAGTGGCTCAAGAAGAATCACATTAAGGTCATTGAGTGGCCAAGCCAGTTTCCAGACCTTAATCCTATAGAACATTTGTGGAGTGAGCTGAAGCTTCCAGTTGCCAAGCGACAGCATGGATCCTTCAGGATCTGTAGAGGATCTGTAAAGAGGAGTGGACCAGAATCCCTCCTAAGATGTGTGCAAACCTGGTGACCAACTACAATAAATCTCTGGCTTTTGTGCTTGCCAACAAGGTTTCCTCCACTCATGATTTGATGGGGATGAAATACTTCTGTTGACTTTTATACTCACAATGAGCAGAGACTAGATACTAGATACTTTCTTAAAGTAGAACCGGTCTGTGGGAGCCAGAAGTCTTGCTGGTTCCTACGGGATCAAATACTTATTTTTGTTTGATCAAATGCAAATTAATTTATAACTTTATATCATGTGTTTTTTCAGGACTTCTTGTTGATATTCTGTTTCTATTTGACCAAACACATAACAATGATAGACTGCTCATTTCATACAAACCAAATCAGAGGAGCAAATCATTATTTCTATGTTTATTCCATGTGACGAATTTAGTTTTCTATGTGTGTGTGTGTGTGTGTGTGTGTTTCTGCAGGGTGGACAGTGTGTTAAAACAGATGACAGAGATCCGGGACCATGACCGAAGGTTGCGGCTGCTGGAGGCTGAGGTCAGCAACACCTTAGGATGTGGGGAGCTCCATGTGGGCCAGTCATCATCCGTCATAGTGCAGCCTAGAACCACAATCCAGCCAGAAACACACTGAATATTGGACAGACCCCTGGTGGTCCAGGTCAAATACAAGAGCCCATAACGAGTAGTTGCTCTGTTTGCTTTGGCAGATTGATATGAGTATATACCGTGTGTGTGTGTGTGTGTGTGTGTGTGTGTGTGTGTGTGTGTGTGTGTGTGTGTGTGTGTGTGTGTGTGTGTGTGTGTGTGTGTGTGTGTGTGTGTGTGTGTGTGTGTGTGTGCAGGGTGTCTGGTTCATCTGCAGCTGTCTTATTCATAATAATAAAAAGACAATACACTACACATGAGGGTGAGCGTGTGGGTGAGCAAATAAGCCATAATAATAAAAATAACAAAAATATACATGAATTCTAAAACTACCTCACCAGGATTACTATCAAATCATTACCCAAAACTACAATAATAAGCAGCAAGCCTTCATTTTCTTTATGAAACTATAAAATGCCATGAAGGGGTCTTTTGTAAAGGCTATTTGTGTTGTAATAAATAATTTTAAAAAAGACCCTGATTCCCCAAATCACATGGAGGGGCCTGTTTCTTAGGGATGGACTGCCGTCTCCTTTAATAAGTGGATATGATGTGGCAGCTAACAACTGCTCAGCACTCACCTGTCCGTCTGTCTGCCTGTCTGTCTGTCTGTCTGTCTGCCTGCCTGTCTCTCCCAGCTGGAGTACTGCTGCAGCGCCCTCTCCTGGATGACAGACGCTCTGTCTCAGAGTAACCTGATAAATGCTGGACGGCCCCCTCCGCTCCTCAGGTAAAGCTCACTAACACCCATCTGAAACCCTGGTGTTGGTTCAGATGCAGCTCACTGGTGCGGGAACATGAGCAGGCAGACGATCCAAATGGTTTTAATACGAGGTTTAGTTTTTAATACGATGATGCGAAGGTGATTATTGAAGCCCTTCCACCCACGCTCTCCTTCACAAACACCCATCTTTGTCTTCTTTTAGGGGGTCAGGGGTCCTTAGGGAGATAGCAGATGAACAGTAGATGCCACATGGAAGTGGTAGCTCAGCTCTTCTAGTCATACATCTCTAATAAATAATAATTGTTAGGCGCATATTCAAATGTTGAAATGTTGAGAGTGTATATGCGTTTAGAACAGTATGATGGAAGATAATAATTATGTCTCATATTTTTACACAGATTTGGTGCAAAATTAAAAAAAAGAATTTTGATTAAACAAATGACCAAACCCTTGCGACATTCCCTTTCAGTTATCTAGTCTGATCGAGGGAAAACCTGTAAATATGGCCATACCAGTTTGTCCTTCGCTAACATTTTAAAATTGTATTGTATGTACTGTAAAGCGATTTGAGTATGGAAAGCGCTTGATTAAATCAAATGTATTATTATTATTGTTATTATGAAATTTGAATCCAAACAAGATGAAAATATAACACTAGGTTACAACTAATTGTTGCATAATTCACTGGTGATAATTTTCCATTAGGTGTTGGTGCTGTGTCTGTCACTTCTGGGTCAGCCTGCATAGTTTGTGGGGAATTTATTTTTGTTTCTTTTCTACATTTGTTGCAGATCTGACTCCAACGTCTCCAACCTGATGGCCTGAACTCCAGGATTACACACACACACACACACACAAACACACACACACACACACACACACACACACAGAGAGAGAGTTTCCTCATGTTCACCGTTTGCTTTTCTGCTAACCATGTTGTTTCTTTTGCTTTGTTGATTTCAGATGTTTGTTGTTTGAGACAATATACAGACTTTCATTTATTTAGAGTAATGGCGGCAAGTCAAATTGTATTCATAGGGGCTTTAAATATGTGACTTTTGACCCCCACATGTGATCTTGAGCACCTTGTTAATACCTTTGCAAAGTAGTGAACTGATGTCAGAGACTATAATTTAGCTCTTCTTAACCACGGGCGGCGAGTGCCATCTTGTAGGTGAGACAAGTTTTAGTAAATGAATGAAATGATGAAAAGTAATTTAAAGTTGCTATTGACAACATTGATAACATCCAGCCACTAGATGTCGGACTCGCTCTCCCCAATTCCATTGCATTCACGTTGGGTTTCTTCTTCCGTGGTATGAATTCATTTTGCAACCTGTATCTATACATTTCACACAAACTGGTGAACTCGGTCTACGTAACATGTAGCCGGACTTCACTGCTTTTAATAATGGCTCTGTATATTAGCTCATGCTAATTGCTTGCTGGCTATGGTTCACCATTGTGGTTAGCTAAGCAGTAAAGGTCTGTTATAGTGAGAAGTAGAGTTTAAACCTGTCTAAACATTTCTATATTTGAGTTTAGATGCGAGGCTGCGATGTGTGTAAGCTAGTGATGAGCGTAGTGGCGTTCACAGGTGACGGTTGGTGACTAAAGCTGCTTCCATATACGTCAGCTGACTCCAGACCAGCTTAGCAATATTATTATTATTAACTTGCATCTTTGTTGGCTAATAACAGCCAAGAGTAAATTAGACAATAATGCCACTTTTTTTATTCCCACCAAACCTGTTGATTCAAATGCATTTAATTCACATTTATTTTTTGTGCTATTTCAAAAGTTGGCTTGAAATTAGCTTGAAGACGGAATGGAAACATGGCTAATAAGACCATTGTTCTGATCCGCTATGACAGCGGTCAGTTGTCTTGTGGCCTGAAGGAATGAGGCTTCCCAGTCCCTTGTTTTGCTCAAAGGTTCATTTCTGGAAGCTTCATTCAGTGCTCACTGACATCTGCTGCTAGAGTTAAAGGAAAACACCAGCGCATTTCCATACTGAACTATGTTCTGCTCTGATCTTAGACGAGGTTATACATACCTCCCTCTCCTCTGTGCGTGCACTCAATGGCTCTTGCGCGCACTCCGCGCAGCGCTAATTTGCTAGCATGTAGCTTGGCCCAGTATATTCCTTAGGATCCAAAGGGGGGTGAAGTTAGAAGCGACCAAGCACTTCCACGTTGTCCCTATTTAAATACGGTTACGTGAGTAGTTACACGACCCAAGTTTGGTTACACAAAATGAAACATGCCAATTTTTCTAAGCGGATAACAAGGATAACTATATAGTATGGCGGAATAACAACTGGAAGCACTTCGACGTCGGCGCAGTAATATCATCACTCAAAACATGACGGGACTATATACCTTCTGCTTGTTTTCACAACCCTGTACGATGCACGTTATAACCATGATGTTTGATTGTTCACAAACTATCTTACTACGACCTGATGCTTCCTCAACTGTGCACAAACTACTACAGGTAGTGCAGGCGACGGCGTGCAGGTCACGTAGGTTCTATTGACGGAAGTAAGAGGGGGAGCGGACCGATGATATTACTGTGCCGACGTCGAAGTGCTTCCAGTTGTTATTCCGCCATACTATATAGTTATCCTTGTTATCCGCTTAGAAAAATTGGCATGTTTCATTTTGTGTAACCAAACTTGGGTCGTGTAACTACTCACGTAACCGTATTTAAATAGGGACAACGTGGAAGTGCTTGGTCGCTTCTAACTTCACCCCCCTTTGGATCCTAAGGAATATACTGGGACAAGCTACATGCTAGCAAATTAGCGCTGCGCGGAGTGCGCGCAAGAGCCATTGAGTGCACGCACAGAGGAGAGGGAGGTATGTATCACCTCGTCTAAGATCAGAGCAGAACATAGTTCAGTATGGAAATGCGGTGGTGTTTTCCTTTAAACTGTGACATCCAAGTCATTCAAATAGATCCTTGTTTAAAAAACAAACAAAATATAGATACAATATTTTAACAATAAAGGTATTTGTTGAACCCCTGTACAATAATAATAAAGTCTATTGTATTTTATTTAACTCTGCTATCCCTTTTTATCCCTAATAATGCCATTGGTTTGATTACCATTGGTGGTTGTGCTTTTCATTATGTCATGCACTCATTCTTCATTCGTAATATTTTGTGATAGAAGGCTTTATGTTTTTCTGGGGATGGGGCTTAATTATTTTTATTCAAAAACAGGATTTTTTTTTCACTGTTTCTGTTTGGGGCGGTTCCTCCTTTTGCAGATAACCTCTCCAGCCTTGGAGAACCCCCTCTCACAAGGCACTGATGATGCTGGCGAACACAGGAACCGCGAACACAGGAACCGCGTGCAATGTGGGACAAGTGTGGATACACATGTTTTTGTGTATGCCAGTACTCCAGTGGATCCCTATTTCTTCCTAACTTGTTTTGGTTGAAGAATCCTAGGGTTTTGAACCTTGGGTCTAACACAGTGACCATTGTCAGCACACTTAAGGACTCTTGCCACAATTTCTATGACATGCCTTAAAAGGTCAGCCACATCGTTACAAGGTTGAGGGAGAATCTGTTGTTTATCCTGTCTTGTCTAACTGTCTTTCTTATTGTCTTCACCCCCACCATTTTCTTTCATGTCTGACTGTTATTCATTTCAGTAAATGCATATTATGAATACATTTACTTTTGTTATATATACATACACACATTTCGAGTAGGGAGAACATTGTTTTACTTAGCCTTTATTTATACAGGTAATCTCATTGAGACCCAGGGTCTCATTAACAAGAGAGTTTTGAACCTCCATCCATCCATCGTCCAGTATTCAGGATCGCGGGGGGCTGGAGCCGATCCCAGCTGACATTGGGTGAAGGCAGGGTACACCTGGACAGGTAACCAGTCTATCACAGGGCTGACATGTAGAGACAGACAGGTAACCAGTCTATCACAGGGAGACATGTAGAGACAGACAGGTAACCAGTCTATCACAGGGCTGACATGTAGAGACAGACAGGTAACCAGTCTATCACAGGGAGACATGTAGAGACAGACAGGTAACCAGTCTATCACAGGGCTGACACGTAGAGACAGACAGGTAACCAGTCTATCACAGGGCTGACACGTAGAGACAGACAGGTAACCAGTCTATCACAGGGCTGACATGTAGAGACAGACAGGTAACCAGTCTATCACAGGGCTGACATGTAGAGACAGACAGGTAACCAGTCTATCACAGGGCTGACATGTAGAGACAGACAGGTAACCAGTCTATCACAGGGCTGACATGTAGAGACAGACAGGTCCATCTTGGATGTCTTTGGACTGTCGGAGGAAGCTGGAGAACCCGGAGAGAACCCACACTAACACGGGGAGAACATGCAAACTCATAGATATAAATTCACCTGTTGATTCAATTAGTTGCATTAAATAGTGTTTGTTGTGATTATTTATTGCATTTAAATGTGCCTGGAACTGTGGAAACCTGCCTGTGAGGTCTTGGTGACGTGTGCGCACTGCGCGCCGGTGAGCCAAACTGCCACTTCGCCAGCTGTGATCCGCCTTGCGCCAAGAGTAGACCAGGTTGGAGCTGGCAGGGCTTTCGGCGCAGTCTCGGCGAGGCTTTTTGCCACGAAACTTCCGCTGCGCCAAGCTGAATCTGATGTCTTCCCCCTGCTGCGCCGCCACACCCATCTTGGCGCAGGCGATCCACCAAACTGCCAAACTGACTGTGCGCAAGGCTGCGCTGGTCGAAACTTGCATTACACCGGCTCCACCACCCTGCGCCACCCCGCGCTGTGCCACAAAACTAGGGCCCTATATCTCCACACTGGCCTGGGAACGCCTCGGGATCCCCCAGTCAGAGTTGGCTGATGTGGCCCGGGAAAGGGAAGTTTGGGGTCCCCTGCTGGAGCTGCTGCCCCCGCGACCCGACACCGGATAAGCGTTTGAAGATGATGTAGATGATGATGATGAGCTCTCTGTCACACAGCAAACACTTCACCTAACATAAAGAAACGTGCAATATAAATAACATAAGATGATTTCTGATGATACACATACAATGAAATAATAACAATTTGTGTGCAGGTTTTTCAAAGTATTCCCCAGAAGTTTTCCTCTTTTTTGCTGGCTCCATTTTAAGTAATGCTACCACTTCTACGAGTCTACTGCTACTAGCAAATTCTGATCTCAACTGCTACAATCTTTGCTGATGACGATGCACGAACCAAACTACCTACTACAACCCACGAAGCACCGCGGTTCTTCACATATTTGTTCGCAAATTTACATTTCATACAGAGACTGAACGAAGCTCCAAACCATATGTATGTCTAGATGACCTTATTTGGAGTGTTGATGGAGCAGCTACAATGTTAGCATAGCTTAGCACCCATCAATCCAGACTACATTCCGAAAACAAGCATTTTAAAAGTTATTTGCTACTCATCTTGCAGACCTAACAAAGCATGACTTCAGACTTTTTACAAATCACCGTCATTATGGAGTTACTTCGGCATCAATTTTCTCCGTTAATTTTAATTAAATTGCAACAGTTCAATTCACTAAGCACCTCTGGGTGATGTAGTGAACTCAGACAGTTGATTGACTTCACAACATGTAAAAGCAATAGTGCAACAAAGAAGCAGAGCAGCAATAGTGGTTATTTCAGCCATGATGGATGAAACCTTGTCGGTGTCTACATGGAGGTAAGCCCCGCCTCCTCTATGGCGCGTCTAATCTGGGTAATGCAAATTAACACAACTGATCCTCCGAGGTAGATGAGAAATGCCAAAGCAAGTGTAATGTTGCCGGCTTAACAAAATTATACATGACAATTTGTAGTCACAGTTAAGTAGACGGACAGGTAATCAACAAAAGAGGACAGGGGAGGCAAGACACCTGAAACGAGAGGATGGCACAAGGAACAGGAGGTAACTATAAGAGGGGAAAGCAAGGTCATGACAATCTGTTCTGTTTCTATTTGATTTCAATGGTCACCACTTACACTGCTTCAAGCTATATGTTGTCATACAGCATGGTTTTAGGCTGTTTCCTGGAGGCATTAGGTACCAATGCAGACCGACTTCCAATACACTAAAGTATCAGTAGAAAACAAAAAAATGTAATTAATTCATTTTTATTCATTCTCAGCCAGAACTATACGTGAGCTTTAAGCACACACACACAGGCACACACACACACACACACACACACCCTAAGTATCCTTAGTACCCTGAGGTAACAGTATCGTGGAAAATGATTTCCTACTTTAGACAGTCCTTACAAGGAAAGAGCTTGGGTTGGATGTGGCACTGGCTCAGATTCAGGGAGGCAAATGAGTCCTGCTGGGGAATGTCAGATCTGGTTGATGAATGGGCCAACGCAGCACACTCGCTGTCATGTCTTCACCTCACAACACCCTCTCCGACACTGTAAATAGCACAATAATAACAACGTAATAACGCATTCCTTTTACTGCCACGCAGGCATTAGAGTTTAGTGAGGTCCTGTCCTCAGGTGTCGATAACTGCCCCAAGGCGTGTGCCATCTCCTTTTATTCCAGACTGAGTCTCTTTAAGACGGCGCGGGGAGGAGGAATCAAACAGTAGAGGTGGTTAACTAAATGGGTCAAGTGGGTCGATGCAGGCAGAGTCAGTGGTCCAAAGTAAGCGAGAAGAAATGTCTTTGGCATGTCTGAGCTCATCTCCACTTTCAGCCACTTTGCAGTCTTCATCTTGATCTGATCTCCTCTCTCATTCTGTCCTTTGCTCTTTCCAACTCAGCTGTTTCTCACTGCCATTAGTCCATCAGCGGTAGAAACGTGTCCTCCAACCTCTACTGTTATACCAAAGAGTGTGTGCTTTGAAAGTGACTGATAACAGTGGTGATGTGAGTTTTTAATGGGCTAATACAAGTTTAATTCCCCTCTGTATCAAATGTGGCAGGCCTGGATTTGGTGACCCTGTTTCATTTGACAACGGGACGTCATGAGACGAATTGTTAATGTTTTTTTGTGTCTCTCAGCACTGTGACAGTGTCAATGTAAACTTTACTAGGATCCTTTTTCATGGTGACACAGGAATTACACACATCAAACACATTACTATGCAATGTCCAGAGGTCTTGACCTTGTATTAAATATTGAGAAAGAATTCTCCTAGGTGGATGGGTCCAACATCAAGGACATTTAACCACAAGACTGCTGGATTGTTTTGTTGCCCAAAGCTCACTCTACGTATCTGTTTTGAGCCCAACCTAAACCTAACTAGGTGGTTTTGTTGCTTTAACCTCACTTTGGTTTTAATGTAGGTCCGACTGAAAAAATAGGGTGCAGGCAAGAATGACACCTCCAATGGAAACACATTAGTTAGTTCATGAATCAGGCAATATGAAAAAAAAATTAAATTTCATGACTATTTCATGAACTGCCATGAAATTGAAACTCTGAGCTCTAAGTTTTCCAGTACTAATGATGTAATGAACTTGTCTAGTATATGTACATTCATTATTTACAAATACATAAGTGAGACTGTCACCAAAACTCGCCCCTAACTGACCCCATACAATAGAATGTAATGTAAGAAAAGTTAACGACATGCATTTATGGACTTTAGTCAAGTTCGGTTTAGGAGGTGATTTCAGAGGTTCCCAACATTGACCTCTTCCTTCCTGTATGTGGAGGTGCGAATTGACGGGGGGGGGGGGAATCCTGTACTGGTCCACATAGACAGAGCCAGGGAGGCTCACATTACACTGACTCTGACAGTGTGTGGTTTTAAATAGAGCGGTTGTCAACTCCTCCCTTCCCCCATTTTTTTTGGGGGAAGTGTGTAGGGGGAGGGACAGGCCACAAGACGGGTTAGAGATCAGTGTCTCGGTTTGGCTGGTCCCCTCGGTAGTGCATATGCTCTTGTTGCATCAGCAGCACGGCGCTGATGCTGGAGATATAAGACAGACTTTTGTTTGTAAAACCTGTTTTGATAATGGTCCAGTAGCTCAGAATTAGGATTGTGATAAGCAACAGTCTACTTGCTCAATACACCATGTAATGGATGTAATGAATGTATCATGTGATCGTGTTGGACTAAGATCATATGCTAATTGAAATGAATGGGATATCTAAGGACAGTGTCTCTAGGAATGAAGCTCCCTTTGGATGATTTTGTCTCATAGCAGATTGTGAAATTGTGACTCAATTGAAATCTAGTGATTTGTGTACTGGGACATGAATTTTGTGTGCATAATTTTGTGTTAACATAAAAACAATGTCTTTGGAAAATCAATTAGGATCCTTTTTCATGCTGTAAAAATGAATTAAACATATCTAGTGCTAGTGATGTAATATTAAAAATTGAGTAAGATTACTTAATAGGGAAGGGGGGGTGTAAGGGGGCAAGGGTCAAACAAACACATTACTTTCAACCACCAGCCCTGTTTGAGACCACTTGTCCCAAACAAAGTAATGCGTTTGTGGTGTTTGTCCTTTGTCCTTTTTGATTTTAGTACTTTATATTTCCGACTGACAGGAAAACAAATGTGGTCTCGGCTTGCAAGATACAAGAGAATTACATTAGTTTCAAGGGAAATATTTACACAGATTGATATATTCAAATGTTGTGTCTACCATGAGACTTTGTCGACTGTTCAATGGGCAGAAAGTAGGGTAACCCGACGGTCTTTTATATTATAGAGTTTTATATTATATCAAACAATATAAAAACACTATAGAGAGGTCAATGGTGGAGGAAGACCCATGACAATCTGATCTGAGACCAGCTCCACACAGTAAGTGGGCAGGTGTATGAAGGTGGAGAAGAAAGAGCAATTCATATGTTCATATAGTGCAACATCATGAATGTCTCAAAGGAGGGCCTGTTATTTATAGAAATGTTATCCCCTTTAATCAATGACTATGTTTGGCCCCTCCCTCTAATGCCAAGCCTTCCACCCGGTCCATTTGGAACAGCTATAAATACTTTTGCCTGTATGCATGGTTGGGCGACACTTAGGATGGAGTAGCTTGTTTCAGGCCCACCTCAGCACTAAGGTCAGGGTGGTGGAGCATCTCTAACATCACGCCAAAGAGTGAATATCCCATCACTGTCGAGCAATCGTTGTTGGCTTTTTTTAACCTTAACTGGAATGAAGATCTTCCCCTGGCATCCTTTTAGTTGTCTGACTTAAACAGATTTTAACCATAGTTTAATGATCCTTCTCAAACTTTAAGAGTTCTATACATTCCATGCATGGATATTTTGAAATTATGAAAAAACAAAAGTTGGCACATCCAGGATTTTGCTAGATCGTCCAATATCAGTGTCATGCCTGGTGATATGGAGTTATATATCTTCCTTTTCACCCGGGAATGGTCCAAATGGAAAGGGTTGGGCCTCTGAGGAGCAGCAATGTGATGTTTGCAAAAGTATTAGAATTCATCCTCTCACAACCATGACTATCCGAGGAAAAATCCTTCTGTTCTGGATTTGATGGTTGGTCTAAGGGAAATGCTGACTCCAAATCAGTTATTCCCAAAAACTGGATCAGGACTCATAGGTGGGAGGCAAGAGATTTTATCAGAATTTCCTCTATAGTCTTTTATTAAACATGTATTTCTGAAGTTATAAGAGGGAGCCTGGATGTTGGCATTGTTCTGACTATTGTAGCCTATTTATAACATTGAATCTAATATGATGGGCTCGTGTACATTCTGAGTCAGGAACGTTCATTTACCCACAAATTCCCTATGAGGGCTATTGTGAATTGGGTCACAAATAATAATTATTCTGTTATCATAATTATCCATAGCAAATGTCACTGAACTCTGACCGGTTCCTATTGAGATACCTCACCCTGGGCCACAGCATTGGACGGATGAACAAGGTGCCCCCATGATCTCGTACATTGTTGTACCAGGGTCCTGGATTCTGGTGGGGCAAATGTTCAGCCAACTGCTCCAAAACATGGTCCGTCTACTGTATATCTACATGTCTAATATCCTCACAGCACTATAGCAGCTCTTCCCCCTTCCTCTCACAATATATGGGCATCGTTGCCTGGCCTGGGCCTCCTTCTTCTCTGCTCCAATTTAAGTTAAGCTCGAGCATTTGTTCTAAAGTTAAACTTGAAGATTTGATGATGATGGAAAAGCAAGTTTGCTCCACTCGTTCCTTATGCCCCCCCCAATCACTCCCCTCTTCCTCCCCTAGCTTAACTTATGGATAGTGCAGGCTGGCCCACCACCACATGCCCCTGTCAGTCAGCCCGACTGCCCCCCCATCTTCTCAGCTTACCCCATAGGTTGGTCTCACTCTTTTTCCGTTGCTCTCACATTAGTCCCGTCTGTGTCTCCTGCGTTGACCAGCTACTGACAGCTCTCCTCTCAGCTTCTTCTGCTGCACTGGACCAAAAGACCCCCTGTCTTATTGTGGTCCCAGATTCGAACCGAGGACACCTGCTTTTCTACGGATCATCTCTGCCAGGACTTGGGAACAGGTGTCTGGATCTCAGCTTGGAATACCTTCTTTGCCCTGGACCCGGTCTACAGGATTCCATTATAACGGGTGTCCACTAGCGACTGTAGCCGTCTACAGTGTGTGCACCACTGAGTGGCTTTCATTTGTGAGTGTGTGTTTTGTTGGACAGATAAGCAGAGAGCTGCGGTGCTGGACTCCTGCAGTGATTCCAGCTTGATTCCTGATTAGCTGGCCCGGTTCTGGCTGTGAACATGGCATCGTTGAGAAGTTTGATTCTGGCAGTGCTGCTGGCGCTGCTCTGCAGCTTCCACACCCCGCTGGCCCCCGCCGCCAAGGCCCAGGACCTGCCGCTACGCCACGAGCAAGGTCTGATGGCTGACCACGATGACGACGATGATGACGACGACGACGACGATGATGACGATGATGATGATGACGATGATGATGATGATGACGATGATGATGACGATGATGATGACGATGACGACGACGATGATGATGATGATGATGATGATGATGATGACGATGATGATGATGATGATGACGACGACGACGACGACGACGATGACGACGACGACGACGACGACGACGATGATGATGACGATGATGATGACGATGATGATGACGATGATGATGATGACGACGACGACGACGAAGACGACGACGACGACGATGATGATGATGATGATGATGATGATGATGATGATGATGATGACGATGACGACGACGATGACGACGACGATGACGACGACGATGATGATGACGATGATGATGATGATCATGAAGGTCAGTCCCTTTAAATTTATAGTTGATATGTTCTCATGGCACTTTGTCTCTGAACCTGAAGCTCATTGCTCACTGCGTTCTGTTAAAGCATCAGCTGATGTTTTTATTCATTCTGCCCAAACGCAGTATTCCTGTAAAATAGACACAATTATTTCATGTGAAGTTCAAGTGTCAGGGCTGATGCTTTGACATGCAGTTTGCGATGCGTTACAAGGTACAAGTACGTGCAAGTACGTAACAGGACAATGTGTGAAAGGGCAGGGGCTAAGACAACATTAGCCCCTCCCCTGATGTTGACAGTCTTACAACCTTATCATCTCATTGTCAGTTCTTATTTGAATGCCTCAGAGCTCAGGTAAATCCAAATCCCTCCTTCACCCCTGTCCAGCTGTCCATTTCCCTTGCTCTCTCTGACACTGTGTTCTTTTCCCTGCTTAACTAGAGTTATGAGCACTCTGGGGAAATTGAACTGGCCCATCTGAAGTCCAACTGTCTGAAGTCCTTCGTACAGTACACTAGATATGAACTTGGGGACTGCAGAAGCGTTGATTTGAGAGAGAGAAAGAACAAAAAAACAATTTCACACAAACCAAGCTTGACTTGGAAATCTGTCATTGGGGTCACTAGTCTGAGATCTTTTGATTTGTGTTTCGTTTGAAAGAATGGATCTTCCTTTCTCATTTGTTTTGGATCAGATTGACCTGCATTTGTGTCTTTATGTGAACCTACAGAGAAAGAGAGAGAGAGACAGTGATATGGGGGGTTGGTTGGGGTGATCAGGGTGCCAGAGAAACAGACAGAAGTAGAGGTGCAGGAGGGACGCTATTCAATTCATCCATTTAACAGCTTAGAATACCAACAGACTTCTCTCTTTCTCCATATCGCTCAATCTCTTTCTTTCTCTGTGGAGCATTGATGCTGCTGTCTGCTGAAGAGCCGTGTAATGCACAGAATTGATTTTTTAGGTCTGGTGTGTGCACTTGTAAAATTGCTAAACACAGATAAGGTAATAGAATAACTTTCAATGTATCTATGAGCAGTGTAATAACCATACCTCTTTTTATTTTCTAAAACGCTAATGTTCTGAACCATTAGATAATAACTGATGCACATGTCAGGAGCTTTTATTAATGATGAATATTTGTTTTTGAGTTTTATGGAATCCCCCTTTACTATTTAATGCTTATTTGGCACTGATATAATTTAATACCAATATTTGTGTAATTAAGCTGAACCCATTTGTTATTCAATGTAAAAACAGATGATTTTTTCAGACGTTCAGGGAGAGAGTGTTTGGGAAAAGAGAGAAATGTTTTTGTTATAGAGGAAGTAAAAGAGCTAAAGCTCTGTCAAATGTCAAATTGTCAAGAGATGAAATCGTTGTCCGCCTTTTTTTCTCTTCTTGTTCGGGAAAAATGTGATTTTGTGATGACTGTGAACATTACTGTGTAGAAAATGTGACCATCACCACTATCCATGTGTCTTTAACCCTACTTTCATTCATTAAATAAATCAAATGATCATAAAATGGCTTAATTCAAATCTGTTACCAAAGACTTGTGTAAATGCATGCATAGCATCGTAAACATGTATTTGATCATATTACCTGTGTGAGGACCAGAATGCTGAGCTGCAGACATCTGACACCTGTGAGTATGTTGTGACCACAGTATCTTCTATATGAACCGTGTTCTATCCTGCTGAGCTAATTGGCAAGTGTGATACATTGTCCTAAATTTAAATAGTTAAACTGATCTTGTCACCTATGACAGGGCCGGCCCAAGCCTTTTGGGGGCCCTAAGCATAATAATCACCACCGGAGAGTCACCTGTGCTTGACGGTTATTGACACAAATGTCACACTATGATGTTACATTATAAATTGTATTTATTATTTGATATATCACAAATCGCATATCCTGTGATATTTATCTGAGGGGCACCATTCAGACATCATGACTCATTTTGTATGATTACGGGGCCCTAATAAATCAGAATTATATTTATTTTGTGTACATATATTGATGTTTTTGTCACCTGTATCATTTATTTAATATGTCGAAAAAAAAATCTCCACACAGCAGTTGCTTAGTTTGCTTATGCCTTGGGCCTGCCCTGACCTATGACATTAAAATGCCGTACCAAGTGGGGCACCGCCAGCCCCAGATACTTGTCTACATGAAACGATGTTCCTGTCCAACTCAACTACACTCTTCATGGTTGCAGTTCTTCTTATGCAGACTCAATTGAAACTAATTTGTGATATGTGAATTGTTTTCTATTTCTGTTTTAATCTGTGCCGCTTAAGCAGATGTAACAGATCAGATAGATCGAATGTTTGCCAAGTATGACATGCTATCAGGTGGAAGGGCCACAGACTTCCTGAAGTGATCTGTCTATTTGCCTTTTACACAATATGCAAATTAACTTCTTATAAACTTTCCTAAATAACTTATAGTAATAATTATAAAAAAGAAAAAGACTAGACTAATACAATATTTTGAGAAGAAATACGTTCATATTTTCTGTGATGGTTGTTTCTTACAGTAGTTTTTCTTCAGTCAGTAGTCTATGCATGTTACGCTGATAGGATGACGGTTAAAGGTTCATTAGGGCCACGGTGCAATCGCACCGAGCACTGGCCCCTACAGCTATGGGCAAAGCCCTGAGCACTATTGTTATTCATAGGATTTTTTCCTAGTTTTTATTTTTCATCTTCCGGACGAATTTCGAGTGCCTAAAACTTCTACAGCTTTAAGAGTTGTAGGACAAACTAGAAAATTCCCCCGCCGGGAAATTTTGAGAGGGAGGCAGTGGGCCGCCGCCCGGGGGTGTGTCTGTAAAAGTTTAAAGTTCAAACGGAGTTTCTAGGTGAAAGTATGACCGAGCAGAAGACGTTTGACTAAAAAAACTACATTTCCCATTACTAAATGTAGTTTTTAGTACATTCCTGTCCACCAATCAGAGCACACCACTCGTGTCTCCATTTTAAAGTTTAAATGGAGTTTCTAGGTGAAAGTATGGACGAGAAGAAGACGTTTGACTAAAAAAAACTACATTTCCCACTACTAAATGTAGTTCTTAGTACATTCCTGTCCACCAATCAGAGCACACCACTCGTGTCTCCATTTTAAAGTTTAAATGGAGTTTCTAGGTGAAAATATGCCCTGAACTCAGCTGTCACTCAAGTACTAGCGAGTACTACCGTGTACTACCGAGTACTACCGAGTACTACTGAGTCTCAAGTACTGAGAACTACTAGGTACAATGTATTGTCAAACAGTTGAGTGCTTCGCACTCAACTGTTTCCCAGTACATGTCACTGAACTCAGCTGTCACTCAAGTACTACCGAGTACTACCAAGTACCACCGAGTACTACTGAGACTCAAGTACTGAGAACTAGTAGGTACTATGTACTTGCTGTTTCCCAGTACATGTCACTGAACTCAGCTGCCACTCAAGTACTACCGAGTACTACCGAGTACTACTGAGACTCAAGTACTGAGAACTACTAGGTACAATGTATTGTAAAACGCACTCAACTGTTAGCAAATACATGTCACTGAACTCAGCTGTCACTCAAGTACTACCGAGCACTACCGAGTACTACCGAGTACTACCGAGTACTAGCGAGTACTACTGAGACTCAAGTACTGAGAACTACTAGGTACAGGTCACTGAACTCAGCTGTCACTCAAGTACTACCGAGTACTCCATTTTAAAGTTTAAATGGAGTTTCTAGGTGAAAGTATGGCTGAGCTGAAGAGGTTTGACTAAAAAAACTACATATCCCACTACTAATGTAGTTTTAGTACATTCCTGTCCTCCAATCAGAGCACACCTGCTGTCAGTTATGAAGATCAGTGCCACACAGTGCTGTCACCATGGCAACGGCCCTTGCTGCGTGTGTATGACTGCTTTGGAGCGTCTCTCTGCTTCTCTCTATCGCTCAATTCCCCCTCTGCGCATGGGTCCGAACAAAAGCATGCCACGCTCACACCGAAACTTCTATCGCCAAAATTTTCGCACCGTTAGTGCCACAAGACTCGGCTGAAGACACTGATGACTTTTATTTTATCCTAGTGTCAGAAATGTGGACGCTAGGGCGAGTTAGAAATGCTGCTCATATCAGGTTTCTTTGAAAATCTGCTTCTAAATTAACATTGGAGCGGATGACGAGAAAACCTGACTTGGCCGCGCTTAGAGGTTGCTAGTTCAAATTCTGTAAATCGCACAGACTTTTTGAGCACATTGTGAGAGACAGGAGAAGTTTGTCTACAAAATTGGAAAATATCACGTCTGTAGAGTGAAGATTGTGGCCGGGAGGAGTTTGGAAAGGAAAAAACTCTGAGAAGCCCTCACACTCTAACTGATGATGTCACGCACTCTAGCCCAGAAGGTTCCGCGCAATACACACCCATTATAATCTCATGATTCATGATTCATTCATTCATTCCGATGGGACTAATTTGCGGTGGTTTTTCGCGACTTACGTCGCGAAAAATTAATATTCTGGACTTCTTTTAAATAGCACACCGATCCCGATCAAGCCGCACGTTTTGATGTAACATTCGCCTAGGTGCTCGTTTTTGTTTGGTAGTTTTAGGGAATCAAAAAAACGGGAGGAGGAAGAATAACGAGAAAATGCATTTCCTGCGGAAATACGTGGAAATGCTTTAATGCTGAAGTAACACTGAAAAAAAAGCTGAATATTTGAAGAAAATATTAAAAAAGCTGAATATATGAAGAAACTATTTAAAAAGCTGAATATTTGAAGAGAATATTCAAAAAGCTGAATAAGTGCAAAAGTATGAAAAAGCTGAATATTTGAAGAGAATATTAAAAAAGCTGAATATGCAAAAAGTTTGAAAGTATGCAGATTGCCATGCTTTTCAAAGAGGAGCATGTTAAAGAGGTTTTTAGGCTGATCTCACCAGCCACTCATCACAGCTCATCACACCACTCGTGTCTCCATTTTAAAGTTTAAATGGAGTTTCTAGGTGAAAGTATGACCGAGCAGAAGACGTTTGACTAAAAAAACTACATTTCCCATTACTAAATGTAGTTTTTAGTATATTCCTGTCCACCAATCAGAGCACACCACTCGTGTCTCCATTTTAAAGTTTAAATGGAGTTTCTAGGTGAAAGTATGGACGAGCAGAAGACGTTTGACTAAAAAAACTACATATCCCACCACTAAATGTAGTTTTTAGTACATTCTTGTCCACCAATCAGAGCACACCTGCTGTCAGTTATGAAGATCAGTGCCCCACAGTGCTGTCACCATGGCAACGGCCCTTGCTGCGTGTGTATGACTGCTTTGGAGCCTCTCTGTGCTTCTTTCTATCGCTCAATTCCCCCTCTGCGTTGGGTCCGAACAAAAGCTTGCCACGCTCACACCGAAACTCCTATCGCCAAAATTTTCGCACCGTTAGCGCCACAAGACTCGGCTGAAGACACTGATGACTTTTATTTTTTCCTAGTGTCAGAAATGTGGACGCTAGGGCGAGTTAGAAAATGCTGTTCATATCAGGTTTCTTTGAAAATCTGCTTCTCAATTAACATTAGAGCGGATGAGGAAAAAAAGAGACTTGGCCGCGCTTAGAGGTTGCTAGTTCAAATTCTGTAAAACTCACAGAGATTTTGAGCATATTGTGAGAGACAGGACAAGTTTGTCTACAAAATTGGAAAATATCACATCTGTAGAGTGAAGATCGTGGCCGGGAGGAGTTTGGAAAGGAAAAAACTCTGAGAAGCCCTCACACTCTAACTGATGATGTCACGCACTCTAGCCCAGAAGGTTCCGCGCAATACACACCCATTGAAAACTCAAAAAAAGTCTGAAAACAGCATCATATTTAAACACTGATAATTTAAAAACTGTAATAGATATCACAATGAAAAGTAATAGCTGAATAGCTGAAGGTTTTGTGAATGTTTTAAAATTTGAATGACGTCTGTAGGTGGAAGTATGCAGACTGCCATGCTTTTCAAAGAGGAGCATGTTAAAGAGGTTTTTAGGCTGATCTCCATAGGAATGCATTGAAAAAAAAATATGGAAAAGGCTGAATATATGAAAAAGTATGAAAGGTAGAAAAAAGGTTGAAGGTGAGCATAAAAGAGCTGAAAAGGCTGAACATTTTGATAGTTGAATGGTTTTTGTAGCTGAAAGTATGCAGAAGCTAGAGGCGACTGAAAAACGTACGGAAGAAGAAAAATAAAAATAAAAAAAATAAAGATTAGGATAACATAGGTTGGAAATGCTTGAAAGCATTTCCACCAATAAGAAGAAACACGCAGGATTTCAATAGGTGGCTACAGCCACCTACTGTTTGTCTCTGCAAACAGTAGGTGGCTGTGCTTAGCACTGCCTCCCTAATTATATATCAAAACGTGCGGTTCGATCGTGATCGGCGTGCTATTGCTTTTCTTAGCCGAACACAAATTTTTCGCGACGTAAAAAAAAACTACGAAATTTTCCCATTGACTTGAATGGGACGAGCGAAAAAAAAAAAAGCAGAAATTGTAGCTTTTGAAACGCCTGCTACTCAGGCATACTTTCATCTAGAATCTCCATTTAAACTTTAAAACGTAGACACAAGTCTTGTGTCCTGGTGTGTCAATCCACGTTTCAATAGGTCATATAGTTTTTGACCAATCACTGTTCAACGACCATGATCGTTTTGGGAGAAATCATGAGTTTATAATGGGTGTGTATTGCGCGGAACCTTCTGGGCTAGAGTGGATGACATCATCGCTTAGAGTGTGAGGGCTTCTCAGATTTTTTTCCTTTCCAAACTCCTCCCGGCCACAATCTTCACTCTACAGAGGTGATATTTTCCAATTTTGTAGACAAACTTGTCCTGTCTCTCACAATGTGCTCAAAAACTTTGAGACTTTACAGAATTTGAACTAGCAACCTCTAAGCGCGGCCAAGTCTGTTTTTCTCCTCATCCGCTCCAATGTAAATCGAGAAGCAGATTTTCAAAGAAACCTGAAAGCAACTCCATTTCTAACTCGCCCTAGCGTCCACATTTCTGACACTAGGAAAAAATAAAAGTCATCAGTGTCTTCATCAGAGTCTCGTGGCGCTAACGGTGCGAAAATCTTGGCGATAGGAGTTTCGATGTGAGCGTGGCAAGCTTTTGTTCGGAGCGCCCCCAAAGCCGGAATGGAGCGATAGTGAGAGGCAGAGAGAGGCTTAAAGACAGTTACACACACGCACCAAGGGCCGTTGCTATGGTGACAGCACTCTGGAGCTCTGATCTTGATAACTGACAGCAGGTGTGCTCTGATTGGTGGACAGGAATGTACTAAAAACTACATTTAGTAGTGGGAAATGTAGTTTTTTTAGTCAAACGTCTTCTGCTCAGTCATACTTTCACCTAGAAACTCAATTTAAAATTTAAAATGGAGACACGAGTGGTGTGCTCTGATTGGTGGACAGGAAGGAGCAGTCAGTGGGAAATGTAGTTTTTTTAGTCAAACGTCTTCTGCTCAGTCATACTTTCACCTAGAAACCCCATTTAAACTTTAAAATGGAGACACGAGTGGTGGGCTCTGATTGGTGGACAGGAATGTACTAAAAACTACATTTAGTAGTGGGAAATGTCGTTTTTTTAGTCAAACGTCTTCTGCTGGGGCATACTTTCACCTAGAAACTCCGTTTAAACTTTAAACTTTTACAGACACACCCTTGAGCGGCGGCCCACTGCCTCCCTGTCAAAATTTCCCGGCGGGGGAATTTTCTAGTTACTAGTTATTGTTTAATTAATCAGCTTGGTTTGTGTTGTCAGACATCCGTATTCATGTTTCAGGTATGTTGTCGAGAGCTGTGTGGCTGAGAAGAAGAATGGTGACATCTAAAGTTTTTGAATTACAGTACGTCAAAATACTCAAAACGGACTGCTCTGACAGTTAAGTCAGCAAGCAGTCTCTGTATTTGCCTCTAAAACAACTCCGTCTCGTTTGAAATCTCGAAGAATCTCATCGTAATGTATATAGACTCCGGCAGTAGCCCCCGTGGCCCTTTCAAAATTTCCCGGCGGGGGAATTTTCTAGTTTAATTATACTCTACTATTATAAGTTAGAAGTTTTAAACAATATGAACAGGAGCCATTCTTTTGGCTGAGTCATTTTACTCGCAGAATGCATCGCCATGAATTTGGTGTAAGATGAATATGAACACAGAAATAGAAGTAGTAAAACAGACATTGAACTATTTTCAGTGGTCATGTGACTAGTACAAAAGAATAGGGTGATTGTTGTTGATTGTTATGGTGGCGACACATCAATGGGATGAATATGGAGACGGATGTCTGGCTAGTTAGCTAGGTAGCTAAGGTAGCTAGTTAGCTAGTTAGCTTGTCCTTCTCCGGAGCTCATATTCTGTAACCAGTATAGCATTAAAGAATGGTGGAATTAGCTAAGCTAGGCTGCTAATTTTACTGCTTTAATGTAGCACTGTTTACAGACAAATAGCCAAACAAAATAACAATTTAGTCTGTTTCTCTATGCTGCATAACATTACTACGTCACTTACTTGCTAACAGACGTTAGCCCGCATTATTACACATAAAAATGGCTATTGACGTTGTAATGTCCCTTCTACGCCTATTTTATTTCTATGAACATGAACTTCAAATGAAAATCCATTTCAAATTAGAATGTAAAGTCAAAAGCTGTACTTCAACTTGAACTTTCTGTTCATGATGGCCCTTTACATTAGCTTATGCTCATCGCTAGTGCTAATGCTCATCGCTCGTGCTAATTCTAATCAATAGCATGCTGGTCGTTGGTGATGGTCGGTGACTAAAGCTGGCTGACTCAAGATCAGCCCAAAAGCAAAATTAAATAGTGGTTTCAACCGGAGGGAAGTCACTATATATAACACAATATGTAAAAAAACTTTGCACATAAATGCCAAGATTTGATATTCATGAGTGTCATAAATCAGAATTCCCTTCAGAGTAATCTAACAACTCTTTTTTGAATATACTTAATTGTATAATTGCATCATTATCATAATAAAGATCAGTATTATCATTACTTTTTTCTCCATTCAGTGTTCTCCGTTATATTGCAAGTAAAAATGCAATTTGCCAAAAAACACAACAACAAACAAATATGTCACATCACAAGATGTTTACACTATCACAGTGGTGCAACATGTATTTTTTATGTAGCATTGTTGAGAAGCTGATTGTGAAGGTCATATATTTACTTTAAATATTATGTGCAGATGATGATGATGATGATGACGATGACGATGATGACGATGACGATGATGACGACGATGACGACGATGACGATGATGACAACGACGATGAGGATGGTGCTTATCACAAGGGCTCTTTGTGCTCATATTGTGAATTCTGTGAGGTATGTCCAAAATTAAATTAGAGAAAATAAATGTGGTCAAGTCAGAAAACTAGAGACCCTCACAAAATTATATTATGCTAAATAAAAAAGAAATTATCCCAATATGTAGTTATGGGAACCACCTGTGCTAAAGATTCAACTGTTACAGCTATGCTAGCTCTAGCTAGCTCACTCTCTATACTAACTGGTCAAAAAATGAAGGGAATGCTAAAATCACACATCAGATTTTGATAAATTAATTATTTAAGTTTTACAATGTTAACTGATGTACATTGTAGAATTTATTGAGAACAAAATTACGCAACAACAGTCAATGGAAACCAGAACCATCGACCCACTGAGGGCTGGATTCTAAATCACACCGGAAATCAGTGAAACACTGAAATCACCAACTAATCCAACTTGAGTGGGTTTCATCACGTCAACTCCTCATGTGACTCAGTAGTGGTTCCCCTACTCGCGACTTGGATTTAGGTCATGGGAATGTGAGGGTCAGTCAATGGCATCTATAACTTCATCATCCAGGAACCACATACATTCAGGCCATGAGGCTGGGGTTGTCCTACACCAGGAGGAGCCCAAGGCCCACTGCACCAGGAGGAACCCAGGGCCCACTGCACCAGGAGGAACCCAGGACCCACTGCACCAGGAGGAACCCAGGGCCCACTGCACCAGGAGGAACCCAGGATCCACTGCACCAGGAGGAACCCAGGGCCCACTGCACCAGGAGGAACCCAGGACCCACTGGACCAGGAGGAACCCAGGGCCCACTGCACCAGGAGGAACCCAGGGCCCACTGCATCAGGAGGAACCAAGGACCCACCAGGAGGAACCCAGGACCCACTGTACCAGCTTCTGACAATTCCAGACTCTTTAATGACTGTCACATGTGCTCAGTGTGAACCTGCTCTCATACTGTGCTGTGAGCAGTGGGGCTCTGGCAGTGCTCCTCCTGGTCCTCTCCCACGAAGGAGCAGACCCATTCCTGCTGGGTTGTTGTCCTTCTACAGTCATGTCCAGCTCTCATGGTGTAACGGGTCTCCTGGTCCTCCTCCAGGCTCTTGAGACTGTGCTGGGAGACTCAGCAAACCTTATTGTGACCTCACGTATCGGATCCTGGAGGAGCTGGACTACCTGTGAACCTGAATCGGGCTGCAGGTTCCACCTCATGCTCCAAGTAGTGACAAGGAGACCAGCAGAACCAGAACTAGAGAAGAAGCCGTCAGGAAGGAGAAGGAGAGAGCAGCTGTCCGTGTTCTCCACATCAGAACCTCCTTGTTGGTTCTCGTCCTGCTGTCCCTCCATTCTACCTGTTGTCTCTTTCATTCACACCAAAGCAGCTGAACCTGATTCACCATCACTTGTGTTTCCTAAATGGACACGATGATCTCCCTGAAGTTAGACTGTGATGATTGAAGTGTTCTCTTCATTTTTTGAGGAGTTTATCATCCTTTGTTATCTCTAGATTTCCTTCTCACTAAATGTGTCTTCCTACAGCACTGTGACAGCTGTGACAAATGTCCTTGTGAAGAGGGAGACAAATCTGAACACTGTGACGAGTGCAAGGTGAGAAAATAAACATCACTCAACATTTAACTTGTGGTCAGCCCGTGCTCCCTCTATCCCCAGAGCAAACGAAACTCTTAATCAGCATTGTCATGTGTGCAAGGTCGCTATGGCACCCCAGTACACAGCTTCATGATGGGCCCTACTGCACCTTTTAGCTATGGAGTGTATACTCAGAGGTACCATTAGCTTTAGATTTATTTTACCAATGTGTTAAATTTTACAGTTGAATGAGTTACTTTGGCAGTACCATTAGAAATAGCTCTCTCTGCACCCCCAGCATAAAAGACTCCTGGGAGGAAGTCAAGTTAGTAACAAGTATTAATGGGACATGAGTGTTCCAGATGGAGAGGGAGAGGAAGAGAGAGGATCTCAGTGTTTCAGAGGAAGTCACCCGGCAGGCTGAGTGGGTAGCAGCCTAACTAAGGGCTGGTCAAAGACAATCCTGAGCCAGCCCTAAGTAAACGTGTTATCTAATGGCCTAGGGGACCTCTTGACCTTGCCTGTAGCGGCACAAACAGGTCAAAATAAGAAATGTTTTCCCCTGACCAATCATTTTGATGTGTCTGTGACACTGTCTTATATATAAGGGTCAGATCTTTATGAATATTCATGTTCCCCAGCAGATTAGTGCCTAATGCATTTGGTCCAGAAAAAAATATTTATATTTATAAATGTGGGATGATTATCATTAATTTTTTATCTTGCGCCATCCAAATTTTAAAATACCTCTAAAACAAAGGACATTCACATCTTCCCAGATGTCCACTAGTTAGCGAGCTAGCTTGCTAATTTTACTGCTTTAATGTGTCTCTTCTATCTATACACTATCGGTGGTATAGATTCCTCCAGTGTGATCAGAGTGTGAGGATGTGTTTCACTTTGACTTGTTTAATCTCTCTC
Source organism: Eutrigla gurnardus (assembly GCF_963514095.1). NCBI lineage: Eukaryota > Metazoa > Chordata > Actinopteri > Perciformes > Triglidae > Eutrigla > Eutrigla gurnardus. The sequence continues at coordinate 21,007,188 of NC_139931.1, forward strand.
TCTCTGCCTCGTAAATTTACTACTCTATTGATAGTCATTACCAGGGATGTCACGAGAATATATAGACAGGGGGGGCTTAGCCCCCAAGAGAAGCATCTTTGTAGTACTGTATTAGAACTACAACCAGTGAAGTCCAGCTAGCAACAAGTTAAAACAGTCTTCTTCCATTTTCTTCTGTTGAACAAGAGTTACTGTCATGTTAACTTTTAGACTCATTAAAGCTGCATGCTTAGAACCTGATGATGTAAATGTTTCTTAAAGTGATAGCGTATCTAATTCCTCTCTCCATTAGAGAAGCTGCAGTTCTAAAGAATGGACTTTATTTCACCAGTTACTGTCCTGTAGGTTGGTTCAATCAGAGTGGGATTCTGTCATAAAGTATACAGTAGAATAAACCAAGACTGGTTTTAAAGATCACAGTTTAATCTGACAACATAAATATGAACTTTACCCAAGTATGAAAAATCAAAAACAAAAAGAGAAATAGGTGTTTACAGAAATGCTTCTTTCTAAAGTATATTCTTTCTACAGACTATGATACTACAATCCTAGTATATGTATATGTATACCCTTTCATCAGTATGACATTATTCTGAAAATAAAGACTAAAAATAAATAAATAAAAAAACAAATGATTTGGAGGGGCTTGGGAACAATTTAGTGTAGCTCCAGCCCCCTAAAATAGGCCTGACAACGTCACTGGTCGTTACTGGAAAACCTCATCTCAGTGAGTGCAACACTTGCTGTAAGTTGGTTTACATTATATGGAAGTAAACCTGCTACAACGGTCACCATGGCAATGGTAGAAGGAACTATGAAAATGTTTTAAATTTTGACTCTTTCTTTTGTATACTGTCTTTTCTTGTTCACAGATGTGCAGTTTCTGCCACGTGTGTCCTGCTTGCCAAACTCTTTGCCAACCTGGTGAGTAAATGCAGACTGCCACTTTGGCACAGTTCCGTGTGTTCCTCATTTGAACCGGTCACCTGTTTTATAGCAACTTTAAACAAGTTTTAAAAATAACCGTTCTCCTGCACTACACTGTTGGCTGAAGGCTGATCATCATGAATTATAGGATATATCTGATGTTAATTTACCAGGTGGAGAATTTTCTCAGCAGAATACATTAGAGCACATTTATTCAGTGCTTTAGTCACTTTTATCCATAAGTATATTCAAATATGTTGATACAACCAAAAAAATTGGAAGAATCACACAAGTACATACACTTCAAATATTAAACTGCTTCAAGTGCTCCATTTAGAGAGAGAAAAAATAAAGGTTTTTCATTTTATTTTGTGAGCCAAGTAACATGTGTTGAGTTTCTGAGATTAGCCTCCTGCATGTCTCCCGGGGGCAGCAAGAATGTGGTTCCGTAGTATCAATACAGTCTCTCTGCAGATGGTGAACTAGTCATGCAATACAAATCTACTGATTCCTGTCGCTCAGCAAAAAAATCTAAATTGATCTATTTCATTTGGAAGTATTGTTTATTATGTCTGCACCAACAGGTTTAGACCACAAAACCAACGTTAGCTTTAGGCGACAAAACCAACGTTAGCGTTAGACAACAAAACCAACGTTAGCTTTAGGCGACAAAACCAACGTTAGCGTTAGACAACAAAACCAACGTTAGCTTTAGGCGACAAAACCAACATTAGCATTAGACGACAAAACCAACGTTAGCTTTAGGCGACAAAACCAACGTTAGTGTTAGACAACAAAACCAATGTTAACTTTAGACAACAAAACCAACGTTAGCTTTAGGCGACAAAACCAACGTTAGCGTTAGACAACAAAACCAACGTTAGCTTTAGGCGACAAAACCAACGTTAGCGTTAGACAACAAAACCAACGTTAGCTTTAGGCGACAAAACCAACGTTAGTGTTAGACAACAAAACCAACGTTAGCGTTAGACAACAAAACCAACGTTAGCTTTAGGCGACAAAACCAACGTTAGTGTTAGACAACAAAACCAATGTTAACTTTAGACAACAAAACCAACGTTAGCTTTAGGCGACAAAACCAACGTTAGTGTTAGACAACAAAACCAATGTTAACTTTAGACAACAAAACCAACGTTAGCTTTAGGCGACAAAACCAACGTTAGCGTTAGACAACAAAACCAATGTTAACTTTAGACAACAAAACCAACGTTAGCTTTAGACGACAAAACCAACGTTAGCGTTAGACAACAAAACCAACGTTAGCGTTAGACAACAAAACCAACGTTAGCTTTAGACGACAAAACCAACGTTAGTGTTAGACGACAAAACCAACGTTAGCTTTAGACATAGAACCAACGTTAGCGTTAGACAACAAAACCAACGTTAGCTTTAGACATAGAACCAACGTTAGCCTTAGATGACAAAACCAACATTAGGTTTAGACGACAAAACTAATGTGACTCTGGGAAGTCTTGAGGTTGAATGTCCTGAGTTGTTGGACCCGTTGGAGTTTAATTTGGAGGATTGTGATAAAAGACACTCACGATAAGTAGATTGCGGTGACTTCCGATTGAGGTTTTGTTGTTTGTTGACTGACAGAGGCTCCAGCTCACACTTTCTTTGTCTTTTCTTCAGGGGGTTTTCTTGATGAAGTGACCGGATCCATCTACAAGTACGTCCTATTTTAACTGAAGTGAAACCTGTTCAAACATTTATGATCATTATGATCCACAGTATATAACCTGTTTGTCTCTCCATCCACAGGACTGTAGCTGATGTCTTTGATGATGAGGACGACAACTGAGACCCACTATATGTCGCCACCATGTGGCCAAAACAATATGTTTCACTTTAACTTCTGATTTTCATTCTTATTTTTGTCTTTTTCCTTGAGAACATTAAACATTTGCTCACCAATGCCTTAATAGAGATTGTTAAAGGGATAACTCAATTTATTTGTGTACTGTTGCTAACTGACAAGTCATACTGTACTTAAGGAAAATGAAATATTTGAAGTCATCTTTGGGATATGTTGAATAAAAAAGAGCGGACATTTTCACTAATTGATTGATTTTTAAATGCTCATTATACTGAATGTATGTAATTCTGTATTCATAAAGAAAGCGAAAGAAACATTTCCTTTACGTTATACAGAAGTGTCCCACTGCAATGGTCGCTATGACAACAGATATTGGCACCTGGTATGGGAATGTGTTTTATCGCACAACATTGTTTTTATGGTTATGTACTGCTTTATAAGACTCTATTTCACTAGTTGCTTTTAAGGATCTTATAGGAACAAATGCACAGACAGGTAACCAGTCTATCACAGGGCCGACATGTAGAGACAGACAGGTAACCAGTCTATCACAGGGCTGACATGTAGAGACAGACAGGTAACCAGTCTATCACAGGGCTGACATGTAGAGACAGACAGGTAACCAGTCTATCACAGGGCCGACATGTAGAGACAGACAGGTAACCAGTCTATCACAGGGCTGACATGTGGTAACCAGTCTATCACAGGGCTGACATGTAGAGACAGACAGGTAACCAGTCTATCACAGGGCTGACATGTAGAGACAGACAGGTAACCAGTCTATCACAGGGAGACATGTAGAGACAGACAGGTAACCAGTCTATCACAGGGAGACATGTAGAGACAGACAGGTAACCGGTCTATCACAGGGCCGACATGTAGAGACAGACAGGTAACCAGTCTATCACAGGGAGACATGTAGAGACAGACAGGTAACCAGTCTATCACAGGGCTGACATGTAGAGACAGACAGGAAACCAGTCTATCACAGGGCCGACATGTAGAGACAGACAGGTAACCAGTCTATCACAGGGCCGACATGTAGAGACAGACAGGTAACCAGTCTATCACAGGGCTGACATGTAGAGACAGACAGGTAACCAGTCTATCACAGGGCTGACATGTAGAGACAGACAGGTAACCAGTCTATCACAGGGCTGACATGTAGAGACAGACAGGTAACCAGTCTATCACAGGGAGACATGTAGAGACAGACAGGTAACCAGTCTATCACAGGGAGACATGTAGAGACAGACAGGTAACCGGTCTATCACAGGGCCGACATGTAGAGACAGACAGGTAACCAGTCTATCACAGGGAGACATGTAGAGACAGACAGGTAACCAGTCTATCACAGGGAGACATGTAGAGACAGACAGGTAACCGGTCTATCACAGGGAGACATGTAGAGACAGACAGGTAACCAGTCTATCACAGGGCTAACATGTAGAGACAGACAGGTAACCAGTCTATCACAGGGCTGACATGTAGAGACAGACAGCTAACCAGTCTATCACAGGGAGACATGTAGAGACAGACAGGTAACCAGTCTATCACAGGGCTGACGATTAATTGCTAAATTTGTTTTATGGTTTTATTATTTTACTAATTTGGCTTTTTATTACATTTAATTGACATTTTCACCAGAGTCTGGTAGTCATATGACCAGCAGAACAGCACCAAAGCACAACATATGCTGGCCACAAACTGTCTATGATGGTTTAGATTAAGATTATATGAGGTTATCTGCTCAGTGTGCTGACTCTTCGTTTTCCTGACAGCGGTTAAACTTTAAATCTCACATACTTCTCATGTGATTTTTTTTAAAGCATGCATGCAATATGTTAATCGTTATGAGTAAAATAGTTTTTCAGAGTGAAAGAAAGAACTTTAATTTGGAGTGGATTTTAGCGGTCCCTGTGGACAAGTGTTCGCCAAGACGTTACACAACAATCCAGCAGGTGGCGGTAGACATCTTTCACGTTCATTTATAAGCCAACAAAGAAGAAGACGAGGAAGCTTGCTTCCTCTTTGCCTACAGGTTCGCCGAGCATCCAAAACACTCCAAACAGCCGGGGCTTGAGATCCCATTGCGTCGCGGCGAATGGGGTTTGACAAGTTCTGCAGTCTGGACGGTTCCGATCCACTTTGGGTGAGTTTATGTCCACGAATGTTGCGTCTTTTCCTTCATCTCGAACTATGTCCAGTTATTGTTGTTAGCTACCTGGTACATGCTAATATATCATAGCCCCTTGTGTTCCATGACCCTGCCAACTAACGTTACATAGCAGCTCTCCTACGTAACAGTCACGTAATTACCGGCTTAACCACCCGCACCCGGTGTTCCCTTCCAACCGGTTTTCAAATGAAATGGTTCCGCTACGCTCGCACGCACCGTGCTCACCGTGCTGACCTAACAACAGCAGTCGCGGGCTGCCTGCGTCACCGGATTCGTCACGCTGTCACAGAAAGCGCTGTGGCAAAGTTCACGCCGCATTTTCACATCGAACTGTGACTGAGCGCAACACCGGAGCCGAGCTCTTACTGCGCCGTGGGTTCGAAACCAGCCTCGCACGACCTGGCAAAAACGCATATTATGACTTTATACAACCATCTGTTATGGTCAGTCAGTTATACAACCGCGTTCCTGTTCTCTTCTGCTCTTGATGGATCCCAGGCGACCCAGATTGCTGCTGCCAGGCTGCTCTCTAGGTCACAGTGAGGGTCTCACATTACCCCCATAACTCTGATCTCTTCACTGGCTCCCTGCAGGATCCGCTTCATAACTCTCACTTATAGAGCGTTACATGATCAGGCTCCTGCATACACCCTCGGGTCAAACATGTTACATGTTCTGCCCTAAACCATGTCACCTAGACTACAGATGCTCTGCCTGCTCCCCCACCCTCTGTTCTGTGCACTCCTTTTTAAAGAAGGCTTCAGATAAGGTCAGCTGAATTTCTGCACTACGATGCAATTATTATGTACTGTGAAGGTTCCCAGTCATCAAGGTCCTGGTGATCTCTGAAAGCTTTATCTTAGACACCTGGATCTGGTTTTGGTTTTTGAAGCCGTTTCTCCTCTCATCCTAGAGGCCTCGTTAGTTCTAACCGACCAGTGGAGTGTTTTTGTTGGTGATTTTTTTTTTGTGTATTTAACTTCTTGTAGGGTCGTTAATACTGTATATCGTGTACCGTGTTTTCCCCTTGTATGGTCACTTCTACTATCATGAATCCTTGTTTTAATTTGATTATTATTAAGTACTTTGTGACTTACGTTTGTAGACGTGCTATATAAATACATTTTGCTCACTCATTAGTTTTACAAATATCATGTTTTTCACAATGGATATGTACATTAAAATGTGAGCATCCTGAATAAAGTTTGTGCTGTGTGACGTGTTTGGCCTCGATGGTGGGCTAATGTGGTGGCGTTTCAAGCTCACCTGTCCTCGGCTCGAGGAGAGCTGGGCCGGATTAGCAAGAGCAGTGTTTCCATTAATAGTCCAAAGACTCTTTTTCAGCTACATAATTAAAATGCATGTTACAATTAAAGGTGGTATTAAAGGCAAGCACAGTTAAAGGTGGTATCCACTTGTTGTCTGCTCGCTGCCCTTTCTTGGTGCCACTGAACGAAATCTGGTGGTTATACACAGGCCTTGGATCTGTAAATAAGAAGCAGACAGAGTTGATGGGCCATCCCACTATAGCTGTACAAATTGTCTTTGTACTTGTATTTGGAATGAAGCCCCTGTCATGTGCCACTGAGACACTTTAGGACCAAACAGGGCCAGACCTCCAACTCTGTACACATGGACCCCGGGGAGAGCTAATGGGGATCTTCTTCTAAAGTAAACTCAATTGATGCATCGTTTGAACATTTTCTTATTGTTTTGGTTTTACAACCTGAACATTTCCTGTCAGATCATACTGTATACGTCACCAGCTTTTATAAGCTGCTGAAACGGTTGTTGTGTATCTGTCACTGTTTTGCGAAAGTAGCGGCAACTTCCGGTTCTGAAAAGTGAAGCTAAGGCTAATAAACTGTCATTTTCTCTGCTGGCCATCAGGGGGCGACTGCTCTCTGGTTGTATAGAAGTCTACGAGAAAATGGTCCTACTTCTCTCTGCTGGCCACCAAGGGGCGATTGCTCTCTGGTTGTATAGAAGTCTATGAGAAAATGGTCCTACTTCTCTCTGCTGGCCACCAGGGGGCGACTGCTCTCTGGTTGTATAGAAGTCTACGAGAAAATGGTCCTACTTCTTCGATGTATTATCTCAGTAAACATTGTAAACATGAGTTTATGGTCTCAATTAGGGCTGGGCGATATGGGAAAAAATCCCGATACGATATTTTTTTTCATATCAGTCGATATCGATATATATCACGATATATAAATCAAATTACTATTACGTGTGCTGTGTGCGTCAACCTAACTTGACGTGGCTCTATTCCAGCATGATTGGTTCGGTGCAGCGCTACTTAATTATGATTGGCTATTCTTACGCCAGGTTCACACTGGACGCGGAAGCGCCGCGAATAGACGCGTAGCGGAGCCCGCTTCCATTCGGCGCCCCTGTTAAGCTATGGTGTCGTTCACACTGGACGCGGAGCGCCGCGAATACGCGCGGCCCTCCCGCGCGGCCCTCCCGCGCCGTGAAGCGATCGTTTCACCGTCTGCTCTATTTTTTTGCGCGTGCCGCGAGTGAACGCGTCAATTCTGGCAGGAAATCACACGGAGAAACACGAAACAATCCGGTCAATTTTCAAAATAAAAGCAATTTTCAAAATAAAATACCGCGATTGACAAACGCGATCATATTTGTGTATCTCAACTCGCACTGGGAAACAGGAAGAGACAATACATTTAATAAATGTGAAGAGTAGATAAAAAAATGTGTATTTCAACGGTATATCTGCACTACTACTGTCTTCTACCATACACACTCTCTGTCTGTGTGTGTGTGTCTCTCTCTCTCTCTCTCTGTCTCTCTCTCTCTCTCTCTCTCTCTCTCTCTCTCTCTCTCTCTCTCTCTCTCTCGCTACTCCATCGGACGTCAGTGGCTCCGCCCCTGAACGCTGCGAGGAATAGTTCCACCTCTCTCTCTCTCGCTGCCCCATTGGACATCAGTGGCTCCGCCCCTGAACGCGTTGAGGACGTAGCTCCACCTCTCGCTCTCTCTCTCTCGCTCTCTCCCTCTCTCTCTCTACACGCACACACGCACACACACACGCACACACAAACACACACACACTCCACGTGTGTCTCTCCTTCTGTTTAGCTTAGTTTTGTGTGTTAGGTAGTTAGGTAATGAGGCTTTGTTAATTGCAGTGTTATTGATTGTGATCATTATTACTGATTTTAATAAATCTTATTATATTATAACTAGCGGTCTCTTGTGCTTGTTGTGTATATGTCACTGGATAACAGCAGGTTGTGAAGGCTAGTGCTTGAATTTCACGCCCTTCTTAATTGTTAGATTGTTTTTATGCTTCCATGCCAATGATCACGATGATTGGCATGTGAGTATAAAACATTTATATTGAGACTGAATACAGTTTTAGGTTATCTTTTCCCTGATCCCAGGGTGGTGCCCCGTTTATTCATGATTATATCATGATAATATATTAAATATAATTATTAATACCGATAATCATATTGATATTAATAATTAACTGTTGATAACCAAATCTGCTCCTGCTACAACCCCAACATAAATGACGCCCCGTGTGAGGCCTTCTTAAACCAGCTTTATCCAGAGATTTATGCACAATAACCTGAGAATTATAGTAATAATAACAAAAATAGGAATTGTTGTTATTGATATCATTGTTTAGAAATCGATGTTCAAGGATCGATTTGTTTGCTCCCTGTTACTATTTGCCAAGCAAATACAGTCGAGGGTTGCATATGCATGTTGTGATTAGCCATTTATTGTTTAAACAACAATACTAACAAACTACGCAGGGTTAGGGATACTAAGACGCGTTATAACACTGTTATTACTCACCAGAGGTGCTAGAGACACCTCATTGACAGTCCACAGGCTGTAGAAGAGTTACTAACATTTCCATTGTAAGTCACAGGTCGACGCAGCTCACCTGTCCACCCACATCAGTATAACAACAAATACATTCTTTTTTTTCTTGCGATTAACACCGAACAAGTAAAGCCACCGTATTCTCCCTTTACTAGAAGTAGAGCAGAGAATAGAGCCACAGAGTGCACCGACTCTGTGAACGTTGAAATTGTACCTTGCTATTTCCACCACGGGTTCTAGCTCGAGTTAAAATTTCAAAATAATTCCCTAACTGTTCCTGCCGTGCATTTCAGTTAGCGTGCCTTTGGCAAAAAATTAAGTAAGCAGCCTACAGTAAGTCTGAGTTGCTGTATAGAATCATTAGAGGCTGAAGCTGACCTCTCTAAAAGAGAACCGTCAGTCACCTTATCAGGTGATTTGCATAACCCCCCCTCCTTTCTCTCCAGACACAATGGAGACCCCCTGCAAACAGTTCATCTCATCTGTGGCACAGAGCCTTCAGACAGGCTACTCTGAGTTTTTGCAGAAACTAAATCTCAGTGAGTGCCAAGAGGAGATCGACTCGTTACTGAACAGCAGATCTGATGAAGTAACATCATCCAAAGGTCCATTGTTAAAATGCTTGCTACTGACTTTCTACAAACAAACCTGTCTCTTGGTTCAGAGTAAATCTGCCCTAGAGAAAAAAGTGGTAGCACTAGAGGAGCAAAGTGCTTGTCGCCTCCACGACGCTCAAGCAGCAGACATGAGAGCCATGCGTTATTTAGATGTCCTGCACACCACAGAGTCCCAGTTTTTGTCCTACAAGAACAGGTGGTCGAAGTCTAAACCAGAATGTCCTCCCTCAGCAGACTCGGCCAGTCAGTGTGATTCAGGCTTCTCCGACTCCCACTCTTTTTGTAGTGAAAATACGACTCCCCCGCCATGCAGAAGATGGGAACAGTTACCAGCGGACACAAAGTCCTTAAGACAAACTCCACTGAGAGACAGCGGTAACGGCTACGCAGCTTCCCATTGCTCCGACACAGACAGCGAAGAAACCAGCAGCGGAACTTACACAAGTTCTCCTCCAAAATCTTCCTATCTTTGGAACAAACCTGTAATTTGCGACGCGCCTCCTCAACCTAGCTTAGTCTCGCCTTCACCAGAAAGGACGCCACAGCGCTTCCGCTTTGAAGAGCTTGAGAGCATGGCTAAAGATATTCAACATTTTGATCCCGACAACTCGAACCATAATATTGACGAATATTTGAGAGAGTTAGACAGACTCCTGATTGACCTCCCCCATGCCTCCTCACGGGAGAAGCTCAGACTAGTCGGGAAGACCACAACCAGACATGTCCGCAGTTTCATAGGAACACTTGCACCCAGAACCCAGGACCGATACCCCAGACTTTGTGCAGCACTCCGGAAGGAGTATAGCCGGGACTGGGATCCCGCCGCCGCTACGATCAGTGCCCTCGCTGTTGTACACGAGGAGCAGGAATCACCCACGGAGTACTATTGGCGCTTCAGGGCCGTCTATGCTCAGGGCCGTAACTCCCCAGGAGTGGAGGAAGAGCCTGCCTTCAAGGCCCTCTTCCTGCATAACCTACACAAAAGTGTGCGCTACGATGTCACCATACACTTCAGGACACATCGACTCTCCATGCAAGAGATTCGTAATTACGCACAGATGGCTTGGGAAACCCACTTAGCGCGCAAACTTAAAAGCCAGCCCGCTAACTTCGACACATCTGCGTCCGAAACGTCTGCCGCCTTAAAGCATAGCCCTCATAACAGCGCGAAAGGGGGTGAGCGGCCAGCACGCCCCAGGAATCAGACAAAACCAAGGAACGAGAGTAACTCCCAAACATCCGCCGCCTTAAAGCAGAGCCCTCATAACAGCGCGAAAGGGGGTGAGCGGCCAGCACGCCCCTGGAATCAGACAAACTCCCAAACTGACGAAGATAGGGATCCGTGCGACCCGATCGAGAAGCTGATAAAAACGATAGCGCTATGGCGTGACTCGACCCAACCATCACTAAACTCCCCCCAGAAGCCTGGTAAGAGACGGCGTGGGGATACTGAGCATCACCGACATGCCCACCAACTGCGTCGAGATGGGCATTCACACAGAAGTAGTAGGAAGCCCTACTCCGAAATTCTGTCCCAGTCACGTGAACCAGCAGTGTACAAACATGACAACTCAGATAATGACAGCGCCTCTGACATTTCCTCCGTTTCTGGCTACATGGAGCGTTACAGCCCTGAGCCACACCATAGTAAATATGGCTAACTTAAATCTCCTCCAGGAGTAAACCAAACGACCACTAACCCCTTCTCCTTTTCCTCGCTTTCCTTTTCCTCCTTCGTTCCGTTTTCATAGTTGGGGTGTGTCCTGTTTGAAACTACCTGAGTGTAATGACAATGTTGATGTTTGTGAAAATTGTGTCTTAGCAGATGTTTGATATAGGTTAGATGGTTAGAAATCTCTGCCCAGACAATGCCTCCATCAAGTTATGGACTTTAACCTGAATGACTGTTTCAAGGAATACATGGACGGTTCGGCCCTTATGTTGCTCCGAAGGTTGCGTCCCACACCTCAACCTTCAGACCAAAAGGGGGACTGTTGGGACCTAACCGTTAGGACTACACAATGCGGCCTACAAAAGCCTACACATGCGGCCAGGACAACAGGACAAAGGGGATTAAAAACTACACCGCCATTTTAGTTTCACATCTCACCCAGGTGAGTGCCCTATTGGCTGACAATCTTCAGGGAACCCCGGGGGGTCCCCTGGAGCGGCCTGAGCTTTATAAACCGAAGCCGCCTGGAGAACGCTCTCTTTACTTACTCTGACTCCTACTCTGGCGTCTCTTCCTACAACCGGCGCAGCACCACGTTGCAACGGGAGGCGACCCCTCCTGCAGCGCACCGCTGCAACAAGAGGAACCAAGCCGTTCCTGCCTTCCAGCTACCAGACGCTGTCTGAAGTAAGCTGACTAAATCGCCAAGCCGCGATTATATCGCCGCTCGTGGAAGGAGGAAACACCAACTGTTTTCTTTATTTGAGTTTGATCAACGAGAGGAAACCCGCTCCGCTCTCGTCTGGACGAAGCCGACTCATCACGTCCCCCGCTGACGCCGGGGCCCACGAACTACCGCCGTTACGGAACGCCGTCATCGCCGATACCAGTAAGAGGCTATCAGTCTGGGCAGAGACATAAGTGATAGTGTAGGATACGCTTGTAATTCTTGCTAACGTGTTTTAAGTTCTGATCGCGGACCGCCGAGTCCGTTGGTTCATGTGCTGCTGTATTTGAATACTGATCGTGTACCCACGCAGCTGGGTTGATTTCTGTAACAGTGTTTGAGACTAACCTCCGCCATATTCGCGAGCTCAGAAAGCCTCTACTATCAGTTAAAAGACCGGTTTCGCGGAATAAACGCCAGTTCATTCACGCGAGCCCGTGTGATAGCGGCACGGCTTCTGGGACTCAGAATATCGCTCGCGCATTCTCTCTCTCTTTGTTTGTGTCCCGCTAACACACACACACACATACACGCCGCACACACGTGTCCTAAGCCAGCTGTTCCCGACGGACGCTAGGGAACGCTAGGGACATAGCTACATCTGGTGGCTACATACGGCTATCTCTCTCTCTCTCCCTCTCCCTCTCCCTCTCCCTCTCCCTCTCTCTCTCTCTCTCTCTCTCTCTCTCTCTCTCGCTACTCCATCGGACGTCAGTGGCTCCGCCCCTGAACGCTGCGAGGAATAGTTCCACCTCTCTCTCTCTCTCGCTGCCCCATCGGACATCAGTGGCTCCGCCCCTGAACGCGTTGAGGACGTAGCTCCACCTCTCGCTCTCTCTCTCTCGCTCTCTCCCTCTCTCTCTCTACACGCACACACACACGCACACACAAACACACACACACTCCACGTGTGTCTCTCCTTCTGTTTAGCTTAGTTTTGTGTGTTAGGTAGTTAGGTAATGAGGCTTTGTTAATTGCAGTGTTATTGATTGTGATCATTATTACTGATTTTAATAAATCTTATTATATTATAACTAGCGGTCTCTTGTGCTTGTTGTGTATATGTCACTGGATAACAGCAGGTTGTGAAGGCTAGTGCTTGAATTTCACGCCTTTTTAATTGTTCGATTGGTTTTATGCTTCTATGCCAATGATCACGATGATTGGCATGTGAGTATAAAACCTTTATATTGAGACTGAATACAGTTTTAGGTTATCTTTTCCCTGATCCCAGGGTGGTGCCCCGTTTATTCATGATTATATCATGATAATATATTAAATATAATTATTAATACCGATAATCATATTGATATTAATAATTAACTGTTGATAACCAAATCTGCTCCTGCTACAACCCCAACAACTACATCCGCTTATTGTAAAGTCTGTGGAGGTTTCATTGCCCCTAGTGGCCAGAATGGAACACATTGCTTTGTTTCTGTAGCTTATTCTGGTTGAAATATGTCTTTTTAAGCAGTGGGCTTTTTGATGACGATGATGTCACGGTGCACTGATGTGTTTCAGCTGTCGTTCCATTCCTCAGGCAGTTTGGTGAACTGAATTCCATCGTGATGAGTTTCTCTTCTTCTCTGCCTTGCCAGGATTGGAGCCGGACATGGAACACCTCTAACCCAGACCTCACCCAGTGTTTCCAGAACACTGTGCTGGTGTGGCTGCCATGCCTCTACCTCTGGATGTGTGCTCCCATCTACCTCATCTTCCTCCGCAGCCACAACCGCGGCTACATATGTATGAGCCACATCAACAAAGCAAAAACTGTGAGTGATGTAACCCCTTGATTGCTTTGGGAAGTTTTTCAAATTCATAAAATGTAATATTGTACATTGTTTTTATTATTCCTGCTCTCCACCATGAATCCATAAAGATCAACAAATACGATATGGTTTGTCTGACGTCCAAGTTTGATATCGTACTGAACGGCCACAATGGATTTTTCTTTTAGGGACACATGATTGTGGCAACCGATTACTATGTCATTGTGCTTGGGTGTGTGCCCCATAATTACTTTTAGCATTCAAATAAATACAACACCCTTGTTGTTGAAAACTCACCAAACCCTGTGAAGAGTGTGAGAAACGGCTCCATAGTGCCCTTTAAGGCATGGGAGGCTTTAATCGTCACATCACTTCTCCCATATTGAGGTCATGTGGTCCCCAACTTGCTCTCATCGTCTCGCCATCACATGCTTGTTGTGAACTTATTCCTCATGTTGCATCTCATTTTACATTTAGCATCATATTTTGTGACTACAAATTATGCTTATTTTGGTATGGTTACTTAGAACACTCATTTTAATTCTCACTCTACAGGGCTCAACAATAAGGATTGCCCGACGTCCCGGGGCAAGTAAAACGCCACGTCGGGCAAGTAACTATGACAACCCGCTTGCCCATTCGGGCAAGTGGAGGACTCGAAGCAAAAAAACCCCCAAAAAAACGATTTCGCGTTTCGCGGTGCCGCAGTCGGTTGATGAAGAACTAGGAGATGGCTGCGTACGAGCTCAAGCGTAAGCGAACTTTTCAAGCATCCTGGAAACTGACTGGCGTAGCAGCCTTTCAGTCGAAATGTTGTGGAAGCTGCTTTACATAAGCATTGAGGGGCCAGCAGTTGCCAACTACAATGCAGAACGTGTTGTAGGACGATGGCTGTCAGCAGGTCAGAGAGCACGTCGGGTGTGAGGGGATTATTTATTTATTTATTTTTGTGCCAAAGTTTGAGTGGCCAAGATTAAAATATGGGATAAAACCGCGAAAAAAAAAATACCAATGTTCCAACAATGTCAGAATTATTCATACATTGTAAATAAAGATCAAATATAACAATTTACCTGAATCTTTGTCGTTATTTGATAACCACTAATAAAAAAAACTATTTATATTTGGGGCCAGTGAAAATTGACTTCCGGCAAGTAGAATTCAGACCCACTGGCCCCGACCGGGCAAGTGGAAAAAAACCTTAGCGTTGAGCCCTGCTCTAACGATTTGCCTTTTGGTTTTTAATGTATTGTACAACAATAACAAAAATGCTCACGTGCTCCCTAAAGCTATGGTCTACATTCTGAAAATCAGTTGAGCCTTCAGATTTGAAAAAAGCATCCCACCCCCCCAACCAAACCCCTCCCCTCAGTGTTCCACGATTCGACGAGGCGGGAGAAGCAGGGGAGATGAGTGGATTGGATGGAGGGTACGAACCAATGGCTCCCATTGGTCAATTTCTATGCAGGCCTACGGCTGATAGACTGAATGGATTTTTTTTTCCAAATCGTAGACCATAGCTTTAATTTAATTGGAAAAGAAAACTTCTAAAAACGTTGCGACATGCATCGACAAGTCTTACTCTGCAACAACCCACAAAAAAAGAGCCAGTGAAATAACTCCTTGAGGGACTGATCTGCAACCTGCCAGAACACAGTGCATTGTTCTTCTCCCCACAGGCTGTCGGCCTCCTGCTGTGGATTATCTGCTGGTCAGATGTTTTCTATTCTTTCTGGGAAAGAAGTCACGGCAGCAGCGTCCCTGCACCCGTCCACCTCGTCAGTCCCACCTTACTCGGTCTCACCATGGTGAGTTCTCCTGCCTCATTTATGTAGAAATCAAATAGGATTTATTGTTTCCATGTTGCTGTAGCAGTGATATTCATTCTGTACTGAAGTAGTGTATCATATGACATGGCTAAGCACTGATATACTAAACAGATAGGAAAATAGATTCTGCTGGAAAATATAATTTACACATTTCTGTTCGCTCTATGTATTCAAGACTTCAAAGCATAATGAACACAAGGAGAGGATGACTTCTAATATAGGCTCGGGCCTTTATTTACTCAAGCGCATCGCGGCCTAGGCCTTTACTGATAGGAGGCTAGAATTAGAGACAGGTCCCATTTCTATTTGAGCAAAACGGACTACCAGTAGAATTAATTAAAAAAAAAACGATTTTGTGTCTATTTGAACCTATAAAATACTATGTGCTCCGCATCTGCCATATTACGGTAAACAATGTTTACCGCTTGCCAGTATTGCACGCTTGGTGGGCTGCCACCAGGAGGATGATTGACAGGCGCTCTCCTTCATACAATCACACGCACACTTCATGGCTGCACCTGATTGGATGATCGCTTTCACAGCTGTCCTGTCTGCTCCCGGATTTCAAACCGACCAACATGGCTGCTCGTTTGGAAACTTTCTCTTATTTTAATAGTTCACCGAAATGTGTTTCTGAAAACATTTTATGTGAGAAATAAGCTATGCAGTTGCTGAATCTGTCATTATTTTAGATCAACAACATTCAGTTTAAAAGATTTCCGAGAGCTTGCGGGAGGCGGCGGCGCACCGCCTCCGCATGCATTGCAGGGCTTCTTACATACCGTAAATCCTCTAATATAGCTTCAGCCAAAATCTCCGCAACGCAAAGTCATTGCAGGCTGACAATGAATGGGAAGCGTGGAAATAACGCTGCCTGTGGACACTTGCCCCGGCTTCCATTAGAGACCGGCCGTTATTTACCTCCACCGACAGCGAGACTGGCCAATGTTAGAGACTGGCCAGTAATAGAATACGGGCCAGTATTAGAGGATTCACGGTATTAAGCTCAGGCATTTATTGCATAAAAAATAAGGGAAACAGCAGAGGCTGTTTCAAGTCCTAGTTGTGTGTTTGGTCTAGTAAGATGTTGAACTGTGTTTCTCCTCCAGCTGCTGGCCTCCATGTTAATCCAGTATGAACGGATGAAAGGGGTCCAGTCGTCTGGGGTCATGCTGATCTTCTGGCTGCTGGCACTGCTGTGTGCCTCCGTCACCTTCAGGTCCAAGATCTTGCAGGCCCTGGATCAGGTCAGTCTTCAATGAGCAGGGCTGAGCTAAATGTGGATTCATTGAGTTGATAACAAACCCATTAAAAGCGTGTTCTTTGTTCCAGACGTTGACGGTGTGTGTGTGGAGGTACACTACCTTCTACATCTACTATGCTCTGCTGCTGGTGGCTCTGCTGCTGTCCTGCCTGACGGACCAGCGGCCCCTCTTTTCTGAAGCCGTCAAAGACTCGGTGAGATTCCTCACCACAAATCTCTCTGTCCTCATATATATATAAAGGGGTGGAAACGTCTACGTCCTCTGTGAGTGTTTATTTGTTGATTATTATTTGCAATACTAAAGCTGATAAAACCCCCAAAAAATGGCATTACTCAAATTGTAATCCCCTGAACACAAGTGGAGCCCCAAAGCTGCTCCTAGAGCCGAGGTTTTCAATGTCTGACACAGCACCCCCCCCACACACACACACACGCACACACACACACACACACACACACAGAATCAAATATTTGTTTTGTGTCCAAGTTATCCGATTTGAATGAATTCTGACTGATTTTTTGGGGGGTCTAATGTCAGCAATCTGGGTGATGAGTTTTAGAGAAGTTGGTCACAGCTGTTGACATAAAACATGAAGTGTGGGATCACGGCAGCAGAAAAGTCTTCTGGATCTAACTGTAATGTGTCTGTGTTCAGAATCCCTGCCCTGAACCTGGAGCTAATTTCCTCTCAAGAATAACCTTCTGGTGGATCACCGGGTAAGCAGACCATTCATGTCCTACTTGTGTGATTTAATATCAATAACCAGAAGAAAAGGATGCTGAAATAACTCCATCATGATGGTGATCAGTAAAACATGTGAAGTCATGATTTGTTTGGTCTGTCTGCAAGACTAAAAGTAAATACAGCAGAGCCCTTGTTGTTTGGACCACAGACAGTCTCTGGTTCCTCCACATAGTCTGGTCTGGTCTCTGGACTAATGTGAGCTACTATCTAGACCTCTGGAGGACCACAGACACAGGAGACAACATTTGGTTGCTCCACTTCTGATTCAACAAGTCGGGCATCTCCTCTCCAGCGGAGGAGAATCTCAACGCTGAGAGGCTTTCAATCCACAGCATTGCATCATTTGCATCTTTGCATCTTTGCATTGACTTTGTCGCACCACCTGAAAAAATCTTCACATTAGTTGTGAACTTCTTCAGTGGGAGAGATAAAACCAGTGAAGACCAGTTGACCACTCTTGTCATGGTTTGTGAGAAGACGTATTGACCTTGTAATCCTCTGGCCTCGTGATGTTCTTTTGCCAGCCGTGACCGTCCTGTGTGAGTTGTCTCAGATTGCTCTCATCTCTACCAGAATGATGTTGACGGGCTACAAGCGCCCCCTAGAGGAGAAGGACCTGTGGTCTTTGAACTCCGATGACCGCTCTCAAAGAGTGGTTCCACAGCTGGTTCGCCGCTGGGATGCAGAGTGCCTGAAGGTCAAAAGGTACATTACCCTGTTAAACTGCTACATGTGACCTATATGAGAACAGGAATATTTTCCTTCGTGTCGAACATGTAGGCGTTGGTTTAGATGTGGTAAGTCTCAGCCAACCTGCCATAGCTACACCTAAAGCTCATCACATTTACATTTACATTTACTATAACAAGATATTGTGAGGAAATGTTTTGAAATAATCACGCAATTCATATCCGACTCTCCTATCAGTCGACATAATTAGAATATTTAATTGAAGCAGCCTTTCCTTCAATGTTGTCTTTTCAGGATGGAGCAGAAAACGTTGTCCTCGCCCAAGCAAGCCAGAGACGCTGAGGGCAAAGAGGGCCGAGCTGTGGAAGAGGCCGAGATCTTGCTCGTCAGAAGTCCCCAGAAGACAAAGGAATCCTCCCTGTTCTGGGCTCTGTGTCTTACCTTTGGGCCCTACTTCCTCATGTCCTGCCTCTACAAGGTCATCCAGGACGTCCTCATGTTTGTCGGGCCGGAGATCCTCCGGTGAGAAACCTCCACAGTCTGGTCACTGGTATTTACACTTACTCGCCCATCCAAAGGCACATTTCCTCCTCAAGGAGAAAGACGAGGCCTGAACACACCGTTGGTTTCTCTGTGAGGCTGGACACTGGAACTGGTCTACATGAGTCCTGGACCTAGAGTCTTAGGACACATGTGGATGCTGCTGCCTGTCCAAGACCATTTTAGGAATCAGGCTGTTGTAGTTACTAAATACACAGACCTTCAGATCGGAGGTGGGGTGTTGAAAAACGTACAGTACTGCGATAACTTTGCGTGCCAATATTGTATCAATACACAGACAGAAGGTAACAATGTTTTTTGATACTATTGATGTTGAGATACAAGTGAAACCTTCTGGTGACAGTTGCCTTCTCAGTCTGCAAGCTGGAGTTGGTTCTGCTGGTCGTGGGGTTAATTATCAGGAAATGTTGTGAATCTGCGTTGTTTTGGCCAAGATGAACGACGTGAAATGTTCATAGCGTCTCATGCCTCGTCATGGTGAAGTCAGCTGATTGGTAGGAAGGCTGTCAAACAGATTGAAGGGAGATTATTTAATGAAGTGAGTTATTGGATCAAACAGATGTTGACAAACAACATAACAGCATTATTTGCAGTTGAAAAAAAGGTAATACATTACAATATTATTTATAGCAATTTGCAATATATTTAATATTGCGATAAGATCGTATCTTGACTTCAGTATCATTAGTGATAATATTGTACGGTGATTCCCATCCCACATAATCAGCAGCAACGTTTACATGACCTGCATGCTAACTTCCTTCTCTTGATCCCGTCCAGGCTGCTGATCCTCTTTGTCAACGACTCCAGCGCCCCCTACTGGCAGGGCTACTTCTACACCGCTCTACTCTTCATATGTACCTGCATGCAGTCGCTCATCCTCCAGAAGTACTTCCACGTCTGCTTCGTGTCAGGCATGCGTCTGCGTACTGCTATCATCGGAGCCGTCTACAGGAAGGTAGGCAAAGATATGAAAGCACAGTCTGTGCGTGTGTGTGTGTGTGTGTGTGATATTACACGAATCAGAAGTCAGATTACAGCCACAGAGTTTAAACAATGCAAAAAGCATACAGCTGGTAATAAATGGCTGACTGTGTTAATGTTTGAATCGATATGTTTATGATGTCACTGCTCATCCAGAGCTCCGTACATCTGACCAGGGTTGGCTGCATGTGTGTATTCAGTTTCTCCAGGGTTTCATAGACTTTTTGGGGGGATTTTTGTATATTAATGCCTTGATCCACAGCTACCCTGTGATTAATCTGATTCAAATATTTTAATTGTTTGAGCCCTAGTAAACAACAATGATAATGATATCGGAGAACAAGTGGGGAGACTGTGACTCACTTGGTAGAGCGGGTTGACCAATGTTCAGCGGGTCGGCCGTTCCAACCCCGGGCAAGACACTTCACCCAGCTTGCCTCGTGTGAATGTGTATGACTGCTGGATGTTTGAGGTGGTGGTCGGAGGGGCTGTAGGCGCAGAGTGGCAGTCACGCTTCTGTCAGTCTGCCCCAGGGCAGCTGTGGCTACTATCGTAGTTGACCACCATCGGTATGACTGTGTGTGAATGAATGGAACCCGGAACCCTGTCAGATCGCTATGAGTGTCTAGAAAAGCGCCATGCAAATCCAATCCATTATTATTATTATTAAGTGGACAAGGGTAAACAATAATTATGATATCAGAGTACACGTGGACAGGTATATTAAAAACAAGTAACATAATCCTGGGTAGGTGGATCTTGCTTTGATCACAGGTCCTGCTCACTCCTTCCTGTTTTCAACCTGCAAGAGCTGGATGGATGAAAATGAATTAGATCCCCCAGTAACACAAAGCCTTCTTTAATGAACAGCTGAATGAATTCCCTGGTCGGCTGTGTGCATGCTTCGGCTTTGAATTGACCTTTGGACTCTAACCTCTGCCTGGATCTGCTCTCTCAGGCCCTGGTCATCAGCAGCGCAGCGCGCCGCACCTCCACGGTGGGAGAGATTGTCAACCTGATGTCGGTGGACGCTCAGCGCTTCATGGACCTCGTTACGTACATCAACATGGTATGGTCCGCCCCTCTGCAGGTGGTGCTGGCCCTCTACTTCCTGTGGCAGGTAGGGTTACAAAGCAACTACAGATTGTCACAATGTTCACTATCATAACCAACCACATGGGGAGGTTTGGCTCAGGAGGTAGAGTGGGTTGGCTGGCAACCGCAAGATTGCTGGTTCGATCCCCCTACGCCGTCGGTGTGTGAATGTGTGAGTGAATGTCCTGTAAAGCGCTTTGGAGAAAAGCTATATAAATGAGGCCATTTACATGCCCAAGTAGGCTCATTAATATGCTGTATATCTCCTCTTTTAAACCCCAACCCTTCCTATTATATCACACAAACTGCTGAGAGGATCAGATGAAGTGATGTTGGACAGACGTGGATGTGAACTCCAACATGACGATGGCGATGAGTAATGGTGGTTTTGGTCTGTTGCTGTGTAGAACCTGGGTCCGTCTGTGCTGGCTGGAGTGGCTGTCATGGTGATGATGGTTCCTATTAATGCAGTTATCGCCATGAAGACCAAAACCTATCAGGTGGGACTTTTTCTTCTGCAGACCCAACTTTTCTTCACTTTCCTCTCCAGCCATTACATACATCACCTGTTGCCTTTGGCAGCCGTTTTGAATGTTCCGATGGATCTAGACAGTGAGGTCACATCCGACACCGCACCTGTTATTTTCTTTCGTACTCGGATAGAACGGAGGTTCTACCATAGAACTAGAATGGAAGTGGAACAGATATTGAACAGTTTCAGTTTGTTGTTTCTTTTTCTTGGACTGGAAGTTGAATGGTCTTCTTTCTCTGCTGTTTATCCTCCATTGTGAGTCAGCAGTAATGAAATGGACCTGGACAATTACTTTAGACTAGAGGGAGCCTGACTCAGCAGTTGGAAGTTCCTGATTTCCGATTACAAGTAAACGCAGCATACTTCCGTGAGTAGCTCCACCTGCAGACCAACCACTGCTGACTGACGGAAAAAGATCAAACTCATTTAGAGTTTAGGGGGAATGTGGCCACAGACACGGTGATCCTATTTCTGGACAAAGCAGCAAGTATACTTTCATTAGTGGTCACATGATCAACCACCATTGTTTTAACTCACTCTTTGATAGATAGGAACGTAAAAGACAATTACAGAGATGAAAATTTTATGGACTGCAACTTTAAACAGTTGTTCCTCTTGTAGTCTGTCTCTCTGCTTCCTCCCATTACGACTTGACTGGTTGCTACTGGGAAACCCTCACCATTGGACATAACTCAGTTTACTTTAGAAAGAAGTGGCCCACTCTGACCCGCTCTGATCCTCCTGCTACGTATGTCTATGCTACGTATGTCTGTGTCTATGCTACGTATGTCTGTGTCTATGCTACGTATGTCTGTGTCTATGCTACGTATGTCTGTGTCTATGCTACGTATGTCTGTGTCCATGCTACGTATGTCTGTGTCCATGCTACGTATGTCTGTGTCTATGCTACGTATGTCTGTGTCTATGCTACGTATGTCTGTGTCTATGCTACGTATGTCTGTGTCTATGCTACGTATGTCTGTGCTACATATGTCTGTCTATGCTACGTATGTCTATGCTACGTATGTCTGTGTCAGTGCTACGTATGTCTATGCTACGTATGTCTGTGTCTATGCTACGTATGTCTATGCTACGTATGTCTGTGTCCATGCTACGTATGTCTGTGTCTATGCTACGTATGTCTGTGTCTATGCTACGTATGTCTGTGTCTATGCTACGTATGTCTGTGTCTATGCTACGTATGTCTGTCTATGCTACGTATGTCTGTGTCTATGCTACGTATGTCTGTGTCTATGCTACGTATGTCTGTGTCTATGCTACGTATGTCTGTGTCCATGCTACGTATGTCTGTGTCCATGCTACGTATGTCTGTGTCTATGCTACGTATGTCTGTGTCTATGCTACGTATGTCTGTGTCTATGCTACATATGTCTGTGCTACATATGTCTGTCTATGCTACGTATGTCTATGCTACGTATGTCTGTGTCTGTGCTACGTATGTCTATGCTACGTATGTCTGTGTCTATGCTACGTATGTCTATGCTACGTATGTCTGTGTCTATGCTACGTATGTCTGTGTCTATGCTACGTATGTCTGTGTCTATGCTACATATGTCTGTGTCTATGCTACATATGTCTATGCTACGTGTGTCTTTGCTACGTGTGTCTTTGCTACGTTTGTCTATGCTACGTGTGTCTATGCTACCTGTGTCTATGCTACGTGTGTCTATGCTACGTGTGTCTTTGCTACGTTTGTCTATGCTACGTGTGTCTATGCTACGTGTGTCTATGCTACGTGTGTCTATGCTACGTGTGTCTATGCTACGTGTGTCTGTGCTACGTATGTCTATGCTACATATGTCTATGGGTGCTACTCAAAGGAATTGAACATTTCATGTCACAATTATCCCGTCTCAATATTGAAGATTCATGATACTAACGTGATAATAACAAATATACCTATATATATACTTAAGCATACTGGAATCACTTTTTTGTGAAAATTCTTTTGGGAAAAACAGTCAAATAATCTTACATAAGATTAAGTATGTATAAATAAAGGAAAAATAAATAACAAAAAGGATTCTCCAGGGCGCGCAGTTGGCGGAGTGGTTTAAGCGCATACCATGTACGAACGTACATACGCAGCCGACCCCACTTCGAATCCCGGCCGGAGGTCCTTTGCTGCATGTCACATCCCCTCTCTCTCCTCATGTTTCCGATCTATCCACTGCTAATAAAGGGCGTCTATGCCTCAAAAAAATCTTTAAAAAAAAAAAAGGATTCTCCACCATTATCGAGAGCTTGACAGCTTTTGTTCTCGTGAGGATATTTAGGATTATTGATACTGGATTCACTTATGACCTGATGAAATGCTGTACTATTCATCACTGATCCTCCTTGTGCCAGTTTGTATCATTGGTCTGACTCCGTTTGTTCCTCTGAATGTTTCCTGTGTGGAGTAGGTGGCTCAGATGAAGAGTAAGGACAATCGCATTAAGCTGATGAATGAGATGCTGAATGGCATCAAGGTGCTGAAGCTGTACGCCTGGGAGCTGGCCTTCAAGGACAAGGTGTCTGAGATCCGGGAGAGCGAGCTGCGGGTCCTGAAGAAGACCGCCTACCTGGGTGCTGTGTCCACCTTCACCTGGGTCTGTGCACCTTTCCTGGTGAGTCCCACCCCATCTCCTCACCTGGACGGGGCGTCACGTTGTTCAGCTAGTGCAATCTATACAGACTGGACAAGATGGTGGAGCACAAATCTCATATTCAAAACAAGTATATTTGTCATTAAGATCTCTGTGTCCGTCCCACTGTGTCCCTTTCTAGGTGGCGCTGTCCACGTTCACCGTGTATGTGCTGATAGACGAACATAACGTGCTCGATGCCCAGAAGGCCTTTGTTTCACTGGCGCTCTTCAACATCCTGCGTTTCCCTCTCAACATGCTGCCAATGGTCATCAGCAGTATGGTGCAGGTGGGTCTGTCAGCCATGCTTCTTCTTTCTATCAGTCACGCTGCGTTCACACCAAACGCAGAGCACGAGGTCTAGATAGTAGTCTCTGGTTCCTCCACATAGTCTGGTCTGGTCTCTGGACTGTCTGTGGTCCAAACAACAAGGTCTCTTCTGTATTTATGTCTAGATGACCTTATTTGGAGTGTTGATGGAGCAGCTACAATGTTAGCATAGCCTAGCACCCATCAATCAGATTCCATTCAGAAAACCAGCGTTTTGACAGTAGTTATCTTGTGGTCTTGCAGACACACCTAATGAAGCATGACTCAGCACTTTTTACTGATCACCATCATTTTGGAGTTATTTCAGCATCCTTATCATCTGGTTATTGCTATTTAATCACAGATAAATAGTTTATTCTGGGTTCCTCCAGATGTGGTAAACCAGCCCACGTGGGTCTTGTTAGATCCAGTGAATCCAGCTTGGTGAAATCCACCGAACACCTCTGGTTGATGTTCTGAACTCAGACAGGACGGCTTGGTTTCCTGGTGGATCTGGGATTTCAACATGTACAAAGCAGCAATGGGGGGGTTTTCAGTCGTGATGGATGTGCATGTGTAGAATTTTCACCACACTCAGCGGAGGATATTAATGATGTGCATAAAAATGGGGGAAACACTGGCCATGGTCTTGTTTTCTCTGCTTCTACGGTGATGGCGAAACTGCTGTCAAGCACTGAATTTTAGCAGCGTTTTCCTCATTTTTCAATACGTGGTAGGACCGACATCATTGGGTGGCACTATTTTATGGCCCTAGCTTCCACCATGACACCATGAGATTGGGGCGTACATTCGTCTTTTTAATCTGATAAACGCAATGTGTACATGTATGCCCATGTGTCTTTGTGGTTCACACACAGTGTTGGCGGTGGATCTGCAGAGTTTTCATCCCTGGTGTTTGTGTTTTCCTACAGGCCAGTGTGTCCCTGAAGCGGCTCCGAGTGTTCCTGTCACACGAGGAGCTGCAGGAGGACAGCGTGGAGCACGGAGCCGTCGCAGGCTGTGAGTGTTTACCTGCTGCTTTTCTTCCTGCTGCTCTGTCGTCTCTTGGTCTCTGTACACTAATCCACCCCCTCCCTCCTCCCAGCCCCA
The DNA here is from genome assembly GCF_963514095.1 of Eutrigla gurnardus. Lineage (NCBI taxonomy): Eukaryota > Metazoa > Chordata > Actinopteri > Perciformes > Triglidae > Eutrigla > Eutrigla gurnardus. The sequence continues at coordinate 21,032,553 of NC_139931.1, forward strand.
CACAGTATCTCCATCGTGGATGGGGTTTTCAGCTGGTCCAGAGCAGAATCACCCACACTCAAGAGGTATGTGGCATCTTTTCTCAGGAAGCTGCAGTGTTGACTTTTTCCCATGAGTCTTTGTGCTTTCTCTCCTGCTCAAAACCCACGTCTATTATTATTATGGCTTAGTCAAATTATTATTACTTGTATCCTGTTATGTCCTCTGCTGCTCCATATGGAATGGAAGCAGGGATAATAGTAAATACTAAGTATTTAGTATTATCCCTGCTTCCATTCCATATGGATGGACCATGTTGTAATTATTAGTTGGTTGTTTACTCTGTATCATCACATCTAGTGCACATGTTCATCCTGGATCCCTCCTCAGGTGTGTTCACACCAAACGTGAAGCAACGTGGGATAATTTGTGTTAATTGGCATCACTCATGCTAGATGTGCTGGAGAGGAGGCGGAGCTTATAGCCATGTAGACCACAACCAGGTTTCATCCATCATGGCTGGTGATCAGTAAAAAGTCATGCTTTGAAAGGTCTGTCTGCAAGATGACAAGCAAACAACAAAAAATACTTGTTTTCTAAATGGAGTCTGGATTGGTGGATGCTAGGCTATGCTAAAATTGTAGCTGCTCTATCAACACTCCAAATAAGGTCATCAGGAGGAGAATCTCAACGCTGATGGGCTTTTGCATACCAACATCATACAAATTCCCTGAATGACCTCGATTAGCATCTATTTGCATCTTTGCATCACCTTTGATTGCAATTGTGCTCCGTGAAAAATTTGCTTCATGTTTGGTGTGAACATAGTGTCTCTACGTTTTTTTTTTTTTTTTTTTTTCTGCTTTTCAAGGTTCTTTAGAAAGGTTTCCTAATAAGATGGAGGGTCCTTGGACAGAGAGATTATAAAGCACTCAGGCAAATTTGTGATTTGGGCTGTATGCATAAGGGTCATTCCGTGTCATTTCATAAAATTTCTGAAAATCATCCCACCTGACCATCTCAGAATGTCCTGAAAAATTTCAAGTACAAAGACATACTTTGTACTTGTTAATAGGACAAATCCAAAATATTAGGTCTCTACTGTCAATAGCTTTTTAATCAAACCTACAACAACAAATGGCTTTTCAGAGCATGATGCCAAAAACCGTCTAAACTACCCTTCATTCAGTGATGTTTCATGAGAACACTGTTGACAGTAGAGACCTAATATTTTGGATTTGTCCTATTATCAAGTGTGTCTTTGTACTTGAATTTTTTCAGGACATTCTGAGATGGTCAGGTGGACGGCATTTGATGAAATGACACGGAATGACCCATAAAATAAAGTAATGGAATCTTACTAACAGCTCCTTGGATTGAATCATCCAATAGTTGACTGACTAATGTGGTTCACCTCATGTATAAATTCCCCTGTGTATGTCTTCCATGGCGTTGAATGTCCCCTCTGTGTGTGCAGGCTGAATGTGAGTATCCCAGAAGGCTCTCTGGTGGCGGTGGTGGGACACGTGGGCTCAGGGAAGTCCTCACTGCTGTCCGTCCTGCTGGGGGAGATGGACAGACTGGAGGGAACCGTGGCCGTCAAGGTGGCACACACACACACACACACACACACACACACACACACACACACACACACACGTCTTAACTGTAGTTCAGAGCAGAAGCCCACTGGATGATAACAGTGAAGAGGTGATGCTCATGTATCACACAAAGATTCTGCCAGAAAGAGGGCGCTCTGTGGACACCAGCATACAGAGAGAATAAACTTTGTTTAGATTTTTGTCTTCTCACCACTTAACATGTTTAGTTACCATGGTTACAGGTGTTGTTTTTTCAGCACTGTCTGATTGTTTGTACCAGACAGTAAAATTGTCGCTTCCTAGAGAATTTTCTTTGTTCTGAAATGTTGCTCATCATACCTGTACCTCAGCCTCATAACTACACACCCACAGTCACCATATATGGTCATTAAAAACACCTTGTGAATGTTGATGCATCGCCATGATCCTGGTGATCAACGGTTCTTTAACTACGGAAGATTCAGAAACTGATTTTTTTTTTTCAATGAACGCGGTCCTGACGGGGACAGTGAATGCATCACAAGCATTACACCTTCCAAGGATGACTACAGGCCGTTCATATCACGGTTATCCTGCCAAAATAATTGTGATTGACGATACTATCCCCATAATCATCAAGAATAAACTCTTAAAATGCAACTAAAACACAGTAGGATCACTTTTACATTACAAGAAACAATTATTATTAGTGCGTCAAAGATAAAAGGGAATGGGAATTCACCAGGGTCAACTTTATTGTAAGTATTTTTTATTGCGATCAATGATTTAAAATCCTATATCCCTATTATATTTAATGACATCATCCTGCTTTTTCCATTTATTTGAGGTTCAGTTCTGTCTAAAAGATGTTAAAAATATTGCACACCCATGGGGGGGTCATCCTCTGGGGAGCAGCATTGTGCTCATCATCAACCACAGAACGGCGTGATATTAACAGTTTGTGTGTGTGTGTGTGTGGCCCTGCAGGGTTCTGTGGCCTACGTTCCCCAGCAGGCCTGGATCCAGAACTCCACACTGAAGGACAACATCATGTTTGGTCAGCAGAGGAGAGAGGACTGGTATCAGTGTGTGGTGGAGGCATGTGCCCTCCAGCCGGACCTTGAAATCCTTCCTGCCGGAGACGAGACGGAGATCGGAGAGAAGGTAAAGACTCCAGCTCACAGTCCCTTCCTCTACAACCGACAAACGTAGGCCTTCTGTGGAAATGATCTGCATTTCCCACTGCTGTCATACAATGTTATTTCATCATAAATGTCATTTTCATTATTTAGCAGAAATATTAAGAATGTAAATCCACAGTTAAAAGCTTCCACATCACTGTCCTGCTAATTTTAGCAGAAAAAAAGACTTGTGTTGGCAAATGATGGGTAGATGACATTTGGACTGTATTAATGTTGCTTGTATGAAGTCAATATACTGTCAAAAGACTTTCACTGTGAACAGCACAGAACAACCGGGGACCCTTCAGATCTCTAGAAGGGGCCACGACTGAACCTGTTAACATGGAAGGAAAATCAAAAGCTACACGCTGCTAATGCTACTACACCGAGACCCAACCTGGACACGGGGATGGTTAACCTGCTGTGTCCTCAGTGTTTTCACTTCTTCTCTCTCGTGTCCAGGGAGTGAATCTGTCTGGAGGCCAGAAGCAGAGGGTGAGCCTGGCCCGGGCCGTCTACTGCGACCGCAGCGTCTATCTGCTGGACGACCCGCTGTCCGCCGTCGACGCCCACGTAGGCAAACATATCTTTGAACAAGTCATCGGCCCACAAGGACTGCTGAAGGACAAGGTGTGTGATCCAGGAGGCAACCTCCGGAATTCTCTCTGCTGGCCACCAGGGGGCGACTCCTCTCTGGTTGTTTAGAAGTCTATGAGAAAATGGTCCTACTTCTTTATTGGTGTATTATCTCAGTAAACATGAGTTTATGGTCATGATGATAAATAAAGTGGTGATCCCAGCTTTAGTTTATTTATTGACTTTAAAATGATTGGTGTGTCACCTTTTGTGTGTGTGTGTGTGTATGCGTGCTTGTGTGCGTGTGCAGACCCGGGTGCTGGTGACCCACGGACTGAGCTACCTGCCCCAGGCCGACCTGATCCTGGTCATGGTGGAGGGTGAGATCACAGAGATGGGCTCCTACCAGCATCTCATGTCCACAGACGGGGCCTTCGCTGAGCTGCTGCGGACGTACGCAGCCGTCGAGCACACGGACGACAGTGGTGAGACAGATTACACACATCGTTTTCTTTGTGACATCATAAAGAGTGTATTAATAGTCCTGCTGAGATTTCCTCCGAGTTTGCTGCAGATGATATTTAGGGAATCTTTTTGTCCCAAAAAACAGTATTTTCGCCTTCCTTCCTACATGTAGAAGCTGTGTCGGAGAGCGGGACCAAAGAAGAAGCGAAAGGAAGTGCAACTGATGTTGTTGAGTGAGTAAGACATTGGAGCTGTTGGGGATGTAGCAGGATCAGATTTGGTTATCAACAGCTAATTATTAATGTCAATATGATTATCGATATTAATAATTATATCTAATATATTATTATGATATAATCATGAATATATGGGGCACCACCCTGGGATCAGGGAAAAGATAACCTAAAACTGTATTCAGTCTCAATATAAAATGTTTTATAGTCACATGCCAATCATCGTGATCATTGGCATAAAAGTATAAAAACAATCTAACAATTAAAAAGGCGTGAAATTCGAGCACTAGCCTTCACAACCTGCTGTTATCCAGTGACATATACACAACAAGCACAAGAGACCGCTAGTTATAATATAATAAGATTTATTAAAATCAGTAATAATGATCACAATCAATAACACTGCAATTAACAATTATTCCTCACAGCGTTCAGGGGCGGAGCCACTGACGTCGGATAGAATAGGGAGAGAGAGAGGGAGAGATGGCCGGTACAGCCACCAGATGGAGCTATGTCCTCAGTGTCTGGAGACGGAAACAGCAGGCGGAGGATACGTGTGGGGGGGTCGTGTGTGTGTGTGTTAGCGGGACACAAACAAAGAGAGGGGGAGAAGGCGCGCGCAATATTCGAAGGCTCAGGAGGCGTGTTACTATCACACGGGAGCTCGTGAATGAACTGGCGTTCGTTCAGCGGGACCCCGGTCCTTTAACTGATAGTAGAGGCTTTCTGAGCTCGCGAATATGGCGGAGGTTAGTCAAAAACACCGTTACAGAAATCAACCCAGCGGCGTGGGTACACAATCAGCATTCAGATGCAACAGCACATAAACCAACGGACTCGGCGGTCCGTGATCAAAACTTAAAACACGTTAACAAGAATTACAAGCCAGTCCTACACTATCGAATCTCTGCTTCTGCCCAGACAAATAGCCTCTTACTTTGTCGATGTGAGGTCTTCCGTCCCGTGCGGTGATGGCGTTTCTTGACGCCGGCGACGGACGGTGGTTCGCGAGCCCTCGTTCGGCGACAGAGGGTGTCGGCTGAATCCAGACGAGGGCGGGGCGTAGAAGTTATCCTCCTCGTGGATCAACTTAGTTGAAGAAAACAGTTCGTGTTTTCTCCCTTCTGCAGGCAACAATAAAATCGCGGGGCTCGACGATTTAGTCAGCTGACTTCAGACAAGAACGGGGCGTAGAAGTTATCCGTCCTGCTGGCAGCTGGGACGAAGAAAGTGTTTATTCTTCCTTCCGCGGGTAAACAGGAGAGTCGCGCAGTCCCGGCGGACTCCTCAGGATCCAAAATGATAAAAAAAGAAAATAAAGCGAGTAGAGAAAAAGAGAGGGAAAACAGTCTGTTGCTCGTCCAGCGAGTTTGGGGAAAAGACTGCGGCCTAGGACAAAGGGAAATGCTGCAGACGTAACATTCACCTCCTCGCGTGTCACGGTGGAGAGAGGAAGTTCTCGAGGCGGCGCCGGGTTATATACCTCACGGCTGCTCCCGGGGACCCCCCCTGGGGTACCTGTGGTTGTCAGCCAATAGGGCACCAGTTGTGTGACGTTGCACTTCACACCTCGGTGAGAAGTGAAACTAAAATGGCGGTTGTAGTTTTGAATCCCCTTTGTCCCTTTGTTCTGACCGCATGTGAAGGCTTTTGGTCTCTGTGTAGGCCGCATTGTGTAGTCTCAATGGTGAGGTCCCAACAGAGCTCTATGGCTTTGGATGCAATTTATTTAAATATGCATGATTGAAAGCCAATCAGCGTTGAGATTCTCCTCCTGTCGTTACTGAATCAGAAAGGGAAACAAGAAATCTCCTAGCGGTCTGTACAGAGACCAAAGCAGAGTCTGGTCCAAACAATTTGGAGTGTTGATGGAGCAGCTACAAATGATCGAATGAATAAAATGGCTCCTACAATATTGATAAAAGGGATGTTCTTATCTTAATCTCCTCTGACTTTCTTCTGTTCCAACTCTTAACTTCATAAATCAACCAAACGACAAAGCAACATGTGATCAGAAGTCATTAGGACGTCCATCACAGAAATATTACACTTCAGATATGTCAATCCTACAGTACATATAGATGATGTTACATGTTGTTATAACAGGGGACAGAGACCAGAGACAGCCTGAAGCATCCGTCATCCACTCTCTCTAAGATGTGTTTTGTCGCATATCAGCTGTTTGTCTCTCTGAGGCTCCTCTGTAGAATATAACCCGTTCCTCGGCATGTGTCAGCAGTGTGTCCAAACCGTCCCCGGCGGGTGAGGAGGGCAAGGTGCTGGGCAAGAAAGCCAAGGACCATGAGGTGGGCAAGCTGACGGTTGCTGACAAGGCCAGTACGGGACAGGTAGGTGGAGGTGGACACATCGGAGCCAAGAGTTCATCATTGTATATCAGGGGCCAAAGTAGGAGCATCAATGTAGCAGGATGGTCAGAGCAGCAGGTGTTTTTAAGTGTACCGTTGCCATAGTGACAGCCTTGATGGACCACTTCTGTATAAAGTAAACTAGTAGTACGAGTATGGCAAGTGGTGGACTCACTGAGGCTTTCCAGCTGCATCTTCTCTCTTCCTCGTGAGCTGTGGATTCGCTTTCTGGCCCCACTGACGTGTCGTCACCTTGACAACTAACAACAATCACTAATTGGACTCGTCACATGACCACTGAAAACAGTCCAGTGTTCTAGGTGTATGCAGTGTGTACTGACCCCAGCTGGTCTCCTCCCCCCAGGTGAAGCCCTCTGTGTTCTTGGCGTACCTGAAGGCCATCGGCGTGCTTCTCTCCTGCGTCAGTCTGCTGCTGTTCCTCGCCCATCACCTGGTCTCCCTCTTCTCCAACTACTGGCTGAGCCTGTGGACCGACGACCCTGTGGTCAACGGCACTCAGCCGGACCGACTGATGAGACTCGGGGTTTATGGTGCTCTCGGCGTGTCTCAGGGTGAGGGGGGGGGGGGGCAGGGTGGGGGAGCACGGAGGGAGCACGGAGCACATCCACAAAACAGAAATCAGGTTGAATTTTGAGAAGTTAAAAATGTACTTAAAATTATGACTTCCTTCTTTTTTCCCCCCCAATTAAACCGGTCTCATTAGTACAAACGACATGGCATCCAGATCATTGCATTGCCACAAGGCAATAGGTGTATACAAACAGACAGAAAGGACAGATCTAAATGCAATTCTTTAAAATGAATGCGACATCAGGATGAGTCCCAACAAGGTCAACAAGCTGATATCTCTGATTTAAATGTTCCCGAAATTCGTTTCAGCAGTGTATTTCCTCGGCCATCAAGGTAGACCTGTGTTGACGTGGCCAATAGTTATTAAGGCTTCACAAATTATCATTGGTACAAGTCAGCTGACCATATATATTGCTGCCGGCTCTTTTTCAGGCGTGGCGGTCTTCAGCTACTCCCTGTCCACGTCCATCGGGGGCATCCTGGCGTCCCGCTGCCTCCACCAGTCCATGCTGTACGATGTCCTGCGCTCGCCCATGTCCTTCTTTGAGCGAACCCCCAGCGGCAACCTGGTCAACCGCTTTGCCAAGGAGATAGACACCATCGACTCGGTGATCCCCATGATTATTAAGATGTTCCTGGGCTCCATGTTAAATGTGTTGGGTTCCTGTGTGATCATCCTGGTTGCCACGCCGCTGCTAGCCATCATCATTCCTGTGCTCGGTGTCCTCTACTTCTTTGTCCAGGTTAGTTGAACATTTTCAGATGGCAAAACTACTTTTTCCCTTTTTCACACATTTTGTTCCCCTTAACATGTTGGACTATTTGTAAATATGTGTATGACTGTTGAAAATCACACTCATTCTATCCAGGGAGTTCAATGTGGATGGCCATGTGGCGGACAGTCTAGGGGACAGTCTGGAGGACTATCTAGATAACAGTCTAGGACTGCCTATTGGACAGTCTAGAGCAGGGGTCTCAAACTCGCGGCCCGCGGGCCAATTGCCCCTGGAATGATATTTTGCGGCCCCCTACCTGAAATCAAAGCTGGTGTTAGTGCAGCCCGCACATTTTTTTCTACACTTTATCTGCGTGAGTCGTTGCCCTGTGCGGTTTGTATTTTTTTAACACATGAGCTACCATAGCTCAGGCTCGTGACAACAACACAAATTAGCAACGTTGGTCACTTGTACCGTAATTATCCAGACTATTGAGCACACCTGAATATAAGCCACACCCACAAACATTGGTCCCCCTTTTTTGTGGAATACTTGATGTGGCCCAGCCTCACCCAGACTCTACCTTTAGCGGCCCACAGGTTAGTTGAGTTTGAGACCCCTGGTCTAGAGGATAATCTAGAGGACTGCCTATTAGACGGTCTAGAGGACTGCCTATTAGATGGTCTGGAGGACTGTCTAGAGCACATGTGTCAAACTGATCCAGTAAAGGGCCGTTGTGGCTGCAGGTTTTCATTCCAACCAAGCAAGAACACACCTGATCCAACCAATCACGGTGTGAAGGCCAATCAGGTAGGTGAATAAGTCGAGTCAGGTGTGTTCTTGCTTGGTTGGAATGAAAACCTGCAGCCACAGCGGCCCTTTACTGGATCAGTTTGACACACCTGGTCTAGAGGACTATACACTATAGTCCACTAAATAGAACACTATACAGTCACTTCTGGCTATTGGATTTAGACGAGTTACCTGATGTGATTGAAGTTGTCAGACGTCTCTGTCCATCTTCTGTCCAGAGGTTTTATGTGGCGTCATCTCGCCAGCTGAAGCGACTGGAGTCCGTCAGCCGTTCACCCATCTACACCCACTTCAATGAAACCCTGCTGGGCACCTCCGTCATCCGAGCCTTCGGGGAACAGGCGCGCTTCATCCGTGAGAGCGACCAGCGGGTGGACCACAACCAGAAGGCTTATTACCCCAGCATAGTAGCAAACAGGTTAGGGCCGCCGCTAACTGCTCTCACCAAACACCCTACCTGCTGCAACAGCAAATTAACATTGTGTTTCCTTTTTAGTTGCACCTTAGTTGGTACAGTGGTCTTCATTCCTTGTTGTCTCATTGCATCTGTGCAGGTGGCTAGCTGTTCGCCTGGAGTTTGTAGGAAATTGCATCGTGTCATTTGCTGCTCTGTTTGCCGTCATAGCCAGAGAGAACCTCAGTCCAGGCATCATGGGGCTGTCCATCTCCTACGCCCTCCAGGTAAACACTCACTCACGCCCAGACACATGGAACAGGACTAGAACATTCACCTGTTTTCAGTGGTCGTGTGATCAGCACAAAAGAAAATGGTGATTGTTGGTAGTTGTTCTGGTGACAACATGCGTCCGTGGGGCTGCAGCGTGATGTCACAGCTCACTAGGAAGAGAGGACGCAGCTCTGGAGAAGCTACTTAGCTAGGTAGCTAGTCAGTTAAGAAGCTCGGTAGTTAGCTAGAAAGCTAGGTAGTTAGGAAGCTAGGCAGTTAATTAGCTTGGTAGGTAGGTAGTTAGTTAGAAAGCTAGTTAGTTAGCGAGGTAGCTAGTTAGTTAGGGAGTTTGGTAGCTAGTTAACTTGGTAGGTAGTTAATTAGGAAGCTAGTTAGCTGGGTAGCTAGTTAGTTAGGAAGTTCGGTAGCTAGTTAAGTTGGTAGGTAGTTAGTTAGGAAGCTAGGCAGCTAGTTAGCTGGCTAGTTAGTTAGTAAGGAAGTTTGGTAGCTAGTTAGCTTTGTAGGTAGTTAGTTAGGAAGCTAGGTAGCTAGTTAGCTGGGTAGCTAGTTAGCTTGTTATTCTCCAGAGCAGTGGAGGGACCGTTGGACTCAGCTCTGCTGCTCATCTCATTTTCTGTCACCAGTGTAGCATCGATCTACTAAAATAAATCCCATAAACTCAAGTATAGGGGACATCAGTTTACTGCCACCATCTACATTCTTACATTTTAGCATGCGGAATTCATTTTTCTGTCCTCTATTACTCCATTTCTTTTCCGTGGGATCGTTTCAGCACTAGAATGAAGATATTGAGGCAGGGTATCGTATCTGAGTCACAATTTTGGAATCTTGACTCCACTTATAGATGCAACTAGTGGTAGATCTTGATGAAACTTTGTCAACAAATCCTCACCCAACTATTGTTCTCGGTGTGTTAATTGTATTGTCTGGCCGATGTGCAGCTGACGGCCTCTCTGACCTGGCTGGTGAGGATGTCCTCCGATGTGGAGACCAACATCGTGGCAGTGGAGAGAGTGAAAGAATACAGCGACACGGAGAAGGAGGTACTGGCTGATTTTCTAGTAAATGATGTAGTAGTCCAACAATTTATTTTTATTTTTGAAAGTTGCAGTGTTGTAAACTTCCAGAGATTTCTGATTTTGGTGTTTTCTCAGTGGAAAGCAGTGGACTTACCTGCTGAAGGATATTAGATTTAACAATTGAACCTAAATCCTCCATCTTGGTCAGCTGAAACACATACTTATATCTAATAATAAAACACCGACAGGGACCCTTCTGCTACATAATTACTACTTTTAGACACATTCTCCTGATTATACTTTTACTTGGTATCATATAGAATATAGGTGTTGTAGGTGATGGGCTGTGGAGTTGTGAGGTTATGGTTTTTATTGTCTGCCCACCAGGCAGAGTGGACACACAAGCCCTCCAGCCTTCCCCCAGGCTGGCCCACTGACGGCTGCATCGACATCAGAGGCCTCGGCCTGCGCTACCGCCACGATCTGGATCTGGCTATCCGCAACATCACCATCAACATCAACAAAGGAGAGAAGGTCTGTCTGTCTGTCTGACTCACTCACTCACTCACGCCCAATTTCCCCTGCATACGTCTCCGCTGCGGTGCGTCTCCGATCCGGCTTCGGTCCGCCGTCCGCCAATCCCCACAGGATGCGTTTGAGTCCGCCACGGCGCAGTCCGGTAGAACGACTGTGACGTCGCGAGACCTCGCGATAATACGTAATCGCGCGAGACTGCAGTTAAAGAACTCTGAAAACCTCTGACCTGTTGACTCCGTACCTGGCCCCGCCCATTCTGACGTTTTTGTGACGTAGTTAACTGAAATATGATCCGTCGTCAAGAGGTTTTATTAATGCAAGTGTTTTATTTTGAAAAGTAACCGGATGTTTTATTGTTGAGTATGTACCGAACTTCCTGTTTCGCTATATTTGCTGCGCCGTGGTCCGGCATCCGCCAGAAATAGAAGTCCTCCGTATTTGTTGCGGAGAGCTGCGGACTGCCGGAGCTGAGACGCAGCGGACACGCAGCGCAGCGGACCTGGTGGGGATTCACCCATAGACTAAAGTGAAACGTATCTGCTCCGCTGGCGTGGCGGAGACGTATGCAGTGGAAATTGGGGGTCACTCATCCATCCATCCATCCTGATGTGTGTTTCTGTAACATAAGGTGGGGATTGTGGGCCGTACCGGAGCAGGAAAGTCCTCTCTGACGCTGGCGCTCTTCCGGATCATTGAGGCAACGGAGGGCCACATCTTCATTGACGGGGTGGACATCGCTCAGCTGGGCCTCCATGAGCTGCGATCCAGAATCACCATCATACCACAGGTCAGTGTAGAAAACATGCACAGACATATAGAGTTGAATGGATCTGAATGTTCTGCCAGGGATGGGAGGAGATGATAACTCCAGCTAGACTGAAAAATATGATCATAGAAATATTAACGCAGAATAAGACTTTGGAAATGAGGGAGGTGTCGTCTCTCTCTGAAGCTACGATGTGTGTTTGGTACCAGGATGTTACGTTACTCACGCTACATGAGTGATGGATCATAGCAAAATATCAGTCTCTCCCCTATATTTCCCCCCATGGAGAACAGGAAGGGGCGGGACTTTGCCTCTGTATTGAAAGGTGACACCGAGATGGAATGGATGATTTTGGTAGACACAGGCAGATGGTATGTATTAGTCCCATCTGTTCTGAGTAGCTTTAGTGACGGGAAGGACAGAAATCCCAGTGATGTTTTGTGGGTGTGTAACACATGTAACAGCTTCAGTCCCTCTGAGGGTTTGATAGAAACCCTCCTAAGGACCCAGAAATGGGGCACAGCTTGATTCTCATGTGAGAAAGTCTCCCCCTCTCCTCAGGACCCGGTGCTGTTTTCAGGCTCTCTGAGGATGAACCTGGATCCTTTTGACAGCTACTCTGACGAGGAGATCTGGAGGGCTCTGGAGTATTCACATCTCAAGAGCTTTGTGTCCGGCTTGCCAAACAAACTCAGCCATGAGTGTAGTGAAGGAGGAGGGAACCTCAGGTACGACTATGCGGCTATGCAGACTTCAGTGACCTCTGGTGTTAACAGCATCACCGCCATGAGTGGGAACGCTTCACCACATTTACAACCGTCATGTCCTACTCTGCTTTTTACCACTCTTCTCACTCACTCGGTGTCAGTTTCATCTATAAAGCAGTACAAGTAGATGCAATTGGAGTCCACCATGTGGTAGAGCTGTCTGAATGTATAATAGGGCTGCACCTATCAAATCTTTTTGTAATCGAGTCATCTACCGATTATTCAATCGATTAATCGAGTAATCGGATAACAATTAACATTATATATAGTTCCCATATACACTGTTAATTTCTTAACACATTCGGTAAATGACTATAAACAGGAATAAAGAAAAAAAGAAGAAAAATGTTTTTCTCTTTATCTCTCAACACTGTATTATAAACACTGTTAAATGTAAAGGCAGCGTTCCCAGCCCGGCTCTGCCGTACTGCAGAATGTCAGACAGTGAGACAGGACAGGTATCTTACGGTGCGAGGGGAAACAGTGAGACAGGTATCTTATGGGAGGGGAGACAGTGAGACAGGACCGGTATCTTACAGGAGGGGAGACAGTGAGACAGGACCGGTATCTTACAGGAGGGGAGACAGTGAGACGGGACCGGTATCTTACAGGAGGGGAGACAGTGAGACGGGACCGGTATCTTACAGGAGGGGAGACAGTGAGACGGGACCGGTATCTTACAGGAGGGGAGACAGTGAGACAGGACCGGTATCTTACAGGAGGGGAGACAGTGAGACGGGACCGGTATCTTACAGGAGGGGAGACAGTGAGACGGGACCGGTATCTTACAGGAGGGGAGACAGTGAGACAGGGCCGGTATCTTACGGGAGGGGAGACAGTGAGACAGGACCGGTATCTTATGGGAGGGGAGACAGGTGTTACGGGCACAGCAACTTTCTGTCCAAAGAAAACGATCAACATTTGTATTCATTTTTGACTCCGCCTGATCAGCTCAGATAAGTTCACCTCTGCGTGATGTCATGAACCCAGACAGGGCGGCGTTTCGTTTGCCTGCGTATTTCTGACTTGTCTACATGTGCCAAGCTGTAATCGAGGTGGTTTCAGCCATGATTGAACCTGGTTGGTGTACATGGAGTTGAGCCCCGCCCCCTCCCCGGCCCGCTGCATCCAGCCCGGCTGACCAATAAACACAACTGATCCTGCGGTCAAACCCCAGGCAAACATGTATTGCTGTTTGCTGCCTCCAGCTCGCTGACGTGTGTTCTCCCTCCAGTGTTGGTCAGAGACAGCTGCTGTGCCTGGCCAGAGCTCTGCTGAGGAAGACCAAGATCCTGGTTCTAGATGAGGCCACAGCAGCCGTGGACATGGAGACGGACAACCTGATCCAGTCCACCATCCGCTCTCAGTTTGAGGAGTGCACCGTCCTGACCATCGCTCACCGCCTCAACACCATTATGGACTACAGCAGGTACGCTACACTGCAGACACGGCTCCACCATCTTGATCATCAGATTATTCAAGATGGACATCTTTCACTGATGTACTTAGTAGTTTTGTCGAGAACAAAATGATGTAACAGTCAATAGAAACCAGAACCATCAACTCATTGAGGGCTGGATTCTAAATCACCCTGAACATCAGAGAAATTACTGTAGTCAGAATTATTACCCAGGCTCATGCTCCAGGTACTTCATGTTACTTTGTTGACAACCTTACATTAACGGACAGGTTAATATCTGCAAACCGATACTGAAACAACAGCAAATCTAAAACGTCAGGAAAATACATTTTAAGTCATTACCTTTCCTATTAATTTAACCTGTAAAAATGTGTACAGTAAAAATGTACATCATATGCAATATTCTGATGCTCTCTATACTTGAGTTAAAGTGATTTCATTTCCAACCAGATTTGACAATAAAAAGCGTTTAATAAGAGTGTAAAACAGGGCCCTCGCCTTTGCATCAGTAAGTAGTAGTAGTGTTGCTGGTACTTGTTTTCCCACTGGTACAGAAAGACTTTGATAAGTATTGTGATCCTGTAGGGTCCTGGTGTTGGACAAGGGAGAGATGGCAGAGTTCGACTCCCCCTCCGAACTCCTCGCTCAGAGAGGAGCCTTTTACAAGATGGCCAAGGATGCCGGCCTTGTCTGAAGCAGGAGGTGCCGCCTCTGAAACCCTCCTGGCTCCTCCGGCTCCTGCTGAGGAGGTGCTGAGTCAAAGAGGGGGAGAACTGCTCCGGCGTCGACTATTTAAGAGTGCGTCGATGGCCGGCTTGGTTTGACCAGCTCCCCCGTACACTCCTCACGTAACGACACTCTTCTACGCTGCCGTCCCAAATAACCCCGTTAGCCCGGGTCATGTACTTGTACACGAGGGACGTTCTGTACGGGGCTTTTTATTCTGACAGAGCATTGTATGTATACTGGACATCATTCCCAGGGTCTTTCTCATAAACGCTTCACTTGTGGTCGTGGTGACCGCTGCTGAGGTCAGCAGAGGACAAAAGTCTGTCGTCCAAGTACAAAATCATATAGTGCCAAAGACGGATCACGTGCATATCCAAATCAACGAAGCTGAGGTGAGGCTTCCCAGGCAGGACTGTCATTAGGAAATACATGAGGAACTACTTCACGCTTCATCCTCACTCTGATCACCACATCACCAGATGACTGACAACTTCATCGACTGACAACTTCATCAACTGACACATTGAGGGAAGAACTGCAACATCAACGCAGTGGAACTAGTAAGCTAGCTGGCTAACTAGCAGACAGCTGGCTAGTTAGCTAACTTGCTAATCCACCATTCTTTGATACTACGCTGGTTACAGAAGGTGAGCCGGCCAGCAGCCAGCCAGCAGCAGAGCTGAGTCTAACGGTCTGGAGAAGGACAGGATAACTAGCTAGCTAACTAGCCACCTAGCTTACTAGCCAGTCTCCAGAGCTACGTCCTCTCTTCCTGGTTAGCTATGACATCACCTTACAGCAGCACTGACAATTGTTGTCATCATAACGACCAACAACAATCACCATTTTCTTTTTTTACGAGTCACATGACCACTGAAAACCGTTCAATGTCCATTTGCTCATGTTCCATTTCTATGATGCTAGCTAAGCTAGTTAGCTTCTAGCTAGGCTAGCTAAACGGCTATAGATCATTGGGGCGATTCTTCTGATGTTTAAGGAGCAACATCCAGGTGTGCCAGCTGATTGGTCAGAAACATCAGGTACACTGATGATGGATTGGTCTCGACTGTTGCATCAGTTGTATTTATTGTGTTCTTTCAGGGACTTCCTGTTGAAGCTGCTGATTGGCTTCACGGCTCTGCTCTGTAAATGTGGAGCTGAAGCGTTCTGATGCTGCAAAACAAGTTTTATTTGAGGTGAACTCTAATGAGCTCACATTGTACTGAATGTTTCACAAAATGGACGCTCATTTTGATTTTACATAGACGACATACATTTGAATTGTTTACATGTCACTGCCACTTCAGACAAGTTAAAAACCAGACGTTTACCAAGTCTGGCTTCAGCTCTGACGGCAGTTTTCCACTGTATTTGATAGTTTTATATTTCTTTGCATTGCTGTGTGTGTGTGAATATATTCGCTTGAAGGACCGTTTGTTCATAATGTCTAAAAAATATTTAAAATATTTGTCTTAACAAACTGCAGAAATTAAATTTGTGTTTTTTTTAGCGTCACCAAATATATTCTAAGTTGATACAAGTGAGGCTGTAAAACTCTCATTTTGAGAGGTTTTTCTTACAAATGATTTTCTGTCTGTTACTGTTCTGAACACAGGAGACTTTCTGCTTTACATTGCTGTCACCACAACATTATTTCCAGAGGGCATTTATCTTCTCATCCATGTATCTACATGATGTTGTTTTTTTGTGGCAGATTTGAACTATTCATACAGGAAACGCACCCAGGCTGCACGAGGAGCTGGAGTTTAAAAGTAGCACCAGAACGTTTAACGTGCACATTGTTCCAAGTGGGAAGTAGAAACGTTGTGGATTTATTTTGTGTGTGTAACTTCTGGGACTCATAACTCAAAGTTTCTTTTTCACATTGCCCTGAAAGTCTTTGGTTGTGTCATAGAAAGTATAATGTAAAGCATTTTGAGAAGAAATAAAGGATATTTGTGTTACATATCTACAATTACAAAGGGAATATTTGATGTTTTAATATGTGCATGTTAGCTGTAATATTACATAAAATTAAGAGATGAAATAATTTAAAAATATTTTATAGTAAATGGATATGATTTAGCTAAACTAAATACAACTAAATCGTATTATGTTTAGCAAAGTTTTTCTCTGTAATCATTCAATTATAGTGCAGTTATATTTTCAAATGTGAGTGCTGTCTTTATAAAAGCATCACATTATGGAAACTAAGTTAAAGCATTAAAAGTCCACTCCATTGTCAGATCATTAAAACATAATTTCACTTTGATTATGTACATTAAATCATAAGTGTTCATACAAGTTTTTTTTATATACCAACTCGTTAATTAATTAGAATGAAACCTTGTGATGATGCCTATTATTCAGATGGAACATTCCAGGCAATCTTAAATCTAAAGATAAGAAATCTGGAAAAGCATCTTTTGTGAATGAATTTGAATATTGTCTACTGCTAATATTAACATGGCTAATGTTCTCTCATTTGGAATTAAATAAATCTCAGATTCAGTTGAGAAAAGAAAAGACTGCACAGAGAAGTGATACCAGTGCTTTTCGATTTGCTGACATGTCTCCATTTATCAAAATGAGCCATCAGGTGGAGATTCAACCCCTCAGTTGTGATCACCTTGCCTCTCTGAGTCCTGTAAGCAAATAGAAACCATGAAGAGGCCACAAGAACGTCAGCCGCAGCCAAATACCTACACGGAGTAAGGCCAGGCCTGAAGAGTCAGCTGAATGGAAAGAACAAGATCAGAGCCATCAACAGGTATGCACTGCTGTCATCAGATTCCCCGCTGCTTTAATAACCTGGCCGAAGGAAGAGATGGAGGCCATTATATCAAGACCAGAACGCTCCTCATGCATGGAGGGGGTCACCCCGAGTCCAGCACTGAGATCAGACACCAAGCAGGGGGGAGGGCGAGGACGAGGACTAGTGAGCATCAGAGCCACTTTCCAGGAGGAGACAACCAAGATCCAGGACTACATCAGAAAGATGGCCCAGAGTGATGACTTGCTAAGTGTTGTCCTAGGTGGAGGCTGGGGTCTACCACACCAGACAGGAGCCCAGGTGGAGGCCGGGGTCTACCACACCAGACAGGAGCCCAGGTGGAGGCTGGGGTCTACCACAGCAGACAGGAGCCCAGG
Organism: Eutrigla gurnardus; assembly: GCF_963514095.1. Taxonomy (NCBI): domain Eukaryota; kingdom Metazoa; phylum Chordata; class Actinopteri; order Perciformes; family Triglidae; genus Eutrigla; species Eutrigla gurnardus. The sequence goes on from NC_139931.1 coordinate 21,050,129, forward strand.
TGGAGGCTGGGGTCTACCACAGCAGACAGGAGCCCAGGTGGAGGCTGGGGTCTACCACCGCAGACAGGACCCCAGGTGGAGGCTGGGGTCTACCACAGCAGACAGGACCCCAGGTGGAGGCTGGGGTCTACCACAGCAGACAGGCGCACAAGGTCTAAAGACACTAAAGGTGGTTAGAAGGATCAAGCAAAGTTGTGGGACTTCGAGATCCAGACTGTTAAATGGCTTACTAACCAGACATCGTGGTGGTGGACCAACAACAGGAAGAAGGAACATGAGAAGCTTGAAAAATACCAAGGGTTGAAGTGGAGCTTAGAAAAGATGTGTCTTGTGAAGTCTGGGACAGTGGGTCCAGAAGAGCTCACATTTACAGAGTTACAGTTATAACGAGAAGTATCAGTTCAAAATCAAGACAGGCCGATAATAAGTCAACAGTAAAAAAAAGAGGAGATATAGCAGAACGGCTGTATTCACAATATTTCACATGGTAAATATGAATAGTGATGTTGATATATATAGGTTTAGTGTGACAGCAGCAGGGAGGTCACTGAGCGAGCTCTCTACACATCCTGAACGACAAGATGCGCCTTTTGTAGTCCATTGACGTCAATAGCATCCGCCGCCGTCGCACAATGACGACGTAGCTCAGTGTAAATGCAGTCGGGATCTGTGAGCACCGCCGTCCCTAAATCCTCATGAATTCTCCTTCTCGTCTTTCCTTCACCTCATGACGTTTTCCATCGTAGTCGAGGAAAAGTGGTTCGGACGTTATTTGTTGGACTTTTTAACCACGGCCTATGTTTTCCATCATTCTTTGTCGTCCGGTGTGAGGGGACGGAAGGAAGATGGCGGCCATTGATGGGACGGGGCTGCAGCTGTGCTTCTAAACGGTCTCAGAAAGCAGCGGATGCTGTATTTTAACGGCTGGTTAAATGTAATGCAAGGCGGTGGTTTTGATCTGGGAGCGCAGATTACCGGACTACAGGTAAATCACCAACACGGCGCCGCTCTGCCCCGAGCTAACGGTAGCTGCTGTGCGAAATGAGCACTTAAGCTAGCTGGCTAACCTAATACCTGCTGCTGCAGACAGTCAACCAAACGTGTACATGAGCAGCGGTGAAACGGGATTACAAATGGCATCAAGCAACGTAACAGCGTTGGTTACAAAGGCGTTCAATTGGCAGCCGACGGCGTCGCGTTCACCCCGAATCTAGTTAGCATCAGGGCTAACACTGGCTAGTGAGCACAGATCATCTACGTTACAGCAAAGTCTCCGACACGAAAACAAAACGTGTGACGTTAGGCCCGCGTCTTTGTTTTCCTCAACGGGATACCGAACACGGTCCGGCACCGAGACGGGAAACGATACGCAGCGGAAAGAAAGTGTGAGAGAGTCGGTGGTGAATGGACTGTGAGGTAACGCGTTAATGTTCGATACCCAACCGACACCAGTCTTTCCTGTCCGGTCCAGACTGGGCCGACTTTCAGCAGCCGGACACGAACAGCAAAGTGACACCGTCGATATTAGTTACTAGCTTACTAATTCATCGCTGCTGTCATTCGCATCTTATCACACACACACACACACACACGCTGTGATTGTTTGTGATTGATGTGAATGAGTGGACCTTCTGTCCCCGAGAACACACTCATCTACTGTCTTCATCGCTTTTACATCCCTGCTGTGTTTTAAGGACACTGTCTCTCTGTGTGCACTTTGGCTGTTTGCACGATATAATTAGCATAAATCATACTTGACTGGACCAGCAGCCTGCCATGACAATCTATAGTTGCATCACGTGGGGGCAATATAGGATTTTAATGTGGATAGCTATTCATATAACGGCACACAATAAGTAGATGTTTGCATTATCAGGTTAACCGTGATTATGGTCTCAAGTGATTTAAAAAGGTCTCTGGCTAACTGTCATGAAGTGAAAATGACATCCTGATTCAAACAATAACAGGAATTAGTGTGCTAAAAGACTCATACAATGTTACTTTATGAATCATATCCTTTTTTATGAGTATCCCATTCAAGACTGTTTTTAAGAGATAATATCTCAAATTGTAATTATTTTGGGCTTGATAATGGTAAGATAAACAACCTTGTGACACACCCATGCTGTGGTGACTCACGGTTCAAAACTCCAGGGACATAGTTATGGTATAAAAACTAAAATGGCCCCAAACAGCTCTAGATTTATGATGATACTAAGGTATGATAAATATAATCACTATTCTAATGCATTGTACCCCAAAATAACTTTGCAAAGGCCCCAAAACACTATGCAATTCCATTTTATAGTACTTTTAGTGTGTACTCCTGCTTCAGAGGTAAACATAGTCGCACTACAATTATCTGACAGATTAGTTGCATTCAGATTTTACTCACAAAATGTATAATTAAAATACAATTAATTATTGTTCATATAATTATCAGCTTTACACATTGAAATGTCCACCGTGAACAGACATTCAGCACATTTAAGTACATTATTATATTTTCTCTACTAGAATTACACGTTTGAATGTAGTATTTATAGTTTCACTGAAAGTCAATCGTTGGACTTCAGAAAGAAAGGTTTGTGTGCTCTTAATAAAAGATGTTAACACAAAACTTTATTACGTTTTGCCATGTTTTCATGCTAGAATGAATGATTCCCAACATGTGGCCAGTTATTTGCTGCGTAGATGTGAGTCATACATTTATTCCCCCAGAGTTGTCCAGACCCGGAGGTTCCCACCGGCTTCGTACAACAGGCAGTCGATGTATATTTGGGTTCGCTCTATTTATGTACAAGACGTAAAAGGAATTGAACACAAGGAGAGGATGAGTTAATAAGCTCAGGCACTTATTGCATAAAAAGGGAAACCTTCCAGGATGTTTGTTAGGGACGCAAAATACTTTAATTTCCGTACTTGCTGATACTGGGTAACAAATAACTTAGAATTTTTATCATATAATCCTCACTTTCTGAGCGACCGCCATTTCTAGAACGTTATAAATGGCCTCATTTTATATAGCGCTATTGTCCAAAGCGCTTAACATCAATGACTTACATTCACCCATTCACACACACATTCACACACCGACGGCGGAGTCAACCACGTAGGGCGACAGCCAGCTCATCAGGAGCAATTAGGGTGAGGTGTCTTGCTCAGGGACACCAGGCACTCAGCCACGTTATGGGGAAAGCTGTGTGTAACTTATTGACAACAACTTATTCAATTGCTATGATCCAGATTTGTGGTATAATCTGATATCATCCTACCTGTAGTCCTCCAAATATATTGTAATTGATCCCAATGCTAGTTCTGCTTTGTACCACGGCTACATCGGCCTCTATGCTCTCAACATTTCCAGTCAGATTTTCATGGGAAGATTAAGACTGCATGTGTCCTTCTTTTCTTCAGGTTGATTCCTGGACTCCATTTCCCCAGCGGGACTTCAAACCTCCAGGACCCTCTGTCTGACTTCTGCACCCCTGGTTTTCCTGGCCCATGGACTTGACTCCGGCATCAGGCTTCAAAAGGAGGCCTGCTGCCTCCTCTCCCCCAGGTGGAGCTAGAGAAATTGCCAGGAGCCCTCCTCCCCGCTCGCCCTCCTTGTCACTGTCATCTCCCTCATCCGAGCCGTCTTCACCCTCGTCTACATCCTCCTCCGTCTGCGTCAACTCGTCAGTTTATCAGAACCATGTGAAAGGTCAGTCCCAGGGGACAGAGGTTTCCAGGGTGTCCTCCACTTCTGCCTCTCTATCAACACAGTCTCTCTCCATGCTGACACCCAACTGCACCTCCTCCGAACTCTTCCCTCACACTTCAGCGCTGACACGTGTTGATTTTGAAGAAGAGGGCAGGAAGCGGGAAATGTACGACCCTTTCCATCCAACTGAGGGAGTGAAGGGGGAGGAAGGGGAGAAATATGACCCCTTTGACCCAACTGGTTCCCCAGCATCGGATGCTGACGACGATGATGGAAGTGGCAAAATGAGGGGGCTGAAGAGAAATGCTGAGAGAGGAGAGGATGAGGAAAAGGAGGAAGAACCTCCCGATTCCACTGACACCATGAGTGAGCTGCCGAGCCCTCGTCTGGCCTCCCAGCTCCCTCTGAGGAGGAGAGTGGACTGTAGCACCTCCAAAACTCGGGAGCCGCGGGATAGTGCAGACTCTGATCACTCCGAGATAGAGGAAGGGGAGATCGCTGACAGAGACGGAGGCATTAAGAGACCAGCTGGTGAAATCCTTCCCATGAATTCCCCCAGCGTGTCCTTCTTCGGCTCAAAGCCGGAGCGCATCCTCCGGGTGCTGGACGGGGACGGCTTTGTGTCCGTGCGAGCGGAGAGCAACTGGGAGGTGGACCGGGAGGCCGAGGACGAGCCTGTGGTCGGAGTGGAGGATCTGCGAAGGAAGCTGGTTAGCAGACGGAAGGAAAGATATCTCTCCTTTCCTGCTACTTCTCCCCTAACTCCCCCGCCGCCGCCGCCTTCCCCCCTTCCTCCAGCGTCGCCGCCCTCCTCCCCTCTCCCACCTCCGGTACAGCAAAGCAGCAAGAACCGCAGCAAGTCCTCCAAGGGGTCCAAGGACTGCGACCGGCAGAAAAGCAAGGATAGGAAGGCTGGGGAGAAGGAGGAGAGAAGGAAAAAGAGTAAGAAGGACAAAGAGGGAGGTCGGGAGAGGAGCAAAGAAAAGGAGCGAGGGCACAAGATTGGGAAGGAGGTGAAAGGGAGGAGGAGCAGCAGGAGTAGCAGCCGGAAGAGAAAGAAAAGACAGCACAGCAGCCCAGAGGCCTCAAGATCGTCTTCAGGAAGAGGGGGCCACACTAGACACTCGTTTTCAAGCCTATCGGAAGAAAGACACAAAGAGAAGGAACGGGAGAGAGACAGAAACAGAGAGAGGGACAGAGGAAGAGACCGAGACAGGGAGCGAGACGGAGAGCAGAACAGGTCCAGCAGCCACAGGAAGGACGACAGAGACCGAGACTCTAGCTGCAGGAAGGGGGAGAGGGAGGAGAGGGAGAGGGAGGAGAGGGAGAGGAAGGAGAGACAGCATTCAGGCAGCGGGGAGCGGGGAATGTCCAAGAAGTCCAAAAGAAGCCGGGACGAGAGGGACGACGACAGAGACCGGCAGCTTGAGAGGGAGCGCCGCCGGGACGGGCGTCCCGTTGTCCCCCCATCCATCCAAGACCTCAACGGCTCTGACCTGTTTGCCATCAAGAGAACCATCACCGTCACCACCACCACGACCACGACCACCGTACCCGGCTCCCCAAGACTGGGCCCCGCCTCCCCCTGTCGGCCCACACAGGACTCCGACAAGCCCCACAAGAGGAAGAAGAAGAGGAAATGGCACTCGGCCGGGGACATGGATGACCGGGGGAGCTGTCACAGCCAATCACAGTCGCTCTCGCCAACAAGGTATCACAGCTATGAGTCGGACCGCTACTCAGACAAACTGGAGATTGATGTTTTGTCTTTGGATGGTGAGGCTTTAGACTCGGACTACCCATCTTTGGAGGATACGCCCCCTGCTGCCCTGCCCCCAGAACCACCTGTCCCCAACCCCAAAATGAAAACCATCTCCAAGACTGGACGACATCACCCGAAAAAGAAATCTCACGCGTTAAAGAAAATTGACCAGTCGTCCTCCTCTTCCTCCTCCTCCAATCGAACCAAAACCAAGTGTCTGTCCTCGCTGACGGTCACTTCTGGCTCCGCCTCTGCCTCATCGAGCCTCCCCTCAGTAAAGCGAGCCAGGAAAATGGGAAAGGACAAAGACCGGGACAAAGGGAGCAGAAAGGATGTGGGTCATACCGGCAAATCCAAGAAAGAGAGCGGCAGCAGTCGGAAAGGCAAGCTTCAGTCCAAAGTGTCTGTGCTGGTGCGTGAAGGGGTGAGCAGCACCACAGGAACGTCGGTGGGCTCTGGGAAGCTGGGCATGGATCTGCTCGGGTCGGGGGGTACAGGAGGGGGTTCTGGGGGCTCTGTGGTGGGTGGCTCGATCGCAGTGGTCTTCTGCAGGGACAATGAGAGCAGGTCTCCGTTCCTCAAACCCTGCTCAGAGCCGTTGTCACTGGGCAACCGCACCAAAGACATGGCCAGCATGGGAAAGCGAAGCAGCCTGGCCGCACCACCCTCCTCCTTAACCAGTCCTGCAGGACTGAAATCCAAGAAAACCAAACCAAGCTCCATCACATCCACCTCCTCTTCCGCCTCCTCCCCCTCATCCTCTCTGGCAACCAAGCGCCGCCGTCGCCTGGCCAAGAAGACCAGAGAAAAGGGTGGAGCCGTAGGTCTGGCAGTTGGAGACGCCAGCCAAACGAAAGCCTCGTCTGAGGGCTGGGGCGGAGCCTCCTTAGACGTTCAGTCGGCCACCGGAGATGGGAGCAAGTCGGTCAGTCCGCATACTAGCCAAGCTGGCCCTGCACCCTGTTCTTCCTCCTCTTCCTCCACCTCTTCCTCCTCCTCCACCAGCGTGCTCCCACCCTCCTCCTCGCCGCCCCACACACCTCCACCCTCTATGGCTCCTCTACGGGACACTAGGGAGTCTTCACCGGACTCTCAGACTGTGGACAGCAGCTGTAAGACTCCCGATCCATCTTTCCTAGCTGAGGACTGTCCAAACCAGACCTGCCCCACCCTCCCAGCTGCCAGTCCCTCCAGTCTGTCCACCCCACAGGGAGCTGGACTCCCCATCGCCTTGTCTGCCCCCACTGCCAAGCCCCCTCCTCCGGACGAGGCACCCATGTCCCTGGCCTCGCCTCCATGCTCTTCCTCTTCGGCGGGCTGTGGACTTGCTTCCCTTTCTCTGCCGCTGTCTTCATCAGACCCCTCGTCCTCCTCGGTGTCCTCCTCGTCTGCCAGTAAGCCTCCTCCTCCTCCCCCTCCAGCAGCGCCCGCCCTGCCCTGGAACCTGCAGACCGGGGTGGACTGCACAACTGGAGGAGTCCTAGCCTGTGAGTTCCCACCATCCACGTCTGCCATGTGTTTACATGATAGAAAGGACCACATTATAGAGTTAAACACAGCATGTTTTTTTATTTAAGTGCATTTCTTTATCATATAAAATAACATTAAGAGACAGGAAATTTCCAGCCTGTTATTGTATTGGTCCCTGGTCCATACTTCAGATGATTAGGTGCTTTGATCTCAAACTGCAGCTTCAACACAATCAAAGGAGATGAGGTGGTTCACTTCATCCAGCGTGTCTGCAAGTTGTTATTTCCTAGTTTGGAGTGAAATGAAGGGAAGCTTTGTCTGACTGGACAGTAGATAAACGCTACAGCATGCTTTTGCATTTGGTCAATTAGTTTTCCACAGCTGGTAACGACATGAAACCTACATAACGCAGGATCCAAGCATGACTCAGCTAACCGTCGGTCTGGGCTCGTTTCATAAAGGAGGGGAACAAACGCATCTTTTAGAGCTCCCCTCGTAGCATCAGCAAGACTGTTCTGAAAAATCCTCTCAGTGACAGTTGCCCCTCAAGTCAGTGTAAACCGTCAAGAAGTCCAAATGTTTTACGACTGATCACATATTTGTACTGAATGTTGGTTAATTATCAGCAGTATGTGACGCTATGTTGGTTAAACCGCGTAGTTTACTGAGGCGGAGTGGTTACACCGCTACCTTCCTCTTTCCTGTAGTTGGTACCTTGGAGTTGTTTTGACAATCTAGCTCTTAAAAAGTCATTTGAGGTGTCTCTAAGATTGAATTTAAATAAATTAAGTCACTCATGTCTGATGGAAGTATTGCAGCAGCAAACTGTGAGTCTGTGGCTACGCAACATCTGTCCATCATAAACACACAAACGAATGAAAATATGCAAACAATTCTGAAAACCTCCATGGTATGTGAAGTCACTCTATTGTTATATATTATTATATATCAGTTGGTTGTCGTTGGAGTAACTCCAGAGCAATCATAAGAAGAAGAGCCTGAGTTATTAGAGAGGGAATTATGAGCCGTTTCCAGCCACTAACTCTCAGCAGTGTTGTACATTATTAAAACTACTAATGCCAAAATAAGAAATCTTTAAAAAAAAATCTGAATTAGCCAAGAAGACTTCAACGGGTGCTTCTCTAATACAGAACTCTCCGTGGGGATGAAGAAATGAATCCATGCAGCCTAAATGTTCCCGTTGAAGTCTACACCTTCCAGTCGGCTCATTTTCAAACGGACTCGTAGAACTTCGTATGTTCTGTTTATCACATACATGTTCCTGACATAATGCTCTTGGTCCTTCTTCCTTTCAGTGACTGCTCTGCTCTTCAAGATGGAGGAGGCCAACATCGCCAGCAGAGCCAAAGCACAAGAGTTCATTCAGGCAACGAGCCAGGTCAGAGCCGCCGCCGCCGTTCTACGCTTCATGTCATGTCAAAGAGCGGGAAAGAAATCATGTCTGTCTGCTTTACATTGTTGAAACAAAGCGACGGCAGATCGCCCCTCTGACACGTTGGAGGTGGAGCGGTGATGCGTCCTGTTTCCATGGTTACGTGCTGCTTATCCTGCTCCTGTCTTCTGTAATATTCCACATATGTACACATAGATTAATAGTGGCAGCAAACATTGTCACAGTCCGACAGGTGGAGCCTGTAAACACTAGGGTTGGGCATCGTTTGGATTTTACCGATTCCGATTCCGATCCTCTGTTTCGATTCCTGTTCTAAACGATTCTCGATTCCGATTCTTTGAGGTGCAGGTCAACAGGTCCAGTGTTGCCACAGTTACTTTGAAAAGTAGTACTCTTGACTTCACTTAACTTAAATAATTGTTTGCATATTGTAATGGCAGTAACATCATGAATGAACATTTTATGAATATTGAACCAGCATTAGAGCAGCAAGGAGTGTTTTTATGAAACCAAGGATGAGCACAGTCCTAAAGTATGAGCGGCGTGATGACGAAGGGAGGGGGCGGGGCCAGCAAGCAGCGAGACATTTCTCCACTAAACACTCAATAGAGACTCCGCTCGCATCTCAGCACAGACTGAGTTAGCAGGAGCTCCGTGAAATCGAGAACTCGTCTTGTTTATTCACACGCTGCGAAATAATGCTTGTATTTCCAGCTGGAAAATGCGTATCTCTCCCCCTCCATTGTTTACGTTTCTGCCGGTAAAGCCGACTACACGCGACCGTCCGTGAAGGTGTCGGGTAACATACGTCACCCCCGAGACACACGAAGAAAGCAGATCTTTTTTTTTACTGACAAAAATAGTAACGCACCGTGTATTTAGATAAGTAACTTCAATCTGACTACTGGTTTGGCAATAGTAGCGCGTTAGACTACTCGTTACTGATCGTTCTATCGCGGAGTCTCCGCACGCCGGGCGGAGTAATACAAACAAACTAGTGCGAGCGGAGTAAAACAAACAAACAAACTAGTGCGGACGTTTAAGAGCCGAAAAAAAAGGATCGCAATTCCAACAGCTTCTTAACGGTTCCGGAACCGGAGGTTAGGAACCGGTAACTATTTGGAACCGGATCTCGATGCCCAACCCTAGTAAACACACACACACACCTGCCACTGAAGCATTGTGGGTATTGCGTCTGTAGGCTCTGTGTTATCCCAGTTTATCAAAGATTTCAAAATCATGAGACGAGCTTCTCTCCGAGTGTTGATATATGCATAACACATGCTGACTCATGGCTCCGAGTTGGTTGGTCATCATATGGACAGACAGTGATGGAGATGCTTTAATGACAACTGCAAACATGGCCGCCGCAGCTGCTCACAAGAATAGAAACAACTAGAGATGCATTTTTCACACAGATACCAAGTACTGATATGAGTACTTTATAATACCATTACAGTTCTAACAATAATTTGAAAAAAAATATAAATTTTCATGAGATAATTCTCACTTTCTGGCTGTAACAACATCTAAAAACGTCATGGTGCTCTTGTTACATTTTAACATCCAACTTTGTGTTTTTCCTTCTACAAACAGAGCAGACTTTCAGGAGCGAGATGAATAATTAACGGAGCTGTCGCTGACACAGTTAAAAGAAATATTATGAATTCAATAATAATGCAGAACATGAGAACCTCCCTCGTGGTTTTCCATGTGCAGTTCAGGTGGATGCAGGCGGCTCCATCTTTCTGACCGTCTTGACTCTTGTGTCTCCACAGATTCTCTCACAGGCCAATCAGAGCCAGTCCCAGCAGCTGGCCCCTCCCCCTTCTGCCTCCTCCTCACACATCCCTCCCACTCTCCCTCCGCCTCCTGGCCTGAGCCCCGCCCAGTTCATCCTGCACAGCTCACTCCCGTTGGTTGGCTGCAACAAAACCCCGCCCTCTCTCCTGCACCCCTCCATGGGTGGGGGGTGTGCCCAGACCCCCCCGGGGCTGTCGGCCTTCACTGGGAGCTCTGGGGACACTGGGTGGGACAGCGAGAGCAGAGACCCTGACAAGGTAACTTTCTTCACTCATTTGAAATTCATAGTTTTATACATTTATTACAGAAGCTGTTCCGACGGTTATGCGTTTGACTGACTTAGTATTTGCACGAGAAGCCAAAGTAAACATGGGAGAAATAAGAGACCGTGTGTTTAAAAAAAGGGAATCAGCTGAGTTTATAAACCAAGACGTAGAAAGAGTTAACACTCACACTCACAAGCAGTCCTGAAGAAGAACTCTGATTTCCATATAATCATTATTTAATTTCTTTGGTTATTATACTGTGAATTCTCAAGTGTCCAAATAAAAATAATAATAATCATATATTTGAATGCTAAATTGTTCATAATGGGGTCGCCAGAGTTTAGATTATTAGATTAGATTATTATTAGTTTCATGTGAAGCACTTTAACTGTATTATTATTATTATTATTATTATGAGCCAGTTAGTTAACACATCATGTGTGCTACTGACAGTACCTGAAGAAGCTGCACACCCAGGAGCGAGCAGTGGAGGAGGTGAAGCTCGCCATCAAACCGTACTATCAGCGCAAAGACATCAACAAGGACGAATACAAAGACATCCTCAGGAAAGCAGTGCACAAGGTGAGCCTCAGCACACACACACACACACGAGTGTGTGCGCACAGCAGGGTCGGGTCTAGGATCAGGAGTGTGTGGTTCACTACATAGTTAGAGTGTCTAGCCTACATTAACAACGTGTGTTTGGGCGGAAACAGGCTGTTTAATCACTCTGTGTCGATGCCTCAGATCTGCCACAGCCGCACTGGGGAAATCAACCCTGTCAAAGTCAGCAACCTCGTCAAGCTCTACGTCCAGCGCTACAAATACTTCCGGAAACACGGACGCAGGATGGACGAGGAAGGCGACAGGGAGCTGCATTCCTCAACCTGACGGGACTCTCCGGAAACGTCCTCCCACCGCCTTCTGCTCGACATCTGGGCCTGATTGTTTCTGTCAAATGTTTTTATCCTTTCATAGCCCACATCGTCTACGCTTTTATGTGATCTTATGGAAGCCCCTCCCCCTCATCTCACTGTAAATATGTCTCACATAGAAAATGTATCCTGTATACGATGTTCAGGAACTGGACGCTATAATGCACACCTGTGATCTAATACAGTCCAGTACACCAAGCCTGCAATAAAAACTGCCTTTTAGATTACGTTGACTGTGTCCATTAGAAGCTTTGCAACAGTGGCACTAATTGCAGGGCTATTTGTCCAATAGCATTGCATTTAGGTGTCCACGCTATTTTGTCTACCCCTTCGCAATGTGTATCCAAGCCGAGGGCAGTTTAATACACAGTTACCTACAGCAGAATACGTTGTAGGCTAGTGTAAGGACACTACTCCACATGTCGTCTCCGTCTCTGCAGACAGAAGAACGGTTCAGACACTCTGTCGAACTTCTCTCATGCTGCCGTCTGTCTGTGTGCATGTGTTACTGAGGTTGAGAAAGTTGCTAAATCTCTTTATAAAATGACTTGCCCAACAAAATATAAATGTTGCTTGGAAACCAGCATGCCAGTAGTACCTTCTTCATTTAGTCTCTTCTCTGTTTGTAGCACTATCTATAAGCCAGGACATATACAGTACCCAGCACACACCACAAGCCAGTACATACACAGTACCCACCACAAACTACAAGCCACGCAATATACGGTATGCAACACAAACTACAAGCCAGTACATATACAGTACCCAACACAAACCACAAGCCAGGACATATACAGTACGCAACACAAACTACAAGCCAGTACATACACAGTACCCACCACAAACTACAAGCCACGCAATATACGGTATGCAACACAAACTACAAGCCAGTACATATACAGTACCCAGCACACACCACAAGCCAGTACATACACAGTACCCACCACAAACTACAAGCCACGCAATATACGGTATGCAACACAAACTACAAGCCAGTACATATACAGTACCCAACACAAACCACAAGCCAGGACATATACAGTTCCCAACACAAACCACAAGCCAGTACATATACAGTACCCAACACAAACCACAAGCCAGTACATATACAGTACCCAACACAAACCACAAGCCAGGACATATACAGTACCCAGCACAAACCACAAGCCAGGACATATACAGTACCCAACACAAACCACAAGCCAGGACATATACAGTACCCAACACAAACCATAAGCCAGGACATATACAAGAGATGAGGAGACGAGGAGAAAGGAGACAATGAGACGAGGAGAGGAGGCCTCTGGGCGGATGACTTCAGGATGGTAGCTCCATCTGGTACATGCCTATAACTCTGGCATGATGAGTCATTATGAGTCATGTTGACATAGATCTATATCTATATGTGTGATGTCATTAAATGGGAACATCTACCTTCTCTAAAGTGTGACCTCATCAGCATGCAGCCGAAAGATTCTGCTCATTCACACACCGTTGACATTGTTGCTTAAGTATTTCCACACTTTTGTGGTCTTTTATGAGAGATTAATCTAGAAGTTAAACAATCAAAAATAATAACCATCAGCATCATCAAAAGAGAATAATCATGGCGGCAGCCTCCGTTTAGGTTTCAACAGCTTCAGAGAGAGACGACACAAACTGATCCTCAACCAGGTGCTCTTCTTGGATGAGTAGCTTTTATTCCAAACCAACAATGAATGAACCGACTAACATGAGCCTCCTATAAAATACACAGATACCCAGATGTACATTAGACGTCTGCTTAACATTCAGGTTATCCCAGGCTGAAACGTGGAGGTGGAGTTTATGAAATATGGTCTACATGTGTGCTCCCGTAGCAGCTCCTAGAGCTGGAGCACAGAGGGATCGATGGTGGAGTTGGTTCAGAAGTTCTGCTGATGATGAGTCCTTCACGTCTTCTTGTTTCTATGAACCGTGGAGGGAATCACAGTGTAAAGGAGGCCATGCTGCACCATAGACATACAACCAGATAGAACACACACTCCTGTTCAAATCACTGGCAGGACGGTCAGAGCGGCAGCCATCTTTTAGGTTTCTATGTGCCATGGTGACCGTTGCCTCGCCAACATCTGTCCGCAGAGTTGTCCTCTTGCTTCCTGCTGAGCACTGATGTGGGCAGCTGTTGAGTCACATGACCACTGTGAACAGTTCAATGTCCGTTCTATTCCCGTTCTATTTCTATGTGCTAGGCTGAAAGAATGCACCACATCCCCAAACTTCACAGTAAAAATGTACAATTATTGAAGTAAACGAGTGCTACTGGGATCACAGTCAAACCGCCGCAGGATAAATCTCACACACACACACACACACACACACACACACACACACACACACACACACACACACACACACACACACACACACACACACACACACACACACACACACACACACACACACACACACACACACACACACACACACCGACCCGACCCGACCCGACCCGACCCGACCCGACCCGACCCGACCCGACCCGACGCTTTTCTATCTGCATGTGAGGCTGACACACACATCCTCCCTCCTGCCTGCGCCCCCTCCCATTGGTCAGTGGGAATTGGTGACCACAGTCATGTGAGTCGGAGGGGAAGTAGGGGCCGTGGTTGGTATGTGGAGTGCTGCTTGGAAGAAGTACATCTGAAAGGGAGAGAAAGACGAAGTAAGAATACAAATAAACACATGGAGGCTCCGTGTGTGAGGTGACGAGGCTTGTGGGTCGCTGACCTTGCAGCCGATCGCCAGCAGCGTGTGCAGAACCACAATGGTCACAACTGTAGCCACCGCCATCACCTTGGTGTCGTCACGGACGACGGGCCAGAAGGTGAGGACCAAGACTGAGCCAGAGATCACCATGGCAACGAGGATCAGTGTCCAGCGCAGCCACTCGAATGGAATGATCCACAAAACCTGTTGACTGAGGAATATTTAGGAGCGAGGAAATGTCAAGTCTGACTTGTTGCACAGGTGGCATCCTATCACAGTACCAGGATATATATATCTATATATATATATATATATACATCCTATCACAGTACCAGGATATATATATCTATATATATATATATATATACATCCTATCACAGTACCAGGATATATATATCTATATATATATATATATATACATCCTATCACAGCACCAGGATATATATATCTATATATATATATATATATACATCCTATCACAGTACCAGGATATATATATCTATATATATATATATATATATATACATCCTATCACAGTACCAGGATATATATATCTATATATATATATATATATACATCCTATCACAGCACCATGCTGGAACTCACTGAGCTCCTGAGAGCGACCCATTCTTTCACACATGTTTGTAGAAACAGTCTGCATGCCTAGGTGCTGCTTTTATACACCTGTGGTCATGGACGTGATTGGAACACCTGATTTATATTATTTGGATGGTGAGTGAATGGCTGTTCCGGGACTTTCCATCAGCAGGTGGTCGTTATGAGATTAACACCCATTAGTCACACTCAGGCCTGAGAACTGCACTCACCGAGGTGGGGATGTAGATGAAGAGGGAGTAGCCGTAGACACACACAGTCTCCAGGAAGGAGTAGCCTCCGATCTGCCTCTCGGCCCCTTGACGCCAGGTCAGGAAACCCCATAAACCAATCGGCACCAACCAGGCATACATGAAGATCACGACTCCAGCTATTGTCACTGTTAGAAAACAACGGGAGAAAGAAACTTGGTATGACTCGGTACAAGGAAGACCAGCTGTTGGTGTATGGTGTGGTATTCAAAACCAGACTGACCTCGGTGGAACTGTGGCCTGTAGTGGTACGACGGGTTCCCCATCTCACTGAGGAACGTGGAGAAGTTCCCACTGATCACGACCGAGAACACCAGAGTCACACAGATCCAGAACGGACCTACACACACGGGACCACAGGAGGAGAATCTCAATGCTGATAGCATTTAGGACACATCATGATGCATATTTCTCTCTCGAGTTGCAATATTTAAAAGTGAGCAAGCTTCATACGCTGCAACTGCTGAACACACAACTAGAAATCTGGCTGTAAAATCACATAAACCATCCAGAGAAAATGCAGGACGATAAAAGAATGTATGATATGATGCATTTCAAGCATGTCTACCGTAAAGGTCTGGGTTGCTCCTCAGGTGGTGTTTGATAAAGTTTCTTCCAGGTGATGGCATCACTGAGCCCTTCACTCTGTCTAGAACCTGCATCACATGACGGCATGAAGACAACAACTTATTTCTGTCTCTGGAGTTATGATAACACATACTATATTCTACTATGAGTATATGTAGAGGGGGGGGGGGGGGGGGGGGGGGTCATACCTGCATTGTGTCCACGTTGAAGAAAGACTGATAGTACTCAAAGGTCCAGAAGCCCCCAGTCGGTTTCTGTCCTCCTAATAACTGGAAGCACAAACAGTCTCAGTTGCTGCACCCAAAACATCCACAACACCATAGAAATAGAACAGGAGTAGAAAGGACTGGTCATGTGACTGTAGCGTGATGTCACAGCTCAGCAGAAAGACAGAGGATGTAGCTCTGCAGACGGACGACTGGCTAGTTAGCTAGGTAGCTAGTTAACCAGGGAGGGAGGGAGGGAGGGATAGATAGAAGTGGCTCGCTACAATGTTGAAATGGTACACACAAAAATGGCCACTGATTGATTAGAATTGGAAGTTCCGTTCTACTCCTCTTTTATTTCTATGGTCAACACTAAATAATGACACACCTCTGAACTCTCCTCCTGACCCTCCTCGTCCTCCGAGAGGTCCAGTTTCACATCCTGTCCTGCTCCTGCCTTGGGGACGGTGTTGGAGGCCGACATGCTGAGTGTGGAGGCTCCTGGGTCTGCAGACAGCAGCTCTGCTGCTTCCTCAAACTCTGCAGACATGCAGGAGGAACAAGCGGAGTGACGGAGCGTACCCACCAAACGCGATGAACGCGATTGAAACGCGCGACAAATGAAATCGCGTCGCGCTAGACGCTCCAGTTTTGACGCCGGTCCAATATGCCAAAAAACGCCTCATCGCGGCATCGCGTCATCGCGTCGAGCTCGCCCAAACAACAACATTTCTTCCGCCATTTCATTCTCTCGTCGATCATGGCTGAGATAACCACCATCGCTGCACTGTATCTACTCTGGAGAAGTTCCCAGCTTCGTCTGCGGGCTAGGCGCCGACGTCGGTTCTGGGTGCATGCTACCCTACGGAGGCGGCGTGAGCTCGCCGAGTTCCACCGTCTCCTGCAGGAGCTGCGCCTGGACGACGGCCGGTTCCAGCGGTACTTCAGGCTGACTGTTGCCCAGTTTGAAGACCTGCTAACCAGGGTACAGGACCAGGAGGTTTAGCTGCTGCTCTGCCCAGAACTGGTGCTTCATAGCCGGCCATAAGCCCCAGTGATAAACAATCGCAAAAAAAAGGATCTCTGTGTGTGAAAGAGCTGGGATTGATATGTATGTATGTGTGTGTGTGTGTGTGCGCGCGCGTGCGTGCGCCCCCCAACTTTGATTATGGGCAATATATAATATAATATAATATATAAATATTGTGGCAAAAAGCGAGGGAACACCAGGACGTCCGTACGTCAGCACGTCGGTGACGATCTCAACGCTGATAGGCTGTCGCGGCGCGTCTTCACGCGAATTCGCCGCAAAAGTTCAATTATTTCAACTCGAGCGATGGCGCGATGGCGCGATGAAGCGATGGCGCGATGAAGCGATGAAGCGATTTTTCGCGTCCATCGCGTCCATCGCGCCGCGCTATCGCGTCCATCGCGTCGCCCGGCGCGATGAAGCGTCTAATCGCGTCTTTGCATTGACTTTACATGTAATCTTGTCGCGCGATGAAGTTTCATCGCGTTTGGTGGGTACGCCCTGTTAGTCGTGGTGCGGCAGCAGGCCAGGGTGCACAGAGGGACCGGGACCACGAGTCAGCGGACCACCTTCTCAAAGAGGTGTGAATTGTTAAAGATAGAGCTCATACTTGACTTTACCGAGTGTGTCATTGTATCTATCCTAAATAAAGTAAAAAAAAATTATCAATCAATGTAACTTCCATTCATGTGACAATGTCGCCAATCCTTGTACATCTGGTACAAACTAAATTTTGATATCGTATTTCAACATCATAGTAATCAAATGTTTATTCTTTATCCATTGTGTTGTCCTTGTTTTAGCTGTATGTCTATGTATGTGTGTGTGTACGGAGAGTCATACATTCCTTGTATGTGTTCACACTCACTTTGCCATTAAAGCTGATTCTGATTTACAGAATTTTCAATTTGACTTAAAAAAAAATAGTCCCCATCGATTTCTCCACATGTTGAGAGTGCAGCTTGAAAAGCTCCCGGTCCAGCCGGCAGTGTGTGATGACATGAAGACGGGACAGAGCAGCTTACCTTGGAACTGCAGATCGTTGGGGCTGGCCATCGCTTCAGTCACCAAGCGGCACCCTCACAAGACCTGGAACAGATGGACACTGAGATGAGTCCGCGAACTACGGCTGCCTGTATGCTAACCCACACAGGAATCCCATCTACTTTAAAAATGACACAGTGGAATGTTCAGTCAAAAGTCGTGAAGACGGTTACTCCGTAGCTTCGTAGTCCAGCCGGGAACGGTGAAACCGACCTGTCGTTACAGGAAGTCCCTGTGATGACGGTGGAAGCTGGGACAGCTGGATTAGCTAACGTCAGGCTAAATTCACGGTCGCGCTCATACGTCACATTTGTTTAAAGATAGCTAACATAAATCTATGACAATACCTTCCACGTAAATGTAATAAAATGATAGAAACACACCGCTAACGCCTGTCTTCCTTTAACTACACTGCTGTCAGTCTGCTGCCAGCGTGTCTTCCGGTACACGTCACCGCGTAAACAAAGTTGTCACGTGAACCACATTTTTCGTTTTAAAATGAGGTGTGATGATTTCAAGATAAGATACTGTGCAATGCGACTCATATGACCCGTTTACAATTTATAAAATATAAATTTTAATATGTTTGCCACTAATACACTCTGGTTAAGTGACAGCGAGCGGAACCTTTGCAAAGTAGAGCTTTCTGGCGGAAGATTAAAAACGTCTCACACCGGGCGCCATTTTGGCTGCGCTTGAGCCGTCTTCTTGACAGCAAGCATGCTTGTGCTTGAAGGTGACCGTACTACTGGATGAATTCAGCTACGATGGCGTCGCTTCGTGTCGTGAGGAGGATGCTGTCCGCGGCGGCAGAAACAGCGGCGGCTCCGGCTCCAACCAGCCGGTGGCAGCGACTGAAGAACAGTAAGGCAGGTGAGAGACGGTCCGCCAAGTAGAACCGGCCGCAGCACACCAACGATCCTCCATGGAGATGAGCTGTCACTTCATACTGAATAATGTTAGCTCGCTGAAACTACCCGCTACGACTGAAGATAACACAGCAGCATATAAAACATTACTGCAAACAATATGAATGAAATGTTCGGATTCGGATTAAAGATAATATATCCGCCCCGTCTCTCTCTCTCTCTCTCGCTGATGTTCTCCTGGGCTCCCTCGATTCACCTCCACACCATTTTGAAATCCAGCCACTAAATGAATTAGAAATGGATCACTGCTGTGTTTGTGATCGTGTTTTCTGTCAGCGAGCACACACAAGCAGACAGACGGAAATACATTAGCTCCATGTTGTCGTTTGTGGTTTGAGCAGCCAGACTCCTGCTGCTGGTGATCGTGACGTCACGCAGTATCAGTGACCTCTTTCAAATCACTTCTTAAAACACGTTTATAGACTTGCTTTTATGTGATGTCGCCCGTTTGATTTATTTATTTGTATCTGATTTTTTTTTACCTTATCTCTGCTAATGTTGTTTTTGTGTACCTGGCCATATTTATATGCTGCTGTTTTTAAAAGGTGCTGTATAAATAAATCTGATATTATTATTATTATTATTGTCCTCCTCCCTACCGTCTGCAGGTACGTGGTGTCGCAGCCTGCTGTCTGACTACAAAGACGCCTGTAAGGAGGTGGTGGTCGGTTCGTGGGAGCGACCGGTCAAAGCCTCTGTCTACGGCTCTCTGCTGGGCGGCGCCGCGGTCTGTTTCTACACAAGACCCGACCGCTCGTCCTTTGACGCCACCTTGCTGGACTGCTCCAACCAGCTGGGTCTGCTGTCGCCGTGGATCCGCAACGGGACCTCCGACGGCCACGTGCAGCTTCTGGTGAAGCTTCGGAACGAGGGCCGGCTCCAGCACGCCAGCCTCGGGCTGCTCTCTCTGGTGTACCGCTCCGACTACGACCCCGACGTCACGCTGTACGAAGCCCAGTGCTCCAACCTGTCCACCCCCTGGAGGGAGCTGCCACAGCGGGTCCTAGACGTGGGCTTCGCTGGCCGTTGGTGGGTGCTGGACTCAAAGATGAAGGACTTCGACGTGAACGAGGACGAGTTTAAGCACCTGCCAGCACACATGCAGGTGACATCGCCACCCAGTGTTCAGGAGGTGGAAAGAAGCGAACGGATGCACGAAGAGTCCTGGTTACCTCTGAAAGGAGATGAAGAGGAGACAGAAACACATGGAGTGGACAGGAAGGAAGAGAGTGACAGTAAAGAGATCCAAATACAAGCTGTGGAGGAGGAACACACTTGAGACTCATTGCTTGGTGTTTCACTCTGGAGGGGAACGAACATGCTGGATGCTGATCTGTACCAGAGGAGTTCTTCTCATTCGTGTTGAAGGGTTGGAATCAACAAACACCTTTTAAACTTCCATTTTTCAACTATGATATACGGTTTCTTGCCGCCACAAAAGACCAAAGGAAGAGGAAACGTGCAGCTTTGGATCGTCAAAGTAAAAGCAGACCTTCAAACATAGCTAAGGATTTCACAACTTAAGTAATGCAATGTGTCAATAAATGTGTCAATTATCTCCAGATGTCTAACGGTCGTTTCACTCTTCTCACAACTCCAATAACATATTTATACAGAATAATACGTTGTAAACGTGTTGTTTATAAGGATCCATATGTGATGCCTATTTCTCTGCTTTTTAGGAATATGTATCTTGTTTGAATTTCCCATAACTGACTTTTTCCTCTACCTTCCATAGCTGTGATTTTGAGACCTTGACTCACTTTCTAACATTTACCTCTGATATTTCAAATGCTTTATTCTTGTAATAATAAAATGAATAATAATAAAATACTAAGGTTTAGGAGTATCACAGTTATGCGTTAGGACAATTAAACAATCTGGTTTCAAATGTCAGAAATTGAGTATTCAGAAACAAAATGTGCCTCCTTAGTGCAGAAAGAGTAGAAGAGAGATTCCCATCAAAATCAATGCAGCAGGATGGTCCTGTTTGTTACGTTGCCATGGTGACTGTTGGAGCAAGACACTTCCATATGAGGTAAACTGACCTCCAGCTCACAGACTCACTAAGGTGAGGCTTTACAGTAACGACGACTTCAATATATTCAAATCCATTCCTCACTTCTATGAATGTAATTTCTCTCAATGTGGAATAAATGTGCCTTATTATTCTTACTATTATTAAAGAACATGGGTTGCACTTTTCCTCGACCCCGAGGGGGAAACGTCATGAGGTGAAGGAACGATGAGAACTACAATGATGGACGACAAGAAGAATCGTCCTCCTCCCCATGCTGTTGGTTCTATAGTTTCACTCCTTTTGAGAATTTACAATTTAATTATTTTAGTTTTTAAACCATTTGTAGATTGAAATAAATACAAAATACATTGAATGATCACTTTCCACACAAACAATTCCAATTAGTTTATCTCTGCATTAAAGTAACTGTTAAATGACCGAGGTGTGCAGCACTTAAAATGATGCCAGCCAATTCATGTATTGCTTATTTTGTTAAATTCCCATGTCATTCTGAAGTGTCCCATCACAATTAGAGCCAGTGACAATATGAATATTTTTTTTTTTTTTTTTTTTTACTACAGTGACTCAATAGGTTTATTCATTGTATGCATTTCCCAGAATTCTTTACAGCATACAAATCAATGAACAAAAAAAAACTGAATGGAATAAGAACACTGACAAAGATTGTGGTGGGAAGAATATGACACAGCCCGCAACAGTTAACACAAGAAGTTACATTTACAGTTTATTAGTTTTATTTCATTTTATTATAAAAGCAGCAGACAAAAATCAAAAAACAAATACAAAAAAGAGAAAAACCTAAGTGTGGCGGGTCGGAGTTAGCGCGGCAGAGTGCCAACATGGTAAGGACTGCTCAGACATCAATACCAACATGTTGCTCCAGAATGGAACCTGGCCTCACAGCTCGTTTTTACAGCCAACACATATTCCTGATTAAATGATGAAGTATTTTGTTTACAACGTGCGAAAACGATCCACTATGACGATTAGCATGTAGTACTGTGGGGGAGGGGGGTCTGGTTTTTGGTTTGAACAGGTCCTCAAGTGTGGCAGACAGCCTTCTTGTCAGTTACACTTTCTATGAATATGAACTGGTACACAAGTGGAGGAGGCAGGATTCTGGAGGTCAAACCCAGTTTGAAAATAACGAAGGGGGGGGGGGGGGGGGCTGGGACCACACGCATGGCTGTTGTGTTAGTGTCTGTATAGATGACACCATAGAGACACTTGCACATGCACAACCCAAGATGTCGGACACAAACAAGCCCGTCACACGCGTGACTACATCGCCATGGCAACACACTTTGACCCTAAAGATGCGACAATCTTTTGATTACTGTTAACTTCTGAACAGGAAAATGACAAGAAAAACAAAAGTTATTAAAATGTTGCTGCATGGGGAGCGTCAAACTACTGTACAGCCTCCGAGTCACTGTCCTCTAGCAAAGACAAACTAACACAGGGACGGACAGAGACTCCTAGCGCATCCTGTACTCCGACGTCTTCGACACCTCACACAGCTGACCCTTGAAGTCGATGTCTACAGTGAAGTCCAGGTCTCTCTGCAAACCAACGGTAATGAGTCAGAGAGGCACAGAAGCAAACGCAGCGATGAAGCAGGACACAAGTCAAAAGCACAGAAACGCTGGTGGAATTTCAAAACGACTCGGTGCTTACGTTGTTCTTGACGTTTGGCTTCATGCTGATCGTGCCAAAGATCTCCTCTCCAGTCTTGACCGTCAGGTAATCGTCCAGGTAGAAGACCGTCTGCTTCCAGTGGGTGTAGGGAGACTCTGGGCCTGGCAGGGAACATGAAGGCAGTCTACTCAGCCACAATACTTCAGTCCTGGAGGTGCTGTCACATAAGCCTACAGCCTTCTGCTAGTAGGGGGCACAGTTCCTTCTAGTCAATGCCATCATGGACAGTAGCTAAAGGCAGGAATCTTATCAGCACATCACATTTAGGGCAGATTTAATCATGTACAGTAGAGCAACAGCTTCCTGTTAAGGATGGAAATTCTCCACCTCTCCTCAGCAAACGCCACATAGTGGAAGCTCAGAAGCGGTGCAATTTGGCATTGGTTTTCAGCTCATCCTGACCAAATGAAGTCTGATATATTCTGCTGCCGAGTCGTGGATTGCCATTGTAAGAAGAGGTCCAACAGATTATTCCATTATAGGAAGAAGTTCATAATATTGTCAGATGATAATGTATCAATCCCTGATCACAGACTAACCCTAGGGATGATACCATTATCGGGTCCGATACTGTACTCACTCAAACCTAAGATACAACTGCAAGAAGCCATCGGTAACATTACAGTGTGAATGTAGCATGCACTGTGTGATTTGTGGGGGAATAAATATCACAACTAGACAAGCTGACGGGTGAGGAAAAAAAAATGTGTTCAGGTAAAAATCAATTCAAAAATGAAAATGGTATAATCTTATGCTCTCGTGGCAAAATTGTCCACATTCTTTTATTAGCTCACAGAGAACTTGAGTAGATCCTGAAGCATGTATCAATTTAAAATTTGAAAATATTTTGAATTGAAAATTGAATTTGAATCAAATCGTGACTTCTTAAATTAGAATTGAATGGTGAGACACCCAAAAGATTCCCGGCCCTACAAGCTAGTTACCGTCCTGTTATCAGCCAGATGATAACCAAAGTCAAGGGAGTTAGCCCCACAGCTCCGGCTCAGGAACACTTAAGGTGGACTGACCTTTAAGGCGGACCAGTTCTATTCTTGGTTAAGTGACTAGCTGCTCCTCCGAGTCTTTGCTGGCTTTTGTATTTTTCACGCCTTTGAACAGTTAAACTGATGACACGTTTAATTATTAATATCCTGTAAACCGCTACATTTGTATCAGGAAAACAAAGTTGAACATTAAATTAAAAACAGCATCATATTTTGTATTTTTAATTTGTAGTTAGAAAGAGATGATTATCTGGTGAAAACATACCCATTATTAAAGTTATTGTTAGAGCTGTAATGATACTATCAAGTCCTCTTATCAGTACATACTAAAATTGAGTATTTATAATAGTGGTATCGGTGCAGCTCTACTAAGCACAAGTACAGGACCAGACAACACTGAGCGATGTGGAAAGACAACAGGTGCATTGTGGGTCAGAAAGCAGTCTTACTAGTGGAGAAGCCGGTTCTCTTGTGACAGCGGGTGAACTCTATGTTGAAGTAGGTGACCAACGCATGGATGTAATCGTTCCTCTTCACCTGCAGGCAGAACGGTGATGTGAAGGTCAGGTCATCCAACTTCACCGTGTAGATGTCCACCTCCTGAACACACAAAACACAGCCAGTCAAAAACGGACCGAGGCACCACTTTCCTCGCCGAACAGCAGAATTCATCAAGTTATTCGTCCACCCACCTTGATGAGACAGGCGCTGCTGACCAGCTGCTTCGGGTCCACCACGTCAACCAGCGGCTCCTTAATCGCCACCTCCTTGATGCATGACATATCAAACCCATACACGTTCTCCCACCCTGATGCAGACACACAATCAATATTGTTAAGTTTTGATCAAAGCACCATGTCAAACTGAATCTCACAGCTTGGGTCCATATTTACTTCCCAGCAGCCGATTCCCCATACACATATCACCAAATCATTTTTTTATGCCAATGTGTCATTTTAAGGAGGCCTGCTCTTCCATATACAGGCATATACATATATACAGCGTTTACCCTGGTGAGATATCAGGACACTATGAAAAGACTGATTATATAGACTGTATATAAACTATTTAAAATAATTTATCGAAACAATGCTTCACAGAGAAAAAAAGTGATAAAACATGGATGTCAAAATTAAAACAAAAATAAAACTCATAAAATCAGGATACACTGATAATAGTATATTTTTTATAAGATACTGAATTTAATTTATTAACAAAAAATGAAACAGCATCACATTCCAGGCACAGCAACAGGAAAGAAACTGGGACACATTTGGAATGTTTCCAGTTATCTATAAAGGAAGCCTGCAGACTACACTGTTAGTTTCCTCAAAGCCCGAGAATCCCAGACGACCTGCTGCCTCCAGGAAACAGACCAACCACAGCCAATGAATGGAGGACTACTCACAGTGGATCTTGTAGTCCTTATACTGCCTGTCTTCAATGGCGGTGACATAAAGGGTTGCCCGGTCAGGGAAGATGAGTCCGTCTGGCTTCTGTCAGGGGAAAAGGTGTTACAGACGACCCACTCGGCACAACAACTATAGACAACATTGTATTAGAGATTCAATGTCGTTTTCTAGGCCAAACCAGAAAGAGGTTTTTTAAATGTCCGAGTTGATGAGATTGTTTCAATAAACTTTAACTGATAGCATACAAATATTTTGATTTTAGAAGTCAAGCTGATGGGATATTTCCAGAGTGTTCATCTTCAACAAGAAACTGATGAATTCAATTTCCCCAATAAGAATGCTCAATCAAGCTACATGCCACATTGTAACAGCTAGCTAGCAATAACTAGCAGGAATTGGACCGGATGCCAATGGCAAATTATTTGTATGTGTGATGGAAGAGTGCTGCTGAATGTAATACAGATTAGAATTCACTCAAATGGGCATACTATACATAACTAAAACATGAAATGAGACCATAGTGTCATAATGACACAATGTATAATTATACTATAGTAGTGTGTGGGAGAGAAACTACATACCAGCCATTTGTCCCTGGCATAAATGACTGTATTGAGCATAGACTCATAGAAGAGGCAGTAGCCCATCCACTCCGAAATGATGATGTCGACTCCATCCACAGGCAGGTCCACCTCCTCCACCTTCCCCTTGATGATGGTCACAACTGGAGACACAAGAAGAGGGCAGCGATTACAACACTACTTACCTCCCATGTGACTCACTCTGATGTCACCACGCGATTAGATTCCATTCACTCACCATCATCCATCTTATTGGCCTTGACGATTTTCACAGCATAGTCTGAGATGCTGCTGCACTCGATCTGTTAGGACAAAGGACCAACATTTAAATGCACACTCATTATGCCGCTATACAGAAGCAGATGCCACTGGCCAAACCCTAATGACTAGTGATGCAACTGTTAAGTCTAGAAAAGCACACAGATGGATTATCCTGATAAATCCACGTACCCCGATGACCTTCTTGGCTCCTGCTTTGGCAGCAAACATGCAGAGGATGCCGGTCCCGCTGCCCACGTCCAGCACCACCTTGTCCTTGAACAGATGCTTGTTGTGGAACATTGAATTTCGATAGGTCAGAGTGCGTACCTCATCTTTCAGCATCTCCTACAGTGGCAGAAAAAGAAAGCAACATAGTTGAAGAAAAAAAAAAGACAGGTTTGAATATGAAGGCAGTTTGTGTGGTTTGAAAAAAAGTTACCTCGTGGATACCGAAGTGGGCGTACGAGTCAAAATAGTAGTCCTTTGATGTCATATCCTCAGCTGCAGGCTTGGCTGAGCTCTCCCCCTGAGAAACCTCAACAAAAGACACAACAATTACAACCCGAAAAGCTCAAAACTAGCACAAGATTCTGAAGTCTAAACTGGTGGTGTGGTGCAAAGAACTATTCTCAACTCGGATGCAACAAATAGTACATCATAAAAACAGATAATTTTACCTTCTAAACATGGTAACGCTAAGCCCATGACATCATCTGCTATAAGCTACTTCATGGCATTGGATATCATTTCCTCTACATCGTACGGCACTGCTCTACTCGCTTTTTGGTTTTCCAGGTATTATGATAGGGCTGCTGCATTACTGCAAATATCGTATTATTTTGGTCAAAATTGAAATAGCCATTACTAAGTTTATTGATGCGGCTGGATTCATTCCAAAATAGTTCCAGGGGTTATCAGATGAGATTGTTTTAATACTCCTTTGTTTGGAGCCAGCTCTGTGTGTTCAGCTGTGTTCCTCGGCACCACAGAGCGTACTGGTGAGTCCTGTGGGACTACATTAACAGACAGATGCGTAACCGGTCACAAATGTCCTTGATGGTTAACAAATGAATCCACCGACGTGCCTAATATGAATGGTAATGACTTGGCTTTTTTAATACACAATATCACACACCCACAAAACATGATAATGAGCCAGGGTTCGATAGTAATCTGTGGTAGGAATTATGTTTTACTTAAAGGCTGCCATAGGTAATTGATAGGAAACACTGACTTAAGATTTGGCTTTCAGAGCAATGAGAGTATTTCCTGAAAAGATGAAAAGGAGCATCTCCTTTTTTCATGCTCTCACCACACAGTTGTTTTGGAGACTACCAGAATGGAACGGTTAAGCAGCAAAACCACAGCACCTAATATTTACCAACCATTTGTTTTATTATTAGACCAAAAGTTGGACCGATTGGATCAATATTTTAAGAATAAAATGAAAAAATGTAGACCGTTGATTTGACATACATAATAGTTTATAATTATGTTTATCAGCCTTGGGCCCCGAGTAAAACCATCTAAGGTGTTGAGTAGCCGAGCTTTCAGAGAGGCCAGCCTCCCCGCAGCACAAAAGATGGAGCACATGGTGGATACTGATGGGATCTTGGCCTTCCTCTAAAACTGACAAACGTCTATCTAACCCACAACTACCGACTCATACGTCTCAAAATGCTCGCTGCTCTTCTCGAGTAAATTGCCAGACCTTTACACTCAACTTACAGGTCACTTGGTGTTAACGTCTGCCGACTTTTACGTGCTTCTAACTACGAATTACGACAAAGTAAGTAGACGAGACACCGATACGGCTTATTAACAGAGACGCGACCGGGGAAGAATGTCACACAAATGTGGACGCTGCTTCCAACAAGCCGACCGTGGGGCAATAAGCCGGCGGGATGAGGGCATCAGGCGAGAACCAGCGTGAAGCTAGCTGGAAGCTAACACGTTAGTACCCATGCGGTCCCAGAGGCCGGCTCGATGTCGCACTGACGGAAAATAACGTTCCTTCCGACACTAGCCACGTAAACTACCAACGTTGGCCATGCCCAAATACACACGGCGCGGTTCAAGTGTATTTAACAAGTCCTCGCTCCGTCCGACTTGTGAGCCTAAATGAATGAGAGGGGGCTGCATCACACAACTACCGTTAGCTACCTTTAGCTTACATTAAGATGGATGCATCACGAAGTGGCGCGAATATCATGACAAAAACAACAAATGTTGAGAAAATGTACAACATTCTTCCTGGAAAACACTGAAACTGTGCCCTTATTGCATACAAAGCTGGTTTGAAGAGTATTCTGTTTCCCATTGTAACACCTTACCTCCATCCTCTCTGCTGGGGCCGCCATTTCGATCTTGTGCTTGCCTGCGTGAGCTTGAAAACCTCTTCGCTGGTCCCGCCCACGTCCTCTTCTTCTTCGTCTCCTTCTTCTTCGGCTTTTGCGTTTTAACTATCGCGTGAGTTGCAATAGCGCCACCCTCTGCTTCGGAGTGAGGATCAGTGATTATTGCCTCAATTTACCAAGTTTCTATAGAATTAAATTAAATTAGGAGAACTAGAAATTCAACGCTAGAATGAGACAACAGACTCATTTGATGAGGCAAATTCAAGACTCATTTCTTTAGAAAGAGTGATATACAAAAAGTGAAACATCATATGTTTGAAAAGGTTTGGGTAACATGTACTGGTTTCGTGAACTATATGGATGAGGAATGAGTGCTCCATGATGGAAACCTTGCAACATGGTCACTTCCACATTATACCTCCACATGCCTAACATGTATTAATGTACAAATGGTTCTATGTCTGAGAAGACATGATGTGTGACGTCTATGCCTGTGTTCTGATTGTTTATTTGTTGTTTTGTATGTTGCCTCTGTGTGACTCTCATTGTGACTCTGCTGAAAGCTGCAGCAGCAGCAGGAGGGAGGCCTCTGGTGCAGACATGCTGGGCTTGCTGCCTCTTTGCAGAGGCTTGTTGTCATGTGTTGTTGTTCCACATGTTATTAAATCCTGTGGATTTGATTGTTTTAAACCGTGTCTTTTTGGAATTGATTGGGGTCAGTGATGGATTGTTGTTCACCCCAAAGGGTTGCCCAAGATTTATACAATAAAAGATTGATAGTTGACCTCAGTATGTCAATATAATATTGACAAAAATATTGCAATACTATGATGCATCGATGTTTTCCCCTGTCGCTGTTTCACACAATTAAGATCCAAACCTTCAACAATTTCTTCCTGACATGTTTTGTCCTCCAACTACTTCTGCAGACTGCCAACTACATAAACAAATCAGTAACTAAATATTCTGCTTTTTAAGGACATCTCTCTTAACATAACTCCTCCCTTACTTTTTTTAAATAATGGGCCTTTTTGCATTTTTTATAATGTAGCTCACTGGATAGAATCTTCAAATTGGCTTCAACCTACTCCACCTTAAACTTCAACCCCTTCTGCCTACTTACAGACACCATTTAACCCTTAAATATGTTACAAGACTTATTTAACTTGACTTCTTCTTTTTTTTAAATAGTTTTGACTGTTATGAATGATCAGAGTTTATGTTGTATGCCCTTTTCAGACCTTTTCTGAATGTATAATGGTTGTGTATTGCACTGCTTGAGTGATTTGATAGTTCTGTCATCTCAAAGGTAGTCTGGAAGACGTTCCACTCAGGCATATGTCAAATAAAACCCCACACTTGCAGATAAAATGACAAGTCGTCATGAAGTACTGTCCCATTTGTATTTCTACCATTTCAAGCCATTGAAGCCTCTCACAGCCATTTACCAGACGTCATTTCCCCAGATCAACGCCTACTCAAATGCACCACTATACTGGAGAAAAGAGTGCAACACACTCACAAACAGAAAACATGCATCAAGGATAAAACATCTTGAACACGGCAGCCTACATACTTATTACACAGGCTAATTTGTAATATCATGAACATTTGTACTATGAATGCATTCACGTTAGCAAAGACTCAATAAAAATGTGATGAATTAGCTTATTAAAACTAAAACGTGGTCTCTTTACGAATAGGACATTTTAATAAAGTGAATGGGGGGAAATCATATTTAATACATTCTTTGGAAGAGTTGTCTAATGTAATTAATAGCCATTTCGAATAAGTCATTCCTTTTTTATACATGTTGAAACTATTGTATTGTCTTTGTTACTATACAGTAAAGTAGTATCTACTACCTGGTTGATCATGCCCCCCATGGTGAAGCTTGGTGGGGGGACCTGGAGGAGCAGGATGCTGCAGGCCGCTGACGCATTTATGGGTGAGCAGCAGAACTTTGTGGTTGATCTGGAAGCCATTGTAGTGAGTGAGGACGGGCTTATATGTTCCTATTTGCGGACTCTCATCAGGATCCTGCAGTGCTGGTCTGGATAGATTGCAGGTTTTGGATCCTCTTGCTCCGGTTTGTCCCACATTCAGTGTATGAAAAACAAACATACAGGTAGAAGGTGAGTGAAAGGAACTCTGAATGCTTCAGCATACCAAGACATGTTGGACAATTCCATGCTCCCAACTTTGTGGAACAGTTTGGGGATGGCCCCTTCCTGTTCCAACATGAATGGTCACCAGTGCACAAAGCAAGGTCCATAAAGACATGGAGGAGAGAGTTTGGTGTGGATGAACTTGACTGGCCTGCACAGAGTCCCGACCTCAACCCGATAGAACACCTTTGGGATGAATTATTATTATTATTTATTATTTTCGAGAACGCGTCTCTCACTCAAGCAGTGACCAGTACCAGCTGATGTCAGATAAATCCTTCGGGTTTCAGGATTTAGAGGGGACGTTGGGATGGGGCCCCTTAACTCCAACCAGGGTTTGAGTTCTGATGGAGACGGCTTGAATCTGTCAGCGCTCTCTTCCACAGTGAGAAACGGATCCAAAACGATTTGAAAAAACAAGTTGAGCAAACGTATTTGCAGAGTGAAGTCTTGGACTTTGTTCCAGGTCCGTTTTCTGTGACCACTCTCCCAATGTGGCGGTGCATGATGGATTATACTGGGGCTCTGTCGCATGGTGACAGGAAGTGAGTAAAGATGACAGGGAATCCAGCACATTAAAAGTCCACCCACTGTCTCCGTAGATGGATTTAGACGAGAGCGTGTTGTAGCAGATTGCAGCTTTTTATGTTTTTATCAGTTTAAACTGCATTAATGAGTTTCTCATCACACAGAATACAGGAACATTGTCTGGTTTTGGTTTCCCCATAACCTTTCTCAAGTGTAAAGAACCGTTTTTAGAAGACAGATGTAAATACCACATTTAACCTGCGTAGGATTTCCTTCATATCTACAATAACGGGGATTAATGAACAAGACTATGACTTTTGGTTTTGACTCTACAGAGTGACTAACATCTTTCTGTCTTCATACCGTAGATTGTTCAGTTCAAGTGTAAATGGTTTATTAATATGTGGTTCATATAGTCTGGCTTATCACATTGAAATATTGACTTTGATTCTGTTAAAGGAAGCAGGGTGTAATTTTGGTTTTTGGGGATATTTATGATTTTGTGTACATGTGGAAGTATCAAGCATTTTGTGCTGTTTAACAAACCCTCTCCTGATTACTGACATGAATGCATGTTTCCATCACTCATCCAGTTATGTTCAGTAATGGTAATACCATGTTAATAGTAGTAGTGATGATATATATTTTAAAGTAGTGATGACAACAATGTAAAATAGATACACAAATTGTAACAATTAAGAGGTATTTATGTGTGTGCATATATGATCCATATAAATATTAGAATAGAAATCTTAAAATGGCTGGAGACAAAAATGTTGGTGGGACTGGTGCATTTATTTGGGATTACTTTCAGTGGCGGATTAATCCACATTTGTTGCTCAAGTGAGTATTTGTCTGTGGGATTGAGTCACAATAAACTACAGTGTGTGTGTTCATGGTGATGAAGGAACATGTCAACAGTCAGTGGAGGAAGACGAGATATCAGACAAAATGTTTACTACACTTAAGAAGTGAACATCGTCATGGTGACGTCACCTATTGTTTTGTGGACTACAGTTTTGAAACCTCGAGTTCAGCATTTTGGCCATCTGCATCTTGGAAGTTTTGCAACCAGTGAAGGAAGTGACCATATTTGGGCTTTGGAGGAGCGACGGGCGGCACCCAGAGCAGCTCTATTTATCTAGAAATTAACCAAAATTTACTAAATTAACATCATGATGGATTGAAGAAGACTTGAAACTAGAGATGTATCACAAAGTTTACTGAGATAAAACATCAAGAGGGAAGTAGGCTCATTTTCTCACAGACTTCTATACAATCAGAGAGGAATCAAGAATGCCAGTTTAAGGTTCTTCAGCATTGGCTTTGCTTTTAAGACAAGCTCAATGAGTGTAAATGCAACAGGCTTGGTCTGTTGACCTGTTCCACGGTCCAGCTGAGAGGAGAGAAAGCAAAAAAGGTTACAGATCCATCCATCCATCCATCCATTGTCTACCGCTTATCCTGTATTCAGGGTCACGGGGAGGCTGGAGCCGATCCCAGCTGTCATTGGGCGAAGGCAGGGTACACCCTGGACAGGTAACCAGTCTATCACAGGGAGACATGTAGAGACAAACAACCATTCACACTCACATTCACACCTACGGGCATTTTAGAGTCACCAATGAACCTATCCCCATCCTGCATGTCTTTGGACTGTGGGAGGAAGCCGGAGAACCCGGAGAGAACCCACGCTCACACGGGGAGAACATGCAAACTCCACACAGAAGGAACCTGAACTCGAACCTGACCCGGGAATCGAACCCAGGACCCTCTTGCTGTGAGGCGACAGTGCTACCCACTACACCACCGTGCAGCCCGGTTACAGATCCATCATTCTGAAAAGAAGGTTATTAAAAACATTCCTCTGTGTAATTTGTCTCCCACCGTTGACCACCGTATAGATTTATCCAAAATAAGGTCCCTTGGGAACGCTGAAAGAGGTGTGGCTTTGTCTCTCGATTGTCAAAATCAAGAACTGGCGGAACATCAGTTGTTTTTTTGTTGGTGTTGTATTTCCAGCTGAGTCACTTGTGCCTTCATTGTCCTTCTGCTAAGTTAGAATAAACATTTCTAGAACCACCAAAAAATAGAGAAAATCTGAAGTAAAAGCAACAAATCTGATCCCCATGGAAGGGGTGGGACTTCACTTCTCTATAACAACTTAAAATGCATATTGTTGTCTCAAAATACTTTCTCCCTTCTCATCTGACTTGTTGGTTTGTAAGTGCCGTCTCTGCACTCTCTAGGTCTCCTAGGAGACCCTCTCACAATCCACCAAGCTGTTTTATTATTATTATCCGCGCACCAAGCTTCAGGGGATCTTTTACAAATGCTGACGCCATCTTCAAGAGAGCTGATTGGTCAGTAGGCGGAGCTTTTCTACACTTTGATCTCTTATCAGGAACATAACCTGCTCCGGAGCGGGTTAGCTCTGCAGCGTAAGTTATGGTGATGTCAGAAGTGAACCAGCGTCGTAGGACGGAAAACCAAGAGTTAACCCTGAAGTTACCTTGCTAAGCCCAAATCCTGCTTCCTAGTACAGGCCCCAGTCCAATTTGTATTTACCATAGCCCTCACAGCCTCTCACACTCAACCATCTACCAGGTGACGTCAGCTAAGTCCCTAAAGGTTCAGGGTTTAACCCTTGTGCCCTCCTCAAATTTACTACGCACTGGACACCTTCGTGGCAAAAAAAGCCATGCACTAACAAACTACTATAAAATCATCATACATCAATATTTTACATCAATTCTACTTTTTTTTCATAAATCTCTTAAACAATTTCCACCTTGCTTAAAACTACCAAACATTCAATAATTTTCAGAATTTTTACCCTTTAAATGCCAGTTTTATTCTTTTATTTTTTTAACGCAAAAAACCCCACAAAAAATGAGTTATTTTCCATATAATTAATAGGAGGTGGATGGGGCTTTGGTGGGAATTTGAGGCTTGGATATGTCAAAGATTAGCAACAAAATTGATTTGATTGCATTAGTATTTTGTCTGTAGTACCAGATACTCCCTCTGGACACCTTCGTGGTCAAAAACGCCCCATTGACTTCCATTTAAACCACATTTTTTAATCTCACTGCCATTGCAGTATAAAACCATGCATTCTGGTATGTTAGCTTTTCATTATGAACAAAACAAAAAAGGCCGATGCATGAAATTCTTGTATTTTTGAACACGGAAAAAAGACTCTTGGGGTCCCCTGGTAGTCACACGGCTCCATAATATAACTGGCAAAAATACAAGAATTGGGGCGTTTTTGGCCATGAAGGTGCCCAGAGGGAGTATCTGGTACTACAGAAAAAAAAATAATGCAATCAAATCAATTTTGTTGCTAATCTTTGACATATCCAAGCCTCTAATCCCCACCAAAGCCCCATCCACCTCCTATTTATTATATGGAAAATATCTAATTTTTTGTGGGTTTTTTTGTGATAAAAAATATAAAAAAATTAAACTGGCATTTAAAGGGTTAAAATCCTGAAAATGAT
Organism: Eutrigla gurnardus; assembly: GCF_963514095.1. NCBI lineage: Eukaryota > Metazoa > Chordata > Actinopteri > Perciformes > Triglidae > Eutrigla > Eutrigla gurnardus. The sequence goes on from NC_139931.1 coordinate 21,084,446, forward strand.
TGAATGTTTGGAAGTTTTGAGCAAGGTGGAAGTTGTTTTAAGAGATTTATGAAAAAAAAAGTAGAATTGATGTAAAATATTGATGTATGATGATTAGAGAAAAGTTCTTGCAAAAACTCACAAGCCACAAGCTGTAACACAGCCAAAGTCGTCACCAAATCAAAAAAACAAATCAGGAAAAATGGCCGAAAATGCCCAAAGAGGGCATGACGGTTGGGTTTAGGGTTGGGGCAACCATAGATATAGGGGCAACGATTTCAATACGTTTTGTATTGATATTATGGCCAATGCATGCTAGACCAATCAGCGCCGGGCTGCACTCAGCCGAAGGAAAGAAGCGTACGCGTGCACGTTTGCGTCGCGCGGTCACGCTGTTGGATCTGCTGTCACGAGCCTTATCCAAGCCGCGGAGTGGAGGCTGGAGAATTAGAACGGTCATCAATTATATAGCACATTTTATTTACCAGATTTAGTACGTGACAGAGAGACACGGGCTATCGTTTCACATCGTTGGTTGACTTTTCACACCGTCGACTCTATTCCGGTCAACCGGTGATGTATTCCTGTCTTTGAATGATATTGCTAGTCAGCTAGCTAGCTGTTTTGCTAGCTTTAGAGTCCTTGACTCGAAGTAACTTGACGTTATATTATCGGACGTTATCTCCGCTAACACATCTGGCTGCATTTATCCGAAAGACACCCAGTAGTTGGTGGTTTTAACTTTAGTGAATTATTACAGTAGGTGCTATGTGTGTTGCTTGTAGTCGTAGCTAACGTAAGATAAGGATTGAATGAAATAACGTTAGCTCGCCTTAGCCAACGGAAACGAGCCAGTTAACAGGGATAACGTTAACTTATCCTGCTGCTGGTTGATCCACCGCCATCCAGCTAATCTAGCAAATGCTATCTGAGCTAGCGACCCGCACGCATACAGTGAGTGTGGTAGGTAGCGGTCAATCGTAACGGTGTAGCGGCTGGAACTACGAAGCAGCTAGCCACTAGCGAACGTCAGGTTGGCCATCTTCCACCCCAGTCCAGTGTAAGAAGCTGACCGACGTCAGTTCGTTTTTACGGATAACGTTAAGGCCGGAGTGAGGACAGAAACCTGCAAAAATGCCGGCTGTGTCGAAAGGAGATGGAATGCGCGGATTAGCCGTTTTCATTTCGGACATAAGGAATTGTAAGTAACATTTCCCTTCATTCTTGTGACTCATGTGTGCCATTTAACGCTGTAGTAACATACTCGTGTAGCTGTTTATATCCTCTTTATGTGCTGTAGTGAAATGACGTGTGGGGGCACCGAGGCACGGAGCGCTAATCGCCTGTAGGTGCATACTTCTTACTAGCCGCTAACCGCTCAATAATGTAACGGTTAACACGGCGATGCTGCCGGGAACATGACCGTTTAACACTACTCGCTGCAACGGAAGCGAGGGTCTGATGCTCGGGTGCAGAAAACGGGGCCTTTCGTGTTGGCTGTCGCTTTGGTCATCAGAGACCGACATCTGTATGATGTTAGAAACCCAGATCTCTAAACGAATCTGTGAAACGGAGGTTAATTTCACAGGGGAAAAAGCTGTGCGTGTGTCATTGCTTGAAGCTGAGAGCATGACAGTGCAGTAATAATACGTTTGACTGGGAGGGGGACACCGTCTACTAGTTGCAGTCGGAGGTTTAAAGCAATTAAGCTGATAAATCATTGATGATGAGAAATTCCAAAGACTGAAATTGATGTGAACAAGACTCTCCAGTCTGTATGCTCTACTTAATATTGTCCATCATGGTATGTGTAATTTTAAATTGTGATACTACTATATGATTGATTTGTTATGTAAAAGCCATATTCAAATAATGTTTGCAAAAACGAATAAAGGCTAGTCGCTAATAAAGGCAGGAATGTCATGTAATGTCTAGTGTATGGATAATCCATTGCATTTAATACATGCCAAATTTGCAATATATCCACAATTATGAAATACACCCAAAGCAAGGGTTAGATGCTACACTGTAAATGGTATGGCAACATCTCTGAGGGTTGACACATGTTTTTAGTCTCCATATATATTGTCATATCACCCAAGCATTGACATAACAGTGGGGAAAAATCAAAGATTCTGTAAGCGATTGTGCATCTTGTGCATCTTAGTTTTGCAAATCCCAATTTTTTGCTAACCTGGAAGTCGGCTGCAAAATGGTACCAGCTACATCTTTTTTTCTACAGTTTGTCCTGTAGCTGCCAACCATACTAGGACTGTGGTCAGTGGGTAAAGGGGTCGCCTGGTAAACGCAGGTTACTGCATGTCGAGGTGTCTTTGAACGAGACGCTGAACCCCATGCTCACCAGGCTCTTTTCAGCAGTCCACTGCTCCTGATGCCTAGGATGGGTTAAATGCACCTGTACCTGTATGTGTATGACGTTGAAATAAATTGGAATTGAAGATTGGAGGCTTGATATGCAGCTCCTCCAGTTGAAGTGTCCTTGGTCAACACACTGAAGCCCAAAATGCTCCCGCAGGTGTTTGTATGGTTAGATTAGATTGTGATGAGCAGGTGGTAACTTGTATGGCAGCCTCTGCTATCAGTGGATGTATGAATGTGTGAATGTTGACATGTAGTGCATTGAGTGGTCTGAAGACTAGAAAGGGTTATTTTAATTTAATAAATTTAATTTAAATGGCATTTTGTGCAACAATGCACCCAGTTTAACTTGTGGTGTTTTAAAGTGGACCAACAGAAAAAGGATTGAGTTCTATTTGTATTCACATCGTACCTTCATCTGAAAGAGGACTCAATGAAAATGTATCTTATTCAAGTTTCTTGCCAGAAGCGAAATTTTGCAAGATTACATTTGAATGCATCAAAAATGATGTCCAATACTGTTTGTTGCTGAAAAGAGCCTGAACACATGGAAGGAATGAGTTCTATCAATGTTCTGACCACCTGTCTTATATTTCTATCAAGGAAAAGTTATATTGCGAGAGTTTTAACGACAGCTGTAAAATCATTCCGTGTCATTTCATCAAATTTCTGATAATCTTCCCACCTGACCATCTCAGAATTTCTTGATAAAAATCTAGTATGAAGATACACAATTGAATTGCCCTGCTGTGATGTTTACCAGTAGGCTGTTAGGACATGCAGTACCAAAAACGGCCACAAAACCCCCACCAATATCAGGATTTTAAAAAATGACTGCGACAAAATGAGGCAAAACGCCCTCCTGATCTTTTAATGATTTTAACAAGAATTTGAAATTTTAATAATTTCATTTTAATGCATCAATTTGGTGAATTCTGAGAACCAAAATATGACATCAATTACTGACCAATTTCTTACAAACTGCTGGTACTGATACAAATGTTGACATACTAAATGAGGTTGAGGAGTTTAAGCATTCAAGAAAAGATGAGAACAAAAATGACTAAAACACAGTGCTGAGCCTTTATACTATTAGTTTATTATTATTATTATTATTATTATTATTATTATTATTATTATTATTAATATAAGTGGGTGAATATTCCTCAGCCTTCCTTGGTGTTTTGGTTTTGACTAAAGCCTCGTTCACGTACGTCACCACTCGACATCACTGAGCGACAGCTGTCAATGAATGTGAATGTGTTCTAGCGGAATGTGGCCAGGACAGGCGATGCGATGTGGGCGGGGACGGAGATAAAATAAGTTTAACTTTCTTGCGATGCGAGTGAAGCTAGTACCAATCGAAATGAAGAATAGAGATGATTGACAGTTGACATATACAGAGAGTTCCACAGAGAGTTGCCGCTTGAACTCGCCGTCGGCGGCAGTGAATTTTTTTTGCCAGCGAGTAGAATTTAGCGAGCCAATGTGGCAAGTATATTGACAGTTTCACAATTTCAAGTCCCAATTTCATGCCCTGCCTACCATACTAGGTTATCATTGAGCTACACCCCTGATATTCCATGTCTGGAGGCTTTTAGTAACAGATATACACTGTAGAAATTTTGAAGGCTACAGGTGAGATATATTTTCCAGATATTGCTGTTTAAAAATGGCTTTTCAGAGTATGATGCCAAAAACCGTCTAAACTACCCTTCATTCAATGATGTTTCATGAGAAAACTGTTGACAGTAGAGACCTAATATTTTGGATTTGTCCTACTAACAAGTGTGTCTTTGTACTTGAATTTTTACAGGACATTCTGTGATGGTCAGGTGGGAAGATTTTCAGAAATGTGATGAAATGACACGGAATGACCCACAGATTAATGTTTGTGTGGTCATCTTCATTGAAGTGGAGCCATTTGGTGGGCCCCCCTCTTTACGCCCCTGTCTGGCATTGTGAACAAGAGTACATAAAGAAAATGTCATGCCAAGCTTTGATGCTCGCAGAACTACCACGTGCAAATTGGGGTTTAGGTGCAATTCCGATGAAGCATACTATTTGTGAAGTTGTTCTTTAGTGTGTTGTTATTCAGTTATTCATACAGCCCAAAATCACAATTTGCCTCAGAGGGCATCACTATCTGTACAACCAATGACATCCTCTGTCACAGCCCACTTGTATGGTGTGAAGAAATTAGCAGGAAAGTTGTCATGCACAGTGTCTCACTTTTATACAAGCAATTTGTGCCCCCGTTGCCACTTCTGGGATAAGTCTGGTACCTCCGGTCAGGATCAGGCTTCCTATGGGGGTAAGCAGGTCTTTCAGGGACAGGTGTAACAGGCACTGCAGCATTTTTCTTCACAAAGATAACAATCAATAGTTCTTCATTTTGAGATATCAGGATGTTTTATGGCTCGGATGTTGCTCGAGGAGGACGACGGGGCACAATTCACATATCAGCACACACAGAGACGGACCTGTGATGTCGGGCACACTGGTGTCACCAATGACAATGTTAAGTCACACTTCACAGATTTTTGTTTTCACGTGTAACTGAAATGGACGCTCTCTGGAGCCCTGAATTCACTCCAATTCATATGATCTGCAGTAGAGATGTGCCGACTGATCGATTCGCTGCCGATGGCAACCGGATGGTGTGGTTCATACTAGGGCTGCAGCTATCCATCTTTTTGTAATCGATTAATCGAGTAATCGGATAAAAATTAACATTGTATATAGTTACCATATACACTGTTAATTTCTTAACACATTCGGTGAATGACTATAAACAGGAATAAAGGCCCACCATGCACCTGTACCGGTACCGGCTGTGTTTTGTTGTTTTTTAACGATTCTGAACGACGAGGCTCCGACAGTAACGGCAGCGTTCCCAGCCTGGCTCTGCCATACTGCATAATGTTGGCCTGCCCTCGGAGAACCGGATCGAACGACCGGTTCTAAAAACTACGCCCGACCGCTCGGTTTGCGATACTTGCTCAGACTGGGACAGTGAGACAGGACCGGTATCTTACGGGAGGGGAGACAGTGAGACAGGACCGGTATCTTACGGTGCAAGGGGAGACAGTGAGACAGAACCGGTATCTTACGGTGCAAGGCAAGGCAAGGCAAGGCAACTTTATTTGTATAGCACATTTCATACACAAGGCAGACTCAAAGTGCTTCAAGGGGAGACAGTGAGACAGGACCGGTATCTTGAAGTGCAAGGGGAGACAGTAAGACAGGACCGGTATCTTACGGGGGAGAGACAGTGAGACAGGACCGGTATCTTACGGGAGGGGAGACAGTGAGACAGGACCGGTATCTTACGGGAGGGGAGACAGTGAGACAGGAGAGCCAATCGGAGACCTAGCTCACTTCAAGCTCTACTCATTAAATATGATGATTGGGTGAAGGAAACTTGAATAAATGGAGTTGGTTGAAGGAGCTATACTACAGAGATGTTTTCCCAGCAATAACATTTGATATTGTGTAATTTCCATGAGTAATTAATTCAATTCAATTTCAATTTCAAAATACTTTATTGTCCCCCAGTGGGGCAATTTGTTGTGCAGTAGATAGTACGACAGATCCAAGTCACACACAATCACAAAAACACTATACAATCATACTTAGCATTTAGACTTCAAGTGACACCATCATAAATGAAATGTTTGAAGTGTGTCCACATGTCTGTCTTGCATGTGTGCGTAGTCGCCACAGACAGAAGGTACACATACCCGTCCTGTTAGACCCCTGAAATCAACCACAGAAATTGCAATTTGTGCAAATGTAATCTGCAGCCATTGCCATTCTAATGGTCTGAAATAGACTCCTGGCTGTAACCTTATTTGTACTTTGCTCTGGGAGGGAAGATTTCGATCACAGGTTTGTTGGCCTTGAACCTAGTGAGTCCAGGCATTTGGTCACCTGGGTGTAAAACTCCAAATCACAACTCTTTTCCCCTTGTTGGCACAGATATAATAAAATAATTATATAAAATAATTTAGGCAGATATGACAACATATTGTCCCACTGAAGATGGTTAAAGAGGTTCTCACCCTGAGCACATTGTTTCCACATTGATAAGACAATATGAAGTCCATCATGTCTATGTTTTAAATGCTGACATGGTACTATTTCCTTTCCCCTGTCAGGTAAGAGCAAAGAGGCTGAGATCAAACGGATCAATAAAGAGCTGGCCAACATTCGCTCCAAGTTTAAAGGGGACAAGGCTCTCGATGGCTACAGCAAGAAGAAATACGTCTGCAAGCTGCTCTTCATCTTCCTCCTTGGTCATGACATTGACTTTGGACACATGGAGGCTGTCAACCTGCTGAGCTCCAACAAGTACACCGAGAAACAGATTGTAAGTCTTCTACTGGTTGTTTACCTGGAACAAAGAAAGCTGACTGAGTGAAGTCATCATTTTAAGCCAAATATACAACTTGACTTCTGTCTTTGAACTTGTCGTGTGCTTGTGGTTAGAAATCCATTTTTATAAATGCTTTAGATTAGCCCCTTTTACACAGCCTTTTCGTCGGCGACTATCACTCCTTTTTTCCTACCTTGTTTGTACCATAGAAAGTCTCTGGTTTCTACACATCATTTCATTGAGTAGTTGCTAATGCGAAGCGGCCATTGTATCAGCAACATGTTCTATATGATGCACAGCAACTTCTCTTGAGCTTGAAGAGTCGACAAGCTAAAGTTCACCTTCCATTGTTGTTTGATTGCGCTCTCTCTGGTTCCGCAAAGCCGGGATGCTTCTGGAAAAGGAGTCACTGTTGCGGCGTTACTTATAAACGGTTCGATCGCAGCCTATCATGAGCTCTTCTCTCTGGGATTACAACTGAATCGCTGTGTAACAACACCTACGATTACAGATTTCTAAACCGCAATACGCCTTCCTTCAAATATGACAAATTGGGTATTAATTCTTCTTGCCCAGCACAGGCCAGCCCATAGTAAACTCACATATCACATAAACAGCCTACAAGTGTTTAAAGGTGGTGCTGAAATAAAAAAAAAGTCCTTTTAACCCTTTTTGGATCACATCCCGGATCATATTGTTCACCTATTTAACAATATATGCAGAAAAAATCAAACAAAACGTCTTTCGGAATTGATATAAAAATCCAATATTCTAATATTATCCAATATAATCCAATATTCAACAGGGAAAACGTGACGCATGCTGACACCAGCTAGTACCAACCAATTTCAAACAATAGTATCATGACATCCATCCATCTATCAGAGGTGGAGAAGGTTGTGAACGTTATGTATATTATATTGTGATTTATGATTTTAATGATCAATTTCTGTTCATTTTATGCCACTTTTATAATGCAGGTCTCGCATAATGGCCGGATGGTTGCCATGAACGTGTCATATAATGTGCTTGTCAACAAAGAACACATTCAAGAATGTAATTCTGCTATTTTAAACACATTGTTTTGGATTATTCATGCAGCTTGAAGGCATGTTTTTAGTTTTATTCAACCTTTATTCAACCAGATAAAATCCATTAAGGAAATAATTGCAATAGCAATCTAGCAGAGCAGATAGTATAGTTAGAAATAACCCATGAAGTAAATAAATAAATAAATATGTATTTATTTATATATAAATATATTACCTCATTTATTTAGTTCAGGATTTATTTTACAGGCATCTTTATTTCTGTATTTTGTCTGAAAGGACATTCCATTCCATAGCTTCATACCAGGTAAAATCAGTTGATTGTATCTTTAGAAATGCAATTTTTCAAGGGTTAGGGACCCAGAGATAAAGCATGTCTAATATACATCTGCTTTAAATGAGCCTCTCTCTGCTGTACATGGAGTTCTAAAACTGCCAAGCTAATGTAATATAAAGTGGTTCAAGACATTACATTTATGCAGGACACTTGACTGTATTTGCAAAATTTAATGCAATGTGGGAAACATAAATCCATATTTCCATTCAATTCAATTCAATTGTATTTATAGTGTCACAACAGAAGTTATCTCAGGACACATTGAGCAGGACCAGAATACCCTCATGGTTTTCAGAGTTAATACATTAAGTTAATACAAAGTCCCAGCATCACCAGGAGCAAGCATTACAGCAACAGTGGGGAGAAATCCATCCAGCGTTTAAAGCGAATGAACTAATTAGAAATGTTGGATGGAAAAAACAATATTGCTAAAAGGGTTTTACACTTGATGATTTTTTTTCTTTTCTTTCTGTTTACGCCACAAATAGTCAATGGAAGCTTTCATGTAGCAAACAACATCAGCCATTTGGTAAACTGTTAACTTGTAAACTTTGTTTACATATTGCTAATGTCATATTTGCTAATGTCAGACCCCCATGAATGCCATTACTTTAACAGCTAGTTGGAACCATCACTGTTCCAGATGTCATGTCTGAAAGGGGCTGAAGAATCTGACCATGATTCATTGACTAGGTTTTGACTAGGCTGGTACTCTAAGTATTGAGCTTTTGGAGACCTGACGCTATTTCAGAGCTCAATCATGTGATCGTATTGAAGTCTTTGTTCAAAGACATATCAAACGGTCTACTCCTGTTGGTCGAACCACTCCAGATCCCAGTTTGTTGACTCTTAGTGTTGACAGAAGTGGAGATCAGTGACCTGTGTGTCACCACATACTGGCACGAATGACGGAAAGTAAAACGTATTGTGCTATTGTAGGTATTAGCTAGTTGGTTTTATTCCTAACCAGGCTGGCTTTCAGATCCAAACCCAGTTTCGATGGTTTTCTCTGACTTTATGACAGTTGAAGTGAGACAGTGGTGAAAATGGTTAATCTGGAGCCGTGCTGTCATTTTTAGCTCTTTGAAAGAAAATCAGAAAACTGAAAATTCCCATCATTTTCAACTCATGAATGCTGATTTTTATAAAGAACTGTCAATTATAATAATGTTTATTCAGTATAGCGCCTTTACAAAGTGCTTTACATGAATAAGATATGAAAAAAAATCAAAGCTAAATAATAATGAAAACATGTTTAGAACTGCAGCATTTGGTTGACAATTCAAACAATTAGAATGCTCTAAATGTTAAAGCAGAACAAAGATCCCAGCCACTGGGACTATTTCCTGATTCTATGTGGCGTACCACTTTCTCAGGAAAAGGAAATGTTGAGTCAGCAGAATAATACTGAGCCAGGATCTCTATTAGTCCAGTTGACAGCTGTAGCAACAAAGACTACGCCTCAGACAAGTTCCTTCAGTCTCTACACCTTGGACGAGGCTCAGGGAGCTCATATGTAATTGGCCTTAGGCTAGCAACCATGAAGCAAATGTATTGATTTATTGTTTCATCATTGATAGTGAGAGCTTCTAAACATAAAAAAGTTTACCCAGTAAAAATGTTTGACTGATTTTACAAAGTGAAATTGACGAGCTGATTAGCAGGGCTGCTCCGTCAGATGGTCCAGGGTCCAGTAGGGTCCACCAAGCTCTATTATAAAGAGTCTGCATCTGTGAGTGATCTCCATCCATCCAACCTGCTGTGATACCATATTATCACCAAACTTAATTCACAATACAGTATATATACTTTATTAAATATGTCATCACTGTTTACAAACAAAAGCTCTATTCGTCATGTCTGCTGAGCTTTAGAGATACAGGGAAACTCCACAGGGCACCTTAACTACATGTAGCTAAAATGAATGCTGTTGGGCTGTTGAGTTGGGTTGTCCGGTTCGAGTCCTGCCCAGGGACTTTCATTGCAACTTTCTTATTTCTCTTTCTCATCATATGATGTCTGGGTTGAGTGTTGTGGAGGCTGCAGTTTCTGCTGTTGTTGAATTGTGCCATTTTATACGTAATGTTGTTATTTAGGATTAACAAAATATTTTAAAACCGTCAGTATAACTCAATACAATAATATACAAGCTGTTGTGTAGGAAACGTGCAATCACTGACTTATTGTTTTTGTTGAACAATTAATTGTATTACAATTCCTTATATCTATATATCTTCACAACAGATTTAAATACTTGGTGATGTTTTGGAGCCACCTACTGGTTAATATGAATTACCCTTACATTCCATAATGATCCAGTCAGCAGAGGCTTATGATGTAGGGACTGTAGTATTTGGGTGGTTGTTGTCTTTGGCTTACACACTAAAAATCTATTGAACTATGTCTGAGCACCAATCGATCTGACCGGTCTCGTTTAATCCAAACCCCACGCTTTCTTTTCCAATGCTGACAATACTTGACAGATTCCGTCATATGCCATAAAAGAGATATCAAAGAAGACAAATTTAAGACAAAGGTGTAGCAACATTCCTGCTACCAGCGTCTCATTGCTGTCATGTCCCGTGTTCCTCCAGGGCTACCTGTTCATCTCAGTGCTGGTTAACAGCAACAGTGAGCTGATCCGTCTCATCAACAACGCCATCAAGAATGACCTGTCCAGCCGCAACCCCACCTTCATGTGCCTGGCACTTCACTGCATCGCAAACGTGGGAAGCCGCGAGATGGCTGAGGCCTTTGCCAGTGAGATCCCTCGGATCCTGGTCGCTGGGTGAGTGGGACACCTGCTTTGGAGGGTTGAGGAAGTCAAATGAATGGGAACCATCCTCACTTTTCCTTTATGTTTTGCTGTGATGACGCCAAGACGGTGTTCTATCATGTCGCTTTAGGGACTGTGTCTCCGTAGTGCCTTTTGTTTGTTTGTTTTTTTTGCTGATATGTTGGCGAGATATTGTCATAGAAACATTTTCAAAAAGCTTTTAGCCACTTTTCTGCAAGAAAAAAGGGTGCTGTGTGGACACGGGCTCTTACATAAGCATGACTTGACTCAGCTGCTGCTAATGTGAATGTGTTGCGCTCCAGTGATACGATGGACAGTGTGAAACAGTCAGCGGCCCTGTGTCTGCTGCGTCTCTATAAGACCTCTCCTGACCTGGTCCTGATGGGTGAGTGGACTTCCCGCGTGGTGCACCTGCTCAATGACCAACACATGGTGAGCACCCAATTCACACCCTTTGAAACCAGGAATGTATGGGGCTGGGGATTTCAATCCCGATACTACAATGATACTTGTGTGGTTAAAACCCTCATGTACTAACTAGTAGACCAACTACGTTTCTATTAATGACTACAGCTCATTTCTCTACTAGATGTAAACTAGTTTATTATGTAAACATGAGACGACAGTTGATCATGAATCGATGACAATATGTATTTGCTGATTGTAAACACAAAAATAAATGAATTAAGCACTGTTTAACAGCTAACAGCCCACCAAATTCTATATTTATTATCAGTTGATTTTCCAAACGTATGTAATCGGATCCTTTTCACTCACAGCACTCATTTAAAAAGAAAGTACATCACTTTTAAAGCTGGTTGATGACTGTTTGCTGACGAGTAATGTAGCGTATAAAAGACACGTTTTTAAATGGAGTCTGGTGCAGCGCTCACACCATGTTACGTGTACAGTCAGGTCTACATTGCATCATAGAATTGCATTAATTCTCTGGTCCAGCCCAGTTAAAACACTGAACCTGTTTGCACATTAATGATTGTGTGGATTTAAGCAGTGATGCATGAATATAGGGGAATAATTGGGTCACATGTTGAAACCTTTCTGATGTGAATTCTTGTCTTGTTTTCTCTACGTCTAAGGCAACGGAGCAATTACTGTTAAGCATGGAAAGTGGCACCGTTTGCCTCAAAGTGTTTCAATCCAGACACAATTTAAAGTCCCAGTCAGCAAGTCCGGTGGATCGAGGGCACTCTGTCAGATTTTGAATGTTTACAACTCTCTCCTCACCCACGACCACCGAGCTCCTTCTGTCAATTTTTGCAAAACAAACAGGTTCTACCTGCACGTAGAGGCGCGCTTTTTTTTCCTTCTAAAACCCGATGATTTATGTTGTTCTATCGGAGCATAGTGTCGGCTTCAGTGAATATGATCAAAAAAATGTTGCCGACTGGGACTTTAAATTTCCCAACATCATCGGGTCTTTAAAGCTACCCAGCCCTAGCAATGTCCTCACAAGTGCAGCCTTGGTTTACTTTTTTGTGTGTGCATCTTAAATCAAGTTTTTATTCAAGATGAAAGGGTTTCTTTCAGAAAGGCTGATGTTGATTACCCAACTTGTTCTGAATGTGTTAGAAGTTGAAACGTGTCAGCTGTGATATATCCGTGGGATTATAAGCAATCTTCTTGTGTCTGGGGGTTAGGGTGTGGTGACAGCAGCCATCTCTCTCATCACCTGTTTGAGCCAGAAGAATCCTGATGAGTTCAAGACCTGCGTTTCCCTGGCCGTGTCCCGACTCAGCAGGGTAAGTGTGTGTGTGTGTGTGTGTGTGTCAACTGTAAAGAGAAATTACAGTAATTGTGTAAACAATGTCAAATTCGAGTGTGTGTGTGTGTGTGTGTGTGTGTGTGGTGCGCAATCCACTCCCCCCCCCCCCCCCCCCCCCGCTTTATTTGTAGGTTTTCAATATAAAACAACAACCTTAGTCTTAATACAACATTTGAGATGAGAGATGAGATGAGATTCAACTTTATTGTCATTGTGCAGTGTACAAGTACAGAGACAACGAAATGCAGTTAGCATCCATCCAGAAGTGCAAAACAGCAGTAAAGTGCAGAGTATGTGCAAATGTACACTGTACAATTACTGTAATTTAATAGAATAAACACATTCTCTGAGAACTTCTAAGTCATTTCCCCTGAAATCCTCTAATTTCCACAAATGCCAGATTGGTAGGAGCGTGATGGTGGAAGTAGAGATGCACCGATCCAGTTTTTCCCAATCCAATCTGATACCTGGGCTGAGCATATCGGCCGATACCTGATTCCGATACTACTGTTGAATGAGTGAACCGTATACTTGCCATGTGAGTGAAGGCATCAGGCTTGACATAAACATTTAGCCTTGTTTAAAAAAAAAAGGTAACAAATTGCCACAGATATAAATGTACTTAATATTATTTATTAACAAATAACAAAGTGTTCATTAGCAGCAAAAAGAAAGAAATAACACTTGTAACCATGTAAAGTGCACTGCAACATATTTTAAAATGTAATATAAAATAGAGCAGCTGCCTGAAACCCAACAATCAATAGCTACCGGTGCTTGCTCCATGTTGCTCTGTGTTTGCTCATAACTAGCTGCTGTGCGTGCTCTGTGTGATGACGTAACCAGCGTTGCAAACATAGAATTGAAGTGACTAGATCGCTGTAACTGTATTGCTGTGTATGATATTAATAAAAATGAGCTAATTAGTCAATATCGGAGCCGATATCTGATCCGGGTATCGGATCGGTGCATCTCTAGGTGGAAGATGGTGTTTTGGGGTCTGACTTGATTTCCAAGCCAAATCCAGACAAAGTCTGCAAAAACCTGATTTGACTCCCATGGATCAGATCAGACTTCTAGGCTTCCTGTGTCTCGTAAGCTATGTTTTGTAAAGACAATTAAGTAGTGTGTCCCACAGGTTCAGGTTCGACTGCTTTTAATAAGACAAAATGGATTTGTTTCTCCAGATCGTGTCGTCGGCCTCTACTGATTTACAGGATTACACCTACTACTTTGTCCCGGCACCATGGCTCTCCTGCAAGCTGCTTCGCCTGCTGCAGTGCTACCCTCCACCAGAGGATGGTGCTGTCAAGGGCCGTCTGGTGGAGTGTCTGGAGACCATCCTCAATAAGGCCCAGGAGCCACCCAAGTCCAAGAAGGTGCAGCACTCCAACGCCAAGAATGCGATCTTGTTCGAGGCTATCTCACTGATAATCCACTATGACAGGTGAGTATTCTGAGACCCATGCCTCTGAAATATAGATAGAATTTACAAATTCACCTTCGACAGGCCACAACTCTTAGTTTAGATAGTCTTTACAGAAGACAATGACTGTAACGATGGGCTGCACATGTCTATGAAGAAATCAGCACTCTAATTAAAGAAATGAAAGGCAGTTACAATGATAATTTCTTTTAATTTAGATTTGATCGCTGAATTCTTACTGGTTTGCAGTCCTTAACCCCTATGAATTCCCTTTTCTAGATAGTTCCTTTACTGTATTAAAGTTGTTTTTGTTATTGTTGTGAATGAATTCCCAGTAAGCTATGGTTTTGTTGGCAGTGAGCCGAACCTGCTGGTGCGAGCCTGTAATCAGCTGGGCCAGTTCCTGCAGCACCGAGAGACGAACCTGCGCTACCTGGCTCTGGAGAGCATGTGTACTCTGGCCAGCTCCGAGTTCTCCCATGAAGCCGTCAAGACGCACATCGAGACCGTCATCAACGCCCTCAAGGTGCTCGCTCACACTTGAATAAACAATAAACCCATGTACATGTCCACTTCACAACAACACCACAGGTGGGGAGGGATTCATGCTTTGCCTGAAAGGGTGCTGTGGTTCAAGTTCCTATCATGCTGCCCAGCTGCAACCATCACAGCCACCTTAAATCTCTCTTTTACTGCCAGCTGCAGCAACCGCCGGGAGAGTCACAGGCAGCATAGGCACAGCTTGAACTCAAAGGTTGGGCTCACAAAAAAAGCCGATGGAATATAAAGTGCATAACAGAGGCTTCCTATACACAGAAATTAATCGTCAGGAGGTGTGTTTACATATCCTGCCTAATATGCATAATGAGAACGCTCAAACTTATTTAAGTAGAGCGGGTTACCCTCTACATTGCCGACATTTTCAGCTCATGCTCAATTAAGGTGGGCTGACTTAAGGTGGACCAGCTAGCTCGTCTTAGCCATAAGCTGCTCCTCCGAGCTTTGCTCAACTTCTTTGTAACTGAATGCATCAAAATTCTTCTTCTTAGTGAAATGTTTAATTCTGATGAGCCCTGCACCATAGAAGGACATACTAACCGGTGCACACACAGTTGTCCATGTGTCTGTAGGTCTGTCTATGCCTCTGCCACATATACTTCTTACATTGTGTCCCTCTGTGCCTCCACAGACTGAGCGGGATGTGAGTGTTCGACAGAGGGCAGCTGATCTGCTCTATGCCATGTGTGATCGCAGCAATGCCAAGCAGATTGTAGCCGAGATGCTCAGCTACCTGGAGACAGCGGACTACTCCATCAGAGAGGAGATGGTGGGTGTGATAGTGTGCCAACACAGATTCCTGCCATGCTATGTACTTTTCTTTTTGCACTATATATATGACTGGCTACATTCCTCTCTAAATGTCACGTCAGAATGTGTGATGCTGGTTTCATTCATCAACAAGTTGAACCTGACTTTGAAATCTAATGGTGTTAAAATATAATAATAATATAATAATAATTTGATTGAGATGGGATTTGTTGTGCCTTCCTCCTTCAGGTGCTGAAAGTGGCCATCCTCGCAGAGAAATATGCAGTGGATTACTCCTGGTACGTGGACACCATTCTCAACCTCATCCGTATTGCTGGCGACTACGTGAGTGAAGAGGTGTGGTACCGCGTCATTCAGATCGTCATCAACCGAGACGACGTGCAGGGCTACGCCGCCAAGACGGTCTTTGAGGTACACCCACATCAAATCACTCAGGAGCTAGACACAGTACTTGTATTAGTACCAACGCAAATGTCTATACAGCTGTAGAATGTAAAAAATGAAGGACTGTCACACTTAAAGTAGCGCTGCTAAGAAAACGGGCTATCAGACCATTTTTAATGGCAGGGTATCATGATACTTTCCTCGCTTTCAGCAATGTCATGTCTTAAAGAATTGCTGCTCATGGTTACATGTTTTAAACTCGGGCATTTCTTAGTAAAATGAGGGGGGATTAGCACTGTTGTGTGTTATTAGCAGTATCAACCATACGTTGAATCGCCATCTCTTCCAGGCCTTGCAGGCCCCTGCCTGCCACGAGAACATGGTGAAGGTTGGAGGCTACATCCTGGGAGAGTTTGGGAACCTCATCGCTGGCGACCCACGCTCCAGGTATGTTTGCCTGCCAGAACTCTAAATTGAGCGTTGAAATGTTAAATGGTAACCTTGCTGTCCTGTCATCCAGCCCCCTGGTCCAGTTCAACCTTCTCCACTCCAAGTTCCATCTGTGCTCTGTGCCGACTCGCGCCCTGCTGCTGTCAGCTTACATCAAGTTTATCAACCTGTTCCCAGAGACCAAGGCCACCATCCAAGAAGTCCTGCGCTGCGACAGCCAGATCCGCAACTCGGACGTGGAGCTGCAGCAGCGTGCTGTCGAGTATCTGAAGCTCTCTTCCATCGCTAGCACTGATGTCTTGGTTAGTTGTGATGAGCTCCACTCGTAGAAACGTTGTTACGTTCTAGACGTAGACTTCACAGGAACATATGTGTCTGTCCCACCAGCTCCATCATCACTGAGAAGTTTTTGAATTGGAAGGTGTGTCATTCACCTACACATTGGCAAGGTGTACTGGTATATATTAGTAATCCACTAAATGTTGGTTCCACTTACACGCTGGTTATTGTGGGAGCAAGTTTGATTCCCATTCTGATAGCGATACCTTGAATTTGAAGCCAATACCAAACAAAACTTTTAAGACTTTAAATTTAAAATAAAAAAAACACACAACATGAACTGTACACGATACCAGACTCAATATATAAAATAAATTTCTATACATTGTGTGAAAGAAAATCTCATAACCTAATTTCCCAGTGTAATTGACTACAGCTCCTTAACTGTATGTCAAATATTATATTTGTAATGTAAACATGAAATGATAGTTGATCATTTAAACGGTATTAACCAAAAAAAATAACTTTTATTGATACTTTACGTGATTTAAAAACCTCATGTATGAACTAGTAAATGAACTACAGCTCATTTCTCTATTAGATAACTAGTTTATTATGTAAACATGAAATGACAGTTGATCATGAATGAATGACAAGACGTTTTAGTTCACTGTTAAACAACAAAAATAAATTAAACACTCAGTTACCAACCACCAAACCCTGCTCTCTCATTTAAAACTGTACAGTTTCTGTAGATACATTTATTACTTGATTTTCCAGATATTTATCATCAGTCCCTTTTCTAATTCCACATGAGCAACTCTTCACATCGGCATCAATCAGATCCACCACACAGCACTCATTTAACAAGAAAACACGTCACATTTAAAGCTGGTTGATGACCCTTTGCTGACCAGCGGTCTAGCATATAAAAGACTATTTTTTTTAAATGGAGTCTTGTGCAGCGCTCACTCCAGGAACTACTCCAAGAAATGCACCTCGGCTATGTGACATCATCACTTCCTGTAAACGTAACGTTTTCTCTGGTCTAGCTCGGATAAAAACACTGAATCTGTTCACTAGCGAGACGTTACCTTCATTTCCCCTGTCTGACCTCTGACCTCTCACCTCTGTGTGGATAATCTCCACAAGCCCACACTAGGTGAAACACGACAGCAGAGCATATTATTCATTAAATGATTTGTATTTTATTAGCGGTGCATGAAAATAGAGGAAACACAGTCCATACTCACATGAAGACACATTTCTGATGTTACTTGCAGGTGAATGTCTGTCTCCTTTTTTACGATTGTAAGGCAACAAGGCAACTACCCTCAAGTTGTTTTCCTCGTAAGTTTTTCCATACCTGCTAGGACTGACGTGATGACCCAGCCCTCGTTACACTATCTCCAGAAATGGTCACAATGCGGAGCCCTGCTGTGGACGTGTATCTCTACCACCATGTGTGTTTTAAGTGGCATGTTGACATGCCTGCCCTCTGTGTCCCCTCAGGCCACTGTCCTGGAGGAGATGCCTCCCTTCCCAGAGAGGGAGTCCTCCATCCTGGCCAAGCTGAAGAAGAAGAAGGGTCCCGGCG
Organism: Eutrigla gurnardus; assembly: GCF_963514095.1. NCBI lineage: Eukaryota > Metazoa > Chordata > Actinopteri > Perciformes > Triglidae > Eutrigla > Eutrigla gurnardus. Next base: position 21,102,613 of record NC_139931.1, read on the forward strand.
CCGTGTCGGTGACAGAGCTGGAGGACAGCAAACGGGAGGGAGGGGAGTTGAATGGAGGGGGGGAACGGGGGCCAGACACAGCAGCCATGGCTGCCTCCAACGCTGTAAGCAGCCTGTCTGAAGGGCTTCCTCCCACAGAATCACAACCTCTTCATGTTTACCATCCATGTACTTCATGGCACTACTGCAGGTTTCCCTTTGTTTTCCAGTCCACCCCGTCACCATCAGCAGACCTCCTCGGGATTCGCTCAGCTGCTCCCATTGGTGCTGCTCCCACCAGTGCTGGCAGCCTATTGGTGGACGTGTTCTCTGAGGCGGGGCCTGCAGCACCTTCTGCTGCTGTGAACGACGACGGCTTCCTAAGGTGAAAGGTTATCTCTTGAGTTGCAGAAGTAGAATGCACCATAAGCCAAAGTCCAGTATGACGGGCTGCCACACCGTTTGCGGATCATGCTGTTTGGTTGCCAAAGGAGGAGGCCGGGTCTGCTTGAGACAGCCGTACTGTAGACATGATCCCCATCCCAGCTGGAAAAACACCAGAGTTCACTAAAGACTGTCCCATTTTGATTAATAATACCAATCATCACGTCTGTCATATCTACTGTACTGCTGCCTTCACTCTATGTTTACATGTGCTTCAGTAACCAGGTGACTCGGATAAACCAGGTGACTCAGATAAACCAGGTGACGCAGCTAATCTGAGGATGTGTAACACCTGATGACCTATTTTACAGAGAATCTGCTTCCTCCAGGAGAAGGCTTGAAGGGACATTAGGTTTCTTTTAGGCATTGGAGAATACATCAATGCCAAGTATGGATCTTTTATTATTAACTCTTATTAAAATTAAACATTTTGGCAACAGACTTATTATTATAAGATAAAACAGATGTTCAAAAAAGGGTACGTATTCTGTTATGGCCAAACTCTTTAAAAACGCAGTAAGATGGTATGGTGACTTGAGTATGGTGGTGAGATCGTATCATGGGGCTTCTGGGGATTCCACTAGTTTCTCTTATCCAGATTACATTCTTCTCTACATGACATTTAAGAAACTATAACCCAGTTAAAAGCATGTTAACACTGACACTGTCTTTCATACTGGACTGGATGAAACTGGTCTTGGATCCTAACGGGGATGAATTATTTCCTGTCTTGATCTGTTGATTTAAATCTGTGTCTGCAGTGTGTTTGTGCTGTTACACGACTATACTGCTAGTTGTACTGTGTCTGTGCTGGTTGTCTCTCTGTTGGCTCTATCTCTCTTTGCTCTATCTTTGTCTAATATGGACCTGTCAACCTGGAGACATTCTTAGTCAGATCATGCATGCTGATATTAGCTTTTTTAAATGAAACTTCCAAGAGTTGGTCAATCAGGGCTCACATGTTTCTATAACAACATATCATCACTCTAACAACTGTTGATAGACTAACATCGCCCCTTTTCCTTTATTAGCGAGTTGGGCTACTATCTATTTGCTTGAAATAGTTTTTTCACCATGAGCACCACAGGATGATTTCTTCATACGTCAGTCTGACAGCTGTAACGTTAGAGTAAGGAAGACGATCTGTCGCTATGGCAACGTTCAGTGTCCCTCCAGCTGATGTGCTCCCACTAATGGTCTTTGCTGTCATCGTTATGGTAGCTTCTGTCTGACAGACAAAGCAAGCTTCTCCTGCATTATTCCTACAGTCACGTCACCAGCTTTTCAGAAAAGTTCACAGGTTTCAACGTGAAGTGCTTGAAGCGCACAAAACCAGGTGGCAACTAAAAAAATCAATCAATAAATAAAATAGACGTTAGGTACAGCGGGGTTTTTTTCAAGGCGGCTGCATACGCTCTCTCCTCATTGGAAACAATTGCAAAAAGATGCTTGCCCTCAGAAAAAGACGTTTTGATTATGTACACAAACCCTTGGTTGTTTTTCTGTCGTCGACAGTGCAAACTCAGAAACAAACTCATTCTTTCAGTGTTTGATAGGTCAAGTTGATAATTAGTTAGGAGAAAACGTTTCGGGTACAGTGTGTTGGTGCAGACTGGTGTTGAGTCAGCTCCACAGCAGTCTGGACGGGGACCATGGAAACGGGGAACGGTGTAGGTTCTTCGGTGTAGTCTTCCTGGTTGGCAGGTCTGCTACACTTGTCTGTTCTTTTGATCTTGCTGTGTTTGTGACTGTCTTTCGTCTTTTTTTCTCCTTCCCTTCTCTTCATTTCCCTGTGTGCGTGTGTGAACGTGTGTGTGTGTGTGCGCGTGTGTGTGGTGTGCGTCTGTGTCTCCGTCTCCTGTCCTCTACTGTGATTGGACATTGACAGAGATCTGGAACAGCCCACCGAGACCTCCGATTCCCTATTGGTGGAGGGTTCGGGTGACTCGGAGTAAGGGCCCAGTAGTAAACTACAGAATTAGCTAGAACAGTAGAAATATGGCACATTGTGTTATCTTCAAATTAACATGTCATTGGTAATACACACACACACACACACACACACACACACACACACACACACACACACACACACACACACACTATGATCATATAGCTTTACATAAAAGCAAGACTTCTCTACATATACGTTGATGCCTTTCAATATTTTTCGAACTGAATCCTAATCATTAGATGAACATCATCCGGTGTATTATTGTGGTATGATTCGTATGAAATTGCAACACAATCTATCCTGACGGCAACACTATTAGAAGTAAGTAAGTGTCAGCCATTATAAGATCTGTTAGAATTCTCTCGATGCAAAGGAAAGGAGATTACGCCGACCAACAATTCCTTGCGAGAGCAGCATTTAAAGTGCCGCACACCTCGGCCGTGCATGAGATATGCCTATTTGCATATTTAACAATTACTTTTACATGCAGGAATTTAATTTGTATTTATTTATTTCAATCATGTTACAAATGTTCTTAAAAAACAAAACTAAAATAACAGTTTCAATGAAATGTTGATTCAGCAAAAAAAAAAAAAAAATTCTTGATTATGAACAACAGTCATAATCAACATGAACAAATATTAAACTGTTTAATTTATGTATTAACTTAAGCAGTGAAATACTTTACATCCAACCCCTTCTCCATAACTCAAACAATGAATAACTTAATTTATCATAAACTCTTGTGACTGGAAGCCTAGATTCTTTTTTTAATGTAAATTCCAACCTTGGAAATGAAATCATATTAGTGACTTGCTGTCCATATTTATGATAATTCTCTATTTGTCCCACGGTGGGACGTTTACATGTCCAGCAGGAAGGAGGAGCTGCTGGACCTGAACCCAATCTGGTCTTATTCTAAAACAATGCACATGTACATGAAATGGGGACAGACCGCACCCCGGATATATATGACCAATCAAATCAAGGAATGAGAAGTTAAATATAGTGTGTTTCCCCTCTATGCTACCATGTGAGTATAAGGAGATTAGGTCAGCCACAGCATTGAAAAGATCACCAGTCAAACCTTGAATGGTGACAAATATGGGATGGGAATGTCCCATTCATTTCAGCAAGGTGACAATCTCCTCAATGCTCTTCCATACGTTTAGTCTTCAGTCTTCATGTTCGTCTACATTGATCTGTTTTTACTAGACTTTATCCTACTTAATCCTCCACAAATTAAAATGGGAGTGATAAGTCATCAGTAAGTGCACCCACCAACAATGTTCATGGCATCAGGCTTTATGTGTAGACTACGTTTGTGCTTTTAAACATGGGCGTACAGCCAGTGGACACTTTTCTGTTGTTTTGGTCTCTGTACTCGAGCACATGGGATTCAAATGAACCAGTGACTGAGGCCAAGGCCTGACTTTACGCATTACTTGTCTAGTTGCATGCAAACTATATGAATTGTGGCCACTTTTGTATGTTGTTCCCCGACGTTTGAAGAGTGCAGTAAGACATCCTGGATGTGAACACTGTCAGGCCAAAGCTGAAAGTCTACACTTTACCCTCAGTGACCGTCCCATCTTTTCTTCACTGCGCTGAGTTTAGCACCAAAACAACAGGAAGTGTCCAAATACACTGAACTGTATGAGGAGTTACACAGCAGACACATTTTCATTGTGTAATGATATCAAATGTGTACAAACTGCTTTTACTAACCACATCTGCTTTTTATCCTTCTTCTTCTTCTTCTTCTTCTTCTTCTTCTTCTTCTTCTTCTTCTTCTTCTTCTTCTTCTTCTTCTTCTTCTTCTTCTTCTTCTTCTTCTTCTTCTTCTTCTTCTTCTTCTTCTTCTTCTTCTTCTTCTTCTTCTTCTTCTTCTTCTTCTCTTTCTCTTAACCAATCTCTCTCACGCTGTGTTGAATGGATGGCTCATCCCTGCTCTATCCATTCATTGTCTTGTTGACTGTCTCTCTCTCTCTCTCTCTCTCTCTCTCTCTCTCTCTCTCTCTCTCTCTCCCCTCTCTCTCTCCATGCGCTGTGCTGTGGTCTCTCAGCTCTGCTCCTCCCTCTGAGGATCCTGCTCCTCCTCTGTCTGAGGCAGACGACCTTCTTAACAAGTAAGCTCTTTCTGTGTGGAGGCGTTGTCATCGGGGGTGGAACGGTACACTAAATTCATGCTACGCAACATTATCACTACAAAAGAGAAAAAAAAAGTTTCTCTGTTTTCTCATTGGCCCTCATTTTTTATGTTTAATATTGAAGGCACTCAAATACTTAATTTCCTGCTCAAAGTGTTTCTGATTGTGTAATCCTCCATCATAAAGGGGCGTTCACACCAAACAACAGATGATTTGCCAGACACAATTATATAGTTGGAAAATTTCAACTTGAGCAACAAATGAGCGTTTGATGCGAAGCCAATCAGCGTTGAGATTCTCCTGGTGTCATCACTCGGGACTGAAGCAGAACTGGAGAATGTAGCGGTCTGACAAACCCATCCAATTCAGAAAACAAGCATTTTAAAAGCGATTTGCTTGTCATCCTGCAGACAGACTTAACAAAGCATGACTTAAGACTTTTTACTAATCGTCATCATTATGTGGTTACTAGGGCATAATGTTTATCCGTTTATTCTAAATACATCACAACAAAGCCGTGTTGACGTGTACCGCTGTAGTAAACCAGGCGACGTCTTGCTGTTTGGTGTGAACGTCCTTTAAGAGTGACCTAGTGATGATGAATGAACTGGGCTGAAACTTGCCCTCATATACAAGACAGGCAGACCAGACTAAAAGGCTACCACGAAGCCACGTTGTAGTACACACACAGGTGATACTGGTGCAAATTAAATGTTTAAAGTGTCTTCAAATGAACCTGACTTCAATTTAACAGGGTCACTTACAGTTAATAAAGGGCAGCTAACAACAACTGGTGCCTTCTGGGTAAAACTTGCTTGCACCCTGTACTGAAAGGGTTGCCTATGACTGCAGGCAGCGTTCCACCCCTATCGGTCACATGTCTTGTTGCAGCTCTGCTTGGTCTCCATAGGAACGTTTGAATTGGTCAGATTAGTATTTACAGTAAATACTTACTGAATGAGCCATTACAGCCACTGGTTTTAGTTGGTGGAATTCAGTGATTGCTTGGGTGATATTGATTGCACATGAGATCCCGGGAACAGCAGACTCCCAACAACAGCGCCCCACAGAGGCTCCTGCAAATAATGAATGATTTCCAAATGGCCATTTGGTTATTTTAGGCTTTTTAAACGTATAACTTTGGCCTTGCTTGGCCTGCTGGGGTTTCCATTGGGATGGTGCACCAACATTGCCTATAACTTAATAGCACATGAGGCCCCTGGGCTATGGAGGTATTTGAGCCTCTGAATACAAGTCACTTTCTAGAAGTAGCAGACAAATTTGATGCCACTCGCACTAGGAGCAACTTAGAGTTAAGACAAGAACACACAGGATTTAGCTTGTGCTTATTATTGTTATCCACTGTTTTTTTTATTTTCTGCATTTGATGAACAATTTTGTAAAAAAAAAAAAAAAAAAAAAAATGTCAGTGTTGACTAAGCCTTTCAATGCCTTCATCCTCCACACAGGTTTGTGTGCAAGAACAACGGGGTTCTGTTTGAGAATCAGCTGCTACAGATCGGAATCAAGTCAGAGTATCGTCAGAATCTGGGTGAGTTATGTTCACAGAAAAGCAGCTGGTTTGTGTCTGGTTTTGACATCTGGAATGTGTCTATATGCGAGCCCCGAGCCAATGCGGATTTGTCCGTCATCTGGGGCTGTTTTGTTTGTGGTGCTCCAGAACTGCCAGCGATTGGAGAGTCGGAGCTAAAGCTGTGTCGTGTGAACTAGGCATCATATAGGTGGCTATGGTCACTGCTGATAAAGACGGCATAATTAACTCCCTCCACACACACACACACACACACTGCAGGGGAATACTATCGCTCTCCTTTGACTTTCGTATTGCCAAACTTCCATCCAGGAAGGGGGAAGAGAGTGAACACTGGTGCGACTGGTGCGCAAATGATGCTCTTTTTGCCGTCCCCTACTTCTTGACGTAATTTGACTCTGGAATCTTGCTGTCATCACACTGCAGAAACTTTCCTGCTGAGTTTAACGGATTAACCTGCATAGATTGTCTGTTATTTACCTTTGGGTTTGGCTGCTTGAGCTCATGGCCTCACCTACACTCCCTGCTGCTACCTGAGAAGTTGAGTCCCTGTCACGGTCCCTGCCCACAACTCATTCAAACCAATAACTGTACAGATCAGTGGTCCAGTCCCTACTATCTTAGCTACTATCTGTCACCCATCCAAGCCCAATAATAACTTTTTAAATGGTTTTCCCTCCTTTTTAACATCCATCTGCTCCATGTCCCCAAATGTCATACTACTGGGTATTTTAATAAACACATGGACAATAGCAGCAACACTCTAACATGGGACTTCTCTTCAGCTCTAGACAGTTTGGATTACAGCAACATGTTGACTTTCCCACAATAAAGGACACATCCTGGACTTCATCTGCTGCTCTGGTGTCACCCCTCTTCACTGCACTGCATCTGATCTGCCCATCTCTGATCATATTACTTTTATTATTAATGTCAATTGAACACAATCCAAAACAAATCAACCTCGCTCCATCTCATTTGGAAACATCAAAAACACTGATCTAGCTGCTCTCTCTGATAGAATAAACAATCAGCACTGATTATCTGGTTTCTATGTAAAATGATGGACTTCACAATCTCCTGGACACTCTTGCTCCCCTGAAACCCAGACTGTCTCTTTTACCCACTCGGCCCCCTGGTACACACCTGCCCTACACCAACTCAAAATAAAAGGACATCGCCTGGAACGTCTCTGCAAAAAAAGTCCATAGTCCCTCCCTCCGCACAGGTTAAGAGTCTGGGTGTCATCCTCGATAGCACTCTTTCTTTTGAAAAACACATCCATACTCGGTCCACTTCCTTTAACCTACGCACTATCCACCGTCTCCATCTTTCACTTACGCCCAGCAGCACCGCTACTCTCATCCACACCTTCGTCACCTCCCGGATAGTGTTGTTTTTGTTACTTTTAGTTTTAGTCTAGTCTTGTCTGAAGCCATCATTTTAGTTTTTATTAGTTTTAGTCATGTTCATCCTATTTTTAGTCTAGTCGAGTTTCAGTCGACTAAAAGTCTGAGAATTTTAGTCTTATTTTAGTCAGAATAGTTCATGACTATTCTAGTCTAGTTTTAGTCAAAGATTGTATTTAGCCAAACCCATTTCACAATTCAAACAAGATTGTCTTATTATTATATTATTGTTACCTTATAGACTCAAGAATGCCAATAAATATTAGTAATTATTGGCATTATTTTAAACTTTATATTTTTATACTTATTTGACTCTCTTTCTTTCCTGACTATTATGAAGCAGCTGCAGCTGTACATTTTCCAGAGGGATTACTAAAGTATTCTGATTCTGATTTCAGCAGATATTTTTGAACAAATATTAATAAATGCGAATGTGGTCGCAAACTACAAATAGCCTACAGATCGCGTCTAACAGGATGTGTCCTTTTCTATGACTTCCTGTCAAATCTTCGAAGGCCGATGGAAACTGTCCGACTGGAGCGCAGCGTTTAAGCTCCGCCTCCTGCTGCTCCGCTGATCTCGTCTGCTGTCCAGGCGAGGAGCAGTTCACCTCCAACGAGCCTACTAATAAAACGCGACTAAACGAGACGAAACATCGTTATAACATTTTGTCTCGCCTACGAAAGTAACACTACTCCCGGATCCATTACTGCAACTCTCTCCCTCTGGTTCACCCCGCAAGTCCATCCATAAACTCCAATTGGTCCACAACTCACCAGAACCCCATCTTCTGAACACATCACTCCCATCCATTAACTCCACTGGCTTCCTGTCCAACACCGTATTAATTTTAAGATTCTCCTCCTCGCCTCCAAAGCTCCTCTGTTACTCCCCTCAAGTCTAAATCACGAAACCAAGTCGTTCCTTTATGTTTACTGGCATTTATTCACACGACTGTGCAACTGTGTGCCAGTAAACATAAAGGAACGACTTGGTTTCGTGATTTCGACTTGAGGGGAGTAACAGTGAGAACTCATTGGCCGCTTTGCTTGAGGGAAATAAAAAACAGGTCTTCAGTTCTTCTTTAAAAGTAAAATCCTCGCTTTAATGTAATGCACAAAATAAACTTGCGGAATACAACTTCTTACAATAGCGCTCTCTGCGCACTGAGGTACTTCCGTACCGCGAACGTGGTCCAGAACAACAGTCCCTTCAGTAAACCCGCCCCCGTCTGTCACTTCAGAACTTTGGTTCCTACGTGAGTTATGACTCACTTCGAGACCGTAAGACTTGTAACTTCAAAGAAAACAAATAAAACAAAATAAAGGCAGTTTGACATTAAATTGTTCTTAAGTCTTACTATTTATGTGTATGTATTAACTTGTGTATGTATTACTATGTATGTGTATTAACTTACTGTATTTATTGATTGATTCAAATATATATTAACTTATTTATTTATTTAACCTATTTATTCAATTGTCGTTGATGGCAGCTACATCCTCCCTACCCCTCTGAACTCCATCCCGAACACTCCGCTCCTTTTCCTCCCAGCTCTCCACTCCATCTGCCTCCAAGTCCATGATGGGGTTCAGAGCCTTCAGCCGTTAAGCCCCTCGTCTCCCACTCTCCATCCACCACAGAGTCTCTCCCCACCTTTAAAACCTCCCTCAAAACACACCTGTTCAGTCTGGCCTGTCCCACCAAACTCCACTTTCAAACTCACACATATGTTGTTTTTATTTACTATTATTTTTTGTTTAATTTTAATTTCATTTGATCCATTATTAAAATGTTTGTTTTAACTGTATTTACCTGTTTTAAACTGTAAGGTGACCTTGAGTATTAAGAAAGGCACCCTGAAATAAAATGCATTATTATTATTATTATTACTATTATTAGACATAGGCTTCTAAAATACCTCTTTGACACGCTGATATCTGATGGTTTTAGCTTAGTAAAGGGTGTTGCCATATACGTGTTGACGATAAAAATAAAATTTATATATTATTACACATACAATGATACTGTGTAAATAGTCCAGCACCTTCTAAATAAATCCCATCAGCTGATTTCATTCTGTGCAGCAGCACGATATGTGAGACGAGAAGCAGCTGTCTGCATTATCAATCAATAACAATGAAGTCACTGATGGAAAATAAAACTGTAAACTAGCACAAACATGACAATAACCAACACAAGCCACCATGTTCTGAGCATAAACATATATCACTAACACATCACAGACACGCTCCAATGTCTCCAGTATGTCACAATGAATGAGATAATGTTAAAATAGCAACTAAATGGTCTGTATTAGTCACCTATTAAAATATTTTAATAAGTAGTGTTTTAAATGTGGTTGATCGGTGCAGTCTGATGTTTTTTTTAGTTTTTTTTAAAGAAACTGTAAAAGATGGACTACATTCGGGTATTGAACCCTTGGGTGTGACATTCCCTGGCATATTTCATACTTTATATGTACTGTGAGTACTTCAAAAAGCACTAACCATATTACTAAACAGACTGACCTTGTCTCTCTCAGGGAGGATGTACTTATTCTACGGGAACAAGACGTCGGTGCAGTTTGCCAGCTTCACCACAACAGTCAGCTGTCCTGGAGAGCTGCAGTCTCATATCCTTTCTGTGTTTATGTCTGTTTGGAGACCACAAAGCCTTTTAATGGGAGGACTGGAAACCAGTGTGGTATTCAGCTAGTTCAAAGCAGCCGCCAGCACAACGAGCGAGCAGTGGTCGAGCAAGCTAGAGAACTAATGAAGAGAGGGAGGGGCGTCGGTGAGAACAAAGCTGTGAATGAGAAGAATAAAACCTTGTTTCGGGAAAGCATTCTGAAGCACCAATACACACATCCATGCCTCCTCATAAACCTGCACTCTTACTGAAGAGTCCCAAACACTGACGGATGGAGGGTGAATAGCTTGCTGTCTAATGTGGCTAACGGCGGCTCATTCATCCAGACTACCGCCACTGTTCTGCTTGGCCAATTAGCTCGCTTGCCTTTTTTAAATTACTTCAAAGTTGTACACCGTAAGATTTGAGATGCCTTGCTTCTAGCGGCCTCTGTGGTGGTAGATGGAACTGCAGGCTCTCGTCTCCCTCACCAACAGTGTGACTGTCTCTCATCTGCGTGATGCCTTCAAATGCTCCACACTGAAAGGAGGTCCGTGGTTTTCCCTCGTTGGCGGTCACTTTGCTTCTTGATGACTTTCCTTCTTCACTTCCATTAGTTTGTTGTTTCTTTTTCTTGGACTGGAAGTTGAATGGTCTTCTTTCTCTGCTGTTTATCCTCCATTGTGAGTCAGCAGTAATGAAATGTACCTGGTCACACACTTTAGACTAGAGGGAGCCTGACTCAGCAGTTGGAAGTTACTGATTTCCCATTCCAAGTAAACACAGCATACTTCCGTGAGTAGCTCCACCTGCAGACCAACCACTGCTGACTGACGGAAAAAGATCAAACTCATTTAGAGTTTAGTGGGAATGTGGCCACAGACACGGAGATCCTATTTCTGGACAAAGCAGCAACAAGCACTTTCATTAGTGGTCACATGATCAACCACCATTGTTTTAACTCACTTTTTCATAGATAGTAACTTAAAAGACAATTACAGAGATGAACATGTTACAGAGTACAGATCCATGCCGTGTCGCTAAGTTCTAGCTGGCTAACCTTAGCTCAGGTTCTGGTTAGCTGGTTGGCCACATTGCTCTTGGCTAGTAGAAAATCATCATTATAATATCCAGGTTAGTGTCGTGGAGCACGGTAGCTGGAGAAATAATATATCAAGTAAGTCAACTAACTAATGACGTTGCATGAATCTGGCAATGGTCGCTTTGTTAGTTTAGCTGAGAACGTAATTTGCTAATGGCAAGCTAGCAATTCCTCCACATGTGCAGGCGAGCGAATGTCAGATGGGTCATTCCGTGTCATTTCATCAAATTTCTGAAAATCTTCCCACCTGACCATCTCAGAATGTCCTGAAAAAATTCATGTACGAAGACACACTTGTGAATAGGAAAAATCTAATCTAAAATATTAGGTCTTTACGGTCAATAGTTTTCTCATGAAACATCATTGAATGAAGGGTAGTTTAGACGGTTTTTGGCATCATACTCTGAAAAGCCGTTTTTAAACAGCAATATCTGGAAAACTATCTCACCTGTGGCCTTCAAAAAGACAAACTGTTATTCAAACTTTGGAGACTTTTCTACTGTAATGTAAAATCTTTATGCTCAAATTAAGATTATTATTTGATTTGGTTGTGTGATTTATGTATTTAAAGTATGACAAAATGTACAGTCTTCAATATTATGCTATCATGTTTGTTCATGGTTTAAGACATTAAAAGCTGCTTTCAGCATGTTTAACTCACATTCAAGGACTTATTGCCTCTGTAACTACAACTGTGATCCATTTTAATGTTTTCGTAAGGCTAAATTTATCAGTAGCATTTAGTCACATGTAAGTCTTTGGTAAATGGTAAAAAACACAATTGAATTGCCCTCCTGTGATGTTTACTAGTAGGCTGTTAGGACATGCAGTACCAAAACCGGCCACAAAAACCCCACCAATATCAGGATTGAAAAAAATCACTGCAACAAATTGAGGCAAAACCCTCACAATTTTTTAATATGATTTTAATAAGAATTTGATCTTTCAAAAAAAGTAAGTTTGGACCTGATACTTGTCAGTTTTTTGGAATATGGCTCTAAAGTTGGGCAAAGATGTGTTTACTTCCATTTTTGAGCCTTAATATCTGTGAAACTAATCATCTGAGAGAAACCATATTTTGTAGAATGTTTAAGCTAACACCAGAGATAGAGGCAGAAATGATAGAAGTCTTTTATCTGCAAAAATGGGAGCTCCGCCACTCTTCAAATGTACTACTTTATTTCAACAAGCCACATTTTAAGTACCTACCATGCTAGGTTATCATTGAGCTACACCCCTGATATTAGTAACAGATATACACTGTATAAATTTTGAAGGCCACAGGTGAGATCGTTTTCCAGATATTGCTGTTTAAAAATGGCTTTTCAGAGCATGATGCCAAAAACCGTCTAAACTACCCTTCATTCAATGATGCTTCATGAAAAAACTGTTGACAGTAGAGACCTAATATTTTGGATTTGTCCTACTAACAAGTGTGTCTTTGTACTTGAATTTTTTCAGGACATTCTGAGATGGTCAGGTGGGAGGCATTTGATGAAATGACACGGAATGACCCAGATCATATTAGCCTCATAAGACCACTTTATCACAATGTAGAACGTTAGACATAGAACCTTTAAATGGAAGGATCTGCAAGTCAAACCTCCAGTGGCAGAAACCAGAAGAGCAGGCATACATTATAATCTGGATTATAATAGAACGCTGTGTAATGCGCTGCCTACGAGTTGTCGTAGGACAGTTTGGTAGTTTGGATGGAGATAAATCCTTCTAATGTTGCCGTAGTGACAGAACGTGGGGCCACACTGACTCTGTTGGAGGTGTGTGGAAGTGTGTGTGTGATGTGTTCGTCGTCCTTGACAACCAGCCACAGCTCAACGTTCAGACCAAACCAGTGGAGCCGCTGGTGGAGGGCGGAGCCCAGATCCAACAGGTCCTCAACATAGAGTGTATAACTGACTTCTCCGACGCCCCGCTGCTCAACATCAAGTTCAGGTAAGCGTGCACAACCAACCCCCGTCTGGATGCTGAGCAGTGGAGCAGGAGCATGTTTCCTTCACTGTCAAACAGGACAACCACGGAGGGCTAGGCATCATGGGAAAGCCTTTCAGCTGCTTCAGTTTCAACATATTAAATTTAGTTTTTCTACAAAGCGCAAGTTGTTAAACGTCTAAATGCAAGCAGCTGTCCTTTGTGTCTATGATTGGTTCAATTATGATTGTATCTAATCAAAGAGGACGTAAACAATCATGCCAACGTTCAGGACTTCATCTGAGTCGGTGCCAATAAGGTGTTGAAGTTGGATAAGCAGCAGAACACACAGCGACTCTGATAGGACGAGATATCAAACATTAAACATGTTTGATGCCACAAAAATACTCTATGCTCTTTGTGAACCAAAACCTCATAATCTAACTATTGGACAAACTATGTTTCTATAAATGATATGTATGCATGTGTATATATGTACTGTATGTCCAATAGATAGTTATGTAAATATGGAAGAAACATTCTGTCATTGTGAATGATGTATTAGTTCATTGTTAACCAACAAGAAGAAATGAATGAAACACTCCTTGGACCAGCTACCACTCCAAACGCTCTCTCCCTAGAGGAAACACTGTCCATACTGTGATGTTGAAACATTCTCATGTTGCTTGCAGGTGAATGTTAGATTTCCTCTGCTTCTAAGGCAACTGAGCAACTACCGTGAAACACTCACATTTGGCAACTTTTCCCTCAGGTTTCCGATATTGGGTACGGCCAACATAATTGGGTTACATTTAAACGGTACCCAACCAAACAGCATGTACATAGGACTGTAGTTATGGCTGGAGTGTGGAGAGAAAAACAATGCGTTGTCAACATGATCCATGTATCCTTTGGAGGTACAAACCTAGTGTTTGTGTTCTGTTCAGATATGGCGGAGCTCTGCAGAACCTGACCCTCAAGCTGCCCGTAACAATCAACAAGTTCTTCCAGCCAACTGAGATGACCTCACATGACTTCTTCCAGCGCTGGAAACAGCTGAGCCAGTAAGCGTGCGTGTGTGTGTGTGAGGGGGTGGGGGTGGGGGTGGGGGTGGGGGGGGTGCACGTCCCGGGTAAAGCTGACATCTCCTGTGTGACCTATCCTCAGGCCTCAACAAGAAGCACAGAAGATATTCAAGGCCAACCACGGCATGGACACTGAAGTACTTAAGGCGAAGGTATGTCATGTGACCGCTGGTTCTTCTGTGTGCTTCTCCTGCTGCTTCTTATCATCATAGATGCATAGCGGCGTGCTTTACACCACTGCATACAACGCTTTGCATTGCACTTGCTGATGTATGGCTTAGATGCACCTGATCGCCATGGAAACCCATTCCATGAAGCTCTCTACACTGTTCTTGAGCTAATCTGAAGGCCACATGAAGTTTGGAGGTCTGTAGTGATTGACTCTGCAGAAAGTTGGTGACCTCTGTGCACTATGTGCCTCAGCATCCGCTGATCCCACTCCATCATTTTACGTGGTCTACCACTTCTTGGCTGAGTTGCTGTCGTTCCCAATCACTTCCACTTTGTTCTAATCCCACTGACAGTTGACTGTTGAATATTTATGTATCGATACACAGATGCCAAGTATCAAACATTTATTATATAAATGATTAAAAATACAGGTTAAAACTTTTGTTAACAATTGTGTCCACTAGATGGTGCACTAGATTTAAAATGATGTAATCAATGAGAACTCTTCTGGGCTTGTGTTCAATGTATGAAAATCCCTATTGTGTTTGTGTGTTGGTAGCTGCTGGGCCTTGGAACGGCCCTGTTGGATGATGTGGATCC
Source organism: Eutrigla gurnardus (assembly GCF_963514095.1). Taxonomy (NCBI): domain Eukaryota; kingdom Metazoa; phylum Chordata; class Actinopteri; order Perciformes; family Triglidae; genus Eutrigla; species Eutrigla gurnardus. Next base: position 21,117,619 of record NC_139931.1, read on the forward strand.
AAACCCAGAGAACTACGTGTGTGCTGGAGTGATCCAGACCAAGGGCCAGCAGGTTGGCTGCCTGTTAAGACTGGAGCCCAACGCCCAGGCACAGGTACAGGTACAACGCAGTCCACTTCCTATTTTTTCCACTAGTTGATACATATTGATAAATATAACAGTCTCATGTTCAGCTAAATACTGTAGCTTCTCTTTGCCAGATTTGAACTAAATCTACTATTTGTTTTAAACATGTGGCAGCTAGCCAGAAACAATGGTTAGATGACATATATTATAAACGTGTAGGGCGGGGTCTCATCGTTAGTCTCGCGTGGCCAGCCTTTGGTTCTTCACGCAACGAGATCTGGCCACGTGAGAGACTAGCACAGCGTTACTCATTGCACGGCTCGCTAAGCCTCAATTTGTGGCTAGCATCAATGGTAAAATAATAGTATTTCTGAAAATAAATGCTGCAAATGTCAATATTTTTATTTGGATTTTGGACGAATTGTTGTCAGTAGTTTATAGAAAATGTAAATTTTATGTGAACACATACCTATAAAATAGTAAGACTGCAGAAAGTGATACTTTTGCAGCAGTCTCTGAGATCCATGAAACCAGTAGATAATTTCTGTCTAGTTGATGAGCTGCCATGAGACTGTGCTGTTGAATTAGCAGGACGAGCAGAAATAACGTGCCTCCCCTTTTAACCCCGCTGGCCTGGAGGGAATAATGGCTACCTTCTCTCTCTCTGCAGATGTACCGGCTGACGCTGCGCTGCAGCAAGGACTCCGTGTCCAGGCGTCTCTGTGAGCTGCTGGCCGAACAGTTCTAGAGTCCAGACCTCCACCAGTAACCAGGACTCCCCCACCATCCCCACTAGTGACCTCCCCCTCCCTCCTGCAACACCTCCTCCTCCCTCTGACAACCAATCTTTGAGTAAAAAAAAAAACAAAAAAAGGTGTTACCTACATAAGGGAATAAGCAGCCACTGCTAGCAGCAGCGGCCATATTATTGTCATTATTCTTGTCCCAGATTCTGATTCCAGTTCATCTTCTACTTGTTTATTAACATGATGCTACATTCTTGTTTTTGTTGGTGTTTACCTGTGTAGCGTGTGCGTGTGCGCGCGCGTGTGCGTGTGCGTGTGCGTGTGCGTGTGTGTGTGTGTGTGTGTGTGTGTGTGTGTGTTGGGGGTCCCATTCTGCTCCATCCTGAGTATTATGAGTACTGATGGTGTGTGTGTGTGAGAGAGAGATTTCAATTGGTGGTGTTTATTGCACACACACACCCACTAGTATGCAGCCTTTGTGATTGTTTGTGGTGGGATCCACTAAGGAAGTGAGACCCGAGGGTCCAGAACTCATTCCTGTTAAACATTCCCGGTGAAAATGCACTTCAGGCGTGGAGACCCTCTTTGAGGCCCTGAAGCGTCTTTCCACTGCTCATCCCTCCTTTATGCTCCTCTATGATGTGTATGTACATTATGTGCCGGTGTATTACTTCATGGCTTCATGAGACATTCCCACAGCCGAGCTTCTGGAGCAGAATGGACACTATGTAGAGGACGGGTACAGGGAGGACACGTTTAGACCCACTAGTCCCACTGCCTTGACATCGTCCCAGGTGCTTGGTGTGGAAAAGCAGCCTGTAGTTCTTATCACTGTAGTCATCTCAAGTCAAACTGGAACATTGTTTTTTGAAAGCAAAATAATAATTCTCACCTTCTGTCCAAGTCTGTTTTTCAAGTTGATCCTGTTGTCTTGGACAACTGTTCAGTGATGAGACAGACGAGCTTCATCGTGGCTCCAGAAGACCCTGGTCCTGGCCACACCAGTCACTATATGGATCCCAATGTATTTTTCTTTCTGAAGTAGCTATGACCCCAATATCAATAGATGAACCATAATCACCACATATATAGGAGCCACTTCCATTTCAGTCTGACCTACACATGCACGCATTCCTCGACCAATCCCAACCAACAACCACGACAGGAAGTGTTCACCTCAGCAACCTGATGGGGAGGGGACAGGATGAGACACCCGTGCGTGTGCGTGTGCGTGTGCGTGTGCGTGTGCGTGTGCGTGTGCGTGTGTGTGTGTGAGAGAAAGAAGGTAATTAAAAAAAGCCTAAAGACATTTCTAATACATGGTCACAGTTTGTGGCTTCACGGCAATCACAGGACATTGATCTTTGTAGTGGAAAACGTAGTCGTTTTGTCATTCTGTGTGTGTGTGTGTGCGTGCGTGCGTGTGTGTGTGTGTATGCAGTATCCACTAGCTAATGCAGCCTCATGTATCGGTGTTAAGAACCTGTCCAATACCTGTGTTAGAAATTAAGATTTACTCTGTAATGAAAAAATGTGAAAGTAAAACTATGCCATGTATCCAATGTGCCGCCTCCTGTCATTCAGTGTCTCACTGTGTCACGTTGATGCTTCACCATGAGCCTCCGGTTCCACGGGGTTAAAGGAACCACGGAGCAGATGTTCAACTTCTGAGATTCTAGAAACTTCTGAGAATCTAGAAACTACTTCTGCGTTCTGATCTGCGTACAATAACCAGCAATATTGTTGACCATATTTGGACTGTGGAAGAGCGGCACCCTTACTGGATCTGGATCCATATGGATTCTGGTGTGAAGCTGCTAACAAAGTTAGCGTCAAAATTCAAGGTCAACTTTACAGCCAAACGGCATTGGATGGCGCTCCTACAGGCTGTTTAGATTCAGCTCCCGCCATTACGTAACGAAAGGAGTCGTATGAATAGGCCAAACTCCTCTGAAGATAGGAGATATCCGAGAGGGGGCGTTCATCACCGAGATGAAGTTCCGTGTGTCCTGATGGGCCGAACTCCTCTGATGATCAGAGATATCCCAGAGGGGCCGTTCATCTCCTAGGTGAAGTTCGGTGTGTCCTGCGGTGAGACAGCAGTGAGATAGCAGTGTTTCACAATGTCGTCGCTCAGAGACACACAGATTGCTCTGTTGTTGGTTGTACAAATCAACATAAGTGCTTATATTCTGTCCCAGCTCCAGAAGAGACGGTGGTTGCGTTTCATTTTTAATGACAATGTGCCGGCTAAGGTTCGTGTTAGCTTGTATGTGTGTGCTAACCACTTCACATGGTACTGCTTCAGTAACGAGGGTCAGTACAAAGCTGGCTTTGCCTCGACACTGACCCTCGTAAAAGGATCTGTCCCAACCATACGGGACCCAGCAACTTCACCTGAGCCACATAGGAGCCATAGTGATACATCCACCGTAAACATTGATGTGTATATATAGAGAAACAATGGTAACAATGTTACGACAAAATGCCCTATAATAGCCTGCTAGTCCCAGAAAACGCCTTTTGGTGGTGGGAGCTGGGTACTCCGCAACAGCACTGATCTTGGCTGCAAGGGGCTGAACCTGCCACTGGCCTACCTCCTTGCCAAGATAAGTGATGGTAGCCTTTGCAAACTTACTCAGGGTCAGTGAGGTATTTTCAAAACGGTGGAAAACAGTCAGGATAGTGCTCATGTGACTCTCCCAATCAGGCGAATATACTACGACGTCATCTAAATACGCCTCACAGTTAGCTACCCCAGACAACACTGTCCACATAAGTCGCTGAAAGGTAGCAGGGGCATTACACATGCCAAATGCCATCACAGTATACTGGAGGAAGTTATCAGGGGTGACAAATTCTGAGATGTCAGAGGCTCTCTGGGTCAAGGGAACTTGCCAATATCCCATAAGCAAATCAAGCTTAGTCACATAACGAGCAGTTCCTACCCTATCAATGCAGTCCTCAACACGTGGATGAGGAAAGAAGTCAGGCTGATTTCGACTTTGGCAGGGGGCCCACACAGTCCATAACAAGTCTTTCAAATGGTTCTCCCATCACAGGAATAGGCTGCAGGGGCGCTGGAAGAATCACCTGGTTAGGTTTACCTGCTAGCTGACATTCATGGCAAGTGCGACAATACTCAGCAACAGCTAACTTTAACCCAGGCCAAAAGAAGTGTCTTAATATTCGATCATAGGTTTTAATAATCTCCAAGCGACCAGACATTGCATTGTCATGAGCCGAGTTCAGTATTTGCGAGCGGTACACAGACGGGACAACAACTTGGTAGGTGGTGCTACAGTCAGGCCCATCAGGAAAAACAGCCCACTCACGCATGAGCACATCACCTTCAATAAAAAACCCAACAGGGGCAGATAGTAACTCCTCTTTTGGCTAAGCAGCAGCAAAACACTTCGCTAATGAAGGATCAGCCTTCTGTGACCTCAGTAGTTCTGCTCTACCAAGCCGCAGCAGAGTTTCAGCAGTAACTTCGGGATTACACAACGTAAAATCAAGAGCTTTAGGGATGGTGGACAAGTCATCCTCAATACTTTCACTTTTAGCCTGTACTGTACAAGAAGAAACCAACTCTGGCTCAACTGTAGTGGGAGAGTCAACCATAAACGTGTCAAAGACACAAGCAGGATAAATTGCGATCATTGTGGTCAGACTGTTCAGAAGCCACAGGGTGGTCTGTCACAATTGGTGAAGGTCATTGCCTAGAATGAGGCTCACCTCCTCAACTTGAATGCAGGGACGCAAACCCACAGACACAAACCCTGTAACCAACCCACACCTTAAATACACAGTATGCAGAGGTGCCCTGAGATACGACATTTCACAACCTTGAATCAATGCATCACCACCAAGGAAAGTCTTTTTAGACAGTGGTAACACTCCCTGCAATAGTATCAATTTAGAGGCTCCAGTATCCCTCAAGATACGAATAGGTGTTCTATGACCAGCCTCAGACATCGCTACAAAACCTTCAATGATAAACGGTTAAAAACCTGAGAGTTCAGAAGTGTCTGGATCACATGGTTCATGCTTGAGGTCACTAATAGGAAGCTGCTGAAGTACAGACCCAATTAAAGCCACAGGTTCCGCTACAATATCGCCTGGCTCCTTGCAGTAAAAACAAGACCTATCTGAGCTTCGCCAGCCAGAACACACTGCAACAACAAAGTCCAACTGTGCTTTGGCCACTCCAGAGTTGTCGCCACACGCTCAGTGTGAAAAATAGGTTTCAATATATATCTCCTTAAATGGGGGAACCAGATTTATATTTTTACCTACATCGAATTTGTTAGAGGCAACACACTTATCAGCAGTTGTAGCTCTTAACTCAATCTCCTTGAGATCCCTCTCATGTGCCAGTCTCATCCTCTCGCGGTCTAGCTCGTGCTTCAATTCCAGTCTCCTAAACTGTAGTTTTAGCTGCAGTTCCTTTAACCCCGAAGCTGTGCCTTCAGTAAACATCTGTTCTTTCTTCACCGACTCATCCTCCTCCTGGTCTCCTTCAGAAGACACAATTTGCTCATCAGACAACTCAAATTTCTCACATAGCACACCCTGCTCCACCAATGCATTGATGATTTTTGCATGCAGTTCCTCTTTTATTAAACTCCCTTGAACATCAATACTAAAGTGATCTGCTACCGAGTAAAGGTCTTTCTTTGTGCAACCTAAGAGCTGCTGAGCATCGGGGTCTTTAACAAACTTGTCCAACTCAAATGCCATGATGGCACACGCACACACACACACACACAAAAGAAGGCTGCTATTAAACAAGAGACTGTCACACAAAAGTACCCTCGGTACAAAATACACTTCAGTTCCACACAATGTGCATACTGCAAAAGCAGAACTACACAACCTTCCACTCACACAAGCAAAATTGAGCTCTCAATGTCTTCTAAATCAGTAGTCTCAAGCAAAAGGTCAACAAATGAAAACAGCTCTATTTTAAATGTTTAGCAGTAAACCCCAAATCCCAGCAGTCCAAATATCCCCTATCTACAGTACATTCACACACAAATAAGCCTTACATAAGTCATCATGGGCAGCCACATGCTACTCTTAAGACAAGATTTACTCTAAAACTAACCCAGTTCCCCATCTACCCGCAAGATTACTACCTTACTTTACCTGTCTATCTTCAGTGATGCACCCGGGCACGCCAGGGGCCACCCCAGGGCTATCACACAAAAACCAACAAGTGGTGCTGGTCTCTTCAGCACCTTGCCGACTTTCTCAACTGGGCCAGTTCAACAAATTACCTTGTGTGGCTACACATAGATGGCCTCAGTAACTACACAAACTAGAGGACCAGGTGTGTAGAGACCCTGGACGAGCCCCCATTATTATGTTACGGCTGGCTCAAGCACCGAACATAACAATGGACACAACACCAGAGAATGCTTTACAGAAGTTTATTGGACTTCAGAGGAAGTTAACTGCAGATACCAATACCAAGTACGCAGGAGCTGCAGATGCAGGAGGAGAGAGAGAGAGAGCTGAACAAAGGGCCTGCATATATAGGCCCAGCCCACTAATCAGCACACATCATCAATCTGTTGATCAATCTGGAGGAGCAGGAAACAAACAAAACAGGACGTAACAATACACTATATTGCCGACTATAAAAGTATTCACTCACCTGCCTTGACTCTCATACTTAAGTGACATTGATTCTTCATCCATAGGGTTTAATATGACGTCGGTCCACCTTTGAAGCCATAACAGCTTCAACTCTTCTGGAAGGCTTTCCACAAGGTTTAGGAGTGTGTTTATGGGACTTTTTGACCATTCTTCCAGAAGCATATTTGTGAGGTCACACACTGATGTTGGACGGGAAGGGCTGACTCTCAGTCTCCACTCTAATTCATCCCAAAGGTGTTCTATCGAGTTGAGGTCAGGACTCTGTGCAGGCCAGTCAAGTTCATCCACACTAAACTCTCTCATCCATGTCTTTATGGACCTTGTTTTGTGCACTGGTGTACAGTCATGTTGGAACAGGAAGGGGTCAGCCCCAAACTGTTCCACAAAGTTGGGAGCATGGAATTGAATGGAGAAGGAAGACTCGACCCTCCTGGATCCTTAAAGTGTTTCACTACATTAGAGTGAGTGGCTTTTCCCAATTGCAACAGCGCCCTCTGTGGTCAAAGCATTTGGTGTGTCACCTGTTCCATTCACAAGTATCCAGTTTCCAAGCTAATCTTCAACCCATAAAAGCAGAATCATCATCATCAGATGATGATCAGTGGGTTCCCAGAATGCATTTAAGCCGAGGCATCTTACATTTGCTCTCTACACGGACCGATGACCTGCATTCAGACGAAGCCTGCTAAAAGTGTGTCTCTAGATTGTGTCTCTGGATTGTGTCTGTGGATTGTGTCTCTAGATTGTGTCCGTGGATTGTGTCTCTGGTTGTGTCTGTGGATTGTGTCTCTGGATTGTGTCTGAGGATTGTGTCTCTAGATTGTGTCCGTGGATTGTGTCTCTGGTTGTGTCTGTGGATTGTGTCTCTGGATTGTGTCTCTGGATTGTGTTTTTGGATTGTGTCTCTGGATTGTGTCTCCAGTTTGTGTCTCTAGATTGTGTCTCTGGATTGGGTGTCTGGATTGTGTCTCTGGATTGTGTCTCCAGTTTGTGTCTCTAGATTGTGTCTCTGGATTGTGTCTCCAGATTGTGTCTCTGGATTGTGTCTCTGGATTGTGTCTCCAGTTTGTGTCTCTGGATTGTGTCTCTAGATTGCGTCTCTGGATTATGTCTCTGGATTGTGTCTCTGGATTGTGTCTAAGGATCGTGTCTCTAGATTGTGTCTCTAGATTGTGCCTCCAGTTTGTGTCTCTGGATTGTGTCTGTGGATTGTGTCTGTGGATTGTGTCTCTGGATTGTGTCTGTGGATTGTGTCTCTGGATTGTGTCTCTGGATTGTGTCTGTGGGTTGTGTCTCTGGATTGTGTCTGTGGATTGTGTCTCTAGATTGTGTTTTTTGATTGTGTCTGTGGATTGTGTCTCTGGATTGTGTCTCTGGATTGTGTCTCTAGATTGTGCCTCCAGTTTGTGTATCTGGATTGTGTCTGAGGATCGTGTCTCTGGATTGTGTCTGTGTATTGTGTATCTGGATTGTGTTTGCGGATTGTGTCTCTAGATTGTGTCTGTGGATTGTGTCTCTGGATTGTATCTGAGGATCGTGTCTCTAGATTGTGTCTCTGGATTGTGTCTCTAGATTGTGCCTCCAGTTTGTGTCTCTGGATTGTGTCTGTGGATCGTGTCTGTGGATTGTGTCTCTGGATTGTGTCTGAGGATTGTGTCTGAGGATTGTGTCTCTAAATTGTGTCTCTGGATTGTGTCTGTGGATTGTGTCTGTGGATTGTGTCTGTGGATTGTGTCTCTGGATTGTGTCTGAGGATTGTGTCTCTGGATTGTGTCTGTGGATTGTGTCTCTAGATTGTGTTTTTTGATTGTGTCTGTGGATTGTGTCTCTGGATTGTGTCTGTGGATTGTGTCTGTGGATTGTGTCTGTGGATTGTGTCTCTGGATTGTGTCTGAGGATTGTGTCTGTGGATTGTGTGTTTTGATTGTGTCTGTGGATTGTGTTTTTTGATTGTGTCTGTGGATTGTGTCTGTGAATTTTGTCTCTGGTTTGTGTGTGCGGATTGTGTCTCTGGGTTGTGTCTCTGGAATGTGTCTCTTGATCTTACATCACTGTTTGATGATGAACAGCTGACCAGGTGCATGCTGCGTTCACGTGTCTGTCTTTGACACCGTGCTGATGAATGCTGAGTGGTCCTGATGATGCAACCATCCTGCTGGTGCAGGCTGTCGCTCTGCTCCACCTCTGCTGCCGCTGATACAGGGGAGATGCGTCTGCGCGCGAGCAAGTCTGGCACGGCGCTGATTGGCTGAACATGACATCATCCAGTGGAGATCTATTATTGGAAAAGAGGATGAGCTCATCGTTTAGAAGCCAGTCCGTGGACGCAGAGTGAGAACGGAGGACAGTTTCTCGCAGGAGTGTGCAGACCTTCACCGGAGTCCTGCGACAGGAAGAGGAGCGTCCAGCACTTCTCTCACAGTGAGTCACATTTGTTTATTGCTTATCATTTAGATATAATTAAATATATTATTTGTTTTTCTGGGTCAGCGACCGTCAGAGCAGAGCAGCATGTTGGACAAAGTGAAGACGACCAGCTGTGTCCGGGCCCGGGTTTTACATGAGTGTGTGTTGTGCTGCAGACATGGTCTGGTCCCAGGAGCGCGAGGCGGAGCGGCCTCCGCTGTCCCTCATCCTCCCGCGGCTCTACCTAGGAGCGGAGAGCGACGTGACGCAGGTGAGGCTACGCTTCTTATTTCATATTTCATATTTCTCTCGAGTCTCTACTCTTATCAGCAACATGTAGAGTAGACCGTCACGTCATTTATCATGCAGCACTGTCATATTATGATATGTATATTATTATTACTGATGCAAGATCTTCCTGTTGTATCCGGTCCAGGTGGAACTGATGTCAACAAATGAATGTACAGTCGGGAAGTTAAATGTTCTTTTTGTATGATTCAAATCACAATCTTCAAATTAGACGTCAAGGGATGGAGAAATAACAACAACAGCAACAACAACAACAATAACACCAGCAACAATAAGAATAACAATTAAAACAACAACAATAATAATAACAACAATACTACTAATAACAATGGTAATTACAACAACAATAATAAAATGTTAATAACAACAACAAGAGTAATAACAATAATACTCAATGGTATTAACATCAACATCTGTGTGTGTGTCTCTGTCTCTCTCTCTCTCTCTCTCTGTGTGTGTGTGTGTGTGTGTGTAGGAGCATCTGTCCTCTCTAGGTATCTCCTACGTCCTCAGTGTGAGCCGCTGCAGTCCTCAGCCGTCCTTCCTGCCTCGCTCCAGATACCTCCGGATCCCCATTGACGACTCTCTGTGGGCCGACCTGTTGCCGTGGATCCCACAGGCTCTGCACTTCATTGGTCAGAGCTTTCACTCAGCTGTGTTTATGTGCTCTGTTTATTTAAGCCCACTGTCATCAATGATGCTACTGTATGTGTTTAAGTGTATATATTTCTGAGTCAAAGTCCCCACATCACTTGTCTCCACGTCCCAGGACTGATCACATTGATGGATCTCTAGCTAATTGCTGTCTGACTGATGGTCGCTGTGTGCCGGTCCTCAGATGCAGCCGTGTCCTCCGGTGCCTCCGTGCTGGTTCACTGTGCAGCAGGAATCTCCCGCTCCCCGGCGCTGGCTGTGGCCTACATCATGTACAGCCTGGGGATGGACCTGGACCACGCCTACAGGTATGCAGCTGTTACCCCTCCACATCACACACTTTTCATGTCAAGGTTTAAGCTTCAATGTGTTGTCATTATACAACAGGCTTGCACGACGACATTCCATTTGTATTATTATTATTGCTATAAGAAAACTACATACAAAAACCAAACTATATTATGTGGTGGAGGGTGGAGGACAGGTTCAGGAGTCTCTAGGTGCTTTGAGGTCTGCTGGTTCATCAGCTGATACTTGTGTATCTCTTCCCAGAATGCAGCAGGGTGAACAGACTATCTTTGGGCTCTGTGCAGGCACCTCTTGTCACCAATATCACTGTTACTGGTAGATGGTACCAGTGACGTTCTGGTGGTTTGTAGAGCCCATAACATCCCATGATAGTTTGTAATATTTCCAGTCAGGATGTTTTCTATCGCTCCCCTAAAAGTTAATCAGAACTTGGCACGAGAATTTAGCCTTCTTGAGTTAAAGCTTTTATGAGCTTTTTTCCACCTTTTTTATAAAGCAGCTCTAGACCGTACTCTGTCATTTACCCAACATCCACCATGAGTGCCAGTGGAAAGAAGAAAGTCCCCTTTAATAAGTAGAAACCCTGAACTGAACCAAGCTCTGGGTGGGTGGCCACCTGAGAGAGAGAGAGAGAGAGAGAGAGAGAGAGAGATAATTAAATCTGATTAAACATCTGAATCTGATTGCCAATGTTGACAAAACAGTAGTCATGTTTGAATGAGAGAAAAGAAAAGGATAAAAGCATCATATTGATGATATCTGTTCTTTCATACCTGTAAATTCACCGGGTTATACAGAATATGATCATTTAATATTCTCTCGCTCTCGACCACACACACAGCTGGACACATACACAAAAGCTTTGTGGTGCTGAGTCCATCCTGGGCCATAGGAACGAACAGCAGCCTTGAAATCAGACAAACCATTATAGAAAACATTTCAATTCAGAATTCAAAACTGACATCCCGACTATAAACCTCAAATCAGCTTTTTTAAGGCAACAAAAAACGGAAAAACTGAGTCTCTGTGTCGCTGAGCTCAGCTTCCTGCTCCACTATAGAGACGACCTCTAGTGGCGTCTGCTGGTCACTACAACACATCACATCAATACAAGTGAAGTTGCTGCATCATAAACATGTCACTGCATATAATGGCGGCCTCGTACAAGCAACTACTGGCGTTTTATCTTTTTTTTTTAAACAGGGACAGTGCACAGCTTCTTAGTTGTACCAGAGTTAGCTATGAGCTAATTTACATCTGCAGTCCCTGGGCAGGAAACAGAGAATACCATCTCTGTTCAGGAAATTAAAACTGTTGTATCAAAAAACACAGTTACAAGACAGTACATATTCACTGTACAAGAGCAACAACATCATCAGCAACAACATCAAGATATGACAACATTGAGACAAATTAAGTGTTTGTATTTATGTGTGGTGGGTACATGATTGATTTGGTTTTAGCCATGATTTCATCTTGAATTTAAAATCAGTAAAGCTGCAGCACTCTTCAAGGTCAGGAGATTACACTTCTGAATGATGTTGCAACTTGCAATGCAATTGTTTATAAAGTTTATCTTCTTCGGCTGGCTCTATGCTTTGAGCTTGTTAAATCCGCCGTAAAGACGTAATACTCCTTTAACAAAAAGGCAGCGTCCCACATAGCAGTGACATTTGGCCCATATTTGGCATGAAGCTGGCACAGGTGGCATTTAGTCGGCACTGGCATAAGGCATGTGAACCAAACATGGCCCAAGTGTGGCAAAGGTGGCACTGTCTTGACTCTGGCAGACAAGATCTGCCAGTTGTTGAGTGTAGTATTCGGCCCACATATCAAATCAGAACGCTGGGCCACATGATGTGACGGTGGACTCAACCACCCTTAAAATGAAGTTTGAGATATTTTTGAGTGAGTTGTTGTTTAACCCTCTGGGGTCTGGGGTATAATTGGACGTTTTTTAACTATTTTTGATTTTGCCATTATATTTAACCTTAAAAACTATTTACCTTGCCCTACCTTTGGTGTTATTATTTTCAGCACAACCTCATATGTGTGACTGTACAGTTATTTTTTTCATTTTAACAAAGAGTCCGTTGAAAGAACAGTATTCATGCCGATTTTATTTGATTTAAAATGTTTAAATACCCTGGTATACAGTAATTCTGACCAAGCCTCGTTGAATAGTGTCATTGAGATTGTCAATTTTTGGTTAATTGTGCTTTTGTACTAATTCATAAGAGATCAAAAATAAAAGCAGATCACTGGCCTGATAATATCTGAAAGCAGCGTAGATCAGTGTGGAATAGAGTCAACCAGAGTGTGTGTGAGCTGTTGAGGTCCTAACCCACATCCTGTCTGTCCCCTTATAAGGTTTGTGAAAGAGCGCCGGCCTTCCATTTCCCCAAACTTCAACTTCCTGGGTCAGCTGCAGCACTTCCAGGGCACTCTCACCCAGAAGGCCTCGGGTGGCGGCTTCCTCATCCAGCAGCTGGACAACCGCTCTTCCTCTGTCAACGACAGCATCAACCACACTCGCATCAGCCACAACAAGAACAACCGGGCCGACAGCGGTGACTCAGCAGATTTCTACCGCACAGACAAGAAGCAGCAGAGACACTCGCACTCAGACGGAACCCAGCAGGTTTCAGGGAACCTTCGGACTCTTCATTTGACTCTTAATCAAATCCAGGACCAAGTCCAGACGCCATGTGAGGTTACACCTCGGAGCCCCTGTGAGCCAGTGAAACCAGCAGCAAAGCCCACGCAACTACAACTCCCAGCAGGATCAGCTTCGCTGTCAGAGAAACGAAAAAGCCTCACCCTGTTTTTGACCCCTCAGGGAATCTGCCCTCCCTCCTCAGCAAGCAGCATCAGCAGCCAGCAAGCAGGGATCGGCAGCACGTCCAACACCGTCGAGACGCCCGCCACAAAGACACAGAGTACCGCCGGCTGCCACCGGGAGGCAGCGTCCCCCGGCAGGGAGCCGAGCCCCTCCCACAGGAAGGAACCGGGCCTGCTGTCGCCGTTCAGCGTCACCCTCAACAAGCTGCTGGGCTGGGGCGAGAGGATGCTGCTGGGGGGGGTGTTTGACCCCCCTGTGAGGATGGGACAGCCGGCTCTGCCATACAGGTGCTGAGGCTGCAGTTGGTGTTCAGGATGCTCGTGTCTGTGCATGTTGGTACACTGTGTGGTCCATCCACCCAGGACCCAGTGTGAAGGACCTTTCTCTTCTATTTATTTATTTATTGCAGAGATAAGAATCACACTTACAATGAACCTCCCTACATGCATCTTGTTTATTAGATACTGACACTGGTCAGCTTGTATTGACATTTGTAAGATCCTGCAATTTTAAAGACTTTTGGTACAATGTTTGAGATGTGTTTCCTGATGATTCTGACACGATTTCCTAACTTCTGACCTGCCTGTTTCTGGCAAAACATAATCAAGCATTCATCTCCGTCCTATTGTCCCCAACTCCTACTAGCCACAAGGAATAAGGATCATGCTTATTGCCGTAACCATTAACAATACCAAGAGCTCAAGCTTTTGATATTGGAAATATGCTCATATAGACCATGTCAGCTTCTTGGTCTCATGATAAAACCGATCTAAACGATGAACAACTTCCTTTCATTACCTGTTTTGCCTGCTCACCAAAACTAGATATCCAAACACGTCCACACATCAGTTGAGATAACCCACATCTTCAAATCCATTTATTCATCAATATTTAATTTCTAAATGTTTTGCTGGGACACATGTAGAATGTGAGGAATTATATTGTGCAAATGTAATGAAGGGCTTCAAGTGTATAAATTAAAAATATTTGAGGTGGTTGAGACAATTATTTTCAAAAGAAGACACTTGTAGAGGAAGAGAAAAGTGAAGCAAACGCTGAAACATGCATCTCTCTGCTGGCCACCAGGGGGCGACTCCTCTCTGATTGTATAGAAGTCTATGCGAAAATGGTCCTATTTCTCTCTTGATGTATTATCTCAGTAAACATTGTAAACATGAGTTTATGGTCTCAATCTCTAGTTTCAAGTCTTCTTCAATCCAGCATGATGTTCATTTAGTACATTATGGTCCATTTAGAGTCAAACAGACCAGAAAGCAGGGGATGCTTTAGGGGGCGGGGCTTACCTGCTGATTGACAGGTCACCACCACGGCCTTGTCCGGCCTGGGAGTTTTTTGAGGGGTTTCGTCTTGCTAATTGAACCCTTTCAAAGTCTGTTTTCAGTTCATGAAGGTAACTGTAACATTTTTGTTGTACTAAGCTCCGCCCTTTAAGCTGATTATACTCATTTCATGAGAATGTTTTTGTTGATATGCACCACTAGGGGCAGAATGTTAATGTGGCCAGAACAGCCCACTGAGCAATTTGATGTTTAAATTAGGTTTAATCAATGTAAATCACAGTCTGTAGTCTTTGGAGTTTGAAGTTATTTGAGGTTGAAAGGTGAAGGTTTCGTAGACGTCTCGTTTTAGCCTCGACATTGTTTCAACCTCTTTTCAACGACAACAGAGATGTTTATTCGATGGTAATTGGACATCTATTTTCTGAATTTAGACATCTAGTGAAACTTCAATTTATTTTCACACGGTTTTAGCTTAGCCATTTAATCTACTTATTATAGACAGAAATTTAAATGTATATAAAAATTCAATACAAAATGTATAGCCTGCATCTAGGACAACACTTCAGGTCATCACTCTGGGTCATCTTTCTATGTAGTCCTGGATCCTGGTCATTTCATCCTGGATCGGGGCTCTAAAGGCGGGTCCACACCGGACCGAAAATCGGCGTCTTTGAGAGAGTCGGCGTCCGTGACATGAGTCTCCTTGGTGTGGTCGCTCGAATCGGCCCACGTCGGCGTTTATTTCAGCCGATTCAAATGTGTAATCCGCCATTCGAGTCGGCCATATTAAGTAGCCCGACTTCATTTACCGACGCGAGTCGGGCAGTCGGTGCGGTGTGCACCCGCCTTAATGCTCACTAGTCCTCGGCCTCCCTCTTTCTGCTTGGTGTCCGATCTCAGAGTGCAGGACTTGGGGTGAACCCCTCCATGCATGAGGAGCCTTCTGGTCGTGATATAATGGCCTCCATCTCTTCCTTTGGCCGGGTAATTATACTCAAACTTTCACTATGTTCATAATCAGTATGGACCCATTCATTACAGTTAAAATGAGTAGGCTAAGTCCAAAAATGATTGTTGTGAGGAAAATTATCAAATGTGCTACAACAGACCTATAAAATTAAACGTTACTTATTTATGAAGCATACCCTGTATTATACTCACGTTTCTATTTGTATTATCAGCCATACGTCATACTAATTCATCATAACACAAGTCCATATTGATTAGAATGGCTCCATTCATTCAGCACTAATGCAGTAGGTCTGGATAATGAGCTCCAGGTTAACTATCACTGCTGACAGGAACTTTCTGGCACGTGTCCCGCTACATAGGTGAGGTATGTTGATCTGCCGCAGGGCGCACATTTCTAAAGCATTCCACACTTGGATTGAACTACAATGGCGTCCTGCTCCTGCGGGCCTGGAGATAACATTAAACACACGTTTCAATTCACCATGAAGAAGTCTGATGAAGCGAGTGTTTTGTGCTTCTCTCAGAGCAGAGAACACTCCTGTGGATGACAGTGAAGTACTTCGGACCTCGTGGTGCTTTTCCATGGCGCGCGGGCCAGTCGGTTGAAATGATGTCACGGATAGGTAGTCTCCTCCACATGACCAAATAAGGAGACTGACGCATGAACGTGGAATTTGTTCTGGTCAGTTTTTCAGTTTAATGAGAAGAAAGCCGAAGTGCGTGTAACGTTCGTGCTTTGTCACGTCTTTTCCTGACACACCGATACACGGACTCGTGTGCGTGTGCGCGCGAACACTCGTGCGTGAGCTGCTTTCTTGAGGAAACAGAAAAGAGGAAGCAGTTCCGCCCCCAGAGTGTGGCTGAAGGCCGAGGAGAAAAGAGCAGAAAGGAGAGAAAAGAATCCGCAAGCGACACAAAAAGCGCTGCTTTTGTCGCCTTAAGTCGCTGCTTTGGCGGATGGACAGCGGGACTCCGGCGGGACTTCGGTTGTCAGGGGCCGGCTGTGTGTTGGAGCCCTCGGTGCAGAACATGAGCGTCTTGTAAAGAAGTTTCAGTTTGAAGCCGCATCGATAAAAAAAATCGTCCATGCTGGTGTCTTCTGCTAGCATCAACGTAAACGGGCGGATCCACTCGACTTCTTCACTTTGGATCGTGTCTCGGCTCGGCTTGGCTTCAGCTCCGGTCCCGGGAGGTTTTTGATCAGGACAGAATCCTGTTCAAAACCAGTATGAGTGGAGACGAGGAGAGATTCAAACTGGTGGTGGTGGGAGGAGGAGGGGTAGGGAAGAGCGCCCTGACCATCCAGTTCATTCAGGTAATGTTCCCCACTTTATCACAGACACAGTATAGTCTACTTTATTACAGACACAGTAGTGTCTACTTATCACAGACACAGTAGAGTCTACTTTATTACAGACGAGGTAGAGTCTACTTTATTACAGACACAGTAGTGTCGACTTTATTACAGACACAGTGGTGTCTACTTTATTACAGACACAGTAGGGTCTACCTTATTAAAGACACAGTAGTGTCTACTTTATTACAGACACAGTAGTGTCTACTTTATTACAGACAGTAGAGTCTACTTTATTACAGACACAGTAGTGTCTACTTATCACAGACACAGTAGAGTCTACTTTATTACAGACGAGGTAGAGTCTACTTTATTACAGACACAGTAGTGTCGACTTTATTACAGACACAGTGGTGTCTACTTTATTACAGACACAGTAGGGTCTACCTTATTAAAGACACAGTAGTGTCTACTTTATTACAGACACAGTAGGGTCTACCTTATTAAAGACACAGTAGTGTCTACTTTATTACAGACACAGTAGTGTCTACTTTATTACAGACACAGTAGAGTCTACTTCATCACAGACACAGTAGTCTACTTTATTAGACACAGTAGAGTCTACTTTATCACAGACATAGTAGAGTCTACTTTATTACAGACACAGCATTCTACTTTATTACAGACACAGTAGGGGCTACTTTATCACAGACACAGTAGAGTCTACTTTATCACAGACACAGTAGAGTCTAATTTATTACAGACACAGTCGTCAACTTTATTACAGACACAGTATTCATCCAGTTCATTCAGGTAATGTTCCCCACTTTATTACAGACACAGTAGTGTCTACTTGATCACAGACACAGTAGAGTCTACTTTATTACAGACGAGGTAGTCTACTTTATTACAGACACAGTAGAGTCTACTTTATCACAGACACAATAGAGTCTACTTTATCACAGACACAGTAGAGTCAACTTTATTACAGACACAGTAGAATCTAATTTATTACAGACACAGTCGTCAACTTTATTACAGACACAGTAGGGTCTAATTATTCCAGACACAGTATTCTACTTTATTACAGACACAGTAGGTTCTACTTTATTACAGACACAGTAGAGTCTACTTTATCACAGACTCAGTAGGGTCTACTTTATTAAACACACAGTAGAGTCTTCTTTATTACAGACACAGTAGTCTACTTCATCACAGACACAGTCGTCTACTTTATTACACACACACAGTAGTCTACTTTATTATAGACACAGTAGAGTTTACTTCATCACAGACACAGCAGGGTCTACTTTATTACAGATACTGGGCAATATTGCCTGTAAATATAAAAATATATATGTTGTGTGCTCTTGAGGGCCAGCACTTAGCCAGCAGTTGTAGCAGCAGTGGGTGAATGCACACTTTGTTGTACACATGGATTTACAACGTGTTATCTCGCTACAGAAAAGCGTTAGCATAGCCTACCTCCGATCGATCCGAACGCCGTTCAGAAAACAACTATTTTAAAAGTTGTTTGCTTGTTGTCTTGAAATAAACAACCCTGTTGGGTCACATCCCTGGTCATATTGTTTACCTTTTTAATAATGAGGGGGTTTGCTTTCAGAAATCACTATCATGACCTGACCTGAAGTCTGTATTATATATCGATACAGCATAGTCTTTCTGCTTGAATGACACATTTTGCTGCAATTAAAATAATTGAAGTGTGATAAACCCAGATCAATCAGATAAAACAGACAAACTGCATAATTTCTAGTTGAAAAAATTAATACATCGCAATAAGCTCATTGATTGTATCATGACCGAAGCATTGTGATAATACCATCTCATAGGGCCTCTGGTGATTCACCACCAGGCAACCATTGCTTCAGAAAGGGATGGTTACCTATTGATTGAAGGTCACATTAACATAAGGTAGTGATTTTGCTAAGAAAAGCTAAAACCCAACTCTCACCTCAGCAAACTACAACTCTGTTTTTGGAAACTACATCATAGTCCTAAGTCCCGGTAGAGGCAGTGTTGGAAGGAGTTTTGGGAGTGTAACAGAACCCCACTTTGTGAAACATCTGGCAAATCTCTAGTGGCGTATGCTGTCAGATAAATGGAGTGGAGCAAGAAGTAGAATGTTTCCCTGTGCAATGTATTGAAATGGAAATACTCAAGAAAGCTACAGTTTAGACATGAAACGATATGAAAAATTTAATTGTCCTGATTATCCCCCACCACCCCGAAAAATCATGATTCACAATATCCCCAAATCATCAAAGGAAAACTGCAAAACATATTGGAATCTCTTTACCTAACATTTTGTTAAGAAACACATTTTTTTCCTCACATACTGAACATGTTTGTTTAGTGTAGATTGTAAAGGACAAATAAAATATAAAATATTGTCCGTCCATCCATCCATCCATCCATCCGTCGTCTACCGCTTATCCTGTATTCAGGGTCGTGGGTGGGCTGGATCCCAGCTGTCATTGGGTGAAGGCAGGGTTCACCTGGACAGGTAACCAGTCTTATCACAGGGAGACATGTAGAGACAGACAGGTAACCAGTCTATCACAGGGAGACATGTAGAGACAGACAGGTAACTAGTCTATCACAGGGCTGACATGTAGAGACAGACAGGTAACCAGTCTATCACAGGGCTGACATGTAGAGACAGACAGGTAACCAGTCTATCACAGGGAGACATGTAGAGACAGACAGGTAACCAGTCTATCACAGGGCTGACATGTAGAGACAGACAGGTAACCAGTCTATCACATGTAGAGACAGACAGGTAACCAGTCTATCACAGGGCTGACATGTAGAGACAGACAGGTAACCAGTCTATCACAGGGCTGACATGTAGAGACAGACAGGTCTTTGGACTGTAGGAGGAAGCTGGAGAACCTGGAGAGAACATGCAAACTCCAACTGGGAATCGGGAATCAAACCCGGGATCCTCTTGCTGTGAGGCGATGTTGCTACCCACTACACCACCGTGCAGCCCCCCGCATGATAATAATATTTTGAATTACTTATGGTATCATGATCTGTGATAAAATCTTATATTGTCCCATACAGAGTACAAATTGCTCCAAATTGCAGCTAATCACACGTCCACTACTTAGTCATGTCCTTTCTCTGGTTCCAGTCTTACTTTGTGTCGGACTACGACCCCACCATCGAAGACTCCTACACCAAGATCTGCACTGTGGATGGAAAGGAGACCCGGCTGGACAGTAAGGCTCACTCACACTGGATATGGATTCCTACTCGCGCTGTTTGTCAGAGTGTGCGTGTGAAAGGCTTTGTTTGAAGGCCGAGGGTGTGTTGCACCGTGTTGTGATGTGACACAGGCAGTGTGTTTGCTCTCTGGAAGTTTCATTCCCTTGTTAGGACTTGTACTTGGCAAATGTTCTTGCATGGAGCCAGGCTGCGGTGTGTTGGGTCACACTGCCGTTTCAGCACAGCTGCTGTTCATGTAGTTGTCAGGCTGTTGTCTCTACATGCTTCCATGTTTCTGTGTATACTTCTCCTATACAGTATGTTTGTATTATACCTGGTGTCAATGACCTGTCTTGGTCAGTTCTCCAAAGCTTCAAACTATGACACGTTTCAAAATAAACGTCCCTCTTCTCAGGAACTGAAGTTCAGGCAACAAAACCACTTTGGTTGAGGAAAGAGTGTAGATGGCGTTTACTTCGCTGACGAGTCTGTCGCTATTGACACCAATGATCCACTACTAACGACTGACGGGACACCATTTCACAAATAGCAGTCTCCTAGGTTAAAGTCCTGTGTTTGTTTGACCCGCCCTCCTCCCCTCCCTCCCTGTGAGGACTATCTCGCTCTTTAGACCACGCCTGTTGCCCTACCCATAATGCAGCGGGTGGCTGTGTCACATAGAAACGCTCACATGATAAATGAGTGGGCAGCGGTGAACATACAGTAACTGTTGATAAGAGATGTTTCTGTTGACGTGTACCTCCAGCTTTGTCTGCTAAAGTGTGTGTGTGTGTGTGTGTGTGTGTGTGTGTGTGTGTGTGTGTGTGTGTCTGTGTGTGTGTGTGTGTGTGTGTCTGTGTGTCTGTGTGTCTGTGTGTCAGTCCTGGATACAGCAGGTCAGGAGGAGTTTGGAGCAATGAGGGAGCAGTACATGCGCTCAGGAGAAGGCTTCTTGTTGGTGTTTGCACTCAATGACCGGGGCAGGTAATGGAATGGTTGTTAACAGTAGTGACTTTATTATGCAGATGCAAATTAGCCTAAGGCTAACTCTGGTGCAATGCATCAAATGTTTACTTTTATGTTTTTAATTGCACATGGTCCCTTTCAAATAAAAATCAAATCATTAACATGCTCTATTAAGTGATGTAAACCAGTGATACTGGAACCGCAGTTTACATTGTTTACTTTCCATTACTAATGACTCTAGTGGTTTCCTGTTTGCACTGATCATCACCCTGGAGCTGATTTGATTGTGTGCACAGAATCAGAATCCAAACGAATCTGTACAGTGGTAATTCTTGTTAATTCTTTCCCTCGACAGCTACCACGAGGTCCAGAAATTCCACACTCAGATCCTGAGAGTGAAGGACCGCGACGACTTCCCCATGGTGCTGGTTGGAAACAAGGCAGACCTGGAACAGCAACGAGTGGTTAGTAACGTCTTTATGGGCTATATAGACCAAATTCACTGTACAGGTCCAACTAAACAGACTCAGTTACATCTTCTATATCTGGTGGAAAAACTCAGTATCTATAGAAAAGAAAACCCAGTATCTATTCAAAAGAAAAAACAGTATCTATACAAAACAAAACCTAGTATCTATACAAAGAAAACCCAGTATCTATACAAAAGCAAACACAGTATCTAAATAAAAAAAAAAACAGTATCTATACAAAACAAAACCTAGTATTTATACAAAAGAAATACTAGTTTATACTACTTTATAGCACACGCAGCCATTACACTGACTAAATGGACTGATGACATCATATCGGAGCGGTCTGTGGTCTTCCGGAGTTCTACGATAGCATCTTACATTCCATACAGAGACTGAATCAAACTATGATAACAAACCATGACTTTGGACTAATCGTCGTCATTATGTCTTTACTTATTAGAGTTAGGCCGGTTCCTAGTTTTGCGGGTCTGGTTCGGTGTATGGGGCTAAACTGGTTTGATTTATGCAAACCGGTTGAACTGAGACCCTTTTCCTTGTGACACATTTTAGAAAACAAGAATGAGTCGACCCACAAGAATCCATGATGAGCAGCTATAAACAGAATCTCACATCAGAAACGTTCAGAAATAACTGATTCATAACTGAAGTGAAACTTAAATAGTAGCGAGTGGCTCAACGATGGATTTATAGAAATTAAAGTGGAAAACATGGAATTAAGGAAAAGATCAAATGGAATCTGAAAAAAATGTTTCCCGTTCGCGGCCTTTTCGCCATTACGGCGGAATTGTCTGTCTCAAAGGGGCTAGTGTTTCGATCTTTTGTTGCCTTAAAAAGCTGATCGTTTCTAGTCGGGACGCCAGTTTTTGTTCATTTTGCTTTTGGAAAAAAAGGTAAATTGACATGACATACAGAGTCTCCTTATTTGTGCTCCACTGACTCATCCATCCAGTTGAATGTTTTGTCCTTTTAAGGCCTTTTATTTCATTATTATTATTATTATTAACTTTGCTGAAGTTTATTGCTGCATGTTGAACAGACGAGGTGTGAAACGTTTTAATACTTGTCTTCTTTCAAGCCTGCTCGTTAACTCGCTCCGACAGCGATACAACGGCCAACGAGACGAACCGAGTTGTCTGATAGGTCAGATCGTCCAAACAGAACGAGAGCTGTACGAGATGAACCGGAAGAGTGACAGCTTGCTTTGTGTGCAGATCTCTAGGGAGGATGCTCAGGCGTTTGCCAGAGAGAACAGGATCCACTACATGGAGGCTTCAGCCAAGAACCGCTACAACGTGGACGAGTCCTTCCTGGAGCTGGTGCAAATTATCAGGTACAGTCCTGATTTGTTGCACTTCATTCAAGTCAAGTCGAAGTCACAGATTGTTGGCCTAATTTAAATGGAGTGTGAGCCACCCTTCTACAGCACAGTGTCTCCATACTCACTAAACACCTCATCGTGAGTTTAAACTTTATGCTGAGTATTGCCATAACTCAGTTGCGATGTATTACCTTTTTTTCAACTGAAAAACTGCACCGTCCCCATGAGGCATAAAAACAGCTACATGACTCATTTTGTTACATTTACTTCTGTTTGAAAAGAAAGCTACATCCAATCACTTGTTGTTAATATTACTTATTAATAACAGCAGATACAAGAAGTAGTACGTTCTCCTGGAACTAGCCGTATCCAACACTTCTTTTAAGGAATGCTAACATCTTTGGCTGCGTAATCTTTTATAAGAGCAGCTGGAAATCTTGCTTTGGCTGACTCTGAGTGGTTCATCTTCTCACCTTACTTCAGTAAACCATGACATCACTGCATGATCAGTCAGTATTTTCAATTCTAGCTTGGAGGATTTCCAGCCTTGCTCTTTATTGCTAATTCATACAGGGAGACTGTATGATTTATGATCATCTTATTTAAAATGATTTGACTGTTTTTCACAAAAAAAAAATGTGTGTCTTATCATGACGCAATCATTTTTTAACAAACTGAAGTGTTTCCAGTATGTTTTAGTGCCATGTCAAGAGTTTGAAGCAGATTTTGAAGATTATCACGTTAATATCATGAATCACTGTTATTTTAGCAGGAAAACCATATGAAAAGTGTAGATCATAACATGTCGAGTATCAACAGTCCATCATATGATGCTGCTGTGTAAAAGGAGACTCTCTCCCTGGTTCTGCTCCACAGGAAGTTTCAGGAGATGGAGTGTCCTCCTCCTCCAGCCCATCACACACGGAAACAGAAGAGTGGAAGCTGTCCCTGTGTCCTCCTCTAAGCACTGTTACCATGGACACCCAAAGCCTGCTCCCTCTACAGCTTTCCAAAAAGGAGTGTGTGCGTCTGTGTGTGTGTGCGTGTGTGTGTGAGAGAGAGCATGAGTTTCTTTACACATGGTTTCATTTGCACTTGTTTAAATCGGTGTAATCTTTTCTTGTATGGATGTAAAGGGAGCGGTGTCAGCAGCAGCAGAGTTAGTCCGTGGACCTTGTGGCCCGGGTGACATGGAGCAATAATGACATCACTGTATATAGTTAGCGTTCACTGATAGAAACATCATCACACCATCACATGTCGGCAGTGACATCATCGCCTTCACGTGAACAATAATTTCCAATACCGTGTCTTTAAAACTGGACAGTGCCAAACGTGTGTAAACTGAACCTGCTGATGAAATGTGGCGTGACATCGTGTCATGCTGCATGTCTTTCTGCAGGGGGCAGCAGAGCCCCACACAGGTAGGCTTCCAGGTTACAGCCAACCTTTCCAGCTGCTGTGTTTGCCTTTCAGTGCCTCATCCCCACATCCCCACCTCCTCCCAACCTCCTCCCCACATCCCCACCTCCTTCCCACCTCCTCACACCGCCACCTCCCCACCTCCTCCCCACATCCCCACCTCCTCACATCC
The DNA here is from genome assembly GCF_963514095.1 of Eutrigla gurnardus. NCBI lineage: Eukaryota > Metazoa > Chordata > Actinopteri > Perciformes > Triglidae > Eutrigla > Eutrigla gurnardus. The sequence continues at coordinate 21,141,788 of NC_139931.1, forward strand.
CCCACCTCCCCACATCCCCACCTCCTCACATCCCCACCTCCTCCCCACATCCCCACCTCCTCACATCCCCCACCTCCCCACATCCCCACCTCCTCACATCCCCACCTCCTCCCCACATCCCCACCTCCTCACATCCCCCACCTCCCCACATCCCCACCTCCTCACATCCCCACCTCCTCCCCACATCCCCACCTCCTCACATCCCCACCTCCTCCCCACCTCCCCACATCCCCACCTCCTCCCCACATCCCCACCTCCTCACATCCCCCACCTCCCCACATCCCCACCTCCTCACATCCCCACCTCCTCCCCACATCCCCACCTCCTCACATCCCCCACCTCCCCACATCCCCACCTCCTCACATCCCCACCTCCTCCCCACATCCCCACCTCCCCACATCCCCTCCTCCCCATATCCCCACCTCCTCACATCCCCACATCCCCACCTCCTCCCCACATCCCCACCTCCTCACATCCCCCACCTCCCCACATCCCCATTCTGGTACTAATGTCTTTTTTTGGTTGTTATTTCTATATCATGAAATCTAAAATGACGTGTATATGTGATTATGTTTGTTTACTGAAAATCAAGTGGTTAAAGATAATTCCTGACAAAAACTAATCCGAACCTCTGGTTGGCTTTCTCTCGAGCAGGGGTGTCAAACATGTGGCCCTGGTGCCGGAGTGGCCCCCCAGGTGGTCCAATCAAAGGACAGAACAGGGAAGATGGATGAATAGTTAGCAGGTGTGAGGAGTCGGCGGTCTGTTGGTTTGGTTTGGTCGTAGCTGAGAGATCGGCAAGACATCTCCGGCTTCATCGTCTGGTTTGATTGTTTGTGTATTTTTAGTTCCTGACACTTAAAGACAGAGAGACAACGGGAGGCGTTGTTATTTACAGGTTATTATGGTCCGTTTGTTTTTGCTTTAGCCATCAAATTGAGCTGTATGTGGCTCATACTAAAGTGTGTTTGACACCCCGCCTCTAGAGCTTTCAACTGCATCTCATGGTCTTCATATAGCAGGTGGTCATACATCCGGATGTATCCGATGTGAATGATGTGGTGTGATGTCATGGTGATGTCACACACCAGCTCCAGTCTTCTCAGGGGACTTCCTGTCTTCAGGGCCAGCTCGGTCAGTGTCTTTTCAAAATAAACTTCACAGGAAGTTGGGTTTTGGCAACAAAACCGCTTGGTTAGGTTTAGGGAAAAGTGCGTGATTGACATTAATGTCACTGACTGACGGCTGTTGTTTACTTTGAGTTTCACAGGAGTTCTGAACAACAGCCTGTCTGACCCTAACGCATCCCTCACGGCACAACATATCCCAGGATTCATTGCATAAAGGGGTTGATTGGATTTGAATCAACATAGCATGAAGCCTGCATCATAATTTCAAATGAAAACAAGATTCAAATATGATAACTGCCTCCATTTTAATCCACTGTAGCTGGTTGCTAGGCGACAGGAGCAGCAATGGTGACCCAAACAGGAAATCCTTCTCTGATTTCAGAGACCTTTGTGGTCTTCGAAGGCCGCGTCCCCCAAAGGATGGACATTGACCTGGGACACATGATGAATGTTAAGAGGTGGAAAGTTCTGGAATAAGTGAACCTTGATGTTGGTGTGCTGGTGTGTCACATTTCAGTGTTATCCACCATATCACATTTGACGTGACCTCAGTTCCAATCACACAAGAGCCTGAAGGCTGCAGGTGTGTTGTAGTGGGAGAGAGAACTAGAAACGGAGGAGAATGGATATGGCATTTTAAGAAAAGTGTGATTGTGTTAGTTGTCATGGTGACAAGAGCTGTTAAGTGATGTCACAACTCACCAGGAAGTGAGATGACGCTGGAGTGTGGCTGGTCACGGGCCTGTAGTGGATGAGAACCTTCCAGGCTGCTTCTTATTTGCCGGAAAAGATTAACTTACGATTATGCACAAGAAAAGGCTTTATCAGTCCATTCTCTCAGAGAACAGCCAAATACCCACTTTCATTTTTTCAGTGATTCTTTTTTTGCTTTAAAATGTTTGTATGTCATATGTTTATTAAGCCTACAAGCTGAAATTCACATCATTCACTTTTATATGAAATAAAAAACTTTTATATATCATTAAAGCATTTACTTATATTTCTGTCTTATATTTCTTTCCAGACTAACATTTTTGTTATTTTATGTTCATCACTGTGCCATGTCCATATTTAGGTTAACATTACGTTATATTATGATGCCATGTCTTTAACTTTATTTTATACAGGCAACATGCTTAGCCAACCTTTATCTACCAGAATCAGGAGGCTAAAGAGAGCACTAAATAAGACTGAGTTGAAATCATTAACCACACTAACCTTCCTCTAATCTGGTTCAGCAACAATCAAGGAAGCACTAGCTACCTGTCAATCAGCAGGTAGCCCCGCCTCCTAAAGCATCTCCTGCTTTCTGGTCTGTTGGACTCTAAATGGACCATAATGTACTAAATGAACATCATGCTGGATTGAAGAAGACTTAAAACTAGAGATTGAGACCATAAACTCTCTAGAGATTGAGACCAAGTTTAACTTACTGAGATAATACATCAAGAGAGAAGTAGGACCATTTTCTCATACACTTCTATACAATCAGAGAGGAGTCGCCCCCTGGTGGCCAGCAGAGAGAATGCTCACCATATCTGTCTCAACCCCCAAATCCCCCAAATTGCTGAAACCAATGAGCCATAATAGAGCATGGGGATGCCCCCCCTCCTATAATGCTCTAAGCCCTTTAACACTTTCATAATTTATTTTAATTAACCAACTTATGAATGTATTGTGATTTATGACTACAACAACTTGACCCACACTGCCGAGCTGCATCTGAGCACTGACCTCCGGGTTCCCAGCTTTCACATGAATTACAACACTACTGACATATATTGTTGACATTCTATCTCCCTCTAAAAGTCCTCTGTGCCAACCTCAAGAAGACAAGGACAGCTCTATGTGGGTCTCTGATTGTTAGAAATCAGCAGAAACTACAGTCAACAACTCTGAAAAGAATTTGAACAAAAACAGCTGTTTAGTTTGAAAACTGTCTTTTCTTTCTTGTCTGCAGGACGAAACATGCAAGCAAACAAAGCCAGTGTGTAGTCAGTAGGTGGTGAGACAGACAGGTTGGTTGAGTAGGTGGTGAGACAGGTTTGTTCCTCCCTCCAGCTACTATGCTGTCCAACAGGTTTGGTGAGGTGACGTTTGTGTAGGAAAACAGCACAAGCACTTTTGGCTGACGGTTCCTACACAAAGAGGTTTATTTGGAGGGAATAGTGGGATTCCATGTTCCTGATCGTCTAAAAGGATACCTTCCATCTATTTCTCCTGGAGAGCGCTGACGGACAGGGCAAACGGGGTTGGACAGGTGAGTGTGAGAGGCTCATCTATCTCCTCGGGCCACGAGCGTCGCATTCATTTCCACAGACTTCCTTCTCATTCTTGTGTCTAGTCTCTGGCTTCAATGGCAGCCTCGGCAGCGGTGTGGATTCCTCTGCTATCCCTGCTGCAGCTCGCTCACTGCTCTGTTCTCCACAGACATGCTCCAGGTGAACCACACCTCTTCTCTAGTCACTCAGTCCCACTCACCAACACAATATAGGACTGCATGTCACATTTAGAACCATGATCATCAGGTGGATGGACCGCTGTCTGTCTAAACTATACATGGCACAATATGAAAAATGTCTGGCATGAATAATTGCAAGAATATTCCAATAATCATCAAAATGTTCAAAATGAGGATACTGTATTTAAGACGATGACGATTATGGAAATTCACCACAATCAACACTATTTTTTTTTTATCACGATCCAAGATCAAACTCCTAGATTGTCATGTTCAAATTCAATTGAACTCATTATCTCAGATGTGAAACAGAAGACACATCCAGGGCCGGCACAAGCCTTTTGGGGGCCCTAAGCATAATTTGATTTGGGGGCCCCCCTCCCACCACAGAGTCACCTGTGCTTGATCTCACACTATAATGTTACATTATGAATTGTTAATTATATCACAACTCACATTCTGTGATATTTATCTGAGGGGCCACATTCAGGCATCATAACCCATTTTGTATGATTAAGGGGCCCTATTAAATCAGAATTATCTTTCTTTTGCGTACAAACTTTGATGTTTATGTCACCTGTTTTGTTTATATAATATGTTAAAAAACAACAGCAACAACAACACACCAAGCAGCTGCTTAGTTTGCTTATGCCTCGAGCTGGGCCTGGGCAAATTAATATACCAATAACAACAACATTAGATGTGACCACAATGTTGAGTTCAAGGGCCAAACCTGTGAGCATTAGAACATTTTGTGTTCATGGGTTTGTATTGTTGAGGCTCTGTGTCCTGCAGGAGGGCCGTTGTTGGTGGACCAGCAGTCGGCCGCCTCCTTCCTGTCCCGCTCGCTGCTCTACAACAGCTGGGACTTTGAGATCGTGGCTGGGGACAGTCTGGAGAGGGAGTGCATGGAAGAGAAGTGCAGCTACGAGGAGGCCAGAGAGGTGTTCGAGGACATCACCAAGACGGTAATGCTTCCATTTTGTGTGACAGCTGTGAGAACAGTGACAACATTGAAAGGAACTAGAAATTCATAGTATCCTTTAGTTTTTATCACCGCATTATTGCATTTGCAACTTTAGGGTGGAGAACATCTGTTACTCTTGTGGTATTTAAACACTGGCTGTAATATTTTCTTGTTCTAATTAATGAAAATAAAATCCTATTTTGCTTCCATTTGTAGGACTTGTTTTGGGCCAGCTATGTCGACAGTCACGGTAATGCTTTAAAAGATCAATAGAATTCCTGCTTACATTAACTTCTCGGCGGGGCATTAGCTCAGGAGGTAGAGCGGGTTGGCTGGTAACTGCAAGATTGCTGGTTCGATCCCCGGCTCCTCCTAGCTGAGTGTCTGGCGTCCCTGAGCAAGACGCCTCACCCTAATTGCTCCTGACGCGCTGGCCTTCACCCTGCGTGGTTGACTCTGCCGTCGGTGTGTGAATGTGTGTATTTTATGAATGGGTGAATGTCAGTCATTACTGTAAAGCGCTTTGGATAAAAGCGCTATATAAATGAGAACCATTTACATTCAGCAGCATGTTGTGTTTTCACACTGACACATCACAATGATAAATATATCAATGTCAACATTAGAATTATATTATTATTATGGTTAAAGATACGGCCTGATTTTGTTGCCCACAACTCCAACTCTTCTAATGACCTCGTGAAGGACATTTTGGGGACTTTACATTCAGCCACTCTGTGAAGGTGTAGACAAAATGCTCCTGTATGTGTGCATGCTTATGCTGCAAACGTCACTGTCTAACTGGACAGCAACAGTGCTGAGTCGACAGGGCAGGTGTCATGTTCCAACATGACACCATGAAATTCATGTACATTGGTTTACATTGGTTTACATTGGCTTCAGCCTATATGGCTCATTTCCAGCTGTAGTTCCCGGCCTCTTGATAGGCACCCTGAAATACAATAGTTCAAAAATATAAATTACAGTACAGTTATAAAATAGAAATACAAACATATTGCAGGAGGTGCGAGCACAAGCAAGCAATCACAGAGCAATCACAAGTCAAAGAAGTTCATGCAATAATAACAATACATAATAACAATACCAAGGGGACGAGGGAAAAGAAAATAGTTACTGCGGCAACATTGAAGGCACATAAGACATAACATGCACGTATAAGACATAACATGCACACACAAGACAGTATAACATGCACGTATAAGACATAACATGCACACACAAGACAGTATAACATGCACACATAAGACATAACATGCACACACAAGACAGTATAACATGCACATATAAGACATAACATGCACACACAAGACATAACATGCACACACAAGACATAACATGTGCATGTTATGTTATAAGACATAACATGCACATATAAGACATAACATACACACACAAGACATAACATGCACACACAAGACATAACTTGCACATATAAGACATAACATGCACATATAGGACATAACATGCACATATAAGATATAACATGCACACATAGGACACAACATCAATGAGAAAAAAGCTGACAATTCATGTCTCTGTACATGAAACCAATAGATTGTAATTCATGACTATTTCATGATCTGTGTGAGACTGGGTTGCATATTCTGTACTGCATAGAGCATCAAAAAGGAGGACTGTGTTGCAGTTACACATTTAGACTGTAGGTGTCACTGGTAACAACAGCCAACCAGTCGTGATTACAGTTTTTTACGATTGTTTACACACTAAAATAAAAATTTCCACACAATTTGCGAAATTCTACTCCAAGGAGCAAAACACCTCCACAGATTTGCACATTACACACAATGTCTGCTTCACCCTTTTTGCAAAACATTACACACAGGGATTTGTAAAACGCTACACACATTTTCACACCTTAGACACAGATAAGGATTGTGAGGTTACTTCCTATATTACAAAGCCCCGGATTGCCAATGACCACACTAATAAACAAATTGGATAATCACATCCACCAAGTGTGGAAGCACACATGTGCTTATTTGAAAATGCAGCACTCAGGCGTGCTATAAAAGGCAGCACTTGAGTTCACCTGTCTTCAACAAAAATGGAAGGAGCTAGAAGAAGAAGAAGAGTGAGAATGAGAGGGGGAGCTCAAAGAGGAGATGAAAGCGGTAGAGGAAGAGGAGAAGGAGGTAGAGGAGGAGGCCCAGGTAGAGGAAGAGGAGAAGAAGGAGATAGAGGAAGAGGTAGATAAAATAAATGCTTGAAATATTCAGTCTGCAGCATCAGTGTTGTGCAGTGCTTGGTAAGTTTATAGGCCTATTTGTGTACATTCTCCCTATATCTCAAACTAATCATGAAGAATGTTGTGGGTTTGTCACTATTTTTTTGACATCTAAATTATGTCTGGCCAAAAATCTAGCACATGCTATTTCCTAAAATTAGTTTTTTACAAATGTGTTTTTTATTTATGACAGCAGTGTGAAACTGGCTGCAATAGTGTCTGATCATTGAGGACTGTGTTGGTTAAATGAAAACTAATAGCATTTTCACAAATATGTGTATATGTTTTGACTGATGTGTGTATGTTTTGACTGAAGTGTGTCATTTTGCAAACAATCTAGGAATCATGCAAATTGAGTTTGGTGTTTGGATAATTGTGATTATATTTTGAAAAAAGAACCCAGTTTTCAAAATTGCATGTAAACAATTGAAAAAAACTGTAATGAGTGACTGACAATGATGAAGCAACGGTTTGATGTCAGCTGTGTTTGTCTCTGAAGCGTATGCACCCAAAGTGGACGTGTCGGGGCTGGTGGCAGGAATCATGGCCTTCCTTGTGTCTGCTGTCATTGCCACTGTGCTGGGAATCTACTGCTACAAGTCCAAGAAAGGTGGACGAAGGTCAGCCAGATACTTACTAGAAATATGCATAACTGACTTAGGGATTTGAAAAAACATCATCAGATTAAGCACCAAAACTACAAAGTTAGGTTTAGGCATCAAAACTACAAAGTTAGGTTTAGGCAACAAAATTACAAAGTGAGGTTTGGAAAACAAAACTACAAAGTGAGGTTTAGACAACAAAACTACAACATTTGGTTTAGGCATCAAAACTACAAAGTCAGGTTTAGGCATCAAAACTACAAAGTTAGGTTTAGTCATCAAAACTACAAAGTTAGGTTTAGTCATCAAAACTACAAAGTTAGGTTTAGGCATCAAAACTACAAAGTTAGGTTTAGGCATCAAAACTACAAAGTGAGGTTTAGTCATCAAAACTACAAAGTTAGGTTTAGGCAACAAAATTACAAAGTGAGGTTTGGAAAACAAAACTACAAAGTGAGGTTTAGACAACAAAACTACAACATTTGGTTTAGGCATCAAAACTACAAAGTCAGGTTTAGGCATCAAAACTACAAAATTAGGTTTAGGCATCAAAACTACAAAGTTAGGTTTAGACAACAAAACTACAACATTTGGTTTAGACAACAGAACTACAAAGTGAGGTTTAGGCATCAAAACTACAAAGTTAGGTTTGGACAACAACACTACAACATTTGGTTTAGGCATCAAAACTACAAAGTTAGGTTTAGTCATCAAAACTACAAAGTTAGGTTTAGGCAACAAAATTACAAAGTGAGGTTTGGACAACAAAACTACAACATTTGGTTTAGGCATCAAAACTACAAAGTCAGGTTTAGGCATGAAAACTACAAAATTAGGTTTTGGCATCAAAACTACAAAATTAGGTTTAGTCATCAAAACTACAAAATTAGTTTTAGTCATCAAAACTACAAAGTCAGGTTTAGGCATCAAAACTACAAAATTAGGTTTAGGCATCAAAACTACAAAATTAGTTTTATGCATCAAAACTACAAAGACAGGTTTAGGCATCAAAACTAGAAGTTGAGTTTTAAAAAGTGAGGTTTAGGCAACAAAACTATACATTTTTAATTAATATTATTTATTTACTGTGCCTGGCTACAAGTAACTAGACAACATTTATTATTATTATCATTGTTTTTGTTGTTATAACGTTTTTCATTTCATTTCACCATATAGCTATTTGAACAATGCAACTCAGACAGTAGCATTGAGCCAAACCCACTGCTGATAAAAATAACCAATAGTCCTGTCTGTAGTTCACTGAGTCCCATAAAGCCCTCTCTCCAGCACATCATCTGGTGAAAATGTCCACTTGTACATGACACATTCACTGTATAACAGGTAAATCAAACATATTAACTGAGCTCATCATGTCTGCTTTAGACCTGATAAGTGACTCGTTTGGTTTGTGTGTGCTGGTCCAGAGCTCCGGTGAGGATGGCAGCAGATGGGCATCCAACCCAGGAGATGTTGCCCCTGGCAGCGATCAACGTCCCAGGTCTACCTAGCTACAACGAGGCTCTGAACCGAAGTGGACAACACGATGCAGCACCACCACCTTATTCAGGGTAAGGGTAACGTCTACATGGATCCAAGGGTAACGTCTACATGGATCCAAGGCAGTGTTTAAATCTAACCAAAAACGTACAAAACAAAAGGATACACTGCACATTATGGCAGGGAACACCTGGACAGGGTGATTGTACAATTTGTTCAACGATATTCAGTTTGTAGTCTCATTAATGCTACTTAAGAAAATTGTACAAAAATACATATATTGTGTGGTGAAGTGTGGAGGATGAATTTCGGAGTCTGGCCGCTCACTGATGCTGGTAGATGCTACCAGTGATGTTCCGGTGGTTTGTAAAGTCCTCCTGTCCTGGACCCTGAACATCCCATGATAGTTTAATATTTCCAGGATGTTTTCTATTGCTCCTCTGGGAAATGTAACAAAAACGTATTGAGTTTCTTTGAGAAATACAGCTGATACGGCTTTTTTCACCGGGCTGGAGCCGTATGATTGTTGTCCGAGATGCTGATTCCAAAGAACTTAAAACTGAATTTGCTGAATTTGCAAGTGTTGTTGCCAGTACGCTTGCTGTCTAGTCTTTCTAGGAACACAAACACAGAACTCCATGGAGCACTCACAGAGATTTCTCCTCTCTTTGACCACAGGGGGGCGCCATCAGAGCCTGCTGATCCCGGAGACGACGAATGAGAGGGCTGGCAGAGCCTCTTCATTCGAGGTGATGGGCACTAGTGGTTAGAGTGAACTTTTTGATGATTACATGTTTTTTTGTTGTTGGTATGCTGTATTTATAAGTGAAGTGGGGACACAATCCCAGAATGGACCCTACTGACAGTATGATGTGCATCATGGCTGGCCAGTGGTCTGTCCACCACACATGTGTTGCTTTAAAGTGGGTACAGCCGAGGGTGTGGTTCGCTTTTGGTGGTTGCACTGTACATCAAAATGTGTTGTGATTTTTGCAGAATGATAAAAGACAATTCACGTGGACGAGGTCTGCAACAAAACCCCCAAAACATGTTTTTATATAATAAATGAAATAACAATTACACGTGCCTCCAGTCTATTTAAACATCTGTTGTAACTTGTAGGCCTACATGGAGTCGGGAGGATGTCAGCGCATCACCCCGTCACATGCCGCAACTTGTGTTTTATCACAAGCGCTTTATTGTAGAAACGCAGCCCTGTCACCAGACTCCATTTGAACCGTCTTCCACAATGCTACAGCACACTGCGCTGCTGTGCATGACAAATTGTGTGTGTGCGTGTGTGTGAGAGAGAGAGAGAGAGTGGGAGAGAGAGGGAGGGAGGATGAACGCCAGCCCAGTCATTCCTCTTAAAAATGGCGTCTTGTGAACAAAATGAGCGAAAGTGCGGTTCCTCTGTGTGAGTGAGCCGCCGCAGCAGCAGCAGCCGCAGCACCGGATCACCGTGAACGCGGCGTCGCTTCTTCACGCTGCCGAACAACGTGGAGCATCTGTTCTACGGCCCCGTCGGCCGAACACAGGAGACAATAGACAGTGAAATATATGAGGAGAGGAGAGGAGGAGGGAGGAGGTGCTCCTGGCTGATGTGACCCCCCCCCCCCTTCTCCTCCTCCTCCCTCCATTCCTCCCAGTCTACAGGCTCGTCAAGCGGAGAAATAAAAAGAAGCGAGCGCAGAGAAGAGAAGACATTCCTCCCTCCCCTCCCCCTCACTATCTGTCCATCTTCATCCAGCCCTTTCTTTCATGGAGAGGAATTATCCCGCTGCAGGCTTCGGAGACCTCGGGGCTGGGACGGGATGGAGTTACGACAGATCGGCCAAAGCAAGGTAAGCTTCGGTGGCCGAAGCATGGGGCACCCACACGGCTCCCCCGTGGGTGCACCAGTGTGAGCTCTTAACAATGCCACAGCGCTGCCTGCGCCTCTGCATTGAGCCGGGCTGCGTGGTGCTGCCACACGGCCACCAGTCTCAGGTACAGCCAGCCAGTATTGTCATGTAGGGAGGGGAGGGGAGGGGTATGGGAGGGGGAGGGCTGTCTCCAAAATGCATGGAATGCGATGGAAGGTTAATAGTGATACGGAGACAGGGGAGAGGGGAGAGACGGAGGGGGATGGGTTGCTGCAACCAGTTTGTTATTATTTTATTTTTTTAATTAAAGATCACATCACACTGCATTGTCTCCGCTGCAGCTTTGTCTTTGCGTGTTACTTAACGAATGGCTGACAGGGACGCTCGCAGGTTGCTCGGGAGCCCACAGTACTACTAATTGTCTGCTAATCAAAGCAGCCCGGTGCATAACGTTACAGCTGCCGCCTGCTACCGAGCACTAGTAATTCAGAGCAGCCCGCATTACCGCATTCCATGAAATAGAAAAGTAGCCTAATGTAGTAGTAACGAGTGTTGTAATGTTATCTGTTGATTTGATACGAAAGCTTTCATTTAAAGATGGTCCAACTCAACTCTTCGGATAAGGTGGTTGTGGTAACACCAGCTGCATTGATATATATATATATATATATATATATATATATATATATATATATATATATATATATATATATATATATATATATATATATATATGTATATAAAAAACAGTGTCAAATATGGCAGAAGCTACGAATTAACGTGTCGGTGCTCTAACGCCGAGGCGGACATTATCCCTTATTAGTAAACATCGCTATTACAATGGTGTCACGTGGCTGACAAATGTGCCCGCGACTGTCAACGCAACGCTGCTACGTTAGCAAGTAAACAGGAGCCGGTGCTCCTCGTTACTAACGAGGTAACTAAAGGTAACGTTTGCTTGCACCCTCGGTGGGCTACACGTTGAGTTACTTTCCCGTCACATTCTCCCTGGGTCTGATAGTCGGTGCAGCACCGGAGCTGCGGCCACTTCCCTTCCAAAGTGGCTGTGTTGATCAACGTTAGCAAACTGTTAACACTTAAGCCAACGCTCTCACTCCTGGCCGACTCCACACGTCTGGCCCCCTGCTGTGTTTAAGCTGCCGCCGTTGATAAGTGACAGGCGACGTGGGCTTTTCCCGACACGTCAGTGTTTGTGTGCTGGAATGAAGCGCAGCATCGAGCCATGCTAACGTTAGCTAGCTCCCGTTAGCCTCGCTTCACGTTAGCGGTCGCCTTGACAACCACATCAGTCTTCCGTTCGACCCAAAAGGGCCCCGTGTAAACTCGATGTTCCTCCGTCACCAGTGCTGCCAATGTATTGCATTATTTTTTTTAAATGGAATGAAGTTGAAAAATGACAATAATAATAATAATAATAATAATAAAGTAAAAACAATACAACTCCACAATGAAGGCAGATGCACAAATGCTAATCACATTATTGCTGTATTTGCCCCCACAGTTGCCTCACCCAGCTCAGGTTGCAGTAAAGTAGGTCTGCCCTCAGTCCAACCTGCTCAATCCACTGCAACATGTCCATTTGGCAATGTTGTTAGGTGGGCCATTTCCTGTAGCCTCTGCCTGGTAAAGAACAGTTGAGCTAAAGAAGATGACATACATGCCAATAGCATAAATTATATGGATGAAGGTAGTAAAACATTTGTTTTTACTAATTACTACAGAAACAGATTGAGAGGTTGCTGAGGAAAACATTTAAAGGTGAGGAGTCTTGAACCAACAAAATGATTTAGTGGCTGAGTGAATTGGAAAAGCCTTTCCCTGGAATGATTTGTTCCCAAACTTTTTTTTCCTTCCAAAAATTAAAATACATTCAAAACTACACATTAACACGAATACAACCTATAATAAACAAAAATAAATCTTCCTATTCATTGAATGTTATGACATTGTGATGTAGAAATGCCAATATAGAATTTTAAATGTGTTCTATAAATATATGAATCTGTCAACAATTATTATTTAAATGACTTGGCATTGTATACATCATTACAAAGTACTGTTATACATGGCACTATGGCTGCACTACACATTATTATTGGCCCGGTTTAATAAGCAACACAATTTTATACGATATGTATGTATATGTATATAATTTAGTTCCCTCCACCGGCTCACTATCAGCCACAGGCTTCTTGGCCTTAAAAAAGGTTGAAGACCTCTGATCTAGGAAACAAGCCTTCTACTGATCAACAGTAATGTCGTCAACTGTCCTCTGTGATGGATGAAAACAAGAGCAAGAAATAAGATTAATAATTGTATTGTATAAATTGGGCAAGAAAAGTGAAGACTCAGGCTTTAATGGAATATTTAGTACAGTCATGCATCCATTAATGCTTTCAGGTAAGAACCACAGAAATGAAAGCAGAGTAGAAGGGACATTTCCATTCAAATCAATGTAGCAGCATGTTCAGAGTGCCGGACATTTTCATGTGTACGGCTGACTGTAATAGTGACTGTTGTACTGGGACACTTCTGTATAAACTAAACCCACTAACGCTCGCTGAGGTTTTACAGTAATGACTATGAGCGGAGTAGTAATGTTATGAAGCATAGACCGACTATAGGCGTTTTTACACAGAGACGCCACCATAATCATGGAAAGAAGAGCCCTTGATATGCCACAATCACGCCGAATATATATTGAACTTTACCGTGTCTCCTATTACACAAGCATCCTGGCTTTGAGGAACCAGATGGGGTGACGTGTAACACATTGAGATCGGCAGTAGTGCAACGTGTTAAATCAGCGATGGGAATACGATCATACCTAGCACCCCAAAACGAGAGAGTTGAGTTTCTTATGCACGTTGTGCGTTTACATGACTCTTCAGGTGCACGTGATTTTGCCGTGCATCATATATGTTGATGATACAATTAGTGGTAGACGAGCTGATTCATGGCATTTTGAGATGATTAACATTGGCCAGTGCCTGCGCTTCTGAGGCAGATAAACAAAAAATGGCTTAGGCTTAAGGCTAAAAAGTCGTGGAGGAAAAACTTGGACATGATTTCAGAGAGCGGGCTCCAAAGAGCCACGGTGCTTCTCCCAGTCCTGCTCCTGCTCCCGGTCCGGGTCCAGTCATTACATTTCTTTCTTTTCTCTTTTTCGAGGATGAGGTGAAGTAGGAAGATAGAATCGAATACAATAGGGTAAGACAGCATTTACAAGAAAGAGACGAGATGAAATCAAACACATTGAACAGCAAACCGGTAAAAGGAATGTTTCTCAGTGAGAATGCGAGGATGAAACCCCCGTGCATTACACAGGGCTGATTGAAATGATACCTCCTCTTAAAATCCAACACAATACTTTGGGCATTCCTCTCCAGCCACACCGTATTTTTTTTTTAGAAAGCAAAACAACCTCAACTTGCAAAATACAATTTTTTGTAGGGTCCGCTTCAATGTCAAATCTCATCTCTATTCGATCAGCCAGAATGAATGAACCCAATTAGATTATTTGACCGTGGTCATTTAAAAACAAACATTTGAATGAATGCCTGAGAACTTTACTGAATTAACGACCGTTTCAAGAGTCTTAATGCCCACTCACACTAGGTGGGCCATACCGTTCCCAAGCACATTTGACCCCCAAAGTCCAGTTTGTTTGACTAATGTGATGCTCCATACCGAGCTCACGGTCCTGTTCCTCTGCTTGTTAGAGGTGTGCTTCGGCACGGTAAAGTTGCTCATGCACGAGTACAAGCACGGGTACGCAACGTCGGCATGATGTATGATCGACAGGCCGTTATTGAGCTATCGAGACGATTTTGGACTGAAAATACTGTTGATGACTGTGCGAGACACAGATGGATTCTGGGTTGGGCTTGGGCTCAAACATCTCTCTTTGTACTCTAGAGAATAGCTGATGAAGACCAAATGCTATTATGTTGAATGGGAGATTAAAGACATACAAATGTGGTAGGATGATATTGAAGGCCAGAGCTGATAGCACCCATCAGCTCTGGCCCATTGGACATGAGGAGGCGGAGCTCAGCTCCACTGGGCTCCCGCCCAATTTAACCCCTGGTTACACAAAATGACCGGAGCAGCAGGCTGATGAGCAGCAGCAGAGCTGAGTGTAACGATCCCTCCACCTCACTGGAGGACAAGATACCTCGCTAACTAGCTACCTAGCTAACTAGCTAACTAGCTACCTGGCTAACTAGCTACCTGGCTAACTAGCTACTTAGCTAACTAGCTTCCTGGCTAACTAAGCTAGCTAACTAGTAAGACATTGGGTGCAGTCGAATAGTCTATTTTGCTTAGGAAGGTTCCTAACTGAAGAAGTGATCCGGAAGTAAACAATATTTAACAATGACTTTCATGCAGACATATAGTAATTGGAATTGTGTTGATAAATGTTTGTGGACAGCGATAATAATTGAATGGTATTTTTACTTATTTCAATCATGTAACAAACTTGACTTGTACAACTGTTGAATTTCTGTTCTACTCCTGCTCTATTTCTATGCTAAGACCTGTAGCTTGGTTATGACATCATAATAGAATCTATCTATCTATCTATCTATCTATCTATCTATCTATCTATCTATCTATCTATCTATCTATCTATCTATCTATCTATCTATCTATCTATCTAAATTCATGAATGGCAGTCTCAGTCAACTTCAACTTGGACAATTTCTGAACATAGGCCTACTACTGATGTTTTAACTAGTCCAAATTAGGTTTAATTTCAAACATATGACAGCATGTATTTATAGCAGACAACAATATAACCTGAAAGCAGCTATATTTAAAAGAAAACCCCACAGCTGATTGCCATTTTATCTTAGGACCGAGCAGAGGCAGACAATGTATGCATTTCTTTTTATCAATACACAGACACCAATTATCTTTTTTTTTTACTAAACTACTAATAACTATTAATATTACAAATTAAACCATTTGGTAACAGTTGCTTCTTTAGCCCACTAGATGGTGCTAGAGTTTGTTCTGGTGGCCATGGAGGGATTGACAGGAAGTTGGTTACAACAAAGATGGAGTGTTGTCTGTCTGTCTGTTTGACACATTTTGTTGCAATACGAATAATTGAAATGAGAGAAACAGTGAAAACTTGATCTAATTAGATATTACATATTTAACAATTATCAGTAAAAAAAACTGTAATAAATCAAAATATACAATATTATCACACTACTGTTTAAACTTGCAATACGATCATACAGAGACAGTATCGCAATGATATTGTATTGTTGGGCCTCTGATTCCCTATCCTGTATGGATGAGAACTGACCAAATGCAGAAGACAGGGTTGTGAAAAATAAGCAGTGTATAATACATGCATAGTGGATAAACAACTACTGGAATTTCATGTGGTATAATTTGTAATACACTATACACAATATTGTGAAACGTCATCAATTGTGGTTAATTTCTAGGGTTTTGCATTCCATAAAAACCATGCCTTGTTCTTGCCGTATGTGAAGCAGACCAAGCATATTGTAATGCTGTTGTTAGCTTTATAGTATATAGGTCATTGTGTTAGTGTATTCATGTTGTGAGACTGATGTTGTTGATGCTGGAACACACGTGAAGCATTTTGGATTCAGCCTCGCATGCGAGATGAACTGATGTGCTGAGCAGCATGTTGGTAAGAGCTTTGGAAATTAGGGCTTATTCACACCTGTGGTTCGTTTGCTCTGGTCCGAATCAGGGACCAACTTGTTACAATGGTGCAAATTGCCTCGAGTTTGGTTTGTGTTCTCACGGCAGCATTCACAAGCGGACCAAAATGTTTGATGCGCGGGGAAACTGCTCTCTAATTGGTCGGAATTTCCTCGTGGGGAAACTCCCGGAAGTAAACAAAGAAGAGCAGCCTCCAGAGTGCTACTTTTCAATTTTACAATGGAGGGAAAGCTACGCGGGTTGCTCTTGGCCCTTTTTTTTTTAGTGCATCACGACTTTGATGTACTCCTGACAAAGTTTTTTTGCTTTGATGCGGCACTGAGCAGCAGACCTCCGGAACCCCCTTTCCCCGAGCTGTTTGCTGAAGAGTGAGTAGATTTCTGTGTTTTTATGTGTTGTCGAAAGTTGTGAGTTTATATAGTCATCCGACCAAATCTCTATGAGGCACTGCACCTCCTCACGAGTCCACGTCTGTCCACGATTACTCGGATTCATCTCGACCATCTTCTACCCATAATGCACAGCGCAGCTGGCTACGGGAGGTGGTTTAGTCCAAAACAGGCTCAACGCGCCCGCAGTTGGGTCGGATCGAGGTTGGATCATGTTCTCACCACAATCGAACCGCAGCAGAGTTTGTTTGGAACCGGACCGAGACCACCCTTTCCAGGAGGTCTCGGTCCGGTTGTTTTGGTCCGCACCCGAGTGCGATTGATGTGTTCACACCTTCCCAAACGAACTGCACCAAGGGGGAAAACGCTCCAGGATTCGATTCAACCGAACTAAACAAGGCAGGTGTGAAAACGCCCTTAGAAACAGAGTAAAGAGTTATCAGTGAATACAGCGTCTGTTATGTATTGGAGTTGCTTCCTGGTTGCTTTCAACATTCACAGGAACACAATCGGGAGAGAAGAAAGACAACCATGGCACGTCTGTGTTCAGACACTGCTGTGGCTGGTCTGTGAACACTTTGTTTCTGATGTGGTTTGCTTTGTGTCTCGAAGAAAAATGCCTAGTTGATTACAAAGATGACATTCAGTTAGTCATATCAGGTTGCATTTACAAGTGCGCAATAATGGTACCGATCCATAGCTCTTGTTGCGTTAAATTTGCATTGCATGGCAATTTTGGATTCAATTTATTGTGTACCCTATCGATGCTCTCCGATATGCGCAGATATTAAACATACATTTTTGAAGAATATAATATGATAAGTGTTGCTAGAATGGTCCAGAAAGTCATTCAGAATTGGAGTGAATATCATTGATATATTGATATCAGAATGTTTTTACCGGTTTGTATCTGAATCTGCATTAGCCCGAAAAATCCCATATCGGACGGACTCTAGTAAATTGATATTACAACTCCGTTTTAAAAAGTTTGAACAAATCAAGTGCCCAGCAATTATAAACTAGTAGCAACAAGATTTCTACATGTGTCGAAAAGTAAAAACTACATTTCAGAGAGTGCAATGTCAAATGGACAACTGCTTCATGAGGTTTTCAACTGTGTAGAAAAACAAATCTACACTATCAAAAAAAACCTGTCAAACAAGTTAAAACAAAAAATCTGCTTTGTTGCAAAATAGTGTGAGGCTGAAGAGAAACCAGAATGTTTTCATAAACACATATTCATAAAGTAATGTTTGGTGTTTCGGTCAAATGTAGAGGAAATGCGGTTGCTATATACTTTTATTACAGAGATAGAAATCTTGCGGCAAATAGCGGCAGATGTAGTGAGAGCGAATGGTACTTCGATTGCCACCCTTAAAGCTATATAATAAATAATAAATATATGACAGGCTTGATTAGAAGTGATGCTGATTGGTTAATTGAGTGTACCGTGACAGACTCTCATTGTTCATTTATGCTGAGTTCATGCTACAAAGTGATCAGATCACTGTACAGTTCACACTACAGTTCTTGTTGTCTCATAAGCCTGTGTTGCATATATGCCTAATTTGCGTTGTGTTATTTGCATTCGCATCATTGCATTGAATTTGGATGCAATATCGCTGCTTGAAAAATGTGCTTTGCCTTTGGTTTGAACACAGTATTAGCTTAACTCCCTAAAATAAACAGGAAATAGGTGTTTAACGAAAATGGCATTTCACCCCTACCACCTTACACTGTGCAGTAACGTTGGAGGTATTTGAAATGTAAATGAAATGTTAATGTACACAGAACGGTTTACAAGGCATGATGGTCGTTAAAGCTCAAAGATGAACACAAGGGGCCCTAGTTTCGTAGACCAGGCGCAGTCAGCTCTCAGCGCACCTGCGCCATGCCGACGGGGTGTGTCCGCCTGGACTTTGCAAGTTTCGTGCACCGCGCAGGCTCGCGCAGGCACATCTCCCGTCACTCCCACCCGCGCAAGTGGGAAAGAGGGAGGAGAAGAAGGCGTGAGTGGGAAACGAGGAGGAGGCAAGGCGTGGACTGGGATTAATACAGCCGATTCAGATCTTCACCAATCAAATGAGCTCCTCTCCTCACCTTTAATGCGTTAGGGGAGGTTCAGTGCAAGTTCCGTCACTTGACAACCCGATGACAGAAGCAGCGCCGCCGCTCCCACAACGCGCATCACATGCTGTGCGTGCATATCATAATAATAACAATGCCGATATTATAAAACACAGGAGAGAGCGAGGGAGATGTTTTGGTCCGAGAGGCTGAGTTTCCGTTACGCGTGCCATCCGCCTCAGATGTGACGGGGCAATCTATATAGATATAAATTCACATGTTGATTCAATTAGTTGCATTAAATAGTGTTTGTTGTGATTATTTATTGCATTTAAATGTGCCTGGAACTGTGGAAACCTGCCTGTGAGATCTCTCAACCAAACTTCCACTCCGCCAGCTGTGATTCGCCTTTAATGAATGGACTTTATCTACGCCTTGCGCCTTGCGCCGAGAGTAGACCAGGTCGGAGCTGGCGAGCTTTCAGCGCAGTCTCGGCGAGGCTTTTTGCCACGAAACTTCCGCTATGCCAAGCTGAATCTGTGACGCCTCCCCCTGCTGCGCCGCCACACCCATCTTGGCACAGGCGATCCACCAAACTGCCAAACTGACCGTGCGCAAGGCTGCGCGGGTCGAAACTTGCATTGCGCCGGCTCCGCCACCCTGCGCCGCCCTGCGCTGCGCCACGAAACTAGGGCCCAAGGACTGGATAGGCTCGGATGCCAACCGACTGTCAAGTCACCTTGCAGAGCTCCTTGCCATGCAATGTACAGCCGACAGAGAAAGCAGAGTAAAACTGAGAGTAGAACATTGATTTTGTCGTTCTCCTCCACAGCATGCTCCAAAGAGCAGCACCTCCACACTTTGAAATCTGAGGCATAGACAGATCTGTAGAAATCCAAATCTCAAGGAATTGCAACTGTCTCAACTGTGGTTTGGATCCAATTAGCAAAAAATAGCATTTCTTGTGTATGTGTTTTTCTTTCTAGAATCATTCTGGATACACCGTCAATTTTTTTCATATCTTTGTCTGAAAAAGGTAAAATAATTGTTGACCCCTGAAAGAACTTGTCTTCTGCTGACTGTGAGCAGCTCATGCCGGTTGAGTTTTGGCTGGTTTACAGCCTCCAACCCCATCCTGCAACATGTCAGTCTGGCACCTCGCAAAATACTCAAAACCACGTCTGTGGTAGTTCCCGCTAAAGTATCTCCAGGACCACATTTTACCACGATTACACACACAGACTCACAAGATGGAAATAAAAGCCACATCCTGCCACGGCTGGTAATAATGATAGAAAGGCAAAACAAGAGACCATCTTGCAATGCGATCACACCAGCTGCAACACTCAACTTGGACACTATACCATCCTACTTCCGGCATCCTTGATCAGACCAATTGGTGTGTGAGTCAGTCCCACTATGGCGAGCGCAGATGAGATGCCTGGATGAACCACCTGCGAGTTCCCTGTCACCTTGAACAGCAAGTGAAAGAGTTGTGAGTAAGATGAGGACGATATGTTGGTGTTGCTCCACTGCTGTAGGTATGTAAAAGGAAACATCCAACCTGCTGACACAATCGATGATGAACCAGATGTACCGATCACCTGGACAAGGATAAAGACAAACCCGACCCAATGCTGCATTCAGCAACCTTTAGTAGGAGTGGGGCACAATTAATCAATCATAGTATTGTATAGTTTTTAACACTATTATCTTGATACACGGACATCAAGTAAGATCTTTTATAATAAAACGATATGTTGCAAATCCAAGTTAAACCATTTGGTAACAGTTGCTTCTTTAGTCCACTAGATGGTGCTGAGTTTGTTCTTGTGGCCATGGGTAAAGTCAGAGGGATTGACAGGAAGTTGGTCAAAACAAACATTTTACTCCAATAAAGTGAGATGAACCCAGTGAAAACTTTATCATATCAGATATATATCGTATCGTGAGGCCTCTGGTGATTCCGAACCCAGTTTTTTTGTCCCCTACACAGATTACAGTTTCTTCTTTACATGACATTTAAGAAAACTGTAAACCAATTACTTCAGAGCATGTGAACGCTGACTGTTTAAAATTTGGCTGCCATACTTGATTGGGGGTAACTGGTTTTGGGGATGAATGAATGAATCTGCAGCTGAAAAATGGTCATAAATCACAATACTGTATATGGCAATATATGTTATGGCAATACTCACAAATTTTAACAATTTTAATACAATTATATTGTCAATTAAGTATTGCGATAAAATCATATAGTAGGCCGGTGATTCCCAGCCTTTAGAAACACAAGCAAAATGGTACAAAATAATTTGCATTAGCATTGGCCTAAAGCCAAGGTGGAACTCGTTTTTATTTTTTTTATTTGATGTATTTTGGTATTTTCAATTTCATAAGAGAAGATTTTCAATTGTAGAAATTGTTGAGACCTGTAGCCCGTAGGAAAAGTTCAGTGTTTGTTCAGTGTAACACATTTTTTAAATTATCCTTATTTTTATAATGAAATTAGTTTATCAAAGTTGACATTGCAAATAGTTCATTCCCCATGGTTCGCATCTTAATGCCTGATGCGATTGCATGCCCCTGTTCTATATCCTGTCTATCTTTGATGTATTAGCCCCTTCTACGCTGCCTTTTCGTTGCGGGAGTATCACTCCGTTTTTAATGCACCGTCGTTATTATAAAGCTACAGAGACGGAAAGGGCTGTTAGAATCGTCACGTCTCAGAGGCGAAACAAGGCGAGCCAGCCTCTTTGTGAAAGGAGCGAGCCGGAATAGAAGGTGATGTTTTGAAGACGTTTTGATCCGAAGAAGAGAGAAAGCCGGTCGTTGCCTGCACCACATCTCCAAAGGTGGTTGAGAATTACCTTTTAGATCCAGACTGGTAAACTGGTGATGTCTAAGCAAACAGAGATCATGGTGGTGGACCAAGAACAGAGCACAGCAGTAGTGACAGATGGATCTCTAACAAGAGACAGAAACATCAGGAAGAAGGAACATGAGAAGCTTGAAAAATTCCAAGGGCTTAAAGAGGAGCCAGAAAAGAAGTGAAGAGTGAAGTCATCGGTGGGACCAGTGGTAATCTGTATATCCGGGGCTTTAACTCCCTAACTCAGACACTAGCCCCTTTTACACAGACGAATCTGCTGTAATGGCTTTGTTTGCGCCGTAATGGTGTGTGCATTTTTGTAGTACCCCGGCTTTGCAGAAAGAGTGAGAAACAAGTGGCTCCAGTTTTGTCTATTGACTTATCGGCTGTGTGACGTATGCAATGAGCAGATTAGCTTGATTGCATCAAAACAACTACGGAAGGCGGAAAAGGGCATAATACTCCCACAATGAAAAGGCAGTGTAAAAGGGGATATTGACTCCAGCAGGGTCCAGGATCAACATCCCAGATCTCTGTCCAGAAGAAGTAGTCCTAGCCCTGTGTGTGCACTGTGTGTGCACTCGAGAAGGGTATTTTCCCATTCATCTTCTAAAGAGGAAATAATCTCTGTGCTCACCTTAAAATCGGAGTTTAGATGGACATGCCAGCAGGATTTTGTAACATCACCAAATTTGAGGCAATTGTGATCCAGGATGTGACTTCACAATGTTGGAAACATGAAGACTCCAGGTCACAGACACTTAAAATGAACTTTTAAGTGAAGTAGGAGATATCCTCCGTCCAGCACATAAATGTTCACTTTGAAAATGATTTACACATTCATAGTTTATATTAGAAGGAATAGATGAATGGAATAAATGTCATTGCCAGTGAAGAAACAGAAAATCCCAGGAACATCATTCTACTTTTTAGGAAGAATGAACAAATGCTAGTGGAATAGATGTTACATATAGGTGAGAATCTTGCATATGATACTTGGGGTCTACAGTGCAGAATGTGGACTACTAAATTGTAGGCCCAACATGTGACTTGTCCCCCAGCAGATGTGTTGTAAATAAGGACCTGTGTAAAATTCCATGCTAACGACCATGTGTTTCTCAGCCTTGTGTATGGGAGCTCCAGATCGACCCACCCAGACTCAGAGCTGCTCCACCGGCAAACCTATGGCACCCCTCACACCCTCCAGGGCTATGCAACCAACCACCACCCAGGAAGCTCGAGACAGGGTGGAGCCTGGGGTGCTCCTGGGCGCACCCTTGGTAAGTATCTATTGGATACTCTGTTGCGAGACAAATCTAGAAATACTGTGTTTTTTTTCTGTGTATAGTGTATGTTGGAAGTGATATTAGCTTTAATTATATTATATTACATCTATCATCACTATCATTCTTGGGCTGCACGGTGGTGTAGTGGGTAGCACTCAGAGGGTCCCGGGTTTGATTCCCGGTCGGGTTCGGGTTCCTTCTCTGTGGCGTTTGCATGTTCTCCCCGTGTAAGTGTGGGCTCTCTCCTGCTTCTCCGGCTTCCTCCCACAGTCCAAAGACAGTGAAGGGTGTGAATGTGAGAGTGAATGGTTGTCTGTCTCTTCATGTCAGCCCTGTGATAGACTGGTTACCTGTCTGTCTCTACATGTCAGCCCTGTGATAGACTGGTTACCTGTCTGTCTCTACATGTCAGCCCTGTGATAGACTGGTTACCTGTCTGTCTCTACATGTCAGCCCTGTGATAGACTGATTACCTGTCTGTCTCTACATGTCAGCCCAGTGATAGACTGGTTACCTGTCTGTCTCTACATGTCAGCCCTGTGATAGACGGGTTACCTGTCTGTCTCTACATGTCAGCCCTGTGATAGACTGGTAACCTGTCTGTCTCTACATGTCAGCCCTGTGATAGACTGGTTACCTGTCTGTCTCTACATGTCAGCCCTGTGATAGACTGATTACCTGTCTGTCTCTACATGTCAGCCCAGTGATAGACTGGTTACCTGTCTGTCTCTACATGTCAGCCCTGTGATAGACGGGTTACCTGTCTGTCTCTACATGTCAGCCCTGTGATAGACTGGTAACCTGTCTGTCTCTACATGTCAGCCCTGTGATAGACTGGTTACCTGTCTGTCTCTACGTATCAGCCCTGTGATAGACTGGTTACCTGTCTGTCTCTACATGTCAGCCCTGTGATAGACTGATTACCTGTCTGTCTCTACATGTCAGCCCAGTGATAGACTGGTTACCTGTCTGTCTCTACATGTCAGCCCTGTGATAGACGGGTTACCTGTCTGTCTCTACATGTCAGCCCTGTGATAGACTGGTTACCTGTCCTGTCCAGGGTGTACTCTACCCCCCCCCCCCCCCCCCCCCCCTAGTGATGATAAACAATATGCAAGCTTATAGTTATTACATTTATAGGTAATTGTGCAGTGCTACATCTTGTGCAGAGTGAGGGTTTCCAGGCACACATACTGTTTTTGCTCATGTGTGGTGCTTGTGCCAAAAAGTTGTTTACAGTGGAATATTAATAAAGGATAGGGTGATTAATCTCACAACACTTAGATTACTTGATGAATATGGTCCATATGCCGAAATGAAACTTGTTCAAAATAAATTTGAAAAAAAAATTGAAATAAAGAAATGTTTTTTTTATTTTTATTTATTACCGTTTAAATGATGGGTATTATCTATGATATGAATATTAATTAAGTGAGGATTGTCGTTTGTTGCCAGGCCTGTCAGGGCTGTTTGATGCTGGCCTCCACCATGCCAATCCGTCGGGTCATGACCCCTCCGTCATGAATCTGATTTCAGCTCTGGAGTCCCGGGGTCCACAGCCGCCTCCCTCTGCCTCCTCCCTCCTCTCTCAGTTCCGTACTCCCTCCTGGCAGACTGGTGAGTATCAGCCTGTTTCTCTAAGGCCTATACAAATCCTTGTTTAGGGTTGAGGTGTTTTCATATCAAACGTGAAGCAAATTGAAAATGAGGCGGCGCAAATTACGCACATTTTTATTCACTTTGTATATTATATATATAAATATTTTAACCTGAGCGAAAAATAAGCAAGATGCAAAAGCCTATCAGAGTTGATATTCGCCTCCTGTCGTCACTGAATCATAAATGGAGACAGAACATATTGTAGCGGTCTGTGGGTCTCCCAGAGCTCTACCATAGTACTTTACATTTGTACAGAGGCCGAATGAAACTATATGTATAAACACGGAGGTAGAGGTAGAGCGAGTCGTCCTCCAATAGGAAGATCAGGGGTTCGATTCCCGGCTAATCCAGTCTGCATGCTGAAGTGTCATTGGACACGATACTGAAACCAAAATTGACCCCAAAAGCTGAGACATCGGCATGTGAGTGTATGTAAATGATTGAGATTAGATTAGTTCCTTATGGGCAGGCGGCTCCTCTGCCATCAGTGTATGGATTTGTGTGAAAGAGACTGAACGTAGTGTAAAGAGCATTGAGTGGTGGAAAGACTAGAAAAGGTCGATATAAGCAGGTCCATTTACCAAACCTTGGACTGACTACAGTACAAACAACGGTAGTTGCTGTATTTATGTCTAGATTATGTTATTTTACATGTTTATTGAGCAGCTTCAGTGTTGGCATAGTGTACCAGTAAAAGCTTATTTGCTTATCGTCTTGTGGACAGACCTAATAAACCATGACATACCTTTTTATATTTTCATCAGTTTACCGCAATTAAATCACAACAAAATAGTTTGGCTTGGGTTCATGCGTAAACCAGCCGACATGTGGCATGCTATTCACAGCACATCTGGCCACGAATAAACAAAAATGATCCTGCAGTCAAACTTGTGTGAGTAACAGGTGAAAATTTGCTTCCGTATGGTGTGATCGTACCTTTAGTTCTTGACTTGTTATCATTTATAAAATGTTATTTCTAAATAATGAATAATGATTTAATTTATAAAATCTTTTACATTAATTACATTTGAAAAAATATCAAAGTAAAAAATCTGTAGTTTCATATACTCATTTGTTACATTTGAATAGGGACTTGCATTTACCAACCATGTCATGTAATGTTGTGTCCTATAGCAATGCATACACCAGCGCCAGCGGAGCTCTTTATTTCAGGGGCGCTCCCTGGTTCCAGCTCCTTCCCCTCCTCCTCCGCCCTTTCTGCATATCAGCATCCTGGCTCCTTCTCTGGACGATCTTTCACTCCTTCACTATCCCTGCAGGACACAACTACATTTAGCCCGACATCCAATGGTTTGCTACCCCCCCATGATCCCCTGCTGCACATCAAAACTCCCTCCCAGGCAAATTTGGGGTTTGATCGCTTGCTGTCTTCCCAGAGTGCCAACTACCGAAGCTCCCAGGAGTCATCGGCCCCTCCCCAAGCTCCTCCCACCGCCAATTGCCACTTGCCCCCTTCCCAGTTCAACTTGTTGTCCTCCCAGCTTCACAACCAGTCATCCCAGCTCTATAATTCCACCATGTTCTCTTCCACACCAGCAATGCTGCCCACTGCCCCGCCTCCCCCCCAGCCTCCTTCAGAGAGGGCAGTGTCCCGGCAGGATAGTGTGATCAAGCATTACCAACGTTCGCCCCCAGCCCAATCTTCAACACTCCCCCCACAGCAATATGTCAGCTGTGGTGGTTCCTCCAGCTACCAGCAGATATCCAGCCACCACCGGCATGCTGGAGTGTTGTGCAGTTCGCTGGAGGACCAAAGCCCATCCTCTGACCCCAAACCCCTACCACGGTTGGAATCCAAGATATATCGGCCTATCATTCAAACCCCTTATGCATCCTCTTCCTCCAGCTCCTCAGCCCCCTCCTCATCGAGCACTAAGGGAGCTAAGAGTTCCAGCTCAAGTAGTGGCTACTCCTCTTCGGGCTCAGCATCATCCACTTCCCGTACCCCACACACTCCACCATCAGCCTCCTCTTCATCCTCTTCAAGCTCCAAGACGAGCACTGGCTCCCTGTCTGCTCCCTCTTGTCAGCAGCCCCCAACTCAGTCAGCACCAGCACCACCTCCTTTACCAGTGGTGTCATCCAACCTGGTTCAGCAGCCAGCACCCAAACAATGTCTCTCCACCTATGGCTCTCCACCTGTGGCCAAATCAAGCACAGGCCTACCAGACCACACCCCTCCCCAGCAACATAACCAGTCCTACTCTCCCAACCAGCCTCAAGCATCACACATGGCCCAGTCTTATGGAGGCTTTAACTCACCTCATGGCCAGGATCTGAGCTCTGGGGCAGGGGCTTCTGGAGGGAAGGCCTTCAGTAGTACAGGCTCAGGAGGACGCTCGTTTTCTGCAGAGATAGTTTTTGGGGAGTCAAGCTATGGCTCAACTCCTCTCAGAAGTGCAGGCAGTCCTTCCTTAGGGTATGGAAGCGCTGGAGGATCAACAGTAAGGGGAGCCGTATCAGGAGCTGCTGCACTTGTCAGTGGAGTTGGAGCTTCAGGATCAGGGAGTGTGGCTGCTAGCGTTGGTAATGGGGGCAGCAGCTCCTACCACCTGCCCGATTCTAGCCCCTCGCCCTCCATCAATTCTACAATCAGTCGCCCTGGATTGAATTCTCCCGCTGCTGCTCGCCCTGCACAGTCCCCTGGAACTCCAGGAGCCGGAAAATACTTGTCATCCATCCTCTCTCCTGCTTATATGTCCTCACCACAAGGTTTCCCTGATACACAGCAAGTACAGAGCCAGCCCTACCACACAACACCACCCAAGCTAAAAACAGAGACCAACATGCTGGGAGTTGAGCAGTCCCAAGAAGATGAAGAGGATGATGATGATTTCCTCATCCACCACCTTCTACATGCCCAGGGCTCAACTCCTCATCCTTCTCTCCCTCCACCTCCTCAACAGCCGCTACCACAAGCTCAGGATGGGGAAGGCAAGGAGGTTACTTATGATATTAACAAGATCTCAGAAGAACGCTACCACCTTCAGAGTGTCATTCGTACCAATAACATCACCAGCAGTTCAGGTGCTGGAACAGCAATTAATGACACTGCAAGTGGTTTAAACCCTCAGTTGGAAATATCCCAGAAGAAACAGCAACAGGCCAAATCAGAGTTGACCGTATCAAAGTCCACTGCTGGAGGAGTAGGAGGGGTCACTAACTCTCTTTCCCACTCACATACTACCCACTCCCATCAACAACAGCACAACTCGTTGGGCTCTGTGGTCCATTATGGAAGAGGTGACCCCTACACACAGCACTCCCATCACACCTCACATGTGTCCTCACACTCTCAGCATTCCCAAATCTCCCAGCACTCTCGGCACACTCAACACACACAGCACTCTCAACATGCTCAGCAAAGACATCCCCATTCCCACTCTCACGGCCACCCTCACATGGAACTGAAAAAGCCTCCAGATGCAAATGACAATGCCTACTTGTGTAACACACCAGATGTTCATCAGGTTCGACAAAGCCAGGTCCCAGACCCTCCCCAGCAAACTCACATGCTACAGTCTGTTCTTTCTCATACCACTCACACTAAGATGGACCCTCAGCAAGCCCCTCAACAGCAACAGCCGCATCCTTTGAGCCAACAGGACATGATGGGCTCAGCTGGAGGGGCAGGGCCTGCAGGGGTGGAATCCCATCCACAGAACCAGTCCGCACAGTTGCAACTCCAGCTCCAGACCCACGGTATGGATTCCCACTACAGTCTTGGAGCCCAGCCAAGAGATCAAACCCGAGCTAATCAGAACTCAGTGTCTCCGCTAGACATGCTAGACCAATCTCTTTCCCGGACTAACACCAGAGGTGGTGGAGGGCCTCTGGACAGGACAGGAGTTGGGGTGACCATTACAGGAGGGGAGGGAGGTGGTGGAGACAGACATAGACAGCAGCACAGACTTACACCCCACCACCATACCCAACAAACAGCTTCAGATCTTCATGACTTTCTCTCTGAACCAGATTTGGGCTTGTCCACCCCTTCACACCTGCACCACCTCAACCAGCCTCAGACTCATGCCCACCACCATGCCCACCATCAACAACAAACACACACTCACCATCAGCTGGCACACTCTCAGTTAGCTCACCCACAATCCCACCGGATGGCAGAAAATATGGGAACTTCCCAACAACAGCAGCAACCCCAACAAAGAGAGCCTGAATCTCTGTCACACTCACAGTTAGACCAGCTCAAACAGCACCGGTTTGATACAGTGACCCCAGTTGTTAAAGTAGGACAGAATCAAGTTCAGCAGCAACATCAGCGGTTTGCGCCTCTAACTTCGATCTGCTTTCCAGACTCTCTCTTACACGATGAAGACCGCTCTTTCTTCCCTGAAATGGAGGACATGTTTTGTTCAGCTGATTACAAGTCAAGCTGTGCTGAGGATTCTGGGACTGGACAGGCTGCTCAAGAAAGCCTTACCCAGGGCCATGGGCAGGGGCAAGAGGGTATGGAGGCCTTAAAAACAGGAGGTGCTGGAGAGGGCTATGATATGGTCGGTCATCACAGTGATCAAGGCTATGGACAGTATTGCCACAGCCTTCCAGGAACAGGAAATCTACACTTAGACCTTGACTCGATGAAGACCCACGAACTCCCCTCCACGGTGAACACTGACCAACTTGGACTCATCCAATCCCAAACACCCACTATGGGGTTGAGTTCAGCAGTCCAAGGGGATGGCTCAGTCAACAAGGTGATGGGAGCTGTAGGAGTGGGTGGAAGTTCAAGTACTACTGGTGTGAACTTACCTATCTTCTGTTCCACTCGACCCAAGAAACTGCTGAAGACCAGCTCATTTCACTTGCTCAAACAGCGGCGTGAGCCTCCACCTCAAGCAAAGAAAAACTATGCGCAGGAATATGAATTTGAAGATGATGAGGATAAAGCTGATGTTCCAGCTGATATTCGCCTAAACAATCGACGCCTTCCTGACCTGCTTCCTGACTTGGTGTCTAGTTGTAGGAAGGCTGGTGGGGCATCAGGAGTAAGTGGGCTCAGTCCACTGATGAGCGACATGGACTTCTGCCACCCCACCAGCTACTCTTCCCTTGGACACCCTCCACAACACGTCCCCAACGATGGCCCTAAAAAAAGAGGCAGGAAGCCAACTAAACCAAAACGTGAAGGCCCCCCACGTCCACGAGGTCGACCACGCATACGTCCTCTTCCAGAGCCTCCTTACTGCAGGGGGCTGATGGGATCAGTGGCTGGAGAAAATAAGAGGGGACGTGGGCGAGGTCGAGGACGAGGCAGGAAGGAGGAAGTGCTTGTTGAAATGCATCAAGATATAAACAAATCACAAAGCCTCCAATATCATCAACAGCAGCAACATCAACAGCATCAGTTCAGCCAACAGCAGCAACTCCACCAGCATCCACACAACCATCACAGACAGCAGGCAGACCTTCACCAGGCACCACAACAACAGCATCACCTGCATCAGCAGCAGCAGCATGTTTCCTGTTCACACCACCAACCACATCATCAACAGCAACAACATCATCAGCACCATCATCAACAACAACAGCAACCATCCCAGCAGCAGCAAGATCCGATCAGACCTATCAAGGTAATAGTGAAAATACCAGATCATCTGGTCTGTACTTATCAAGAATCATAGAGCCATGCCTAAAAGCTGAATGGGCTGAAATGGTCCTAGCTTTGAGTAGGACATTAATTAACCTTCTACCTGAGGACAAGGAAAGCACTTCTAATGATGAATTATTCACTACTTATGACACTTACAAAATGTAAAAATAATGAATTACATATGGTGACTTTTGCTTATTCATTGTTATTGTTTAAAAGTATAATTTGTAACAATTTCTTAAAAAACAATGTATAGACTGATACAAAAATAATCCTTCTCACTCATCACTTATTATCACTAGAAGTGTGTGGTGGTGTCCTTATCTGTAGAGACTCTACCCTCTGCCTGTATTTTCCATTTCCTTCTTCTTTAACTGTGGTCGGAACTCTTCTTGGAGTCAGCAAAGAGCAGTTTGATCCAAAGTGGGGATGTAACCCCAAGCCAAATAGGGTGTGCAGCCCATTCTCATTCCCAGGTCAAACACTGCTGCTTTGTCACAACCCTCAGCATACCTAGGCTCACAGACCTCAAAGGCCTGACAAGCACAGAGAGAAGGCAGACCACAGCAGGATGAAGTATACCTTGGGCTGCATTCATTAGAAATCTGGCACCTTCCCGCAGGTTTGTGAGGAGGTGTGGATGTGTTTGTTTCACAACGGTTATGTTCTAAAGCACAAATAATCAGATAACAATGTTTTATTCTTCTGATCCATGGCTTTGTTCTCACTGATGCCGGTCCCTCTCTTTATTCACTCTCGAGCTTGTTTGACCACCACTGCGCTTTCTCTATCACTCTCTCTCTCTCTTGTTCATTGAGCAGGAGGGGGTAGACATAATTTT
This sequence comes from Eutrigla gurnardus, assembly GCF_963514095.1. Classification (NCBI taxonomy): domain Eukaryota; kingdom Metazoa; phylum Chordata; class Actinopteri; order Perciformes; family Triglidae; genus Eutrigla; species Eutrigla gurnardus. The sequence continues at coordinate 21,173,052 of NC_139931.1, forward strand.
GAATGCTGTCTTCACAAACAGTAATCATGTGAGCCAATGTGTCTACATATTATACTTTGAATCTTTAGTTTTTAAATATGATATTTATAATATATACCTAAATAGATAATAGTTGAACATTAGACCTAAATAGATTTGATACCCCACCCTCTGGGTAAAACCAAATAAAGTAGAGAAAATTATTTTCTTGTTGGTATATGATAATGACTTAAAAGAAACTGCACACAAATTACAGTTCATCTTATTCTGAATGGCCTCCACCAGCTAAGGTAAAGCTTGTAAAACATATGTATACAGTAGATGCAATGTGATTGACACAGCATTACTGCTGTGGGCTTGTATGAGGTACTAATTCATAGTCAGTGTAGATGGCGGTTGGCACGCCCTCAGATTGGCCAAACAAGACAGGAGCACCAGCCCCTGGACAGCAAAATGTGAAAAATCAATGTGATATGATCTATGAAGTTTCTCACTCATCCAGGTCATGGTAATCTTTGATAGCTTTATCATAGGCAATGATCTTTAGTTCTGAACTGAAGAAGCCTCTTGGATGAGAGGTGACACATCTTTGAAAACATAAAGCAAGTCCAGTGGCCTACAATAAAGCTTTCCAGGAATATCATTTTTAGTGTATTGAAAAAAGGTTGTACACTTTATGCTTAAAGACCTTTGTAATGTCTGCCCATCTAACCCTTTCGTCTAACCTGTCTGTCTCTCAGATCAAATTGCCCATTCCCACCATGCCTCCAGCAGAATCCTTGTTGAGGACAGACTCACTGTCCAGCACAGAGCCAGTTCTGTCTGATGGATCCATAGGGTCTGCACCATCCCTGGGCCTGAGTCCTGGACCCAGCGTCGCCATGGACATCAGCAGAAATGAGGAGAACCAGGCTCAAGACAAGATGATCAAGCATCAGCAGAAAGCTGTAGAGGTGAACAGTGCCTGTGCCATTGGGACTGGGGAGGGGGGGCAACCGTGCTTCGGCAAGGTACCAACCGGGCCTAGGCACGGTTTACTCTTGTACATACATCATCAGGTCGTAATACGACACACACATGGCCTTACGTAGATTCAGAGGTCAACAATTCAATTCTGAACCGATTATCGATGCATCTCGATGCAACAAGTTTACTACTACTACTCAGAGTTTACTCGTCACTTCCTACTTTTGTGATGACCATTAAAGAAAATCAACAGGTTAATTACATTCTCTAATATTTTATTAAAGAAAAGGCTTTTCTTTGTCACAAGTAGATTACTTTCTATGAACACAAAATCCTCCTGTTACAGGCGATGAGCATATACTTGAGAGAACAACAGTATACTGTAGCCTATATACAAATAAAAATCTTTCAATGCAATAATCAATGCAGCTTGCATTTCAACACATTATGAAACTATGTATCAGCTTGCATACTAAAACATGGCTACTTTTGGTCTTTGAGATCAAACAAACTGCGTAAAACCAGAGACTGCTCTTTGTTCACATTTTATGTAATAAGTGCAACATTAAAGCAGTGAACTTAGCATGCAAGATACATAAGCCGATCAACAGGCTGGTCATTAGCCGCACAACTGGGCCCCTCCGTTTTTCTCTGGGGCAAGCTGGCTAGCTAACTCGCTTACTCGCCAGGCATCTGTCTCCAGAGAAGCTACCTAGCTAACTAGCTAACTAGCTAACAAGCCAGACATCCATCTCAAGAGCTGCGTCCTCTCTCTTCCTGGTGATCTGTGACAACATTATCTGGCTCCACTGATGTGTGTTGTCACCATAACAACAACACCACCATTTTCTTTTGTACTAGTCACATGACCACTGAAAACAGTTCAATGCCTGTTCTACTCCTATTCAATTTTTTATGTCCTTCTCAAGGTTCACATCACCCCCCCCCCCCCACACACACACACACAGTTCAGTAGGTACAAATTACATATATTAATACAATACAATAAAATAATGTAGAGCGATAAACAGAATAGAATATTAACAACACCATATGAACGTTCTTCATAATCCAGATAGATGAATGTGTCCTGGTTTTTTTTAATAGCCCCCCACCATGAAATCATCTGTGAACATCACTTTGCTGTTTATGTAAAAAAACGACTATAGCTCTCTATAGAGTTGGAGCGAAACAGACTTGTGAAAGCAGTTTTCTCTCGTGTGATCACAGATGACATGGAAGAAAGAAATCGACGACCCACTGAATCCTGATGCCTGGGCTGCTATGCAGAAGCTCTCCAGTTCAGTAAGTTGCTTCACACCCGCAACAAAAAAATGAGCAAAGCCAGGAGCTTCATATATAATTCATACCTCATCCATTCGAACTCAAGCCTCTGGTTAGAGAGAGCAACACATTCTTTACTTTCTGCACATCCCAGGTGCCTAAAGGCAGCCAGTATGTGTGGGAAAAGGGAACCTTTCTGTCCAGGTATTTGTTTGAACTAATTGTGAACATGTTTTGGTCTCCAGTGGAACAAAAGCACGATATTTGAATTTTCAGTCAAGTTTTTGTGATTTGAGGTTTGGAGAGAAGGAGGTTATAGTTGACTGACAGCCAGTTCTTTCTGACTGACAAAAGCGAGAGGAGAGAGATGCCTGTTACCAGGGCAGCTGTTGCCACGGTTACTACATCTTTCAGTGCAGTACCCTTGCTGCCACCTGCTGTCTGTTAAGCTTTATTACCGCTAGTCGAGTGTCCAAGGCCGGTGTTTGTTAAACTGCCTAAAATGAAAACTTAAATGTGTTGTTTTTGATGAATTCCTTCATTTACATTTAAGATTAATGACACACTTAAATGTAGGAGAGCTACAGAGCATTCGTGAGATTGTTTTAGAGTTGAGGTGACCACACCATGTTTTGGAATGACTATATAGAGTTGGTCATGATGAATAATAAGCTGGCTGAGACGGTATACATATCATCGATTGTGTTTGCAATCACGGTTTATACATATTTTAATCTCTGGAGATATGAAAGTTTTCACTCTAATAAAGTCATATAACAGATCAAAATGTAATTGTTTTAAAAATATTTATTGAGTTTGTGTGTATGCTGATTTAATTAAACTAAATTAAACTTATTTATTTTTAAGGGTCAAAAAGAAAACACAAATAAACAAATGGGAGAGACAAAACAGCTATGGTCGTCCATTATTGAAGAATATACAAATCCAGCATGTTGATATTGAAGTTAGTCCATAAGTGAAATGTAAGCATCTCTGATTGGCTGCAAAATGTATGGATGTAAAACAGAAATGTATGGTTCAGGGTATTAAAGATATGTGTGTCAGTATATGGAAACATCACAAAACAATCAGATATACCCAAACCATGCAAATATAAACAGATATCTGCCAGTTGGATGAGGTTTGACCTGTTATCATCACAAAGCACATATGATAGTGTCAGTTAATTACTTTGTCAACATCATAACCAAAGATATTAATTGATGCTGAAAATAATTGTGAGTTAGAAATGTCATCAGATTATTTTTTTATTCAGATTTTGTCTGAGAATCTATGAGTATTCATTCAATATTTTTATCTGAACATTGGGTCAAATTACTTTGCGTATAATGAAACTATGATTATTGGGAGGAACCGCTGCGGTCGGGTGCACTGCCATATGGGTGGCAGAGAAGGCTAGGGACCTTGACGGACCAGACCCAGGCAGCAGAGGCTGGCTCTGGGGACGTGGAACGTCACCTCTCTGTGGGGGAAGGAGCTGGAGCTTGTGTGGGAGGTGGAGCGCTCCCAGTGTTGGGGATGTAGCAGGAGCAGATTTGGTTATCAACAGATAATTATTAATGTCAATATGATTATCGATATTGGTAATTATATTTAATATTATGATATAATCATAAGTATACGGGGCATCGCCCTGGGATCAGGGAAAAGATAACCGGAAACTGTACTCAGTCTCAATATAAAGGGGGTTTTATACTCACATGCCAATCATCGTGATCATTGGCATAGAAGTATAAAAACAATCGAGCAATTAAAAAGGCATGAAATTCGAGCACTAGCCTTCACAACCTGCTGTTATCCAGTCATATATACACAACAAGCACAAGAGACCGCTAGTTATAATATAATAAGATTTATTAAAATCAGTAATAATGATCACAATCAATAACACTGCAATTCACAAAGCCTTATTACCTAACTACCTAACACACAAAGCTAAGCTAAACAAAGGAAGAGACACACGTGGAGTGTGTGTGTGTGTGCGTGCGTGTGTGCGTGTGTGTGTGTGGAGAGAGAGAGAGAGAGAGAGATGGCCAGGCGCGACCACCATGTGGAGCTATTCCTCACAGCGTTCAGGGGCGGAGCCGCTGACGTCAGATAGGATAGTGAGAGAGGGAGAGAGAGCGAGAGATGGCCGGGTACAGCCACCAGATGGTGCTATTTCCTTAGCGTCCGGAGACGGAAACAGCTGGCGTAGGATACGTGTGGGGGTGGTGTATGTGTGTGCACATGTGAGCCGGAGCAAAGAGAGAGAGAACGCGTGCGTAATACACAAAGGATCAGTAAGCTATTTCCATCACACGGGAGCCTGTGAATTAACTGGCGTTCGTTTGGCGGGACCCCGGTCCTTTAACTGATGGTAGATCACTTACTGAGCTCGTGAATGTGTCCGAGGTTGGACACACACTGTTACCGAAATGAAACCCAGCGGCATGGGTACACAATCAGCATTCGAATACAACAACACATAAAACAATGGACTCGGCGGTCCGTGATCAAAACTTAAAACACGTTAACAAGAATTACATATAATAGCATATCCTACACTATCAAACTTATGTCTCTGCCCAGACAGATAGCCTCTTACTTTGTCGATGTGCGTAAGTCCGTCTTGTGCGGCGGCGGTGCTTCTTGACGCGGCGGCGGGCTGTGGTTCGCGAGTCCTCGGCGGCATAGCAGAGCGGGGCGTAGCAGTTATCCTTCTCATTGATCAACTCGAATGAAGAAAACAGGTTGTGTTCCTTCCTTCCGCGGGCAACAATAGAATCGCACGGCTTGGCAATTTAGTCAGCTGACTTCAGACAGGAGCAGGGCTCAGAGGTTATCCTTCTTGCTGGTCGCTGGAATAAAGAAACCGTTGTGTTCCTCTTCTGCAGGCAAACAAAGAATCGCAATCTCCTCAGGATCCAAAAGAAACGAGTAAAAGAAAAGGGGCGAGTCGCGGAAAACGGGGGAAAACAGTCTGTCGCTCATCCAGCGAGTTTAGGGAAGACTGTGGCCTAAGACAAAGGAAACGCTGCAGACGTTAAAAGTTCCCCTCTTGTTGTAGCGGTGTGCCACGGTGGAAAGAGGAAGTTCTTAAGGCGGCGCCGGGTTTTATACCTCACGGCTGCTCCCAGGGACCCCCTGGGGTACCTGTGGTTGTCAGCCAATAGCGCACCAGTTGTGTGATGTTGCACTTCGCACCTCGGTGAGAAGTGAAACCAAAATGGCGGTTGTAGTTTTTTATCCCCTTTGTTCTGACCGCATGTGAAGGCTTTTGGTCTCTGTGTAGGCCACATTGTGTAGTCTCAATGGTGAGGTTAGATCTGGTGGGCCTTACCTGTACGCACAGCCTCGGTTCTGGGGTTGGACTTTATTCTTCTCTTCTCTAGAGTTGACGAAGGTATGAGGCACCGGGCGGGTGTGGTGATACTCTTAAATCACCCAGGTGAGTGCCGCTGTGTTGGAGTTTACCCCAGTGGACGAGAGAGTCGCCTCCCTACGCCTTCGGGTTATGGGGGGGGAATCTGACTGTTGTTTGTGCATATGCACCAAACAGCAGTTTCGAGTATTCTGACTTCTTGGAGACCTTGAATGGAGTCCTGCATGGGGCTCCAGTAGGGGACTCCATAGTCCTGCTGGGAGACTTAAACGCACGGGCAACGATAGAGGTACCTGTAACAGCGTGATTGGGAGGAACGGCCTCCCTGATCTAAATCCAAGTGGTCGTTTATTATTGGACTTCTGTGCTAGTCATGGACTGTCCATAACGAACACCCATCTTTGAACATAAGGATGCTCATAAGTGTATGTGTTACCAGAGCACCCTAGGCTGAAGATCGATGATCGATTTTTTGATTGTTTCGTCTGATCTGAGGCCACATGTTTTGGACACTCGGGTGAAGAGAGGGGCGGAGCTGTCAACTGATCACCATCTGGTGGTGAGTTGGGTCAGAGGGTGGGGGAAACCTTTGGACAGACCTGTAAGCCCAAACGAGTAGTGCAGGTGAACTGGGAACAGCTGGAGGAGCCACCTGTCCGAGATATATTCAACTCACACCTGCGGCGGACATTTTCTGGCACCCCTGTGGAGGTTGAGGGCATTAAGTGGGTGATGTTCAAAGCGTCCATTGCCGAAGCTGTGGCGGTGAGCTGTTGGCTAAAGGTCTTAGGTGCCTCAAGGGGCGGTAACCCTCGAACACTGTTGTGGACATCTGTGGTCAGGGAAGCCGTTCGACTGAAGAAGGAGGTATTCTGGGATATGTCATCTGGGAAGACAGGCCTGGAGGGCTGCAGCCTCTGCCATGAGGAAGGCAAAGCAGTGGGTGTGGGAGGACTTCGGAGTAGCCATGGAGAAGGACTTTCGGTCGGCACCAAAATGCTTCTGGAAAACCGTGCAGCACCTCAGAAGGGAGAAAGGGGGAACTCTCCAAGCTGTATACAGTAAGGATGGGACACGATGGGTAATCGGGCGTTGGAAGGAGCACAACTCCTGAATCCTACTGACACGCCCTCTTTTGTAGAGGTAGAGTTGAAAGCTGATGGAGGATCATCATCAATTTCCCTGGTGGAAGCCACTGAGGTAATCAAACAACTCCTCAGTTGCAAAGCCCCAGGGATTGATGAGATCCGTCCACAAATGCTGAAGGCTTTGGTGGTGGAGGGGCTGTCTTGGATGACACGCCTCTTCAACATTGCGTGGAAGGCAGGGACAGTGCCTAAGGAGTGGCAGACCCAGGTGGTGGTCCCCCTGTTCAAAAAGGGGGACCACAGTGTGTTTACCAACTACAAGGGTATCACACTACTCGGCCTCCCTGGTAAAGGTTACTCCCAAGGTGCTGGAAAAGAGGGTTCAGCTGATAGTCGAAGCTCTGATTGAAGAGGAACAATGCGGGTTCCGTCCTGGCCGTGGAAAAACCAACCAACTCTTTACTCTTGCGAGGATCCTGAAGGGGGCCTGGGAAGATGCCCATCCAGTCTACATGTGTTTTGTGGACTTGGAGAAGGCGTATGACCGGGTCCCCCAGGATATTTTGTGGGAGGTGCTGCGGGAGTATGGGGTGAGGTCACTTCTTAGGGTCATCCAATCTCTGTACTCCCAAAGCGAAAGCTGTGTTTGGGTACTCGGCAGCAAGGACGAAATTTTGATTTCAGAGGTGGGGGGGACACAAGTATTTTTAATAAAACTCTAACTCTTTCAGTTCATTGTGTTTTCTAGTAGTTCTTCTAGTTTTCGATTGCTAATTTTAAGTTTACTGTTCCCTTTTTTGGTTTGACTGGTTGTAAATCATGTAGCAAAACATTATCACTGAATTCTAATCCAATAGTAATAATAACAACAATAATAATAATACATTTTATTTATCAGATTATTGAGAGCTTTGTAAATGATGAGGAGGATCTTGAAGTGGATGCTGCTTTATTGGGAGCCAGTGAAGGTGTTGCAGGATGGGTGTAACGCATTTGAGTAACTTACACTTTGACTTCTAAAGAAGTCTCTTATGTCCTTTTTTTAGACATCCTGGCTGCGTCTAATAACCAAACACACATACACACACACATACACACGCACGCATGCACTTGGACACCGATTTGAAACGTTGATGTAAATGAAATCTCTGATATTAACATCCTTCTAGCTGACGTGAACCAGGCAGAACAAACTCCCAACTTCCAGTAGTAGACTAGCAGACCAGTCGGTGTGCAAGAAAGATGGAGTGACAGCGTGGACGGCCAATCACACAAGAAACGGCAGAGCCAACCGAGGAGCTTGTGGGCGGTCTAAACTAAGGGAAACAGGCTTCAGCTTGAGCGGCCGTTTTCCGCTTGGTCCTAGTGCTTGACATGTCTCTGTTTAATATAGTGTAACATTGTTTTTGGACGGTAAAAAGTGCAGGGGACCAAAACGGCCTTTTGAAAAAGTGCAGGGGACATGTCCCCTGTGTCCCCCCCCTAAATTACGTCCGTGCTCAGCAGTAAGCCAAACTGTTGCATTCGCTGTACCGCACCATTGTGATGAAAAGAGAGCTGAGCCGGAAGGCAAAGTCTCGATCTACCGGTCAATCTTCGTTCCTATCCTCACCTATAGTCATGAGGGATGGGTCATGACCAAAAGAACTGGATTGTGGACTGGCGTCTCCCTTAGAGATAGGGTGAGAAACTCAGTCATCCGTGAGGGACCCAGACCTGTAAGCCCAAACGAGTAGTGCAGGTGAACTGGGAACAGCTGGAGGAGCCACCTGTCCGAGATATATTCAACTCACACCTGCGGCGGACATTTTCTGGCACCCCTGTGGAGGTTGAGGGCATTAAGTGGGTGATGTTCAAAGCGTCCATTGCCGAAGCTGTGGCGGTGAGCTGTTGGCTAAAGGTCTTAGGTGCCTCAAGGGGCGGTAACCCTCGAACACTGTTGTGGACATCTGTGGTCAGGGAAGCCGTTCGACTGAAGAAGGAGGTATTCTGGGATATGTCATCTGGGAAGACAGGCCTGGAGGGCTGCAGCCTCTGCCATGAGGAAGGCAAAGCAGTGGGTGTGGGAGGACTTCGGAGTAGCCATGGAGAAGGACTTTCGGTCGGCACCAAAATGCTTCTGGAAAACCGTGCAGCACCTCAGAAGGGAGAAAGGGGGAACTCTCCAAGCTGTATACAGTAAGGATGGGACACGATGGGTAATCGGGCGTTGGAAGGAGCACAACTCCTGAATCCTACTGACACGCCCTCTTTTGTAGAGGTAGAGTTGAAAGCTGATGGAGGATCATCATCAATTTCCCTGGTGGAAGCCACTGAGGTAATCAAACAACTCCTCAGTTGCAAAGCCCCAGGGATTGATGAGATCCGTCCACAAATGCTGAAGGCTTTGGTGGTGGAGGGGCTGTCTTGGATGACACGCCTCTTCAACATTGCGTGGAAGGCAGGGACAGTGCCTAAGGAGTGGCAGACCCAGGTGGTGGTCCCCCTGTTCAAAAAGGGGGACCACAGTGTGTTTACCAACTACAAGGGTATCACACTACTCGGCCTCCCTGGTAAAGGTTACTCCCAAGGTGCTGGAAAAGAGGGTTCAGCTGATAGTCGAAGCTCTGATTGAAGAGGAACAATGCGGGTTCCGTCCTGGCCGTGGAAAAACCAACCAACTCTTTACTCTTGCGAGGATCCTGAAGGGGGCCTGGGAAGATGCCCATCCAGTCTACATGTGTTTTGTGGACTTGGAGAAGGCGTATGACCGGGTCCCCCAGGATATTTTGTGGGAGGTGCTGCGGGAGTATGGGGTGAGGTCACTTCTTAGGGTCATCCAATCTCTGTACTCCCAAAGCGAAAGCTGTGTTTGGGTACTCGGCAGCAAGGACGAAATTTTGATTTCAGAGGTGGGGGGGACACAAGTATTTTTAATAAAACTCTAACTCTTTCAGTTCATTGTGTTTTCTAGTAGTTCTTCTAGTTTTCGATTGCTAATTTTAAGTTTACTGTTCCCTTTTTTGGTTTGACTGGTTGTAAATCATGTAGCAAAACATTATCACTGAATTCTAATCCAATAGTAATAATAACAACAATAATAATAATACATTTTATTTATCAGATTATTGAGAGCTTTGTAAATGATGAGGAGGATCTTGAAGTGGATGCTGCTTTATTGAGAGCCAGTGAAGGTGTTGCAGGATGGGTGTAACGCATTTGAGTAACTTACACTTTGACTTCTAAAGAAGTCTCTTATGTCCTTTTTTTAGACATCCTGGCTGCGTCTAATAACCAAACACACATACACACACACATACACACGCACGCACGCACTTGGACACCGATTTGAAACGTTGATGTAAATGAAATCTCTGATATTAACATCCTTCTAGCTGACGTGAACCAGGCAGAACAAACTCCCAACTTCCAGTAGTAGACTAGCAGACCAGTCGGTGTGCAAGAAAGATGGAGTGACAGCGTGGACGGCCAATCACACAAGAAACGGCAGAGCCAACCGAGGAGCTTGTGGGCGGTCTAAACTAAGGGAAACAGGCTTCAGCTTGAGCGGCCGTTTTCCGCTTGGTCCTAGTGCTTGACATGTCTCTGTTTAATATAGTGTAACATTGTTTTTGGACGGTAAAAAGTGCAGGGGACCAAAACGGCCTTTTGAAAAAGTGCAGGGGACATGTCCCCTGTGTCCCCCCCCTAAATTACGTCCGTGCTCAGCAGTAAGCCAAACTGTTGCATTCGCTGTACCGCACCATTGTGATGAAAAGAGAGCTGAGCCGGAAGGCAAAGTCTCGATCTACCGGTCAATCTTCGTTCCTATCCTCACCTATAGTCATGAGGGATGGGTCATGACCAAAAGAACTGGATTGTGGACTGGCGTCTCCCTTAGAGATAGGGTGAGAAACTCAGTCATCCGTGAGGGACCCAGAGTAGCGCCGCTGCTCCTTTGCATCGAAAGGACCCAGCTGAGGTGGTTTGGGCATCTGGTAAGGATGCCCCCTGGGCGCCTTCCTAGAGAGATGTTTCAGGCACGACCAGCTGGGAGGAGGCCACGGGGAAGACCCGGGACTAGGTGGAGAGATTATATCTCCACACTGGCCTGTGGAGATACAACTTTACCTGCTCATCATCAAACAGTAGACAGACAGAGTAAAGAATGTTACCCAGGAGTTGGTGGAGACCAAAGCGGAGACACCCAGGCATGTCAATCATCGGCTCATATTCATAATCAGTGTATCATTACAATCACATCAGGCCCTTTCTGTGGACGTGAAATGAAACATCAGCATTACAAAGTATAGTGAAGCAGTGTTATTGAAAAATTATCTGGCAAAAGAAGTCAGATTGCATGAAAGAAGAGAAAATTAGAAAGACCCTACTTCTCGCTTGATTCATAATCTCAGTACACATTTTAAAGATGGGTTTATGGTTTCAAGCCTTCTCCAATCCAGCATGATGTTTATTTAGTAAAATATGATCTATTTAGTGATAAATAGACCATAAAATAGGGGGTGCTTTAGGGGCGGGGTTACCTGGTGATTGACAGGTTGCTACAGTCGCGTTGCTGCAGTCACACTGGATCCAGATCCAGTAAGGTTGCTGCTCGGGGTGCAGCCCTGCCGCTTGTGTTCATCAGATCCACTCGTCGCTCCTCCAAAGTCCAAATATGGTCACTTCCTTCACTGGTTGTAAAAATACCAAAATGAAGACGGCCAAAATGCTGAATACGAGGCTTGTAAACCGGAGTCCACAAACCAACGGGTGATGCCACGATGACTACGTCCGCTCCTTATATACAGTCTATGGACCTGAATCATCAACACTATACCCAGATACATTGGTAATCAGCTTATTCCTCATTGATTTGTTTCTGCTGGTTTTGCAAAATGGTTACATTGACTCTGCTGCCATCTCATGGTAAAAAAAAAATCAAGGAATGCTGTTTAAAAGACAGATTAACTCACTGAGGAGCCAGCAACATCATAAAGTACATACAGTGATGAGGTTCTGCTCTTTTGCAGGCTGATGAGAAGACTTTCGACTTCAAGACTGGCTTCATTGCCTCTTTTTTGGACTTCTTGAAGACGGGCAAAAAACAGTCAGGTCTTGACCTAGGACATGATGAAGGTGAGCAGGAATCCCTGAACCTCTTTTCCTCTCTGAAGGGAGGGATCAGGCCCTTATCCCCACCTCCTCCTCCCCTACCACCAACGCCTCCACAGCAGCCTCCAGGAGCATTCAGTGAGGGAGGACAGGGCGAGGGGGCAGACCTGGCTCTCAGCAGCTGCCCGAGTCCCTGCAAGCCCCTGGACGACGAGCTTAAAAGGAACCTAGAGACCCTGCCCTCCTTCTCCTCTGATGAGGAAGACTCAGTCAGTAAAAACCAGGACCTGCAGAAAAGCATCTCATCTGCCATCTCCGCCCTCTATGACACCCCACACTCATTAGCTGCTGCAATGGCTACTGCCATGGCCAAGGCCCCGCCCACCCTGCCCCCGCCGTCCCCACAGGAGCCGCCATTCAGCCCCCCTCTCCCCGCCATGCCTCCCCTCATCCCCAGTATGGAGAATGGGAAAAAGGAGGCGCTCACATATACACAAGATCACATACAGGACAAGGAAGAGCAAAAACTGGTCTGCCCACAGTCTAGTGGAGAAAAAGCAGAGGAGGAGCAAGGAAGAGAAGAGGAGGAGGGGGAGGAGGAGGGAAGTGGGGAGACTGCTGATAGTGAAGAAGTAATGAGAGATGATGAGACACATAATCTGCAGCAGGAAGTCCTGGAAGTGCAAGACCAGATAGAAGAGGAAAGCATGTCTGAAATGTTGGAGATCCCTAAGGTTGAAGGTAATGTAGCCATATTCACTTGTCTGACACTTTAGCTTTCTTTAAAACTTCTCCCACTCAAAAGAACTCTGCAAGACGACAAGCTTACAACTTTTAAAATGCTTGTTTTCTGAATGGAGTCTGGATTGGTGGGTGCTAGGCTATGCTAAGATTGTAGCTGCTCCATCAACACTTCAAATAAGGAGTAATAATCTAATGTAATAAATGTAAAAAAGACATGAATCCGGCAGAGACCTTGTTGTTTGGACCACAGTCTCTGGTTTCTCCACATAGTCTGGTCTGGTCTCTGGAGTAATATGAGACTATCTAGACCTCTGGGGGACCACAGACACAGGAGACAACATTTGTTTCCTAATAACTGTTGCTGTATTTGTTTTCTAATACAGCAACGTCAGGACGACAGGAGGACGATCTCAATGCTCTTAGGCTTCACTGAAACAGCATCATGCAAATTTCACATATTCTCCTCATTTGCTTTGCACCACCCAGCTCAAATTTGCATTGTTTGCATTGATTTTATTATGCAATTGAGCCGTACTAAAAATTTGCTTTGCATTTGGTGTGAACAAATCAGTATATTTCAAAAGGTTATACGACAAAATGTGACTTTCTTGATGTAAATTATTATTTTTAAATTGACCAATATCAAATTGAACATTCCATGTAAAATTCTTGGTACAATGGAATCTCAAAGTTATTTCATGTCAACTTAAAAACTTGCTGCTAACTTTCTTCCCCCCACCCTGTTTTTGTTCAGATTCTCCATCCGGACCTGTGCTTGCTCCTGCAAGCCTATCCCCATCCCCGTCCCCATCCCTGTCCCCGTCCACGTCCATCTCCCCCTCCACTCCTCCCACATACTCTTCACCCTCACCCCTCCCTCCCCAGTGTCTCTCCATACCCTCCCAGCAGGATGAGGAAGAGGCGAATCAAACGTACCCTCCCTCTGAGCAGCAGCAGTCCTCCTACCAACCAGCTCCAACTGCAGGTACCTCCCCACCCCCCTCCACCTCCCCTCCGGCCATCCCTTCCTCACCCCTCTCCAACCTTCCCCTGGGCCAATCCATTCCCCCTCCATCCACCACACCTCCTCCATCATCCTCTGATCAGGACCAGGAACCAGAAGCTGAGCAGCCTTCCCCCTCCTCGCTTGCCTCTTCCTCACCCTCTACATCATCCTCACCACCACCGTCACCCCCGACCCCAGAAGAGGCCCTGGCATCACAGCGTCTCACCTCCCTCCACCTGGCAAAGAAGCAGGCGGATGCTGCCATAGCCGGGGAGAGTGAAGAGGAGGATAGTGAGAGCGCAGGTGAAGGAATCTTCCGTGAACGGGACGAGTTTGTGGTTCGAACTGAGGATATCGGGATGCTTAAAGTGAGTCCCCAGCCGCACAGCTCCCAGGACGTATGTATTGTGTCTGAATAATGTTACATTCATGGTATACGCTGTGTTTGTTTGTGTCACTAGATGGCCTTGCAGACAGGCCGGGAGCCCCCACCCATCTGGAGGGTGCAGAAAGCCTTGCTCCAGAAATTCAGCCCAGAGATCAAAGACGGTCAAAGGCAGTTCTGTGCAACCAGTAATGTGAGCGGACATACCTTATATGTATGATAATTAAATGGCCTCATAATTAGACAGAAAACTGCTGTCTATGGGTTCATAACACCTGTGGAATGAAATCCGACCTAATCTCATCGTAGTACATGAAGCACAAATGCAATCTATTGGTTTCATGTACATGTCTCTCAGCACGCAAACAATGTCAATGGGAAGTTAATTAGGTTCCGTTTTCATGGCTACGCAATGTCCAGAGGGAGTGGCCTGGGATTTAATACTGACAAAGACTACTTATGGTGGGGGACTTGAACCTCCAGACCATGTTGGACACTGCCAGATGGCAACCTCCAGTTCTTATAAGTGAAGCCAAGGCTGAAGTGCCTTAAACATGCATTCTCTCTACTGGCCATCAGGGGGCGACTGTTTGCAAAAAGGAGTCAGATTTCATGGCAATCAATGAGAAAATGACTCTACTCCTCACTTGGTTTATTATCACAGTAAGCAGTTTCAAGTCTTCTTCAATACAGCATGATGTTCATTTAGTACATTATGGTCCATTTAGAGTCCAACAGACCAGAAAGCAGGGGATGCTTTAGGGGGCGGGGCTACATTGTGATTGACAGGTGGCATTGCTACCACGCTACCAGTGCAGTTAGCTACTAATGTGACTTTAACACTTAGCTGTAAAGTTGAAAACTTGAATTATGAAGTTAACTTTGTTAGCAGCTTCACACCAGAATCCAGATGTATCCAGATCCAGTAAGGGTGCTGCTACGGGTGCTATCAGTTTGTCAAGGTGGGCAACAGTTCATGTCCCTGTACATGAATCAGTTGTATTTCCCGAACTGCCTTGAGACTATGATTGTATCGACTGATGTATGCTATTGTATCGACTGAACCAGTAATAAGTGTAGTTTGATTCACCGTATCCTGTGTAAAGTATGAATATGGTTGTCACATAGATATAACTGTTAACGTCTCTTCTTCAGTATCTCGGTTACTTTGGTGATGCCAAAATGCGCTACCAGCGTTTATACGTGAAGTTCTTGGAGAACGTCAACAAAAAAGATTATGTCCGAGTGTGTTCCCGAAAGCCATGGCATCGAGCCGGGCTCACTCTGAGGTAAGGATACCAATCTGCTACATTCACTTGAGTCAAAATTGATGTCAATGAGTGATTCTGGATGAATTTCAAAGAACTAACAAATTCTTTCTTTTTAAACGACAGACGGCAGGCGCTACCTAAACCGCTGCCCACTGTCCACAATCAAACACCACCTCGAGTGGAGAAGGACGACAAGAAAGAGAGAGAGCTGAAGGAGCAGAGAGAACGAGAACAAAGAGAGAGGGAGCACAGGGAGAAAGTAGAGAAGGAGCACAAAGAGAGAGAGAGAAGAGAGAGGGAGGAGAGAGAAGAAAAAGAGAAGGAGCAGAAGGAGAGAGAGAGAAGAGAGAAGGAGGAGATAGAAGAAAAGGAGAAGGAGCAGAAGGAGAGGGACAGGAAAGAAATGGAGAACGTGGATAGGGAAAGAGAGGACAGAGAGCAAAAGGAGAGGGAACACAGAGAGAGGGAGAAAGAAATGGAAGGGGAGAAGCAAAGGGAGAGTGAAAGAAGGGAGAAGGAGCAGAGAGAAAGGGAGAAAGAGCAAAAAGAGAGAAGGGAATACGAGAGAGAGCTGAAAGAGAGGGAGAGGAGGAACAGGGAGCAGAGAGAGAAGGAGAAACAGGACAGGGAGAAGAAAGAAAAAGAGATACAGGAGAGAGAAAAGAGAGAAAAGGAGTGGAGAGAAAAAGAGAAACTGGAGAGGGATCGAAGGGAGCAGAGAGAACAGAAGGAGAGAGAGCAAATAGAGAAGCAGAGGGACAAACAAAGGGAGAGAGAGGAGCGAGAGAGAGAGTTTGTAAGGTTGAAGGAGGAGAAGAGAGGAGGAGACAAGAAGATGGAGCGTCGGCCCCGAGCCAAGACCTCCACGGACAAAGCCGAGCCTCCTCCCAAGAAGAGGAAGAAGTGGCTGAAGGAGGTGCCGTCCTCCTCCTCCGAGTCGGACTCCTCCCGACCCAGTGATGACGAAGGTCAGCCCTGCTGTGTGTGCTGCGTGTACATTTAGTGTGAGAGCGGTGTGAACGAGCGTCCTCAGGTCAGCGCCGCTGTGTCTCGTGTTGCAGGACCGGTGCGTAGCGGCGTGAACAGTCGGGCCATGAGGGAGAGCTTCAGGAGCTACGTGGAGATGCTGGTCAGCACGGCCCTGGACCCGGACATGATCCAAGCTCTGGAGGACACCGACGGTGAGTACCACACATACACGGGACCGTGGTCTTCAAGCACGCTGCAGAGTTTCAGGTTGTTGAATGGTTTCTCAGAAGCTTTCAGTCACCACGTCTTCTCTTTTGATGAAATCTGGAAATGGGTTTTTTCACCAGCGTCCCAGGATTGTAAGTGCAGATTGGTTTGAAAAGCGTAGGTGGATAAAGTCACCTTGTAAGTGTGGTGTGTTCCTGCTGGTCGCAGTGAGGGGCCAAGAACCTTCAATAGCAACCAAACCTTACGCCTGGAAATTCAACCACAGCTGGCTGGTTAAACCAACGACACAGACACATCAGATGTTTGCAGCTGGTGAAGAGGATTGAGGAAGGGGAATGGGAAACGTACCAGACATTTATGAAACGCTGGTGCCCTGCTGCCACCATACTACTTCTACTACTACTGCCGCAGTGACTGATCTCTATTCTCCAAACTCAATTTGCATACTCTGCCACGACACACAAATTTATATTTAGGGCCCGAGCGCCGACAACGTCGGGCTGCGAAGCCCTATTGTTATTCGAATGTTTATTATTCTTACACAACTTCGACCTGCGTTTTGGGGGCCTGAGCGTGAAAAAAAACGAAAATTGGAGTGTCTATAGGGTCTGGCAAAAAAATTGAGAATTTGGCGTCTTCGTATTCGGCCACGAAAAAGTTGCTCGCTAGCGCCACCTAGAGTGAAGAATCGCCAGCCCTGCCGCACCGTAACTCCGATTGACATGAAACTTTGCACACATGTGCAAACAAGTGTCCTCTACGAAAAATCCTCTTGGAGTACCAAAGTCCGCCTACCAACATTTTCCGCCATCTTGGATTTTATGAAAAACAGGAAGTTGCGCATTTATCGGAAACCGTTGGTCCGATTTGGACGAAATTTGGTACACATACTCTTTAGACCTAGGTGAGGGGGTGGTCCACAAATGTTTCGAAAATATGCTTGTTATCAGAAGATATCGGCCAATGAACATTAGAGGGCGGGGCTACCAAAATGCAATTAGCATAACTCTATAACCTTTGACCCAAAAATTACGAAACTCGAAACCTATATTGCAATAGGTTCAAAGAACATGCATGCCAAGTTTCATTAAAATTGGGTAATGTTTGGCGCTGCCACAAATTTCCAAAAAGTGCCACTTTTGGTCGTTTTTGGCTGTTTTTGGCCATTCACAGGGGTCACACAAAATCAAAAACTGACTACACCGTTGATCCGATCGATACCAAAATTGGATATGTTGTTGGAAAGGCCTTAAGGACAAAAATTTAGTAAAAGATGCTCCAAAAGTCTTGGGGCGTGGCCACGGTGGCGCCATGACTGCGCTACTATTTTCAACCTTCGCCATTGGCATTAAAACTGTTATAACTTCACCTTTTCTTCTCCGATCTGCTTCAAAATATTCATGCTTGTTAAGAGTCACGTCCTGAACACAACTGCACTGCAATTTTAACTCAGAGGTAGAGCGCCACCTAATGGCGACATGAAATGTTACTGATTTTAGGCCCTTTTTCTGAGCAACAGCCCCCCCTCTAGGTAGGGCATAGACGCATGAAATATTTTTTCCTAGATAGCCCATGTGGAGATGTACAAAAAAGCCTCTTGGACCCACCGCCTCAAGTCATGATAAAGTAGGTAAAAAAAAGTTTTTAGCCAAGTGTGTAAATCAGCCCAGTTTCTCACTCAATCCTCACTCAGGACACATAGGGGGGAGAGACACAGGCGCACAGCAACCACCAGATGGAGTCAGAGATCTATCAGTGACACATGGAGAACTGTGAATCTCACATACAGCTGCAGTCTGCCTCACACCAGATCAACAGTCATGCCACTTTTAATTCCATTTTTTAAATTCCTCACATTTCAGCCTGGACACAAAGGGAGGAGGAGAAATGGCACACATCTCCACATGCACGTCTCACAGCTGTCACTTGAACTCTGCCATAAACATTATAACTTCAGTGTTTGTTCTCTGATCTGCTCCAAACTTTCCACACTTGATAAGCGTCCACGACACTGCCCTGTGACCGCAGGCAGTCCACGACCGCATAAGAGTGAGGGCCCGTCATGACACTGCTCGCAGTTTTAATTATTAATGCATTTTTATTTGTCACCTTTTTCTTGTCCTATTCTTACCTTTAACATTTCAAACTGGAATTCAATTTTGTATCTTATTTTGCCAAATTTCCTACAAACCATGTGGATTTTGTTAAAAAAACAAACAAAAAATCAAATATTATTGTTGCTTTAGTTGCTGAAACTGAAATAAAAACTAAGTTAAGAAATTAGTTTAGTTTCTCTTTAAGTGTCATGACAATCCTTAATCGGGACACTAACAAAAATATGAATACAGTATGTTGCCATGAAGCAGGATTTTTGGAAGAGTAGATCACATATTAGAACATACACAAGTGGCATACCTTCAGGCATGTTGGAGTGTAACTCAGCTGAATGAGGCTTATAACGGATGAGGAACACCAAACATGGACCCAACCGTTAACTTCCAGGTATCTCATGATAAGGGGCAGCGAGATGATTACAACAGTCATTTAAATGTAAATAAATCTAAATGAGTGTTCTACTTTGACTCCCCAGATGAGTTGTACCTCCCCCCCATGAGGAAGATCGACAGCCTGCTGGGGGAACAGAAGAAGAGGTTGTTGAGGAGAGTCACCATGAGCGTCCAGCACCAGGTACACCGCTTTCTGCTGCTGTAAAAGGTCATTGGTGGTGATGATTGATGATGAGGGATGGGACCATACAGGAGGTTATCCTGAATATATTCACATCAGTGACTTGGAAAAGTGGTCTACTCTCCAGCCTGGCCTCCTCTTCCTTCACTATGTAGTGGGAATTCAGTTTGTTTTATTTTTCATTCACATTTTTATTGAAATCGAAATTGGAGTACATTATACAGCACAACATACACTCACCGGCCACTTTATTAGGTACACCTTGCTAGTACCGGGTTGGACCCCCTTTTGCCTTCAGAACTGCCTTAATCCTTCGTAGCATAGATTCAACAATGTACTGGAAACATTCCTCAGAGAGTTTGGTCCATATTGACATGATAGCATCACGCAGTTGCTGCAGATTTGTCGGCTGCACATCCATGATGCGAATCTCCGGTTCCACCACATCCCAAAGGTGCTCTATTGGATTGAGATCTGGTGACTGTGGAGGCCATTTGAGTACAGTGAACTCATTGTCATGTTCAAGAAACCAGTCTGCGATGATTCATCAGAAGATGGGTACACTGTGGTCATAAAGGGATGGACATGGTCAGCAACAATACTCAGGTAGGCTGTGGCGTTGACATGATGCTCAATTGGTACTAATGGGCCCAAAGTGTGCCAAGAAAATATCCCCCACACCATTACACCACCACCACCAGCCTGAACCGTTGATACAAGGCAGGATGGATCCATGCTTTCATGTTGTAGACGCCAAATTCTGACCCTACCATCCGAATGTCGCAGCAGAAATCGAGACTCATCAGACCAGGCAACGTTTTTCCAATCTTCTATTGTCCAATTTTGGTGAGCCTGTGCGAATTGTAGCCTCAGTTTCCTGTTCTTAGCTGACAGGAGTGGCACCCGGTGTGGTCTTCTGCTGCTGTAGCCCATCTGCCTCAAGGTTCGACGTGTTGTGCGTTCAGAGATGCTCTTCTGCATACCTCGGTTGTAACGAGTGGTTATTTGAGTTACTGTTGCCTTTCTATCAGCTCGAACCAGTCTGGCCATTCTCCTCTGACCTCTGGCATCAACAAGGCATTTGCGCCCACAGAACTGCCGCTCACTGGATATCTTCTCTTTTTGACCATTCTCTGTAAACCCTAGAGATGGTTGTGTGTGAAAATCCCAGTAGATTCTGAAATACTCAGACCAGCCCGTCTGGCACCAACAACCATGCCACGTTCAAAGTCACTTAAATCACCTTTCTTCCCCATTCTGATGCTCGGTTTGAACAGCAGCAGATCGTCTTGACCATGTCTACATGCCTAAATGCATTGAGTTGCTGCCATGTGATTGGCTGATTGGAAATTTGCGCTAACGAGCAGTGTTGGGAACGTTACTTTAAAAAAGTAATTAGTTATAGTTACTCACTACTTGTTCCAAAAAGTAACTGAGTTAGTAACTGAATTACTTTATAATAAAAGTAACTGTGGTGGAAATCAGTTTATGATCACCTGATGAGAAATAAGAATACAACTCCTAACAGCGCTTTTAGTAATTTATTCTATAAAGAGTCCAAAAACAGGCTAGCAGTCGCTACAGACAGACTGTAAACAGACAAAGTCAAATAAGTCAAAGCCCTCGCAAACAGGGTGTCCAAGCGGACCGCATCACTGACATACAGCTTCAGAGCAAACTATCTGGCCAGATAGGGGCAGACTCCTTAAGAGTCTGACCAATGATTCAGTCTTGAGAAGGGCTTTTTATACAGTTGTTTGTGATGTGTCATCAGAAAAGCATTGTTCCGTTGTTTGTGTAGACGGAGAACTTTGTCCAGAATGTGGTGTTTGAACCACTCATCAGTGTCCATAGATCCATATTGACTTGCCAGCTGTGCTGGTGTCACAAGATGCATTTTACAACTCATGTAACACATGACATGACATAAGTGCAGAATACAGGTTACCTCATGACACACATGGAATAGTATGAGTTAAAACTACTCAAACTACTAATTATACTATAATGAACTACTAAATGAAAAATTCCCATCACAGTAACTAGTTAACAGGGAAAGTAACTATTTGCGTTACTGTAAAAAAAAAAGTTGCTTTATGTCAAAGAATTTGGATTTTTCTTGTAATGAGATGGCAAACTGTAGTCTTGTAGTCTACTCCTATAGTCGCGTAGCTTAGTGTGTATAATAATTGAGATCGCATTCTCCGCACCTCGCATGCGGGAATAATTAAAACTTGAGGAGAAATTATACAGTGGGAGACGCTGTGTCTGTCATATATCACAAAACAGGGTCAAAGCGCACAGCAGTAGACATAATGACAGCGAGACCCCGGTGCCTCGAGCCGCCGGGCCGTTCATCATCATCATCATCATCATCATCATCATCACCACCGTCTTCACCATCCGCGCTCCACAGCTGCACCGGATTCCCGTCCAACACCAGAACGGCGGGACACCGGGGCCCGCGTGGCCCTCGCGCGCCGCTCAGACCAGCAGCAGCCCCAACTCCGGCTCCAGCAAGTTTGCACGTTTCTCCACGGACAACAGGCTGCCGAGCCCAGCCACGAGCGGCGCGCAAGCAGAACACGATCCTGACTTCTTTTTTTTTAACCGACAACCGACAAATTCAATTCATAGTAACGCACCGCATTTAACGTTCAGTAACGATAACGGCGTTGTAACGACGGAAACAGTAATTAGTTAGATTACCCCGTTACTGAAAAAATAACGCCGTTACCTAATATGTATATATATATTAGGGCTGTCAAAAGATTGATTTTTTTAATCGCGATTAATCGCATTTTGTCCATAGTTAACTCGCGATTAATCGCAAATTAATCGCATTTTTTGGCACATTTTTTTTTCTTCTTCTAAATGTACCTTAATGTATTTTTTTCATATTCTTAATACTTTTAACAACATAAGGGCAAATATACTCGATTTATGAAAATGTTTATTTAACACTTCAAATATCCCCTTACCAAAACATGGGATCAAAACAGGGTTATAAGAATATATCACAAACAATTAAAGTGAACATGTCACAGGAGATAGTGTAACAGGAGATAAGTACAGTTAGGATATAAGTGCATTGGCTTGCAAGTGATATCTCAGACTGGACGTGCTTCTATGGTAGCTCATTTCATACCCACAGTACGCGCAGATGACTTTGGTCTTATCGACTGAACCATCTGGCAGTCTTTTGAAGGTGAATTTGCCGTTCACAAATCGATTTTAAACGCGTGTGGACGCGCCGCTTCCCAGTATTGCACGCTTGGTGGGCTGCCACTAGAGGATGATTGACAGGCGCTCTCCTTTAAACAACAACTTTTTGCGAGCGTTCGCGAGCGTTCCCGAGGCGGCGAGTCGAGCCCGGCGCCTCTGATTAGCATAAAGTAGATTCGACTTATACTTTAGGCAAATGAGGAGCGGCCAACTCGCGCGCCGTCTCTCGACATTCGCCGCAACGCCACCAGAATGCATTGCACGGCTTTTCACATAGACAATGAATGGGACGCGGGGAAACACCGCTGCCTGTGGACAGGCACCTTCCCTCTGGATCAAGACTACAGGTGCCACCGACGGCCATAAATCATACAATGCGCTTTTTTTTTTTTTTTAAATACCGAGCGTTAATCGCGCGTTAAAAAAATTAACGGCGTTAAGAGGATGTTGCGTTAACGCGTTATTAACGCGTTAACTTTGACAGCCCTAATATATATATATATATATATGGATATAGATATATACACATACAAACATACACTATACATACATAGCCTAGAATTTATAATCACTATATTTTTCTCTAAAATGATGTGTTCTGTGACACAATAAAAACATGTTTTTCTTTACAAATTTAAAGTGAAGTTATTTCAGTGTGTTTAGGACCATAAAGAGTTTGATCCATGCTTTAATACGTTTACATGGGTCCAACAAGGTGAAGGCTTTAGTTCAGATAGAAATGCAACCGACATGGAAACTGTACTCATGCCGCTGACTGCATTCTGCTTTCCCCCCTCCAGGAGGCGCTACATATCTTCCCCAAAATGATGGCAGACCCGTTGGACTCTGGAGCTGTCAAAGTTCACCTTGGGGGGGAGGGTTACAACCGCAAAACCCTCAACAGGCTCAAGAGGAGTATTCCTAAACAACAGGTCAGAGATCCCTCCCACTGAGTAATCCCGCCCACTGAGTAATCCCTCCCATTGAGTAATCCATCCCATTGAGTAATCACTCCCACTGAGTAATCCATACCACTGAGTAATCCCTCCCACTGAGTAATCATACCACTGAGTAATCCATACCACTGAGTAATCCCTCCCACTGAGTAATCCCTCCCACTGTGTAATCCCTCCCACTGAGTAATCCCTCCCACTGAGTAATCCATACCACTGAGTAATCTTCCTGGAAAAAAATATATGACGCATTCTAACATCAGCGAGTTTCAACCAATAATATCATGACATCTTGTTCCACTGCTTGTATTTATTATTTAGTGAGAGACTAACTCAGTCATCATTCAGGAGGAAGTAACTCCTGCCAGGAAATACTGGAAGAAGTGAAATCTTCAATCTTTTTTCTTTCTCCACCCTTTTCAGGACCTGAAGCTCTCCATTGAAACTTGCCGGATGTACAGTCTGTATCATTCCCTTCACCACTACAAGTATCACACCTTCCTGCATTGCAAGAAGGAGGTAAGGATGGCTGCATTAATGCTCAATACGCTTTTGAGTTCATATTTTGCCTCCAATATCCCATTCAAGTCTTTAGTATTATATACTGCTAAAACTGGCATATGTATCATGATTGGTTGCACTCTTACTTTTAAAATGCTTGTTTTCTGAATGGAGTCTGGTTGATGGGTGCTAGGCTACGCTAACGTTGTAGCTGCTTCATCAACACTCCACATAGTCTGGTCTGGTATCTGGACTAATGTGAGCTACTATCTAGACCTCTAGGGGACCACAGTCAGTGTCTCACTGTCTCCCCTTGCACCCTAAGGCCTGTCACACACGTCTCCGTCCGAGACGGCGTTACGAACCAGGCGGTCCGGTCGGGCGTAGTTTTAAGAACTGCTGAAAAATCTCCATAGCCCAGGGGCCTCAAGGACTATTGAGGCGCCCCTGGCTCCAGCCATGCATCTTCCATGGCCCTTGTTTCCATGACCCTTGCCTCTTTTAACTTTAAAGAAAAGTTCCGGTGACAACACTGTAGAAAATAGAGAAGGTTGATTTTTGGCAAGAAAGACAGAAACGATTATTACTATCAACACTGAACGTTGCTGTTTATCACATTGTTGCTTCACAGCAGGGCCGGCCCAAGCCTTTTGGGGGCCCTAAGCAGAATTTAATTTGGGCTTGAAGATTATTGACCCATTTATCACGCTATAATGTTGGGGATGGCCAGCTGGAGAACGGCAATACCTACATTTGTTCAGATTCATAGCCCACGATTGAGGCCCCCTGGTGGCCCCAAGCAGCCGCTTAGTTCGCTTATGCCTCGGGCCGGCACATTGATCGTTGACAAGCTCATCAGACAATGTATGGTGCTCATGGTGAAAGAACCCCAACAATATGAAATATACAAACAGTCGACCAAAGGGGCGATGCAAGTGTATCATACAACAGTGGTTAGTGGGGATATGTTCAGATATCATCAGATATCATCATAGAATGAGTCTTTTAAACTGTCTTCACTAACCAGCTGTTTGTCCACCATCAAACAATGGTTAAATTCAAATTACTTGCAATTAAATTCAGAAAAGACAGAGACCCTGATTATTGCACCCGAAAATCGCATCCCCTTTATCAAATTTCACTTGGGTATGGTAGGCTCCTCCGTCAGCCATGTCCCTTGAGCACCACACCAGCAAGCTGATTAGAAACTGCTTCTTTCAACTGAGGAACATCTCTAAGATAAGATCCATGGTGTCCAAAGCAGAACTTGAGATGATCATCCATGCTTTTATCTCCTCACGTCTAGATTACTGCAACAGCCTTCTTACATGGCTTAACCAAAAAGCACTTTATGGCCTCCAGGCTGTTCAGAACTCCGCAGCTAGACTTTTAACCCACAAGAGAAAAAGTGCACACATCACGCCGATTTTAGCAGAACTCCATTGGCTCCCAATCCATTTTAGAATTCATTTTAAAATCTTAGTTCTTACTTTCAGGGCTTTACATGGTCAAGCCCCCTCCTACATTTCAGAGCTGCTAAAATCTTATACCCCCACACGCTCCCTCAGATCCTCTGGTAAATGCCTGCTTATCATCCCCCTCACCCATTTTAAATCCAGAGGGGACAGTGCGTTCCAAGCTGTTGCCCCCAGACTTTCGAAGGCCCTACCACTGTCCTTACGCACCTTAAACTCCATCGGGTCTTTTAAAAAGGATCTGAAATCTCTGCTGTTTCGACTGGCTTTTACGTAGGGGTGGGTTTTCTGGGTTTTTGTCGTAACTTTGTTCTATATTACCATGCTATTATGTTTCTTTACTCCTCTGTATTTTAATTGTCTATTCTTGTTTTACTCCCTGACTCTGTTGTGAAGTACTTTGTGAACCCCTTCTATGAAAAGTGCTATACAAATAAATTTGCTTGCTTGCTTGCTAGAAACATTTAAAAGATAGAATGTCCCCGTCTCTTCCCTTCTTACTTTTTTATACTACTGTTCTTTCATTTAATTTACATTTACAAATACCCATACATGTAAGAGACTAGTATTATTCCTGGACTACATATTGGCTCTCCCTGAAGCACTTCCTGACGAAACTTAGCTGTCATTTTGTTTCCATGGGTTTTGTATGTGTGCATAATGTTCAATGAAGGCCTGTCCAGCTCCAGAGAAAGCCCTGTGCTGTGAGGTGTGTGTAACTGACTCTGTTGTGTGTGAGCAGACGGACAGCATCGAGCAGGCAGCAGAGGACCCGGGCCAGGAGGAGGTGGTGCAGCAGTGCATGGCTAACCAGGGCTGGCTGGAGAGCCTCTTCAACTCCTTCATGGAGCTTCTCAGCCTCAGTGCCAAGGCCTGAGGGGACACACACTCACACCTGCAGTATTAAAGTGCACGGAGGCTTCCAGAACATGTGAAACAAAAGGATTGCACTGCCGAAAACGGTCCAGACCACTGGAAGTGCAATGATTCCAGCATGAACAGCCACTGTAGGTTTGTTTGTTGGAGGTTTCAACTTTAAGGTGTTTGTTTTATTATTGAGTCCATTTTAAAGTTATTTCAAGACACACATTGAAAGAAGGAGATGAAGGGGAGCGAACTAGGAGAATGTGATGGTTTAGCTCCAAAGTAGAAAAAAAAGGGACCACAAGAGCATTTGGTCGGCGCTGCAAAGACACACACACGCTGTGTATAAGTAAGGTTTGTATAATTTATACAAGGACATTTCCAAAAATGATCATCCTAAGATGTTTGCTGTTTTTAAAAAAAAAATGTTTTAAAGGGATATACATAAAATGAGCAGACGGACGCTGGTTGAACTAAGGTTTGGGACAGAAGTGAGGTTAAAAAAAGGACTATATGATAGTCTCTCACTTCTACCTGCCTCAGTTAGAAAGCAGTCGATCCGGGGAGATGTATTTAAAACTAAGCTGTGTTCTTAACTGTTTGTTCTTCAAAAGACAACAAGAGGGGATTTAATGCCTGTAAAGACGATGAATGAAAAAAAATAAAAATAAAGCACGACTTTCTTGAAGGAAGTGTGACATGATCCAAAAGCATTAATGTCAGTGTTTAATGTGAGTCATTTTTATCTGTTTGTTGTTGATTGATATTTGCTATTCTTTGACCTCTCAGAGGAGATTCTTGTAGAGCAATTCTGTTGTTTTGATGTGTAAATATTGTACAGCTCCTTCATTCTCTAGTTTCCAGTTGCTCCTCTGTACATGAAATTCCTGTATTTGACATAATGAAATAAAACGGTTCAAATGACAAAAGTGATGGTGAATAAACCAACTTGTGTTCAAGTATTTCCGCTAATGTGTGAGCGATGCATGAGCAGGGTTTCTGAGCCGACACAGGGACAAGTCTGCACCAGGGACGGCACTAGGATTTAAAGACAGGGGGGGTTTAGCCCCCAGGAGAAGCATCTTTGTAGTTCTCTATTAGAACTACAACCAGTGAAGAAGTCCAGTTGGTAACAAGTTAAAAGCAACAGTCTTCTTCCATTCTCTTGTGTTGAACAAGAGTTGCTGTCATGGTAACTTTTAGACACATTAAAGCTGCATGCTTAGAACCTGATGATGTAAATGTCTTAAAGTGATAGCGTATCTAATTCCTCTCTCCATTAGATAAGCTGCAGGTCTAAAGAATGGACTTTAATTTCACCAGTTACTGTCCTGTAGATGGTTCAATCAGAGTGGGATTCTGTCATAAAGTATACAGTAGAATAAACCAAGACTGGTTTTAAAGGTCACAGGGAAATCTGACATAAATATGAACTTTATCCAAATAACTAGAATAGTATTTTGTATGTATTTATTTATTCCAGCAAAATGAGGATACGGTGTCTGTAAAAAAATAAAAAAACAGAAAGACAAATAGGTTTTACAGAAATGCTTCTTTCTAAAGTAGATTCTTTCTACAGACTATGATGATTTAACCCTAAAACTATATGTATCCCCTTTCATCACTATGAGATTACCGGTGTTCTCAAAATATATATTTAAAAAAAAAAAGACAAAATGTATTATTTGTGGGGGCTTGAGAACAATTTAGGGTAGCCCCAGCCCCCCCTTACATAGGCCTAACGACACAAAGGAGCCACATGATAGCAGGTCAGCAGTTGTTCTCAGCTCTCAGCTGTGATCTGTTGGGAACAGATTCATTTTACACACACGGAAAGTCTCGTATGCAAATTATGAGGTTTTGGCTCATTTTCCCTATTCAGTGTAGCATCACAGGCCTTTGCTCTAGTTTCTGTGGACTTGAAATTAAAGCATGAAAACATATCTGGTGAATCAGTGTGACTTCTAACTATGTGGTGATAATGCTGTGCTTTGTGAGAAAGCTCGAAGCATTACATTTTTATGATTTACTCATTTAGGGGCTGGCTCGTACAGTACTATATGTGGCGCATAGGGGAGTCGCACCAGGGGGGGCACCAAAGGGATGGTAAAAAAAAAAGTTAAAACTATTTATAATATAATATGTTAAGCCTACACTGGCTGATATACTTAAAATAAACCTTTATTATTTAAAGCCTGTAGATGATGATGTCTGGCACACTTCTTTAAGGCCAAAATTGTTGCTGCATATACCTCTGACACTGGGTAGTTCTGCCCCTGGTTACAGGCAGCAAGCAGAGCTGGAACGCTTTCAACTTGCATTCATTCTGCTGGCCACTAGGGGGCGACTCCTCTGGCTACAAAAAGAAGTCTGATTGCATGGAGGACAATGAGGGACTAACTTCTCAGCTGAAGTATTATCTCAGTAAAGACAAGTTTATTGGACCAGGTGTGTATTGGACCCAGATGCAGCATACACAGTCGCGGAAACAGTTGGTTATCACCTTGAATGTATTTAGCAGCAGGCAGATCAGTTCTTTCTCCAGACGGGAGCAGGAGTGGACTGGCCCACTCCTATTTAGATGGACACCACCGAAGCAGGAGGAGTGCGCGAGGGTCAGGCCCGGTCTGAGGATGTCATTCACTGCTTCTCAGCGCTAATGGGACGGTGCATCGGTGGTCGCTTATCCATCTGACCCGTCTCAATAGCTTTGCCGATTCGAGTGTCACCAGCCCAGCCAGTAATTGAGTGATTGATAGCCCATGGGTGAATGACAATTGTATAATCCAATGGGATGTGATGATAGGCTAGTCAAGATAATGTGTGCCAGATGGCCAGTCCACCCTTGGAAGTTGGGACCCAACTCAGCCCCCCCAACTCCGACTGAGGGAGCTGAAGTTCATAATGGTTACAATGAACACCAAAGTTCAATAGTGTTCAAAGGTACCGGGAAAGGCGGGAGGTGTTCTGGAGGACGCAGAGGATCGGGAACCAGGGGAGTACTCGTACAGGGAGCAGGTATGTCGGGGCCAGGCGAAGGGTCGAGGAACAGAAGATGACA
The DNA here is from genome assembly GCF_963514095.1 of Eutrigla gurnardus. Classification (NCBI taxonomy): domain Eukaryota; kingdom Metazoa; phylum Chordata; class Actinopteri; order Perciformes; family Triglidae; genus Eutrigla; species Eutrigla gurnardus. Next base: position 21,202,218 of record NC_139931.1, read on the forward strand.
GATTCACACGGCACACACACAAAGACTGGTAGTGTAATATTAACAGTAGTCGTCCACATTTAGATGGATCTATCTCCAACGTGTCGTTGGAGACCAGCTCCTTAATTAACCTATAGATCGGTAAGTGCTTGTGCACATTTCACATCATATTATCTTTGGATTTCGGTATTTCCTGTGTGCGAGTGGAGACTCCAGCCTGTCCGGGAGGCAGGTGGCCAGAGTAAATCCAGGGCTTAGAGAGTGAAGGAGGGAGGGAAGGTGTGGATTACACAGCCATTGTTTCATCAGAGAATAGAAGGAGAAGTTGTCAGAAGCTTCACAACACCAACAGGTGAGTGCTGGACTTCAGGGTCACTGCACAGTGCTGCTGTAGTAATGCTTGGATTTCATCACCAACTATGGTTGTCATCATGTGGATAAATTAAATTAATTTGATGAAGTTTTTATTCAAGTACATCTATATTTGTTTCAGTGGACAGAAGAAGTAAATGTCTTGTAGTTGTGTTGCTTTTCCTGGCCAACTTTTCAATTCATTCTAGATTATTTTTCTAGTTCTGGTGAATATGATATTTGATTGTAATATTGCATTTGTATAACATTGATCCTTCATATACCCAGGGTGTGGATCTAGGTGTAATAATGATAGATGTGGAGAGGATCATTGAGAGCATCGTCCAAGGAGACCAGGACTCTGCCCAGATCCTACTGGACAGCTACAACACCCAGGTCATTGATTGTTGCTATGACGACTGCATCAGTCTATAACTAGAAATAGTATTTTGTGTAGCCATGGAAACGGTATGCAGGAGCATTAGTCATATAAAACATTCCCATTAATAAATGTAATAATGCATTGTATAGCAACATGTTGATGTCCATGTGCTATGTAGAAGGACATTACTGGCAAAATGACAAAGGATGTTTACACCACTGTGGGCTCTGGTCTGCTGTCTGTGGGCTGTTGTCTGTTGTCTGTGGGCTGTTGGCTGCTGTCTGTGGGCTGTTGTCTTTTGTCTGTGGACTGTTGTCTGTTGTCTGTGGGCTGTTGTCTGCTGTCTGTTGGCTGTTGTCTGCTATCTGTGGGCTGTTGTCTGTGGGCTGTTGGCTGCTGTCTGTGGGCTGTTGTCTGCTGTCTGTTGGCTGTTGGCTGCTGTCTGTGGGCTGTTGGCTGCTGTCTGTTGTCTGTTGGCTGCTGTCTGTTGTCTGTGGTGTCCCCTGCTAAAAGTACATTTCTTCTCTCCCTCTACCGACGTGGACACACCCACTGCTCCTACCTCAACATTCAAATAAGTCAGTGTTACATTATTGGCGAAGCTTAAACTACATAATATTAAAACAAATACATTTAAACCAGACATGAACAAAATAGATACAAATACTTTCAATAGTAATTCAACTCCCCAAAAACACTGTTTTCAGCTGAAAACCAATGTATCTGTGCATTCAGGTCCTAATTTTGACATTCAAGTGCAAATATTATAATGTTATAAATAGTAGTAGTGACTGCACTCTAATGTTTGAAACTGGCTATTGCCAGTTACAGAAATACTTCTTTCTAAAGTAGATTCTTTCTACAGACTATGATGATTTAACCCTAAAACTATATGTATCCCCTTTCATCACTATGAGATTACCGGTGTTCTCATAATAAAGACAAAAAAAAAAAAATGTATTATTTGTGGGGGCTTGAGAACAATTTAGGGTAGCCCCAGCCCCCCCTTACATAGGCCCAACGACACAAAGGAGCCACATGATAGCAGGTCAGCAGTTGTTCTCAGCTCTCAGCTGTGATCTGTTGGGAACCGATTCATTTTACACACGGTAAGTCTCGTATGCAAATCATGAGGTTTTGGCTCATTTTCCCTATTCAGTGTAGCATCACAGCACAGCACAGGCCTTTGCTCTAGTTTCTGTGGACTTGAAATTAAGCGAAGCTTAAACTACATAATATTAAAACAAATACATTTAAACCAGACATGAACAAAATAGATACAAATACTTTCAATAGTAATTCAACTCCCCAAAAACACTGTTTTCAGCTGAAAACCAATGTATCTGTGCATTCAGGTCCTAATTTTGACATTCAAGTGCAAATATTATAATGTTATAAATATTAGTAGTGACTGCCCTCTAATGTTTGAAACTGGCTATTGCAATTGCCTTTTGCTATTGGGCTGATGTGGAGTCAGGTGACAAAGGAAGGTCTCAAAGACTCCTTCAAACACAACCCATAAATGCAGCCTTGTTTTCCTGATTTAGAGGATCCAACAGATGGATCCTTCATGCCCAACGTTTCCCAAGATCCATTGTGACAACTGGGTTTTAATCAACAAGGCGTCGATGAGAGCCGAGATACGGATCAGCAGCAGGAAATGCAGCAGAACAAACTCTCTCAGTCTGAAATATATCACGAAGCATATCCTCCATCACAATATCTAATAAAAAGTATCAATATGATCTACCACAGCTGGTTGCTAGACGACGGTAGCAGCAAAGGTGACGCAACCAGGAAATCCTCTGTAGACCAGACCATGTCCCTTCAGAGACCGCTCAGTTCAGCCTTTGAGGTCTTCAAAGGACCTGGCCTTCCTCAGAAGGATGGACGCTGAATATGGACACAGTTAAATAGTCAATAACTCTGATTCAATGAAATGAGCCAATCCTAGCTCAGTGATGAATCAATGATGGATCAATAACAGATCAATGATAGACGTGACAGGACGTGTTTCTCTTCACCTGCACATGTTGATACTTTTTGTTGATAGTGAGTGAAGCCAACACTGAAGTGCATTAAATGTCATTCTTTCTACTGGCCACCAGGGGGCGACTCCTCTCTGATTGTATAGAAGTCTATGAGAAAATGGCCCTATTTCTCTCTTATTATCTCAGTCAACATTGTAAACATGAGTTTATGGTCTCAATCTCTAGTTTCAAGTCTTCTTCAATCCAGCATGATGTTCATTTAGTACATTATGGTCCATTTAGAGTCCAACACACCAGAAAGCATGGGATGCTTTAGGGGGCGGGGCTTACCTGCTGATTGACAGGTCCATTTAGAGTCCAACAGACCAGAAAGCAGGGGGCTTTAGGGGGCGGGGCTTACCTGCTGATTGACAGGTCCATTTAGAGTCCAACAGACCAGAAAGCAGGGGATGCTTTAAGGGACGGGGCTACAGTTCATGGAACGAAACACTGACCTGCCAGGATTTCAGAAAGTCTCCTGGGTTTCTTTGACCTGTACACCTCCCCCCCTCCCTCCGTCCCTGTGTGGACTATCTCTCTCTTCATGCTACATCTGTTGCTCTGAGCGTTGGTGTCCCATGCCAAGGAGTCCTGATCCGACTGATGATTTAAGGCCTTGTGAGTGAGACAGGTTGAACTGTCGCTCCTCCCTGTGCTGACGTCTGTCTGCATAACAAACATGCTTTGGTGTATCCTACTGTTGCTGTTGTACAAACTCATTGTGTTATCCCTCCATCTTCCTAACCCCCTGCATTCTTCTACTTCCTGCAGTATGACAAGTGCTTCTTCTTCAACACTGAGATGCAGGAAAGAAAAAAGGTCAGTACACATTTACATTTGATTGTTAGCCACCCCGGCCTCATGTCTCCCATCATCCTTTACATATCTTTACTATGCACTCTTCTTGAATTGAATATTGAAACCCTCACACACTGAGCTTGCTGTTTCACTTTTCCAGCTTGAAGTAGAATTCACACCTATTTAATGGCAAGATACCTTGCTTTGATTGACACCATCTGCATCCCATATCCATGAATCTCTTTCAAGCTTGTATTGTGTTCCATTTTGCAGATGTGTCCTTAAATAAGTTAGTTAGATCAGGGGTTCCCAAAGTGGGGGTCAGGACCCCCAGGGGGTACTGAGACGAGTTTCTGGTAACATAGAATTTAAAGTATTGTGTCAAAATGAAGTTTGCACATGACAGCCACAATGTTCACTCCTAAGTTCCATGGAGATGACGTTGACTGAGATATTCTGCTTTTATCTGATAGTAAACCATTTATGTAAAATCATATCATGGTTGTCAGGCTGTTCTGTTCTTTTGTGTAGTCATTATGCCCATGTTTGAATACGCCTAGTGTGTGTTCATCCTGTACGTACACATTCTTATGTTTCAGTGACCTCCGGGGATATTGGGGGTTATGGGAGCTGAAAAAGTTACTGACCTCTGAGTTAGATGGTGATGAAAGCTGCCTCCATATGTCCAGTAGAGGGCAGTCATCATGTTTATAACACAATATGTCGATTTCAAATACTTTGCACTTAAATGTCCAGATTAGGACCTGAATCAATCAACACCACTATAAATACACACATACATTCCTTTCAGCTGAAACAAAGTGATTTGGGGGTTTTAGTTACTCGTTATCTGGACGTCAGTGAAAACACAGAAAACATTACATTATGTGAAAATGTTACACATTGTGTCATTTAATGGTGCTTGTGAGGTGTCTGGTTGAACTTCCTCCTCCATCTAGATATTCATCAACGCTTGGATCTTATGACTGCTTTTTCACTTTCTCTCTGTCCACGGACAAACTGATTGCAGCAACAACAACTGGAAGAGGTAAATCTATCTAGAGAGAGATGAGCTGACTGTTAGTCTGTATTACAGTAATCTGTAGGAGTGCTTAGAACGCTTCGTTCACTCCCTGTGTGTGCATCTGAATGTGTCATCACGTCTGTTCCAAAGCTTGCATACTTCATGACTCAGCATGTTCACCTGTTTAACCTTCACCCTGCAGATATCCATAAGCTGCACTAACTAACCAGCCCTGTAGGTTCTGGGACTATGACAATGAAAGCCGGTCATAGTAGTGATCTTGTAAATGACTCAGGTGCATAAATGAGATGAAATGGTGAGATATCACATGAGTGAAATAAGTGTGTTGTGAAGTTCTATCCATTGGAATTCTCTATTCACATGAACAAGATGGCAACATGGTGGTGACATCACTGTCAGCTCACGGTAAGAAGGACCTGGCTTAGAAGCTGCCGGCTGTGTTCTTGGTAGGTCACGTTACAAAAGAGGAACCAGATACAGAAAGGAGGAGGGCAGGTAAATATAAGGATCGCTGGGATAAACAAAAATCCACAGGAAACAAAAAGTGATGGAGCAGACCACTCAGGCGGGATGGCAAACACAAGAACAGATACAGAAGAAGGAACATAGACCCAAGTCTTTTCAATTGATCCATGATTCCTTCACTTCATCCCAAGTATCATATATGCAACATATATTTCCTCAATCCTTCAACATGGCCATTTGAAGGTGTCTCAAAGTTCTTATTCCTCAGGGTTGAGGAGCGAGGATAAAGGAGAGCAGCTTTTATGCAAATACACACATGGATGGACGACCAGAACAACTTCTGGCTCAAGTGAGAAAAGATCAAATAAAAGGGATTTGCCCATGTTAACGGACTAAGAAGGAGAACCGGACACTGACACAGAAAAACGCACATATTCACAAGTAACTCATGGGACAACAAGATCCAGACATGAGGGCAGACATGAGGGCAGACATGAGGGCAGACATGAGGGCAGCCTGCAAACTGAGGGGGCAAAGTGAGCAGAGCAAGGCTGACGAGACTAATACAACACAGGTGATACACAGAAAAAACCCACAAAGAGAAGAAGTCAAACCAAAAAAAGGCCATTTGTGTGTGAATTGCATGTACATTGGGTACTCCAGCTTCCTCCCACATTCCTAAACAGTCTATGGGCCCTAGTTTCGTGGCGCAGTGCAGGGTGGCGCAGGGTGGCGGAGCTAGCGTAATGCAAGTTTCGACCCGCGCAGCCTTGCGCACGGTCAATTTGGCAGTTTGGTGTGGCGGCGCAGCAGGGGGAGGCGTCACAGATTCAGCTTGGCGTAGCGGAAGTTTCGTGGCAAAAAGCCTCGCCGAGACTTCGCCGAAAGCCCGCCAGCTCCAACCTGGTCTACTCTTGGCGTAAAGGTACGTGTCCACAGGCAGCGGTGTTTCCCCGCGTCCCATTCATTGTCTATGTGAAAAGCCGTGCAATGCATTCTGGTAGCGTCGCGCCGAATGCCGAGAGACGGCGCGCGAGTTGGCCGTTCCTCATTTGCATAAAGTTGAAGTTGAATCTACTTTATGCTAATCAGAGGCGCCGGGCTCGACTCGCCGCCTCGGGAACGCTCGCGAACGGTCGCGAAAATCTTCTAAACTGAATCTTGTCGATCTAAAATAAAGACGATTCAGCAACGGCATAGCTTATTTCTTACTTAAAATGTTTTCAGAAACACCTTTCGGTGAACTATTTTCATAAAATAAGAGAGTTTCCAAACGAGCCGCCATGTTGGTCTGCGTGAACTCCGGAGCAGACAGGACAGCTGTGAAAGCGATCGTCCAATCAGGTGCAGCCATGAACTGTACACGTGATTGTTTGAAGGAGAGCGCCTGTCAATCATCCTCTAGTGGCAGCCCACCAAGCGTGCAATACTGGGAAGCGGCGCGTCCACTCGCGTTTAAAATCGCCCCTGTGGACACGTACGCGCATTGCACGGCTTTTCACAGAGACAATGAATGGGACGCGGGGAAACACCGCTGCCTGTGGACATATACCTTAAAACCTGTTACTTGGCTGTCCTATTTTTGAAGAAAAGGCTGAAAACGACATACCCAAAGTAAAATGGTTACTGTTTTTGAACCCCTATGACTACAGGCACAAAGCTGAGCATTCCTGAAAGATAACCCTTTGAATTTTCTTCTGCAAGTGTCAGATTTACTCTAAGTGTTACTGACACTGAGTTACTGCAGCTCAAACATAGTGGAAATTGCAATTTTTTTGCCTCGCCTAAATTATTTTTCTTTTTGAATGAAACAAGTTAGCTGTGGCTGTTATATATAGGCCTAAAAGTTGAATGAAGCCACAGCCACAAGCCTGACCAAAAAATGGTAGAAAGTAGATAAAAAGACACCCAAAAATGAGCTTTGCAAGTGCAGTGTTGTAGGGCAATGTCAGACGGAGCTGCATCTGGAACAAGTGTTCCAGATGAGATTATGGGTATTTTTAGGTATATAATTCTACTTTTTTTTTGTTTATTTCACCAGTTCTACTACTACTACTAATAAAACCAACATTTTTTTAATGTTTTTTTTTACATAACAGCCTTCTGTAATGCTGCATAACTATCATATCTGCAGGTCACAGTCTGACCTTTCTGAGCTGCTGCACTCTCACCCTCAAGCCCCCTCCCCCCATGTAACATACCGCTGGAATCGTAAGCTCATTGGCTATAAGACCTGTCAGTCAAAAATGTACTCCTCTGCCTATTGGCTCTCTGCCTGGGGATTCTCGTGGTTGGTCAGCCGAGAGCCAGTGAAGCGCTGGCTCTCTTGATGGACGGATTGTTCAGCCAATTCGGATCGCAGAATTGTGGAAGGGGGCTTGTTTTGTCGCCAAGAAGCCGATGTACGCAGAAATCGAAGCTTTGTTGTTCGCCCGTCATCGAAGAGCGATAACTAGCTATAAACAATATTTTGTTCAGAAACTCACAACGTCAACACATGGCGTGTTATGGATGACTACCTGAGTTAGCGTGCTCGTGGGACTAAACGAAGTGGCTACTTTTGTTCGTTGGACTCTTACCGTTCTCTGGATATAAGGATTAGCATGCTACATGTTGCTTTTGGACTTCCAGACAGCTCGAAAGGTAGGGAACGCTGGTCTTGTTTCTGTGCACTCCTTGCACACATGCTGTGTTTGCTTTTGATGTGTTTTCCGTGAGCCTAAAACGGCTTACTTTGTTCGATTTGCGAGACTCGTAGCTTTCAAATGATGTGTAATATGACACAGACGCATTTAAAATAATATGCGATTAAACGGAATAAGGCGAAACGAGTGCAAAACGGCCCGCATGCGGGTCGCTGACTAAATATCAAGTCCATTCATTAGGCGCGTTTCCAATCATGCATGCGCATGCATTTGCCTCGCAAAACAAGGCATTCTGGGATAAAAACGTCAGAAATGCTGGTGATAACTTCCCTTTGCGACATGTCACATGGCTTTAAAAACTTGCGGTATCTCCAGAGTACCTCCCTCCGCATGCTTTTCTGTGCAAGACCATTCAGGGATTTAAAAGGAAATAAAATAATTTTAAAATGGATCCTAAACTGAAAAGGCAACCAGTGGAGTGAAGCTAAAAGGGGGGAAATGTGCTCATGTTTACATGTGTCAGTTAAGAGACGTACAGCTGCATTCTCTGGAGACGGGCGATAGAGGACCCACTAACCCCCACATACAGTGCATTACAGTAATCCAGCTGAGTGGTAACAAAGGCGTGGATTACCGTCTCAAAGTGCTGCCTTGACAGAATTGGCTTATTTTGGCCAGCTGTCGCAAATGGAAAAAACTTGATTTAACAACTGCCTTAATCTGACTGTCAAATTTAAGCTCAGGGTCCACTTTAACCGCTAGGTTTGTGATGCTTGGTTTGATATACTGGGCCAAGGAGCCCAGGTCTACAGGGGGGTCCCAGTGGTGCCACCAAAAACCATTACTTCTGTCTTTTTGTCATTGAAATTTAAAAAGTTCAGCGCCATCCAGGCCTTAATGTCATTGAGACACTCAATTAACAGTCCGACAGAGTGTTCATCCTTCTTTTTAAGAGGCACATAAATCTGACTGTCGTCAGCATAAAAGTGGAATGAAATTCCGTGCTTCCTGAGTATGGAACCCAGCGGGAGCAAATAGAGAGAAAAGAGCAGAGGGCCAAGAACTGAGCCCTGTGGGACCCCACACAGGAGAGGAGCAGAGGAGGATACAGATTCCCCAAGGCTGACATAGAACGTTCGATCAGCCAAGCACGACCTGAACCACTCCAGTGGACACACAAATGAAACACATCCAAGTGAGTGTAACACCCACAGCTAGTGACGTAAACTACTGATGGTGGAGGAAAAAGAAGTCCTGCCAATCAACAAGAAACAAATAGATGACATTGATGTTCGATGTCCTGCCGTGAGACTATGTTGAGATACAAGGGCGTGATGACCAATGCTATGTGACTATCTTCCTCCATTACAAAACATAGTAAAAAGACTTGAAATGGTCAAATCGATCCTCTGCATCCTGTCCTGCTTTTGGTGATGAGGACCAGATGGAACACCAAGGCTCAACTTACAAACTGTGTCTGTGTATGTTAGTGCTAACCCCTTTTCTTGATCAGTTCAGGAAGAACAAAGTGAGGGACAATGCTCCCAACTCGGATTCTGACCTTGACTCCGACTCCGATGAACCTGAACTTCTGCTTCGACAGGTAGGCGTTTGTGTATCTGTATACGTGTGTGCATTAGATCTGACTACTGCTTGTTGTAAGGGGATTTTCTCTCTACCTGATTCCCTCAGTGTCAGATTAATACATGTCATTTTATGAATAGATTCACAGTTAATCTGAGTCATTAAGTGTCTGCTTGTCCAGGCGAGGCAAGGTCACAAACAAGACACTAGCGTGTCTCTCACCTTAAACCTAGACATAATACAGATGCTGTGGCAATGTTCTCCAGATACCCTGGCTTCTTAAGCCCTAGCCAGGAGAACGGTAGGGAGAATTGGGGTTGGCGCTGCACTGTTCATTTCATTTTCATTTCATTTTTCATTTCAACTGTTGTGCTCTTCAAAACTTGATTCTCACGATGGCCATCGGGCATCAATAAATATTTCCATCACAGTTGTTACTAATCACCAGTTTAGTGTTTAACAGTAGATGAACAGATATATGCAGCTACTAATAAGGCATTTTGAACGTTACACTGAGTTTGTTCCTGTCGTCTGATTGACTGGTCACTTAAAGTTGAGATGAAACAAAACAAACTTTTGAATCCTTTTAGATCACATCCCCAGTTGTTCCCATATATAAAAATATGTACAAAAACGTGTGCATACATTATGGATGTATGTGCTGATTGTACATCCCGCAGTTTTTTCACCTCCCTTTTTTTCTTTCATTTGACAAATTTTCTCTTCCAAATGTTGACTGTTCTTCATGTTCCTTTAGCGTCTGGCCACGGCCCTGCTGTGCTTCATCAGCAGTCAGCTCCAGCCACCGGTGTTACAGGTGAGCCTGCACACGCTGCGTATCCTGTCCCGGGACCGGCAGGGCATCGGGCCCATGGCCACTGATAGTGCCCTTTTTACCTTGGCACACCTGGGAGGCATCAGCTTACTGCAGGCATGCCCACAGCAGGAGGAGGAGGTCTCTGAGGAGCAGCTGGCCAGAACGCACAGCCACACTCACAGAACAGCAGCGAGGAGCGGCAAGGAGGCTGCAGACGCCGCCGATGCCGCCGATGCCGTGCTCTCTGCTCCCTTTGAGGCGGATGGTGCGGTCGCCACAAACAGATCCATTCATCACTGTCAAAAGTGGAGAGGTGATGGAAGTAATGTGGTGCTTGCCCGTGGGAAGAAGGATGCCAGGGAGGAGAACAGTGAAGAGGAAGAGAAGGAGGAGGATGAGGAGGTGTGTCAGAAGGAGGCCATTAAAGTCTTGTGTAACGTCATCTACAACAGTCCCAGGGCACAGGAGAGGGCCAGCGCACTCAGGTGACACCGTCCAGGACTAAAGCTCAGAAATGTTGAAGCACTGGTGAAGTTATACCAAGCCAAGTTGTTCTTGCAGCTCCATGTCAGCAAATGACACAGAGTTCTGATAGCTGGCTCTATTTTATATGCAGGTTGGCAAAATCCCCGGCACCTGGACGCAAAAAAAAAAAAACGTTTCACTCTTTCTTATTAGATGAGTGGAGGCTACAAAGCATTCAGATAGCTTTAGGTAACTCCTTTTATGTCCATGGGGAAGTTGCTGGAGTTTCACCAAATCTCTCGAGTTCCAGTGGACTTCATCCAATAGGACAAGTTCAAACCAAACTTCACATCTAGGTGTCTTTATGCACCACAGTGATATGAACGATGCTCACCAGCTGCAGACTGACTGCTGTCCTTGTCGTTCCTGTCCCATGGAAGGCTTCTGCAGGGTTTGTGGGGGAGTCTGAAGCAGGCGTTCGGCAGCAGGGTGCCGTCCACTGGCCAGTTTTACAAGCTGAGATTGCTCTTCTTACTGACAGCTCTGAGGCCTGAGCTCCGGCTGCAGCTACAGCAGGTAACCTCAAATTTAAACTCTACGGAAGGTCCTTTTTATTCATTTTGTATTGTCTTCTTCTGATTGTATTTTGATCAATAGGTAAAATGTATCAAGGTCTGATGTGGTAGTCATCAGATACAAGACAATCTCTGGCAGGTGCAGTTAGCAGTAATGTCACTTCCTTCACTAGTTGCTAAAATTTCAAGATGGTGAATGCCAAAATGTTAGTGCAACTTTAACCCAAGTAAAAAAATCCTTAAAAATCCCTGATGATGCTGTTTTTCTTCTCACAAGACCTGAAGGTTTCATCATGGTCCTCAACAATTCATTTACAATTTATATTTACCTTAAAAAAGATGTTTAATAGTAGATTGATCATAGATTATTATCAAGCCAACTCTTCAAGAGTAACTAAACCAGAGTTTTTGGTGGAAGTAGTCTGGAAATCACAACAAACACTTTTCAAAAAGCTTTCAACCTGTAGACTGCAGTCACTATGTATATTTATAACTCAATATGTAGAATTAAAATGTCAAGATTTGGACTGGAATCAATCAACAACACACATATATATATATATGTATAAATACACACATATATGTTGGTTTCAGATGAAAAAGTAGTTTGGGGGGTTTAGTTGTTCTTTAAAGAATGCAGACCTGAAGATTGGTTTAGTGATTATTTCTTGATCACAATAAAACAAGGACAACATCGGAGTAATTAAATCATCGCCTCATCATTCATCTGTACAAAGTTATATTTATTTCTCCTCAATATGAGTTTTTATTCTGTCAAACAGTCAACAGTGATGTTCTTGTTGAACAAAAAGCAGGCATCTGCAGTGTTGTGCATGACAAACACCTTCTCTTCTCAGATGCTGATGATTTACATCATCCTAAGTGCTCAGTGGTTTATTTCTTCCTATCAGGAGCATGGAGTGTCCATGCTGACCAGAGCCCTTGAGCAGTGCCTGGCTGTTAGGTGGGGTGATGGATATGAGGTGCTTAGCGACAGCACAACTCCTCCCATCTCCAAGGAGATGTCCCAGCAGGTCATTGAGATCCTCAAGACGCTCTTCAACATGGCTCACGTGCTCCACAGGCAGAAGCCGGACGAGGTGAGGCCTTCAAACCTTAGAATCAGACTCCTCTCGAGGTGGGCTGAGATTACATATTGGATGGAGGTTGGCCTCCATCACACCAGGTTCTCAGCTGGATGAGGTGTACACCATATGTTATCTGTAACATTGCTCACTTTATCTTTGCGTCATATTGTTATATTTCAGTCGTATGAAAAAGTTTGGGCACCCCTGACAATTTTCCATGATTTTCATTTTTAAATAATTGGGTGTTTGGATCAGCAATTTCATTTTGATCTATCAAATAATTGATGGACAGTAATATTTCAGTAGTGAAATGAGGTTTATTGGATTAACAGGAAAGGTGCAATATGCATCAAAACAAAATTAGACAGGTGCATACATTTGGGCAACAGAAAAATCACATCAATATTTAGTAGAGCCTCCTTTTGCAAAAATATCAGCCTCTAGATGCTTCCTATAGCCTCTAATGAGTGTCTGGATTTTAGATTGGACCATTCCTCCTTATAAAACATCTCCAGTTCAGTTAGGTTTGGTGGTTGCCGAGCATCAACAGCCCGCTTCAAATCATCCCACAGATTTCCAATGATATTCTGGTCTGGGGACTGGGATGGCCATTCCACAACATTGTACTTGTTCCTCTGCATAAATGCCCAGGTAGATTTTGAGCAGTGTTTTTGTTATGGACAGTCCATGACTACCACAGAGGTCCAGTAATAAACGACCACTCGAATTTAGATCAGGGAGGTCGTTCCTCCCAATCACGCTGCTCCAGGTATCTCTATTGTTGCCCACATGCACGTTGAAGTCGCCCAGCAGAACTATGGAGTCCCCTATTGCCCCCCCCCCCCCCCCCCCCCCCCCCATTACCCAAAGGCATAGGGAGGTGACCCTCTCATCCAACGGGGTAAACTCCAACACAGTGGCACTCAACCGGGGATTTGTGAGTCCAGAGAAGAATAGAGTCCAACCCCTATCCAGGAGGATTATTCCCATAATGACTTATTTTATTAGGAGCTGGAGATGGATTAAAACCTCATTTACATTTGCATATTTATTATATGAACATACAGTCACGTCTCACTGAATACTCAACTGTATTGATGTGTCCTTTTCAGGAGGCTGCTGCTCTATATCGCCACCTAGCTGCCGTGCTGAGACACTGTCTGCTGCTGTCCTGTGATGGCAAAGACACGTTGGATGAACTCCAAGGGTCAGACTGCTGCTTTCAACATTCCTACATATACAGTATTAGAAAAAGTAGATGATGAACAAATGACATGACTGACCTGGAACTAGGTGTGTGATATTGACAAACCTATAATATCTCCATATTTTGAGGAATTTTGCATCACTCATAAATGTGCTTGTATTGTACTTGCTCACCCTTGTTAATAGTATATTCAATGATGTTATGGTTTTATAAATATAAAAAATGATTTAAAAAAGCAGGTCTTATTTACTTTAAAACTGAGTTATATGTATAATACAATACGAAAACACTGAAATCCGACCAACACAAACTATTATGAGAGCGTTTTAAACCGATGTCAATGAGAGGTACAGCTCGGATGTTCTGCTCGACCACAAATCTGTGAAACCTTCTTTAATTTATTCGGCCCAGACCGGAGAAAATAATTGGACGTGCTTTTGACAGTCCTGCCCCCGCCACAGAGGACTTTGTTTAACTTTGTGTCAGTGCATTTAATGTATCTATCGGTATGTTACGATGATTTCAAGCAATATAACAGAAAGTGTTCTGAATAAAATCAACTATGATGCCTTTAACTTAGATGATATATATCACACACCTCTACCTGGAATGCAGTTAAATGAGTCCATAGAATTCATATAAGGGAGTGAAAGCTGACACAAAGTCAGCTACATGAGCTAGAATCACAGATCTTCTATGCTTTCCACAGACATACAGTAAACGTCCTGTCAGCCCTGCCGCTGACGTGTCTGGACGTCCTGCTGTCTGTCGGCCTGGACCAGGCGTCCCACAGGTGGGGCGGCGTCAACATGGACTGTGTCCACACTCTGCTGCTGTTTATGGACAGACGGCTGAACAAGGCAAGTTTGTTCTGAAGTAAATGATTGGTATGACTATTTTAAAGAAAAGAGAGAGCACCTAGATCTAGATTCTTTCTAGTCTTTGGACCACTCAAAGCACAGTCCCACGCTGATGGCACAGCCTTCGGAGGTCACTCGGGGTTCAGTTTCTTGCCTAAGGTCACGATTGACATGCCGATCTTCCGATTAGAGGAAGACACTCGCTCTACCCCACAGCTGCCCCAAGTCGCTTTCACTCTGAAAGGCATACCTCACCGGTGGAAACATGAATGTGTATTGGAATTGGGTCATATGTGTAGTTGAAAAGTCAAATGAATTTAGAATTTGGTGCTTTCTTGACCAAGAAAAGGCAGACATTTGGCACATGTGGATGGAAAACAACAATTCCCACAATGCACATCTTCGCAGGCCACACCCAGTATATTGTGGGTTGCAGAGATAGCCACGGACGTCCCAATTGGAACTACGCTACGCTAAGCGGGAATAAACTATAAACTTTACAAAAGGAAAAGCATTACAACGGAGGAAAAAAGGAACAAACACTCCAACGGAGATCAGCACGGGGCTATAAACAAAAGTAACAGGCTTATCTAAATCTAACCAGAATTTACAACGAAAAATCACTCTTAACGAGGAAAGCGAGAAAACAAAGAAATACAAACTTAGAGGGTTCAAGGCGTGGACTGTGGGCGATGGCATGGAGTCGTGGTATATAGAACAAACGATATACTCGGACACAGGACAAAGGGAGACACAGACTATTTAACACATGAGGGTAATGGGCAACAGGTGACAACAATCAGGGATCAGGGGAGACGTCACACCGGAGACACATGAGGAAGGGCAAGTGACCTGAAACGAGAGGAGAGTTACTTTTCAAAATAAAACTGGAAATTCACAAGACAACAAACCCATGACGAGACACCCCTCACCGTGGCGTGACAAGTGTTGTAGTCTCACCCCCTCTAACCAAAGAGCCTCCGATGATGCAATATGACGATATTTGCATCATCAGAGGCTCTTTTTCAGAATAGAAATACGAAGATCTCCGTCTCTGGGAAATTAGGGAATGATCCACGACCATTCAAACATACACTGGGTTTCTAACACACAAAGTTTAAAGAGACAGTGTGTAGGAATTACTCCCATCTAGTGGTGAAATAGTATTTTGCATTCAGATGAATAGTGCTCTCTAGTGCATTGCTTTGTTGTAACTCTTTGTTGTAACCGTTATGAACCAAGAAGCTCTGACAACATGTCGTCCAACACCACTTGACCAGTATTCTTTCAGGTGATGAGGTTGATATTTCAAACAAACATGTGTGAGCCTGTAGAAGTCATTACTCCTCCGGCAAGATAGTCATTTATGTTGGTTTATTTCTGGTAGCCTTCCATTACGATGTCGTAGCCTTTAGCATCAGCTAACAACTAGACACACAAAGGAATGTGACTAAAGTGCTCATATTGCTCTACAACACTGACTGTAAAAGGTCAAAGGTTGTGTCCGGGACGTCCACCACGGGGGGATGAAAAGCTCAGTAGAAGTCGCTCTCGCTGATGTGATCTACTTTCATTCACGCTGGCTCTGAACAACATCACGTTTCGGAGGTTCTAGTCTTCAACATGGAGGAACGCCATGGAAGCCTCCGGAGGACTTACCGTCCAATGGAAACACAGAGAAGACATTCTTTGTTTACGAGGAGAAATCAGATTACTGGCAAAGGTTATTATACACTTATGAGGACCTATTTATGAATTAATAATATAAAAAATAATAAATGACTTAAAATGTTACACACTGTCCCTTTCATGCAAATGGGTGAAGTATTCCTTTAATTGAAATAATTACCCCATTATTAACTAGACTTAACTAACATGACATGAGTACATATTTGTAGTGATTAATTTCCTCGGTAATTACACATTTAAAAAGACATGCCTGCATAAGAACATGTAATAATATTACACCACTCCCATCAATACCATGTAAACGACTGTTTGTTGCCTTTATTTCCCAGAATGTTTCACAAACATGAAACGTGTCCGTGTCAGTGGGGGTCCGGGCCGCTGTTTTTGTGGCGTGAGATTTTGGTCTTGACAGACCTCACCTCTTACCGGGGGGAGTGTTTCAAAGAGTTGATGTCCGGGTGGGAGGGGTCACACACTTTATTGATGTCTAAAATGTTCTTATAAAATGGACAAAGACAATGTGTGTAATGTAGCCTGTCTTTAGTGGGACCTTGCTGTCTGTCTTGCTGTGTCCAGTCCAGTGGGCTGACACTGACTGGTCTGCTGTCCTACAGGGTCAGAGGCTGAAGGAGAAACTAACACCTGTCCTCAATCTGCTGACGGAGAGTTCTCGGGTACACCGGGAGACACGCCGCTACTTAAAGCACAAGGTAGTAATTTTTTTCAATTCAATTTTGTAAAAGCACACCAAACACTTGTAGCATTCCTCTTGCAGCTGTAGCATCTGGAAAAATTCGACATCAGGTGGAATTTTGATAATAAAAAGCTCACAGTGTTGGTTCTACTGGATCTAAGCGCAGCTTTTGATACAGTAGACCATCACATTTTATTAAATAGGCTCAGACACCTGGTGGGCATCTCTGGTACTGTTCTTAACTGGTTTTGTTCTTATCTCACAGACCGATGCTTTTATGTAAGTATGGATACATGTTCCTCAGGAACCCATGAAATTGGATGTGGGGTTCCCCAAGGGTCAATTTTAGGTCCACTTCTTTTTAATCTTTACATGCTGCCCCTTGGGGACATCATCAGGAGGCACGGCATCAGCTTCCATAGTTATGCTGACGATACGCAACTGTACATCGCCGTGTCTCCTGATGACAAAGGGCCAATTGACACCCTTTTTAACTGTATTTTAGACATTAAGTCATGGATGGCAGAGAATTTCCTACAGCTCAACCAGGACAAGACTGAGGTTTTAGTTATAGGTCCTGAAGGCCAGAGAGAGAAACTTTTACCAAAACTACAAGATCTTAAACCAGCACAGTCAGTAAAAAATCTGGGCGTGATTTTTGACTCTGAGCTGAATTTTATTCCGCATATCAAAAATATGACGAAAATAGGTTTGTA
Source organism: Eutrigla gurnardus (assembly GCF_963514095.1). NCBI lineage: Eukaryota > Metazoa > Chordata > Actinopteri > Perciformes > Triglidae > Eutrigla > Eutrigla gurnardus. The sequence goes on from NC_139931.1 coordinate 21,219,608, forward strand.
TCATCTTAAGAACATAGCCAGAGTCCGCCCGTTTCTCTCTCAGGCCAGTACGGAGGTGCTGATGCATGCTTTTATCTCTTGTCATTTAGATTATTGTAATGCTCATGGTCTTCCCAAAAAGAGTATTTTAAATCTCCAATTATTACAGAACTATCTATCTTATTTTATATTTTTGCTTCTATCTTGTTTTTAAGATGATATTGATCTTAAATAATTGTAGTTATTTTACTTATCATTGCTATTGTTTTATTTTATTATCTTATATATTTTTTATCCTTTTAAGCTGGTCACTCTATTTACTTATTTTTTCATGTTTTTTTTTAAAAATCCTATCTTATGCTTTTAGTTTTTAGCTTTAACTCCAGTGTTTCCTCAGGGGGGCCTTCCACACTGGGAGCTGTGTCTGGGCTGCTGCTGGGGGCGCTGTCCCTGGGTCCCTTCGGCTCGGCTGACTGTTGTCTGTCGGGGTCGGGGGGCCTGGGCACTGGTGCCCCCTGTGGCACAGCCTGCGACTCCTCCCAGTGTGGATGGCCCCAAAGATAGCGTTTCCTCAATCATCAGTGTCATGCCATGTCTCCCTGTTGTCAGTAGTGAGAGTGTGCAGGTGTGTGTGTATGTTTGTGTGTGTGTGCGTGCGTGTGCGCGTGTGTAGTATGGAGGGTGGGAGGGAGTGGTTTTATTTGTAATTGTTTTTTCTATTTTTCTTTTTGATGCGTGTAAAGCACTTTGTGTTACATGTTTATGTATGAAAAGTGCTCTATAAATAAAGTAAAGTTGAAGTTGAAGTTGAAATCACAGCCTTCCGCTAAAGCAGTGTCCAAAGGGATTTCGGCCTCGGTTAAAGAAACTTTTACAGCCGACGTCATCATAAATGTGTGTGAGCATGTTGGTGACACTAGTGATACTGCATAATTTGGTCTTCATGGGATACCAACAATACTGGGTCAGATTTGCAGATGTCGATTCGATACCTTTTAATTATTCAAAGTAAGCTTATGTACTTTCATGTAGGGGAGAGAAGTGTGTCATGATTTCTCAAGTGAATACGTCATCAATGAGATCACTCAGAATACATTTTCACGATTTCCAAAGGCTAACAATCATTGTGAGATGAGTGGAAGAATGTTTAAGCTGTTTGATGCTCAACAAAAGCATGTATGTAAGAAGCAGACAGGACACTGGCTTCATGCATTTATTAAGAACAGAAAGTAAATTGTGCCTTATTGTGCAGTTTTAATAAAAGTATTTTTGCCAGCAGGCCCCTCTGTATGTATATAATATATAAAGAGCTGTGTGTGTGTGTGTGTGTGTGTGTGTGTGTGTGTGTGTGTGTAGCTTTGGTTGTGTTTGTAGGTGTCATGTTGGTATGAATGTTGCTCGTCCAGAAATGCAGTAAATAAGCTCCATCAATAGAAAAGAATCTGGACCCCACTCACTTGTAAACCCTGGCTATGGCCCTGTCTATACGGAATCAGTCTGCTGAAGTAACAGCTAATGATGACTAATGATGACTAATGATGACTAATAATGACTAATGATCACTGATGATGACTGATAACCCAGGCCTCCACCCTCTGTGGACTTCCATGGACATGAAAGTCATGTGATGCATCAAGAGCAACTTGTAATTCACGATGTACTGTAGTGTGGGACGGTCATATTTAGGAGACCAGGCTTCATTGGAGACAATACTAATATAATAATACTAACCTTTACAGATCTTACCTCCTCTGAGGGACGTGGCCGTCCGGCCTGAGCAGGACTCCACCGTGAGAGGCCAGCTTGTCCGCCTGATGACCCACGTGGACACGGATGTGAAGCACTGTGCCGCTGAGCTGCTCTTTGTGCTCTGCAAAGAGAACGGTACGGACACCCACCGCTCTCATGGAACTACAGTATTTCCTTCAGTTTTTCAGTGCAAGATATGTCTTAGTTATGACTGGGTATCGTTTGATAATGTTCAATACTGAATTCATAACCAAAATTAGCAAACCAACCATGTTTCTATAAATGACTGCAGTGGATTTCTCTACTAGATAACTAGTTATGTAAACATGAAATGACGTATTACTTTATTACTTTTACTTTAAAAAAAAAAGAATTAAACACTAGTTTTCTACCAGCTTCCACCCAGCAAACTCTGCTCTCTCATTTAAAACTTAACAGTTTCTGTTCATAATTATTTTTTCCCTTTTCTAATTCCACATGAGCCACTCTTCACATCGGCATCAATCAGATTGACCACACAGCACTCATTTAACAAGAAAACACGTCGTATTTAAAGCTGGTGGATGACCGTTTGCTGACCAGCGGTCTAGCATATAAAAGACTATTTTTTAAATGGAGTCTGGTGCAGCACTCACTCCAGGAACTACTCCAAGAAATGCACCTCGGCTATGTGACATCATCACTTCCTGTAAACGTAACGTTGAACAATGAGTATGTGTTTTAACTGGATATTCTTATGCTACCTTCACTTTACCTGTCTGACCTCTGCTCATCTGTGTGCGGTGTGTGTGTGTGTTGGAAGTTCTAGCAGTATTAGAACTGTGTAATCAAAGTATTACAGTGGAATCACCATCACACACATGAAATAACTGAGACCAGTGGACCGATGCAGGACTTCCAGTCACATGTCTGTCTGCTGGCCCTTCACAGTCAGCCGCTTCGTCAAGTACACGGGTTACGGCAATGCGGCGGGGCTGCTTGCGGCTCAGGGTCTGCTGAACGGCAGAAGAAGTTCAGGCGCCAACCGGTACACTTCTGAGTCCAGTAACTCCGACTCAGACACGGAGGAGTACCGGGAAGCTAAAGCCAGGATTAACCTGGTGACTGGCCGCGTGGAGGCGGATCAGCCTGACCCGATGGAGGGCATGACGGAGGAGGAGAAGGAGGAGGAGGCCTGTCGCCTCATGAGCATGATCAACAGACTATCACGGTGAGGTGTAAATATAGTCTTTCCCAGGGACGGCACTAGGATTTATAGACAGGGGGGGCTTAGCCCCCAGGAGAAGCATGTTTTTAGTACTGTATTAAAATTACAACCGGTGAAGAAGTCCAGTTGGTAAGTTAAAAGCAACAGTTTTCTTCCATTCTCTTGTGTTGAACAAGAGTTACTGTCATGTTCACTTTTAGACTCATTAAAGCTGCATGCTTAGAACCTGATGATGTAAATGTTTCTTAAAGTGATAGCGTATCTAATTCCTCTTTCCATTAGATAAGCTGCAGGTCTAAAGAATGGACTTTAATTACACCAGTTACTGTCCTGTAGATTGGTTCAATCAGAGTGTGTTTCTGTCATAAAGTATACAGTAGAATAAATCAAGACTGGGTTTAAAGGTCACATTGAAATCTGACAAAATGAATATGAACTTTATCCAAATAACTGTATTTTGTATGTATTTATTCCAGCAGAATGAGGATTCAAAAGTAAAAAACAAAAAAGTACTAATATATATATACATTTGGGGGGCTTGGAAACAATTTGGTTCTGAACTCCAGCCCTCTAAAATAGGCCTAACAACGTCACTGGTACTACTCTCTCTTCCTGTCCGTTACCTAGAGACCAGATCATCCAGCCAATGGGTGTGACAGCTGACGGGAGACTGGCACCCCTCTGGGGCCAAATGACGGACAGCACACTGGAGGAAGAGGAAGAGGAAGAGGAGGATTTGGATCTGATGCCAGATGGAAGGAAAAACGGACAGATGGAATAGAACTTTGTACAGTGGGAAGAGGAGACTAATGCTGCGTTCAGTGAAAGACATGAATAGACACGAATGACATGAAGCAAATGAGGCAAATAAAGCGCATATTTTCATCGTTGAAATATTTCAACTTGAGTGAGGAATCTGCTCCAATCTGCATTGAGATTCTCCTGTTGTCCTGACGTTGCTGAATCAGAAATGTTGTCTCCTGTGTCTGTGCTCCCCCAGAGGTCTAGATAGTAGCTCACATTAGTCCAGAGACCAGACCAGACTATGTGGAGGAACCAGAGACTGTCTGTGGTCCCCCAGAGGTCTAGATAGTAGCTCACATTAGTCCAGAGACCAGACCAGACTATGTGGAGGAACCAGAGACTGTCTGTGGTCCCCCAGAGGTCTAGATAGTAGCTCACATTAGTCCAGAGACCAGACCAGACTATGTGGAGGAACCAGAGACTGTCTGTGGTCCCCCAGAGGTCTAGATAGTAGCTCACATTAGTCCAGAGACCAGACCAGACTATGTGGAGGAACCAGAGACTGTCTGTGGTCCCCCAGAGGTCTAGATAGTAGCTCACATTAGTCCAGAGACCAGACCAGACTATGTGGAGGAACCAGAGACTGTCTGTGGTGAATTCCGGCTGTTTAGAGCAGATATTCTGTCCTTAAAGCAGTATTCAAATCCTCTTTTCAGTAAAACTACTAATGATCTGCACTGTAAAATACTTTACTACAGATAAAAGTCCTGCATTCAAAACGTAAAAGTATGTTATTAGAGCAATGTACTTAGTATTTGAATTAAAAGTATTGCTGGTGCAATAACATGTTCCTCTCAGTGTTTATATCAGATGTGTCTTGTTATGGTTGTGTTTTAGTTGAATCCAAGAGTAGACACACACACACACACCTGTCCCCTTCGTTGACCTCTGTTCAAAGCTCCGCCCCCAGAACGCCAAACGAGTGCTCGGGATCAGCAGATTACAATCAGGAAGTAAACATTGACAGACAGGCAGAACATCCAATTATTTTCTCCGGACCGGCGTTTTTGATTGAACGGTGGTTTTACAGTCCTGCCACAGACACAGATGACATTTAACAAAATGTTTTTATGTCAGAGTATTTAATGTATTCATCGGTATGTTACGAGGATTTCAAGTAATATAACAGAAAGCGCTTCTGAATAGAATCACCTACTCAACCTTTAAGTTGGAAACTATAATGTTGATTAATGTGCACTGTCCTGTAAATAAATAAATATCCTGGAACCTTTGGATCAGTATTTGCCCCCGGTGCACCACCTCATGAATAGCCTTAAAAATCCAACAATCAATGACTTCAAGCTATCTCTGCAATGGGCGTACAAGTCAGTCTAAAGAGGTATACATTAACAAATACATGTTTTTTCTGTCTCGTGCAGAGTAATTGCTCACAGTCTTGTCATAGTCTGTGTCCAGATTTAATTAGGGAGTGACTCAGGTCCCTAATTGCACACTTTGCATCGGCACTTTGAACAAATTGAGCCTGATTCAATCAGAACATTTACTCAAAAGAAGAAAGCAGGAGTTTGCACAGCAAATGGAGAACCAGGAGGACGCCACGATCGCACATGGTGACGTGAGCCAATCACAGAACGGGGAAAGCAACGAGGAAGATGAAGAGATGGGGATCGATGGAGGGATGGGCCACTGGAATGGGTTTCTTTCAGGGGAGCAGTGTTGGGCAAAGCGGCAGAAGGGGAGGTGGTCACTGAATGGAGACCTGGTGAACCTGTGACCCCACAACATGTCTTATGGATGAACAGTTATACTGAAGGTGAGTCAGCATTTTAAAGCACTTCCTGTTCCTCAGAACAGATGAATCATCATCTGAAATAGAAAGAGCAGAGAGGACGAACACTTCAATACATCTATATGTTGCAGTGGTTAAGTATTTTCATGAAAATATTGCCGTGTGAAAACATTGTTCAGAGTTGGGAGTATGCCATGTGATGCTAGGGAGACAGGGGTGGGACAGAGTTACAGCTAGGTGGTATATACCAAGGTATTTAGAAATCCTGATGGTATGATTATCAACACGGTCATAAATCCATGATGTATGGATGTGATGTGTTGTAGACCAGCAGACGCCACCAGGGGGCGTCTATAATGGAACAGGAAGCTGAACTCAGTCTTATGGAAATGAAGATTAATGAATTAATTCATTGACCGGCTTGGGAAACTGCTTAACTGTTGACATCCCGAGTGTGTGATGTCATTCATGATGTCATGTTCAGCATCGGGACCGTCGGTTCACACCAACACACGGTCACATAATGTACACCCCAGTGACGTTTCCAGTGTTTCTCTTCAAATGTGAATGTGTGGCAGACTACCTGTGTTCACCAGAGGACAACATCTACAACGTCAGATTCTCTCGCTTCAAGATCCGGATGGATAAGATGGATAATTAAAAAAAGAAATCCTTCAACCCTCCTTTCTCTTTCTGATACAGACCACCTTTCCCTCAAACATACAGGTCATGTGTAGTTACCTGGTGCTTTGAAACCTTCACCTTACAGGGGAAAAGATGCACAAAATATGATTAGCAGGTGAGGTGAGGATATAACATACATGTATCTGAACAAATTTCTACCTCAGGGCCCCATAATCTACCATCGTAGCTCAGCTGCTTTCTAAAATCTACAGCCCCTTGACAAAGTCGTTTGCCATTCTTCACTGGGTTAAGACGAAGGGCTTCTAAACCACCCTCCCCCTTTGTAGCGGACTGGTTGAGCTGTAGAAGGTAAAGGAACTAAGTTCGGACAGGTAGATAGGCGGTCCCTGAGTGAGACAATTCGCACACAATTACATTTTAAGGTTCACACAAAAGGGTGAGGATTTTATTGTTAAGCATGAAGTTGTAGTGTAATCACCTTCTAACATCTATGTGTGAGTTAACATATCAGATTGACTCACTATCTGAATCCAAAAAGGGCGGTACCCACAGATCTTCATCTGGAACCATGGTGATTCTCGGGTACTGTCCCGCGGCAGAGCTCACCGCCGAAACCACGAGAGCTTGGCAGCAGGGCAGTACACAACAAACGACCAGCAACATTACAACCATAACCATCAACACAGGTGATAGGAATCTGACAGCGGTGGCTTTCCACCCCCCCTCTGTGAGCCAGGAGCAAAGGTCCCAGCCCTCAAAAGCCTCAGAGTCTTTGCTTTTCTCCCTGTGTAACAGTTCGTTCAGGTGGGCAACAACGTGGGTCATATTGTCACCTATTGCAGGCACGAAGGTACAGCATTTTGTCCCTATGACATGGCACATGCCTCCCTGTGAGGCTAAGGTCGAGTCGAGGGCGACTTTATTTTGCAGAGCCACATTTCTGATGCCCTGGACAACAGGGGACAATGCTGCAAAGCCGGCAGCTGTGAGTTCAGTCAGATTTTCCAGGGCTCCAGGGATATTTCATCAATCTTATGTGCATTGTTGACTGCCCCCCACCAGGGGAGGACTCCTGAGAGCCCCTTCTCGGTTTGTGAGACACGTGTTGTCGTGCGTCTGGCCCTGTGCGGTCTGTAGTAATGACTGTAATGAGTGTGAAAATATTCCAGGCTCGGCACAATGGCAACAGAAGGCAAAAGTCTGGCGAGACAAGACCCGCACCAGCCTGGTCTCAATGCCAATCCCTTGTAGTTGACAGCGCTGATGCTCAAAACCTCCAACCAAGGAGAGAGGTTTGTGATGATTCGATCTGTCGTTTCCACAGGCTTAGTGGAGGCCACCATGACCCCCATGGTTTCAGAGATGTTCAGCGGCCAGGGTGCTGCAGGCAGCGCCGTGCCCACGCCATTGGGAAGTTGGGCGCAGACATAACAACTCTCATTGGTCACCAATCTGGCGGCCAGAGCGACGGCTCGGTACCAGGCGTTCTGTTCCAGCCAGGTGACCGGAGCGACGTCCACTGTGGGTAGTTCTGGTCGGTTTAGGTCTGCGAGGCCGAAGTAGGGCTCGATCTGCAGCAGGAGAAGCAGGAGGAGATGTGTAGTCAGCAGGTGCAGCTGACGTCCCCCCCCCCCGTTCTGGAGTGGCGAGCTGCTGAAGGTCGATGCCATCTGGCTCTCTCTGATCGTCCTGCGCAGGGGCGTTGGCTGATGGCTCTGGGATCCTTTTGCAATGGCTAGCGTGGATCCAGGTGGCGCTCTCTGCGATCCTTACTGCGGTTTCTGTGACGAGCAGCACCTGGTATGGCCCGTTCCACCTTCGTGATCGCCAAGATTTCCTTCTCAGATCTCGGACCACGACCCAGTCACCTGGCTCCAGGTTGTGCCGCTTTGCGTGGTGGGTGCCGGCAGTGCGTCTTTCACCTGTTTGTGAATATCAGAGAGAACAGAGGTCAGGTGTGCACAATGCGGCAACATTTCGTGAGGGCTCTCTCCATCTGGGAAGTATCTGTGATAGTAAGGCTTTTGCCACTGCCGACGCGTCTTGTTTGGAAGTGGGAAAAGCCTCGACATATTTTGAAAATATATCGACCATCATGAGGCAGAATTTCTTTCCCTCACTTGGTGTTAGTTCTATGATCCATTTGTAGGTTATCAAAGTGGTCTTACTGCTGGGGGATGGGCGCTCTGTTTGACCCTGATGCCTCTGCCCATGTTGTTTAATTAATAAAAAAGTAGTCCTGCATAATATTTTATGCTGAATACAAAAATGTAATTAAACATTGCTCAGTTATTTTTTTTTAACATTTTTCAATAGATTACATGCTGGCAGGGGAGAGAGTGTCTTAAACGTCTTAAAACATTAATCATAATTAAGAATCAAGATTCATAAGATTTAACGCATTTATATCGATTATTGGTGAAGCCAAAAAGATTCATTCTATTTATTTATTTATTTTAGCAGATCGATTTGGTTGAATCAGTAGGACTAGGAATCTCGCATGAATTGTTACCCCCCTACAGATCACGCATCTTTTGCAAACATTTTGGAGTAAAGTGAGAAGAAGTTTTAGTGAACCAATGTCTAGATAGATAGATAGATAGATACTTTATTGATCCCGAAGGAAATTCAAGCATCCAGTAGCAATAACATACATAGAACATTGGTGAGGCCTTCTGGCCCTGAGTTTATGTTTATGCCTAAAACACACATAAGGTCTCTCGCCGGACATAATTTCGACAAAAGAAAAGAATGTTTAAAACTGCCCTTCAGCTCGTCTACACATCTCAGTGGGACAGTGTATCGTTCTGTCACAGAGGTACCCGAGGCCCCGATAGTTTTTGCACATCTGTCGCTCAATTTAGGTGTTGTTTTAAACTCTGTGTGTCGTATAACAGACTGTTGCTCCTGAATCTACCAAAAAAGTGAGGGGTGTGTCTGCAACGGTGAGTGTTAGTATGGGTAATTTCTGATAGGCAGCTGAGTTTAGTGAGGCATACATTCCATTAAGTTTTCTGTTTTCTGATGTGTGTGTGTATGTTTTCTAAGCGATCAATGGCCTTGAGTATGGAACTGCAATTGTCTTGTGTAGGCTGTGTGGGTGTGCTGGTGTGCTCACGTGTCCCATGGTTGGGATTGGGGTCTGTCTCCGATCCAGATGCGCCTGTCACTCTCCCCGGCCCTCCGGCTAGTCAGTCAGCCCCGTTGCACCTTCCCTGGCGGTTGCTCTGCCATTGTCTACGCTCCGGACAATCGTTTTGCCAATGTCCAGGTCTCCCGCAGATATAACAGTTGCCGTTGCGCCCCCTGGGCCATCGTCCACGCCCTCTGCCTCGTCCGCGCCCTCCATTCCGATTGTCTCTTCCTTCCCAGCTGTTTCTGTTTGGCCAGGCAGGGTTTTCTCTTTGGCCAGTCATGCAGTTTCCCTCGTACTGTCTTGACGAGGGCCGGTCCACTTGAGGTGGTCTGGGGGTCCGGTCTCTCTCTCTCCAATGCGGCCAAGTCGTTGAGGGGATACAGCGGTTGCTGTGGCTGTGGTGCGGGTTGGGCGGCTGCCTGGCCCTGTGGCGAACCGGCCTAGCTGGAGGAGCCGAGTCGAGGTCCAGGGTCACATCTAGTTTGAGACATTGAGAAGAAGGAGGGGGGGAGAGGTTGTTCTTTCCCTGCCTGCCTGTTGTCTCTTTACCCTCAATCTGGCTTCCTGCAACCAGCTGTCATAGGCAGCCCAATCAGCTTTGAAAGGCTCCCTTTTTCTAACTCTTCTGCTCTTCTTCCTTTCCCTGTCATCTTCCTCCTTTTGCTTGAGGTTAATTTTTAGAATTTCCAATTGTCTGAGACTAAAACTGCCTGTATCGGGAAAACCGCACTCAGTGACCCAAAATTTGAATTGATCAACGCAAGATTCACCGTAGTTTGTGATCATATACTGGAGGTTCGGGCTAAGAGCCACGCCATTATCGAGTTTGCTTTGTGCTGACCCCATCTCTTGTTTAATTTAGGCTTTCGTTAAGGTTGGATTGTCAATTGTTTGATTGATTTTTGTTTTTGTTTTTGAAAACAGTCCGTAGGCTGGGTCCAAAAACAAACGGCAACAAAAACTTTTGAGGAAAGGGTTTTTCCCTTTCTATTCTCTCTCTCCTCTCCCTCTCCCCTGCAGCCGTGGAAGGGAGGGTAGAGGGGGAGCGCTGTTGATGAGACCTTGGGATACCAGATACAAGGTCCCTATTCACAGTTTATATTACTTATAATATATTTCTCCAATCTCCACTACACACACAGACATACAGGCAAAAGATAATTAGAGAGGAAAACGGACCAAAAAAAGCACTAATTATAACAGCAAACAAAAACAATAAAGTCCTTGTCGTCGCAAGGCACCTACTTCTACAATATTGGTCACCTAATGTAAACCATGGGGTCCCTTCTAAGGAAAAAAGCGCTTATAACCCATTTACTGAACGGACTTAACCCGTCGGGGTGAACAAAAACTGGCAGTGGCCAAATCTGCCAGCTAACTCAGCTGTCCTACAGACTTGAAGATAGGGATGTGCGATACCACTATTTTCCTTTCGATCCAATACCAGGTGATACCAAGGCCGGTATCCCGATACTAATACCAATACGGATACTTTTAGATGTCCTACATGTGTATGGGCCATTCTACCGAATTCGTGCAAATTGCTGTACCACAATAAAAAAACTATTTAACAAAACAATTAAGAATTCAGACCTTCAATATTTACTAAGATTATGTTATGATCTAGTTAAACACAATACTGTAACTAGATAGTAATTAAGCTAAATATATACAAAATCATCATTTATGCTACCTTCCTAGGTACTTTCTATTGGGAAGAAGTTGTCCCAATCTCTAAGCCCTAAATTTCAATCCATGAAAATAATACTTAAAATAATTTTGTCATTTTTTCCAATGGTGTATTTCAAAATATATGTTTGGTTTATTTTAAACAGAATGTAAAATATTTAGATTCATTTTGAAGTTTTTTTTTAAATTACAAAACATGCTTTAAAAAAGTGCCCACGGGACCCGGCCGGGCACAGCCCGAAAGAGCGACGTGGGCCCGCCCTCCTGTAGGCCCACCACCTGCAGGAGGGTTCAGAAGGGGCCGGTGCGGTGGGATTTGGGTGGCTGTCCTGGGCGGGTGCCCCGGCGACCCAATCCCCGGACGGTGACTCTAGCCATGGGGACATGGAATGTCACCTCACTGGGGGGGAAAGAGCCTGAGCTAGTGCGGGAGGTAGAGCCCTACCGGCTACAGGTAGTCGGGCTCACCTCCACGCACAGTCTGGGTTCTGGAACCCAACTCCTTGAGAGAGGCTGGACTCTCTTCTACTCTGGAGTTGCCCGCGGTGAAAGGCGCCGAGCTGGTGTGGGCTTGCTTATAGCCCCCCAGCTCGGCCGCCATGTGTTGGAGTTTTCCCCTGTGAACGAGAGGGTCGTTTCCCTGCGCCTTCGGGTCGGGGATAGGTCTCTCACTGTTGTTTCGGCCTATGGGCCAAACGGCAGTGCAGAGTACCCGGCCTTCTTGGAGTCCTTGGGAGGGGTACTTGAGAGTGCTCCAACCGGGGACTCCATTGTTTTACTGGGGGACTTCAACGCTCACGTGGGCAACGACAGTGTTACCTGGAGGGGCGTGATTGGGAGGAACGGCCTCCCCGATCAGAACCCGAGTGGGGTTCTGTTATTGGACTTCTGTGCTGGTCACGGTTTGTCCATAACGAACACCATGTTCAAACATAAGGGTGTCCATCAGTGCACATGGCACCAGGACACCCTACACTGCATGAAAAGTCGGATTTTCGTCCCTGTAAACGCCCGGAAATCTCCCTAATTTTCGGGAGTTAACGACAGTTTACAGGCTGCGAACGCCGCGTTCGTCTGTGCCGAAAATTTTCGAAAACGAACCACAGCGAAGGCTCTAATTAGCATATGAATAGCAGCGAAACCGCGCCTGGCCAGAGATGGCTTGAATATCCTCACTCGGGATTGGATGAAACCACTAGTTTTAAACAAGTATAATCGCTCGTGATTGGTTGGCAGATCTGGTCATTATAAATGTAAAGCCTACCCACGTTGGCAGATCTGTCACTATTGGTCAACCTGATGAGTCATTATAAATGTAAACCCCACCCCCGTTGGCAGATGTGTTACTATTGGTCACACTGGGTCTTTTAATAAACAAGAATAATCACTAGTGATTGGTTAGCAGATCTATCACTATATATATATATATATATATATATATATATATACACATATATGTTTATATATATATATATGTATATTTATACATATATTTATTTATATATTTATAAATATAAATATGAATGAATTTATTGAGGAAAGGAAAAATTGCCAGGAGGAAGTATTCAAAGAAAGAGCTTTATTGACAACGCAACACACAACTGTACAAATTTGCCCACACAACAAACAAATGAACTGGCGACATTCTGTCCGAATTTGGTCAATTTTACAGCCGCCTGCGGTGCGTGGCCCTGTACTTGGGAGTCTTCTCTAATCGCGACTGTAGAGTCGCACAGAGCTCGGTGAGCTCCTGGCTACGAGAGGATGGAGGTCACACAATCCATCCAGACACCCCGCCAACGACGCCGTCCTCCTCATCAGACATCATGTCTGTGGTGGCGCACTTCCAACGGTCCACCTCATCGCCAGCAAGCACACTCCGTCTCGCTTCCAGCAGCTGTAAAACAATCAATAAAGACAATCAGTACTGCGCGATGCACTGCGCATGGACACAACACATCTATTAATGCACCTGAAAAATAGGTTTAGGTAGGTTTGGTCACATTGACCAAAAACGGATCTAATAAATCTAATAAGTCTTACCCTCTTTCTCCTGGAACGACTCCGAGCTGACCTCTTCACAGCTTCCGCCTGCGATGCGAGATCAGGCTGTGTGTGTCTGAAGCTCCTGCGTACCGTTTCATAGTATGTCTTACAGGCAGCTGGAAAACAATTAAATGAGTGGTATGAATAAGAAAACTTAAGTCACAGTAAAATTAAAACAAGGAAGAAGAAAACAGTAAAAGTTACTTACACACAATGGCGTCACTATCAGCGTCATAGAAATCCGGACTTGCGGACAAAGCTCCGAGCAAGTAAGAGGTCACAGCTTCGTTATGAGGCGAGGTTCGTCTGTGAAAACAAAATGAACAGTTAAGATCGGTATCTACTGTTACCGCATCTATTTCCTTATACAGCAGAATGAAAGCATATTCTTTAAATCTTACCCTTGCTCCGGTTCGTAGCGCCTACAATTCGTCTCCGAGTTGTGAAGACGGCGTACTGCTTCCTGTAAAAGACCAACAACATACACTTAACAAAGCAACTTAACGTTACACTGGTTCCTCTCTCTTGTTCTTTTACAAGGCTACTATGCTACTTTTAGCTTGGACTATTAGCTTTTAAGCTACTTTTAGCTTGGGCTTGCTTTGCTAATTTTAGCTTAGCTAGCAGTCACCGAACATATTCTTACCGCAATCTTGGGATTGTTCACCCGTCTTCTCTTCTTCGAGTTAACGCTAGTCTCTTTAAGGAAGGACTTCTGTCTTTCAAGGCATTCCACGGAGAACCTCGTCCACTGCTTACTAACAGAACAGATGGGTTCAATGTCCATAGTTCCACGGTGGTGATGGGGGTGACAGCGATGAAGCCCAGCCACTCCAGCAGTCCTGGGACATCCTCAGAGTCTCCAGCAGTCCTGGATATAAGAATTATAACATTTAAACCACATTTTCTTAAGTGAAGCCTCTCAGAGCAGCATTCCTCCTGCCGGTGAACTTCTCCTCATCGTTCCCCCCACTGAATGAGGCGCCCGGTGTCTGCATCCGTCCCTTTAACGGACAACGGTGCACGGCGTTATTATATATAATATATAACCACGGTTTAACATAAGCACTATATTATTAGTTAACGTCGGTAAAAACGGCACATTTGCCGCTTCGCTTGCGCTCGCTAACCCCTATGGTAAATTACCGTCAGTAGGCTAGCCGGCTGGCAGGACCTTCGATTCGTAACGTTAACGTACAATGCCAACAACAATAAAGTAACGTTCATTATCAATACGATTTAAAAGTCAGCTGGAAACATAAGAGTCATGTTACAGTATACTTACATGTGTACGCGGTTTGTGTCAGGCTGTCGCCAGAATCACCGCAGTCGTCCGCCATTATCCAAAACTTTTCAGAAGTCAGACGAGCCGCAATGCATTTTGGGAAGTTGAGTAGATTTAGCAAGATCCGCTGTATACTCAGAAATTCTTGCCAATGCAGTATACATCCGGGCATTTCTCGCGTACACAAATTCACATATGTAAATGTAATCCTTGACCCTCTAGCAGAACAATGACCAGCCATTATAAAGCAGTTTATAGTTGTTAATGTTGTGTCAAGTTTGGAGCTTGCAGGGAACAGACACGTCATACCCAGCATCATTTCTGTCTGTTGAGCGCATTGCTGGGAGATGTGTGGTTAACACATCCACTGTGCATTTAAGCAAGACCAAAGAAAGGGTCACTGTAGTCATGCCACTATGCACAGTGGTTGAGCTCTAGGAGACTGTGATGTTGTTTGCATGAATGTACATTTTACCTTTGTGGCAAAGCCTGATTAAAAGTAATTGTTGAAGCAAATTGTTTTGTGTATCTTTGAATGAAGATGAAATGAAGTTATATCTTTGAATGAAGATGAAATGAAGTTAACACCTTTCAGAAAAATGTCACCTGCTACCCTGATTTGCATTTGTATAGCTCACAGCATTTTCATTTACATGTTAAAGCCTCCCCTAGGATTACGGGGAGGGGGGTCATGGGGGGACAACTGCCAAGCAAGGCCCACGTCAATTCCCGGCAATTCACGTCAGTTTTCGGTGTTTCCTGCAAATTGCCGTGTGCAGTCGCAAACCTGAACTTCCACGGCAATTTACAGGGCCGCTAACTGACGAAAATCCCACTTTTCATGCAGTGCTAGGCCGGAGGTCAATGATCGACTTCGTGGTTGTGTCAACTGACCTCCAGCCGTATGTCTTGGACACTCGGGTGAAGAGAGGGGCTGAGCTGTCAACTGATCACCACCTGGTGGTGAGTTGGATCCGCTGGCAGGGGAGGAAGCTGGACAGACTTGGCAGACCTAAACGCGTTGTGAGGGTCTGCTGGGAACGTCTGGTGGAACCCTCTGTCAGGGAGGTCTTCAACTCCCACCTCCGGGAGAGCTTTGACCAGATCCCGAGGGAGGCTGGGGACATTGAGTCCGAATGGACCTTGTTCTCTGCTTCCATTGTTGACGTGGCTGTTCGAAGCTGTGGTGGTCCCTCTATTCAAAAAGGGGGACCGGAGGGTGTGTTCCAACTATCGGGGGATCACACTTCTCAGCCTCCCCGAAAAGTCTATTCCAGGGTGCTGGAGAGGAGAATTCGGCCGATAGTCGAACCTCGGATTCAGGAGGAACAATGCGGTTTTCGTCCTGGCCGTGGAACACTGGACCAGCTCTATACCCTCCGCAGGGTGCTCGAGGGTTCATGGGAGTTTGCCCAACCAGTCCACATGTGTTTTGTGGACTTGGAGAAGGCATTCGACCGTGTCCCTCGTGGCATTCTGTGGGAGGTACTTCGGCCCCCGAGTACGGGGTCGGGGGCCCTCTGCTAAGGGCTGTTCGGTCCCTGTATGACCGGAGCAGGAGCTTGGTTCGCATTGCCGGAAGTAAGTCAGACCTGTTCCAGGTGCATGTTGGACTCCGGCAGGGCTGCCCTTTGTCACCGGTTCTGTTCATTATTTTTATGGACAGGATTTCTAGGCGCAGCCGTGGGCCGGAGGGGATCTGGTTCGGGAGCCACTGGATTTCATCCCTGCTTTTTGCGGACGATGTGGTCTTGTTGGCTCCTTCGAGCCAGGACCTCCAGCATGTCCTGGGGCGGTTTGCAGCCGAGTGTGAAGCAGCCGGGATGAGGATTAGCACCTCCAAATCTGAGGCCATGGCTCTCGACCGGAAAAAGGTGGCTTGCTCCCTCCAGGTCGGGGGGGAGTTCCTGCCTCAAGTGGAGGAGTTTAAGTATCTTGGGGTCTTGTTCACGAGTGAGGGAAGGATGGAACGTGAGATTGACAGGCGGATCGGTGCAGCGGCTGCAGTAATGCGGTCGTTGTATCGGTCCGTCGTGGTAAAGAGAGAGCTGAGCCGAACGGCGAAGCTCTCAATTTACCGGCCAATCTACGTTCCTACCCTCACCTATGGTCATGAACTCTGGGTCATGACCGAAAGAACAAGATCCCGGATACAAGCGGCCGAAATGAGCTTCCTCCGCAGGGTGGCGGGGCGCTCGCTTAGAGATAGGGTGAGGAGCTCCGTCACACGGGAGGAGCTCGGAGTAGAGGCGCTGCTCCTCCACATCGAGAGGAGCCAGTTGAGGTGGCTCGGGCATCTGCATCGGATGCCCCCTGGACGCCTCCCTCGGGAGGTGTTCCAGGCATGCCCCACCGGGAGGAGACCCCGAGGAAGACCCAGGACACGCTGGAGTGACTATGTCACCCGGCTGGCCTGGGAACGCCTTGGGGTCCTCCCGGAGGAGCTGGGGGAAGTGTCTGGGGAGAGGGAAGTCTGGGCGTCCCTGCTCAGGCAGCTGCCCCCGCGACCCGGTCCCGGATAAGCGGAAGAAAATGGATGGATGGATGGATGTTCCAAAGTCTGAAAATCAGTATGTTACATTAATAACTGTCACAACCGTACACATATTATGTGCAAGTAAATACACTGTTGGGGGCTCAAAGTAAAATATTATGAATGAATGAATGAATGAATGAATTTTATTTTTCGAACATGTATAGAAAAAAAAAAGAAATGTATGTAACTATTTGTACAAACAAAAAGAAAAAGAGAAATTAATAAAGTAAAAATAAAATAGAGAACTAAGACATAACAAAATACCGCACATTGTTCGAAAAAAGGAGTGGGAAGAAGTACAATACTTTTTTAATGTCCCACCCCTATTTAACTACTCTTCAGTTTGTGACTATACCGATATCCTAACTACCTAATACACCTAAATACCTACATACCATATATACATTTCATGAATATCTATATAAATATATATATATAAATCCACATGTATATGCATACACATATATACATACATACACACATATAAATACACACACATACACACAGTACATACATATAAACTATCCCCATGACTCTTTACCCAGAATACCATATACTAAGTTAGTTACAATATAACAATCCATCCTACTCCATTTATAGCTTTATCCCTCATCAACCTCCATTAAAATACTTCCTCTTCCATGTACTTGTTTAAAAATATTTTTTTGTACCTTTTTTTAAACAGATTTATATTTGGGCTTTGTTTTATTTCTGTCTCCAGACTGTTCCACAAAGTCACCCCACAACTCGATACGCACATACTTTTCATATTTGTTCGAACCTTTGGTTTTTTAAAATTTAGGTCTCCCCTTAGATAATATCCCCCCTCCCTTTCACTAAACATACCTTGTATATTTTTTGGCAATAGATTTTTTCTCGCTTTGTACATTATTTGTGCCGTTCTGAATTTGACCAGATCCATAAATTTCAACATGCGTGATTTTATGAATAGTGGGTTTGTGTGATCTCTGTATCCTGTTTTGTTTATTGTCCTTATTGCTCTTATTATGTTTTGTTGTGTGTACAACTGTTCAAACATCTGTTGCTAGCCATTTACTTGTTAGCATGTTTGAGTTATGCTAGGAATTAGCTAAAAATGTCACAACCGTAACAGTCACAACCGTAACAAATTGTAACATTACAGTTGTGACATAATCATTATGGTAGTGACAACATGTAATGTTCCACATATTTAAGGCAATGTTTGATCATTATTATTACATTATACTCTTAAAACATAATAATAATAATAATAATAATAATAATAATAATAATAATAATAATATTATATTTGATTTGATTTGTAAAGCACATTTCATTCTTAAGTGCTAAATAATGTATGATATGATAAAACATGACGATAATGCTGATTTATATTTGAAAGCAAGCAGCAATGCCAAAAGAACATAAAAAGAGTGGAGCAGAGAGGGTGAGAGAATACAGAAAAAGATTGAGGGAAGACCCAGACACCCTCTGCCACGCCTTCTGCCACGCCTTCTCCCATGTCTTCGCCCACGCCTCCTCACCTTCCACGCACGTCTAGTGAGACTGTTACTCCACGCGCTTCTAGTGAGACTAATAAGAGACGTTCTGGAATGCGTGACCACAGAAAAATAAAGACCCTTGAAAGACCCTTTCTGGAGCTCTACTTTATGTTTTTGTTCTTTAATGCACTTTCAAGCACAAAACACGTTCTGCTGTGTGTATATTTGTTTTAGATCTTTTAATGTCATGTTGCAGTAGATGAGCTGCTCTGTTGAAGTAATGTAAAATAAATGGCTCTTCAAAAGTAAGTGACCTCATTTTATTGATTATAAACATTTGTGTTTGTAAAATTCACATTGTAAGGCAGGTTATGAGTTAATATTAAGCAATAAGGTTGAGGGGAAATAATAGAACCTTGCAAACAAAATACTGTGGTCACGACCAAAACAGTGCAGTCACTACCGTAACAGTGCAGTCACTACCGTAACACTGAGTGTTTTGTAAAATAAAATAAGAATTATGTCATTAAATAAGATTTTAACTATTGGTTAAATGTACATTCAATGTAATAACTAATTAACTCTGAGATCTCTATGATCAGTGTAATTCATTTTACAAAAAAGATTGCATTTAAATTTTGATGAGTATTAGAAAATAAACTTTGAAATTTGTTTAAAAAATAATTTTAATTGATTTAGTTGTAAAACTCTTCATAATAAATTACTCAAATTATTCTTTAGAGGGTGTATGGACACACAATATTAACAGATTAATATAATGGTTTTTATTGCAGTGTGTTGCTGTGTTACGGTAGTGACACATTTCAGGCGCGGAAAAACATTTCAAGAACAGGCAGATATTAATATATGAAATTTGACTGCGCCTTTACTAGATATGTACCATAGAAATATGGTACAATATATGTATGGACAAAGTTTTTGGAAAAAAACAACTTTTGAAAATGAGTTTCCAACTCTGGACTTTGCACGAATTCGGTAGAATGGCCCGTATATGAAAATGATGACTTTTACAATTAAAACTTGTGAATGTGATTATGAGAAATGTATTTTATACCTCTGTATAACAATTTAACAAGCTGCCAAATATCAGACTTTGTTTTCTCTTTAATCAGAGCAATTAAAGACAATCTGTGCAAATCAACAAGTCAACTGAAAATATGTGCAAATCACATTTGAAAAAAATCTCTTAAAAAAGAGAAAATAAGAACAGCTGCTCTGACTTCAATATAATTCACTTTTTACTTCTATATAATTGATTTGAGAGTCTGTGTCATAAAAGTATTAATATTTTTTGTAAAAGTGGATATCGATATTCGCGGATCTATACGCACATCCCTACTCGAAGACAACCAAAGAAAACGTTGCTGTAAATCCCTCAAAACAGAACTAATTTTTACCAACCCTTACTACTTAACAGACTCGAACTGAAAAGAGCAGTTCATCAAGCTGCTGGCCGACCCTTGCACAGACTCGCACTGTACATCAATAACAAGTGGACTCGAACCACTTGCAGAGGAGGGGTTTCACAGACTCGAACTGTACCTCAACCCTTGTCTTTTGGTACCACAACTTGAAAAAACTCACCGGAGAATATTGAAGAGATCTCTCCACCAGGTTCACGGGCACCAACAGTGAGAGGGCACGCCGGATTGTTTGACGTTAGGCCTCCACGTCCCAGCTGGATTTTATGCCGAGGTTGGAGTAGGAGCGTCGCTCCACTGTGCACATATTTCACCGTCAGTCCTGTCTGCACGCGCCTCTCACTCTTAGCGCCCACCCAGGGACGCCAATTGTTGTGGAAAAAATGAATCTGCCCAATCAAGATCAACAACCAGGATCAGTTTTTTCTCTCTGAGGTTTATTCAACAAAGTATTTTCGTCTGCAGAGGAAAATAATGTTCACCCCTGCCTTCTGATGCAAATGTGGCAAGGAGGAGGTAAAAAAGGGTATGTAACTAATTTTCTAAAAAGCTCGACAACGCCACCCTGGGAATTTCACCCAGGGAATTTGTTCAGGTACAAAGGCACACAGGTTCGTCGTTACTTAGCCGGCAAGAGACGTGGTTCAAAGTTTTAAAATACACTTTATTTTCATATTTTCTTTAAAAACAATCTCTAATAGCTCATTCACACAAAATAAAGGGGCAAACCTAAACAGAGCTGAGGCCGAAGTGGATGGACGAAGACTAGTGCAGGGGGGGGGGGATCCACCAAAATAAAGAAACAAACTGAAGTCACCCGGCACACGTGGCAGACACACTCTCAGTGAAGAAAACCCATCCCAAGGACACAGCACGACAAGACGGGAGGATGCCACCACCAGCACCGCCACCACCGGCCTACAGCAAACTCATTCCCGCAACATGAGGGGAAGTATCCCCGTTATATAAAACGTGATCGTGCCCGGTCCGCGGCGTGCAGCCGAACAATCGTCCTGTAGGCTACGATAGGACGTGGCGGCGAGACCTCTGACGGCCGCAGGACAACGCCGTAGCGGCACGCAGCAGCAGCAGATACGGACGGTAAACAGTAATACCAAAGCAGCAGCAGCCCAATGAGGTAGTTATAATAACACACACTCACGAGAGGAGGGAAGGAAAACGGACGCCCCGCATTCGCCAGCATTACCCCCGACGAACGATCACAGCGGCGCACGCACACAGGAAGAGGGAGCACGGAGCAGCACACAATCGCCCTGTCGGGCACACAACCTCCGACCCGGGAAATGACGCAGGTGACAATGGAAGCGCAGAGGAAGAACCGGTGGGCGGACTACGGCTTTTATACCGGCGCATCCCGATGCATAGCGGAAGTGAGGAACGGAAACCATAGTAACCAATGTAAACAAAAAGAACGAGAGGGAAAACAAGACAAAATGCTCATCCTGCTACAATCTACCCCCCTTTTCTTATATCGTCGCCCCGACGATGAACTAAAACCCTAACTAGCTCCAGGGCCTAAAGAGAGCAGTGACAGCCTGTGATACAGAACTGTTACGACCCCCCTTGTGTCTAGGGGTGAGGGAGCAGTAACAAAAGAGTGCGCAGGGAACCAAGGGGCAATGATAAGTGGATTTATTGGGTAAACAATAATGTAACAGAGTAACTGGGGGGCGTAACGGGTGGCGTTAAACCAATAACAAAACAAAAGGAGCAACGAAGTACAAAAAAAGAACGCCACCCATAAACTAAAAGGAAAGCACAAACAAACCAGGGGGAAAAACAATCCCCAAACCAAAACAGTAACAATCAAAGCTAAGTCCTAACCCCCATCCAAAGACAAAGGAAAACGAAGAAACATGGCGAGGGGCCAACAGCCACATGCAGACTGCCGCCCCCAGATCTGCCCCTCCAGCCGGCTTTTACAGCGTCCTGGCTTCCGGCTTCCGGCACGGACGTGAGATGACGAGGATGACGAAGGGTGACGTGATGACGTCAGCAGTGCACCACGGTACCTGGGCAAGGAACAGAGGCAGCAACACACACACAAACCTATACCCATAACAAGAACCCTGAGAGTTTGCAGCCCCCAATGCCGAATCCCTCACTGGCCTTGGGATACAGTGGACATTGGGATGCTGACCAGCAGTTGATCGCGCTGATCTCCGTGATGCCATGGTGCTGATGTCAGAGGAGCTGGTGGAAGGAATAACCATAGATGCGGATGGCTGAGCGGGGCCTATGAAAAAAGGCATGGAAGGACCTGGCTCAGTGGGGACCAGGTCAGCTGAATGGGGTGGCACCCGAAGGGTGGTTTGAGTCTCTGCTACGGCTCTGGTAGCTGGCAAGGTGGAAACAGAAACAGTTTCGGGGACCAGAAACAACCGGTCATCATCACAGGACAACTCATCATCAGAGACTAACTTATGCAGGAGAGGTGGATTACTGGCAGCAGCACAACCAGGGGACTCTGGTCCAATCACAGCCTTTAACAGGGTACGGTGAACGTGCTTGACTTTGGACTGATCATCCTTTCGGGCGATGGAATACACAGCTCCCCCTTCCTTAGGTGCTTTGGTAACCCGGTACACTATGGGGCCCCATAGGTCTTGCAACTTGTGCCGGCCTCTGGCACTGAAGTCACGCAGCAAGACCAACTGACCTTCCCTCAGGGGTTCACCTCGAAGGCGTTGATCATGAGCTTTCTTTCTGCGCGCTGCAGCAGTCTTCAAACGTTCCTGTGCACCATCGAAAGCCACCTGCAATCGAGCCTGATGCTCCTGAATCCATTCATGAACATCTCCACTCACAGGGTCCGGAACTCTACCCAACAGGAAGTCAATGGGGAGTCTGGGCTCCTGCCCAAACATTAAGAAAAAGGGGGGCTCCCCAGTTGCCTGATGGGGGGTAGTATTGTAACAGTAAAGGACTTGAGGGAGGCAGGAGGTCCAGTCTCTTTTTCGGGATGGAGGCAGTGTGCGCAGCAGGTTGTGGAGGGTTCGGTTGAATCGCTCACACTGGCCATTGCCGGCTGGGTGGTATGGGGTTGTACGAGACTTCTGGATGCCATAGAGACGGCAAAGCTGCTGGATGAGGGCACTCTCGAAGTTACGTCCCTGATCAGAGTGTATCCTGGCTGGGACCCCAAACTTTGAGAACCACTCTACCACCAAAACCTGGGCCACGGTAGTGGCGTGTTGATCACGGGTGGGAACGGCGAGCGTGTATTTACTAAAAACGTCCGTCATCACCAGGACATTTTCTGTACCATTTCTAGCAGGATCCAACAGGGTGTAATCGATGGCCAGAATCTCATTTGGCCTGGATGCCAAAAGATGGCCCATGGGGTTCTATGCGGTGGGTTGGTTGCCCTTGGCAAACTGACACCGTTCACATGCCTGGCACCACTGCTCAACCTCTGTGGACATACCTGGCCAATAGCACCTGGATCGTAAAAGAGCTAGAGTCCGTTCCACACCTTGATGGCCGTGATCTTGATGGACCTGGGTTAAGACCTCCTTGATTAAAGCAGCAGGCAGGAGTAGCTGGAACATCGGCTCAGCACCATCAGGGCAGAAGATCTGCCGATACAGGATACCATTCCTCTCCACGAACCGGCTCCATTGACGCAGTAAGATGAGCCCAGGTGAGGAAAGTTGCTGCCGCTCTTCATAGCTGGGACGCCGCCCTTGGTCCCAGTAACTCCGGACTTCCTGGATGACTGGGTCAGCCTGTTGAAGGGCATGGATGTCTGAAAGCGTTTTGTGAGGCAAAACAGTCACAGTTGCTTGGGTCATCACAGTCTTTTCCATGTTCAGGGCCTGCTGGAGCTGTTTGGGAAGCGAGGTGCCAGGGAGCATGGCTTCGAAGTCTGATGGACCAGGTGAGTGCTGACGGGACAAAGCATCTGCATTTCTGTTGCTTCTGCCAGATCGATACTTCAGCTCGAAATCAAACGAGGCCAGTTGGGCTGCCCAGCGCTGTTCTACAGCACCAAACTTTGCCGAGGACAGGTGACTGAGTGGATTATTGTCCGTGTAAACAATGCAGCGGTGGCCCAACAGATACTCTCTGAATTTCTCGCTCATTGCCCACTTAAGAGCCAGGAACTCCAACTTCATAGAGCTATAGTTAGACATATTACGCTCTGTGGGCCTCAGTCCTCGACTCGCATAAGCTATGGGTCTCACCTTACCTTCGTGCTCCTGTGAGAGCACTGCTCCCAACCCACCATGGCTGGCATCGACCTCAAGGATGAAGGGCAAAGAAAAGTCTGCATAGGCAAGCACTGGGGTAGTAGTGAGCTTGACCTTCAGCGCGTCGAAACTTTCTCGGCACTCCTCTGTCCAGTCCTCAATGTGCTGTCGGGACCTCTGCTTGGGCCTGATGCTTCCCAGCTCAGCTACCAGTCGGTGAAGGGGAGCTGCCAACTTTGCGAAGCCCTCCACAAATCGCCGGTAATAGCTTGCAAAACCCAGAAAGGACCGGAGCTCAGAGACCGTCTTGGGAGGCGGCCATTTTGCCACCGCCTCTATCTTGGATGGATCTGTGGCGACACCATTAGCAGAGATTACATGGCCCAGATACCGCACCTCTGGCTGGAAAAAGGCGCATTTGGAGAGCTTTGCCTTTAGTCTCTCCTGCTGAAGCCGACCCAGTACCACATCAAGCCGCTGAAGATGCTGCTGTACAGTGGAAGAGAACACGACAATGTCATCAATGTAAAGGAGCAATGACTGACCCTGTTGATCACCAAAGATTCTCTGCATTAGTCTTTGAAAGGTACTGGGGGCGTTACAGAGTCCGGATGGCATACGGTTCCATTCGAACAGACCAAATGGAGTGCAGAATGCAGTCTTGGGCTAATCCTTCTCAGTGACTGGGACCTGGTTATACCCACTGGCCAGGTCCAGGGTGGAGAACCAGCGTGCACCTGTCAAAGCATCCAGTGACTCCTCGATGCGTGGCAGCGGAAACGCATCCTTCCTGGTCTTGTTATTGAGCTGCCGGTAATCAACACACATACGCAGACTCCCATCCTTCTTCTTAACTAGCACAATGGGGGAGGCATAGGGGCTGCTACTCTCTCTGATCACCTGTGCGGCAAGAAGCTGGTTAATGTGCTCTTTGACAGCCACATAATCAGAAGGAGGGACACGCCTATAGCGTTGTTTAACAGGGGTCTCATCTACAAGAGGAATGTCATGAGAAATTAGATTTGTGCAACCTAAATCGCTGTCATGAGCAGAGAACACCGGTGTATATTTTCTAAGGAGAGCCCTCACTTGACCCTGCTCTTCTGAAGACAACGAAGACAGATCTAAACTCTCCATCTGGTCCTGCACTGTAGGAAGGGCTGTATGAGATGCTACAGTGGCTACGGTGGAAGGAACCTCCGTGACTCCTATAGGTAGACTCACGACATTCACCTGTTTCAGAGTGCCAACAACAGTGCGTGAATATAACAGTACCTCGATGGTACCAAGATTGACAATAGGTATGTATGCTGTACCCCTAACCACCCTAACCAAAGATGGAGAAGCCAGCAAGCCAGCAGGTAAACCAGAG
Organism: Eutrigla gurnardus; assembly: GCF_963514095.1. NCBI lineage: Eukaryota > Metazoa > Chordata > Actinopteri > Perciformes > Triglidae > Eutrigla > Eutrigla gurnardus. The sequence continues at coordinate 21,244,946 of NC_139931.1, forward strand.
TCCAGGGGTTCGAACAACACTGTAGTATCAGAACACCGCTCTGAGCATGTGACTGCTACTATTTTCATCACACCACCTGGAATGCGGTGTGCACGCTTACCTCTGACCTTTACCTTTCCCATCAGCTCTGGAGGGATCTGCGTGGTCGCTTGGTGACACTTCTGTAACGCCTGTGTGACGGGTTGTGGGGCTTGAGCGACAAAAGACAGTTCAAACAATGCTAAACCATGTTGCACAAAAAGCTCTTGGTAGCATTTCCGGATCACGTTCATTCCAATCACACCAGGGACCTGAAGGGAAGTATCACCAGGAGGATCCCTCACTACCAAGACACCGCACTGTGAAATCAACTTGCCACACAACTCAACATTTAGCTCCAGGTAACCAATAAAAGGAATATCCAACCCATTAGCTGCCCTAAGCTGCAACCAGTTACATGATTTAAGGCGCTCTTGACCCCATGGTTCAAAATGCTGGCGGAAAAAGCTCTCTGTGACAGTAGAAACCATAGAACCCGTATCAACTAGACATGGCACCTTAACTCCACCCATGTTAACCTCCAAATGGGGACAAGACGAAACCAGTTTTGACACATCAGTCAATGCACCCTGCGCCGCATTTGAGCCAGTAAAGGCCCCACCCGAACTGTGGCTCCGCAGTACGGTGGGTGCTAGTTTTCCGGAGCTGAGGCAGATTCTGGCTGCCTGGCTGAGGGCCGGGAAGCTTGTGAGGAGAACTGAGGGCGAGGGTGAACATGCACACCATCACATTCCCTGCAAAATGACCAGGTCGCTGGCAGCGCCTACATATTACAGGCCCACGCTGCCTTAAATGACTCTGTGGAAGAGGATGCTGCATTAGAGCAATGGTTTGAGTTAGCTGATTCAACTGCTCTTGCTGCTGCCTCAACATTTCCTTCATCTCACTCATTTCAGGGGACGGAGGAACACAAGCAACTGGAGGAGCACCCCGAACTCCATATTGAATGCCACTGATGGAAGGGACAGAGTTGCTGCGGCCTCTAACGGCACTTGATAGACCTTCGCGTTCCCACCTAATTGCCTCCCCCCTGGCGTCAAGCAATGTAGCTGTGGGCTGTCTACGCACAAACTGTTTAAGCTCTCGTCGTAAGGTGTTATCTCTAACCTGCTCAACAAACTGATCCCTTAACAGAACCTCAGAATTAGGCATTCCGGCCGGTGCACGCTGCCTTACCCTTCCCATGAGACTCATCAAGGCGAGGGAGAATTCCAGTAACGTTTCTCCTTCATGTTGCTTTCGGGAGAAGAAAGCCTCTTGTAAGGCTACATACGACTCAGAGCAGCCATAGAGTTCCTGAAGTATAGCAATTATCCGAGCTGGATCCCTACGCTCTACACTAGAGCAGAATTTGATCTCCTCACGTGCTTCCCCCTCTAAATGATCAAAGAGGAAGAAAGCCTGATCAGCTAGGGATAAATGATGAGCCCTCATACAGGCCTGCACTTCCTCAATCCATTCACCCAGTGCAATCCCTGATCTTCCCCTGAACATGGGACACTTCCTGTCACGAGGCACAAACACCAACCTGTCTGCTGCAGGGACACTGGCAGTAGGCACCGCGGATGAGGTTGAAGGTATGGCACTAGGGGCGGGTTCAACAGGGGCCTGCTCTTGACGTAGCCTCTCATTGTCAGCTTTCAACTGTGCAACCAGATCTCTCAGCTCTTGCAATTCTTCCTCCATGAGTGCAGATTTTAATAAAGGACCACTGCTGCTTTGTATCAATGCCAAAAGAAAAGAAAAATAAACAATGAAACACACGTCTCTGCCTTGCTTCTATAGTAACATCCTGCCGACAACGCCAAGTTTGTGGCAAGGAGGAGGTAAAAAAGGGTATGTAACTAATTTTCTAAAAAGCTCGACAACGCCACCCTGGGAATTTCACCCAGGGAATTTGTTCAGGTACAAAGGCACACAGGTTCGTCGTTACTTAGCCGGCAAGAGACGTGGTTCAAAGTTTTAAAATACTCTTTATTTTCATATTTTCTTTAAAAACAATCTCTTATAGCTCATTCACACAAAATAAAGGGGCAAACCTAAACAGAGCTGAGGCCGAAGTGGATGGACGAAGACTAGTGCAGGGGGGGGATCCACCAAAATAAAGAAACAAACTGAAGTCACCCGGCACACGTGGCAGACACACTCTCAGTGAAGAAAACCCATCCCAAGGACACAGCACGACAAGACGGGAGGATGCCACCACCAGCACCGCCACCACCGACCTTCAGCAAACTCATTCCCGCAACATGAGGGGAAGTATCCCCGTTATATAAAACGTGATCGTGCCCGGTCCGCGGTGTGCAGCCGAACAATCGTCCTGTAGGCTACGATAGGACGTGGCGGCAAGACCTCTGACGGCCGCAGGACAACGCCGTAGCGGCACGCAGCAGCAGCAGATACGGACGGTAAACAGTAATACCAAAGCAGCAGCAGCCCAATGAGGTAGTTATAATAACACACACTCACGAGAGGAGGGAAGGAAAACGGACGCCCCGCATCCGCCAGCATTACCCCCGACGAACGATCACAGCGGCGCACGCACACAGGAAGAGGGAGCACGGAGCAGCACACAATCGCCCTGTCGGGCACACAACCTCCGACCCGGGAAATGACGCAGGTGACAATGGAAGCGCAGAGGAAGAACCGGTGGGCGGACTACGGCTTTTGTACCGGCGCATCCCGATGCATAGCGGAAGTGAGGAACGGAAACCATAGTAACCAATGTAAACAAAAAGAACGAGAGGGAAAACAAGACAAAATGCTCATCCTGCTACACAAAGGTTCAGAGTCAGCAGGAACGACCCTGAGTCTAACAGCAATCTCCCTTTTAAGGAGGAGGAATCATACCGTAGACCAAAGATGGTTCATGTCCTATCTTACAAAGACAAGATGTACAGACAAAGACAAGATGTACACAGGCATTCATTTAGTCATAGCATAACAGTTGAGAAGAGGAGATGCGGATCGTCTGACCTGACAAAGATTCTGATTATAAATTACAAACATCCAAAATTCCCATTACAGCTGTTATCAGCTATAACCACTGTATGAGACCAGTGGGGCACGTTTACATGCACTTACATACAATAAAAGGCACGGGACCAGCTGGCTATGTCAACAAAGCATGGAGAAGCTCAGATAACAACACATACAGAGGGACAGTGACTCTCTCTGCTAGACAAATAAATTAGTCTTTTGCTCCTTTAAGCGCGTCTTACCCACAGACCTTATTTCAGGCATCTAACCAAAGGGAGAGTTGGATGGGTCCAATAACACAAGACTTTAACCACCAGACCAGTGTTGTTGTGAAGTGACGAGTTGGTTTTTCTAAAGCTAACTACGAATCTGATGTTGGTTTTATTGTTTAAACCTTATGTCGGTTTTGTACACTGTTAGAAATTACCAGCATTTCACAATAATTAACAGTATTATTTTACAGTACCTTGTTGTAATTTAGTTCCCCTGTAATATCCCAATGAATACCTGTAAAAATTACAGTATCTTTGGATTTTACAGCATCTAACTCTAATTTTACAGTAAAATCCTGCAATCAAAAAACCCCTGTTATATCACAACAAGGTCTGTAATATCACGGCAACACAGTAAAAAAATGCAAGGATTTCACAGCATTCAACAGTATTATTACAGTGAAATACTGTATTGAACTATCCTGGGAATACAGATGACATAACCGAACTTGGTTTGAACTGACGACGCGGCGGTTTCCCTCTTCTCATCCCGGCTGAATGGAGAAGGTGAGCAGCATGCATAACTCTGTTTGCAGCACTTACACCCATGTTATTTAATATGATGATAATATTTACTTTCACATGAACGTTATTCGCATGACACAGTTCATATTTTGTTAGCAAGTGCCCGAAATTGTTGAACGTTATCTCACAGCATTTGCTAATAGCAGTAGTAATAATACTAGCTAGCAAACGGCTGCTAGCACGATTAGCAACGATTTGCTACGTGAGATAAGAACAATAAGACGAGAGAGAAATAAGAAGGAAAACGAACGGGAAAGGAAGTGAAGAAGTTTGTGTTTAATGTCGCTACGTGTACTTTTCAATGTGTTATATGGTTAGACCATGTAGCCCAGGTTTGATTTGAAGCTGAACTGGTCAGTAGCGGGCCGTTGTTTCCACTCGGATGTCTTTTCGTTACGGACTGTTACTGGTACTGTTGTCGTCATGTTCGCTCGCGGGGCTGGTCTGCTCTGGGTGAGCGTGTGCGGGGGTACATGGGAGTGTTTTGCTGCATATTAGCGTAACGTCGCCGTCACTATTCTCCTCTCATGAGTGGTCTTTCCGCACCGAGACAGTGGGTTACCCGTGTTAGCCGAAGCTAACAATACACCCGCATCCTCCAGTTCAGCTTCATATCAAACCGGGGCAACATGGCCGAACATAACGCACTGTAGAGTACACGTAGCGACATTAAGCACAAACTTTTTCACTTACTTTCGCGTTCGTTTTTGACTCCAGAGCAAAAGCGGTTTTGCCGAACGGTAGCCGATCTAAGCAGGCTAATGACTAGCTAGTCTATGGGGAATATAGCGGCTCCCTGCATCGTTAGAGATATTCCACATAGACCAGCTGCTCGCCATGCATGGATAGGCTACTATTCTGCAAAAACGCTTTTGCTCTTGGTCAAGTTTCAGCTAGGGATAATATTGCCGTACACAGGTGATGTAACTCCAAAAATGTCCATTACATTTATATACAGATCATGTTTTTTACAACATACTCATGATTATAATCTGCATTCAAACTGAAATTCATATTGTTGGTTGCCTTTGTGTAATTTCTCCTTTTTCTTTTTTTCTAGGTCATCAGATGGCCAGGCTAACCATCCTGTTCAGTGTCAGGCTAAGAGTGAGGAGAAATAGATCAGGTAGGTGACGAGTTAAAATGCACCACAATGTTCCACTGTAAATTGGTTGGATGTGAGCATGTGTATGAGAATGTGTATAACTTCGTTCAGCACACAAAACAGCATACTAATGCCCCCTATTATTACTACCAGTGTGGGGTGCCTGACTGCTACAGAAAACACACAGGACTGAAAATTCATGTTTAGGAAGCAGAGGTCCTACCTGCAGGCTGCTGGGCCTATACCACCAGCTCTACCAACCTGACCCATCAGCTCTACCAGCTGACCCATCAGCTCTACCACCTGACCCATCAGCTCTACCAGCTGACCCATCAGCTCTACCACCTGACCCATCAGCTCTACCACCTGACGCATCCTTGAAATGTAAAGATTTTTTATTCAAATATTTAAAATGTAAAATGAGTGATTACTTTAGACGCCATTTATTACCTTGTATGATTTACTACCTCTGACCAATGAACAATATTTATCCTTTAATGTTAAATCCATGCTATTGTGTGTTACTATGTTACAGCCATGTGCCACTGCTGTGGACATTAGTACTCCAGAATGCCCCAGCACCTCCTGCTTGTTCATTCAAGGTAATGTTACTTGGATCTAGTATCAACATTTCTAACTCAGTATTTTGTTTTGATTCTAGAAATCTACATCACCACAATAAATAATGATAACAAATTACATTTGTATAACCCTTTGTATCTGAAGCAGATCTCAAAGTGCTCATAACACATGATGTTGTATCTATTCATTTTCAGGTGACATGATGAAGCCCTCTGGATGGCTGATATCCATCGAGGGACATGTCGTGATGGGCCCACACCCTTTGTTTTTACACGGAGTAGCTGCTTTCTTCAGCAGCTATTAAGTCTTCAACCTCGAGTATCCTGCTGCTGGATCGGCGACGCTGGAGTTCATTCAAAGGTATTGTATAAAGATCTCTTTTAACCTTGTAATTCACATTATAGTACAGGCTTCCAACTCAATGATTGTCTTGAGTTCTAAATTGCTGACAATGGAGGTACCTGAGGCTAGCCTGGTGAGACCATCCTGATCTCGCAAACTCATCCATAAATCTATTTAAAACTGAAACTATCTTTGCTTATTAACAGGTGCTTCCTGGGCATCAATCCTGGAAGAGGCTCAAAGACCAAGAAGCGGACAACAATGAACCCTCATGTGAGCGCCCTTTTGAGGAAACCTATTGACTTTGAGTGGCCATCATAGTGAGACAGGTAGTTGACTCGCAAGTTTCTGCACAATTTATCTGCATTTTAAGATTGCTTTGGAAAGTTTGACTAGGAAGTTGAATTTCTTGTATTCTTGAATTTCTTGACATTTGCTGTATGTTGACAAATATTTATTTGTTAATAAATATGCCATTGGGCTAACATTGACTTTACCTCAGAGTTGTTTGTTATTTTACAACAATGCATTGTAATATCACAATACTGAAATCACAGTAAATTGCTGTAATCCTTACCGTGAAAGTCATGCAAAATGTATCCAATAATTTATGTGAATTCACAGTAAAAGTACAGGGCCTTGTTGTAATGATGTACAGCAAAAGGTTGTAATTCCCCAGTAATGTACTGTAATATCACAGTAATTGCATTGCCATAGAAGCTGTAAAGTTACAGTATACAGTTGTGCTTTTACAACAATGCATTGTAATATCACAATACTGAAATCACAGTAAATTGCTGTGACTTAATTCACAGTATATTGCTGTAATCCTTACTGTGAAAGTCATGCAAAATGTATCCAATAATTTATTGTGAATTCACAGCGTAAAATTTTGCAGTGTAATGTTATCTTGCTGGGCAACTGTTTCAAGAATCCATCTTCATCATCTAACATCATGACTGTGGGACCATGTGTTTTCTCTCAGGTTGGAGTTCACGGTGGGCAGCAAGGCGCTGAACCGCTTCCGTCTGATCGAAAGGCATTTTTTCAGAAACCTCTTACTCAAAACCTTCGACTTTGAGATCGGCTTCTGCATCCCACATAGTAGAAACACCTGCGAGCACATTTACTGCTTACCAGACCTGGCACCTGAAACAGGTACGATCACGACTACACACCAGCACAGTTTCATGGCAGTTTGTTAAATAGTCACGCAATTGGTATCTAGTAATTTGTGACGGCCATTTTCCATTTGTTTGTTGGGCTATTGCTATTGGGTTTTCACTTACATTTACATTTGGGGCATTTAGCAGACACTTTTATTCTATTTGTTGGAAGAAATTGCAACAGTATATCGCCATCAGTAAAGTAAGGATTTCACAAGATCAAGTTTCAAGCACGCCAATGTAATCATTGAGTTGGTACCTTTAATTTACGATGATATACTCCAATTTAACCATAATATTTTAATGGAACAATAATCACACAGAGAAAAATCACACATTAGAAGTGGAATGAATCATTTCCCAAAATGACAGCATGTTCCATTGCTTGAAGGGTAACAATGACTGTATTAGTGTGGTAATAGACGCACACTATCCATCTTACAACGTCTAACTTCTGCACCCGTCTCTCTTTTGCTCTGTTCAGTTGAGGAAATGATTTCCAACCCATTCGAGACACGCTCGGATAGTTTTTACTTTGTCAACAACAAGCTGATCATGCATCACAAAGCAGAGTACTCCTTCAGCCCACAAGGAGAAAGTGACACATCCAGGGAATAGTCGAGGTCAGTAACACCTCTTGGGTTGTTGCTTCAGGTTGTACGTTGAACGATTATTTTATATGAGGTTTAGCCAGGGCCGACCTGAGGCATAAGCGAAATAAGCGGCTGCTTGGCGCCCCAAACGTGTGTGGAGATTTTTAGGCTATGAATCTGAACAAATTTAGGTATTGCCGTTCTCCATCTAGCCATCCAGAAAATACACCAGAATACAGGAAATCACATCTACCATGTTCAGAATTTTCAGGGGGAGGACCCCCTTCCCCCATTTGCACCCACTTTTGCAGAAATAGGATGGGGATGGTCTTTATGCATCTGTGCCCAGGGAGACAGTAGTTCCTAATCTGTCACAGTATTAATACAATTTATAATGTAACATTATAGTGTGACATTTGTGTCAATAATCATCAAGCACAGATGACTCCACGGTGGTGACACTGAATATGACAAGTAAGGACATTCAAGTTCAAATGAAATGTTAAGAGATCAGTTTTACACAGAATAGTGTTACAAATATTTCAAATAAAAGGCAAACAACTTCCCTCATGTAGGAAAAGAAAATGCAGGCGGACCAAACATGTCAGACACAGATTTGAGCAAGTTTTTTCACGTTCAAGGAATGAAGAATAAATATGTGTTTTGTTTTGCTCGCTGGTGTTTGTGAAAACAAGCAAAAGGCTATAAATGATGTGGACTACAGACCCAGTAGAATAGCTATAGTAGCACGGGTCTGAGCTAACGTTTGCTATCATCACCACAAGCTAACGTTGTGCATGGAACTGTAATGTAGTGGGTCATGATGACTATATTACATTTCTATATCATGGATAAATTCTGGATATATTATGGAATATTATGGATATCAGACATTTTCACTCCTTGAAATCAATTAGCCTGTCAATATGTTCCTCGAATCATAAACTGTGAAAGATATATATCGTGCTATTTTATGACCAAAATAGTTGGTTAACATTTTGACCACTAGATGGTAGTAGTAGCTCTCCATCCCTCTCTCGTCTGCTCCTATCTTCTCCTCTCCTCCCTCTCTCCTCTGCTCCTATCTTCTCCTCTCCATCCCTCTCTCCTCTGCTCCTCTCCTCTCCTGTCTTCTCCTCTCTGTTTCCGTTTCCGGTGATCGTGAGTGTGAGTGGCGGTGTGGTGGTGGCGCGGAGTTTGGTTTTTGAGTTTATGGTTTTGGGTACTGCCCTTCAGCTGATTCTTCACTGTTTCTAACTGCATGATCAGGTAAGCCTTTCTAACTGTTTGCATTGTGTGTAAAACGTGAGGTCGTGGGTGCTGGTGTTTTTTCCCGCTCCCGGAGGAATGGCGTCAGCTGGGTCGCCACCTCCGTCCATTAGACTGGGGGTGCAGTCGAATAGTCTTTTTTGCTTAGGAAGGTTCCTAACTGAAGAAGTGACCCGGAAGTAAACAAGTGGCCGCCATGATAAGAGCCGTTTGGATTCTCTAAATGCAAAGGAAATGAGCTCCAATGCTTCCTTTCAAAGCTCCTTTAGCATAGGATGCAACGGACCTTCCTATACGAAAGGAAAGGAGATTACGCCGACCCACAATTCTTTGGGAGAGCAACATTCAAAGTGCCGCTCATGAAAACAAACGATATGTGCATTTACATATTTAACAATGACTTTCATGCAGACATATAGTAATTGGAGTTGTGTTGATAAATGTGTGTGGACAGTGATAATAATTTAATGATATTTTTATTTATTTCAATCATGTTACAAATGTTTGACAGAAACGAAACTAAAACCACAAATGAAATACAGCAAACGGTCAAACAGGAAGGAGGAGCTGCTGGACCTGAAGCCAGTCAGTGAACCAGCTGGCGCGGCCCCCACGACACGGTGGGCGGTGCCGTGAGTGATATTGGTGCGTGAGTGATGTTGGGGCCGCGGCTGAAGGTACTCGACTTGATGTAGCCGCCTGCAGCGTGCTACCTAACGTGATGTATTGTGGGTTGAAGCGATGCATGATGACTAGAATTTGTGTCCGACTTACCAGCCGACTGCAAAGACGTCACAGGTTTGCGACCATATCACGTGATCCAAGACATCGCGGGAACAAGTTTTTAAGGGCCGCTTCTTGCAGCGATTGGTCTAGCGCGGTCTACGGTGGCTGTAACCGGCTTGTCCACACCTCCGCTACAGCGGAATGGTTCTCATTGGTTAAAAGTTCAATGACGTGTGTTCAGGTCCGCACTTGGCGGCCACCTTGTGGTGAAATGATTTGCCTTTTTATTTTGGTCGCTTTGATCTCATGGCTTGATTTAAAGTTCTGTGCATTGTGCTGTGAGCAGGCCTATTTATATGATGTGAGGTCTGGTTAATACAAACATAGAATGATAATACAAATATACTGAAAAAAATGTGTGTATGTATGTATTTATATATACACTCAACAAAAATATAAACGCAACACTTTTGTTTTTGCTCCCATTTTTCATGAGATGGACTTAAAGATCTAAAATTCATTCCAGATACACAATATTACCATTTCTCTCAAACATTGTTCACAAATCTGTCTAAATGTGTGATAGTGAGCACTTCTGCTTTGCTGAGATAATCCATCCCACCTCACAGGTGTGCCACATCAAGATGCTGATCTGACATCATGATTAGTGCACAGGTGTACCTTATACTGCCCACAATAAAAGGCCACTCTGAAATGTGCAGTTTTGTCTCACAGCAAAATGCCACAGATGCCACAAGCATTGAGGGAGCGTGCAATTGGCATGCTGACAGCAGGAATGTCAACCAGATCTGTTGCTCGTGCATTGAATGTTCATTTCTCCACCATAAGCCGTCTCCAAAGGCGTTTCAGAGAATGTGGCAGTACATCCAACCGGCCTCACAACCGCAGACCACGTGTAACCACACCAGCCCAGGACCTCCACATCCAGCAGGTTCACCTCCAAGATCGTCTGAGACCAGCCACTCAGACAGCTGCTGAAACAATTGGTTTGCATAACCAAACAATTTCTGCACAAACTGTCAGAAACCGTCTCTGGGAAGCTCAACTGCATGCTCGTCGTCCTCATCGGGGTCTTGACCTGACTCCAGCTCGTCGCCGTAACAGACTTGAGTGGGCAAATGCTCACATTCGATGGCGTCTGGCACGTTGGAGAGGTGTTCTCTTCACGGATGAATCTCGGTTTACATTGTTCAGGGCAGATGGCAGACAGCGTGTGTGGCGTCGTGTGGGTGAGCGCTTTGCTGATGTCAATGTTGTGGATCGAGTGGCCCATGGTGGTGGTGGGGTTATGGTATGGGCAGGCATCTGTTATGGACGAAGAACACAGGTGCATTTTATTGATGGCATTTTGAATGCACAGAGATACCGTGATGAGATCCTGAGGCCCATTGTTGTGCCATACATCCATGAACATCACCTCATGTTTCAGCAAGATAGTGCATGGCCCCATGTTGCAAGGATCTGTACACAATTCTTGGAAGCTGAAAATGTCCCAGTTCTTGCATGGCCAGCATACTCACCGGACATGTCACCCATTGAGCATGTTTGGGATGTACTTGACCGGCGTATACGACAGCGTGTACCAGTTCCCACTAATATCCAGCAACTTCGCACAGCCATTGAAGAGGAGTGGACCAACATTCCACAGGCCACAATTGACAATCTGATAAACTCTATGCGAAGAAGATGTGTTGCACTGCATGAGGCAAATGGTGGTCACACCAGATACTGACTGGTTCTGAGTCCCCAGACCCCCAATAAAGCAAAAAAATGCACATTTCAGGGTGGCCTTTTATTGTGGACAGTCTAAGGCACACCTGTGCACTAATAATGATGTCAGATCAGCATCTTGATGTGGCACACCTGTGAGGTGGGATGGATTATCTCAGCAAAGCAGAAGTGCTCACTATCACACATTTAGACTGATTTGTGAACAATGTTTGAGAGAAATGGTAATATTGTGTATCTGGAATGAATTTTTAGATCTTTAAGTCCATCTCATGAAAAATGGGAGCAAAAACAAAAGTGTTGCGTTTATATTTTTGTTGAGTGTATATATATATATATATATATATATATATATATAAATATATGTGTATGTATGTATATATATATATATATATATATATATATATAATAACATATCTCTTTGGTTTGCTGCTGTGTTCTATTGCTTGAGCACCACCAGTCACGTTGACTTTGTTGTCCGACTTGACGGCGTTTGGCTACGGTCTCTTTTAGAGTCCGCCCCCTCAGACACCTGCAGCTCTCGTCGGCGTGATAAGTCAAGTCAAGCCAAGACCATCCTGATTGTCTATGTGAAAAACCGTGCAATGCATTCTGGTAGCGTCGCGGCGAATGTCGAGAGACGGCGCGCGAGTTGGCCGCTCCTCATTTGCATAAAGTTGAAGTCGAATCTACTTCATGCTAATCAGAGGCGCGACTCGCCACCTCGGGAACGCTCGCGAACGGTCGCGAAAATCTTCTAAACTGAATGTTGTCGATCTAAAATAAAGACGGATTCAGCAACTGCATAGCTTATTTCTACTACAAACTATTTTCGTAAAATAAGAGAAGTTTCCAAACGAGCCGCCATGTTGGTCTGCGTGAACTCTGGAGCAGACAGGACAGCTGTGAAAGCGATCGTCCAATCAGGTGCAGCCATGAACTGTACGCGTGATTGTTTGAAGGAGAGCGCCTGTCAATCATCCTCTAGTGGCAGCCCACCAAGCGTGCAATACTGGGAAGCGGCGCGTCCACTCGCGTTTAAAATCGCCCCTGTGGACAGGGGCGCGATGTTGCGAGCGTTGGTGCTCCCGGTGATGCTGTTGTGGCTAGCATTGCTTCGGTGTCTGACGCGGGCGCCGCAGGATTTAAATTGTGAAGACAGCCACGCTGACAGGGAAGAACGGAGTCAGCAGGAGCAACAGGTCCAAATGGACACAGACAATGCGAACAGCTCTCAGTTCGCAGGCAAACACAGTCCCAGTACATAAAACAGGCTTCAACTGTCCCTTCAGCCAGAGACATCACCAGTGAAGAACAGAGTGAGCTCAACACCCAGTTTTTATGTGAAGGTACAGATTCTGATTCAGACTCAGAAGTGTCTGTGGAAGCACGAGAAACATTGATGATCTCTACTCTCTAGAAGACATTTATCACTTTTTGGACGTAGCCTTCAAAAAGTCTGTCAAAGTAAGCGATTATTTCAGTGGTACTGATAAGTTCATTAAATCTGTGGATATGCTAAAGAGACTGGTCAGCTTTGATCTTCTGAACGAGAAGAAGCGATTTCGCCTTAAAAAACACATCACGACTCTGAGAAAAGCCAAAGTGGGTAGAACTTCAAGTAGGCTAAAAAAAGTACCATGATCATGCTTTTACTGGACTCTGCTCTTTTCATCCTGTCTGTTCCTCCTCTATCCCCTCTCCATGCAGCACATTAAAATAGGGACTTTAAACATCAATGGTGGGAGGGACTTGCATAAAAGAGGTTTAATTTCTGAAGTCTCCACCCAGAAAAGAGTTGATGTGCTGTTTCTGCAGGAGACGCATACCGTCTCAGCAGATGAGATAGACTGGGGCTTATGGTGGGAGGGCTCATACACCCTCAGCCATGGCACTAACTTCAGTGCAGGGGTAGCCATTTTGTTTAGAGAATCAGCAAATGCAGTGGTCCTCTCTTCTACTGAAGTGGTGAAGGGTCGGCTGTTGATAGTCCGAGCCGAAGTAAAGAGCTCAGTTTTCGTTTTCGTCAATGTATATGCTCCTAACCAAGGATGAGACAGGATGGCTTTCTTTACTCTCCTGGAAAAGGAGTTAAGTAAATACCATCAGGAACAGCTAGTTATCGCTGGGGATTTTAACTGTACATTAGATTTTACCATGGATAGGACAGGTGTCGAACCCCACCCACAGTCATCTCGGTGCCTTAAAAGCAGGGCCGGCTCTTGGCATAGGCGATATAGGCGGTCGCCTAGAGCGCCATCTGCTGGAGGGGCGCCGCGAGAATTTAAAAAAAAAAAAATTTAAAACAATGAAAATAAAAATGATTTTCTATTCCCAGTCGCCCTCATTTGTGTGTTCTCTCTTGAAAATAATAAATATTAACAAATGAATAAACAATAATGTTCCTAAAATGTGGTGCTGCTGAATCACATGACGGGTGACCTCAGGGTCAGAGCAGGGATCAGAGGTCAGGTCACAGACAGGTGAAGCTTTTGTTATTAACGACATGAAAAGGCCGTCCAAGCCCTCGGGAGCGCAAAACCGCAAGAGACGAAAAGAAGAGGAGAAGAGGAAATTACAATATAAAGGTAACATTAGCCTGTACAATTTTTTTTAATTGTGCCGTTTTGTGTGAAGACGTTTTATTAGCGCTATTTATTTAAAACAATAAATGTTTTCATATTTCTGCTTGCTAGCTACATCGTGTTTAATGTGAAAATGCGCACTGCATCAGCGCTGTTTATATTTGTGATGAGTTTTCATTAGTTTTCAGAAAAGTAATGAAAACTCATCACAAACATAAACAGCGGTGATGATAACTGTTATCATCTCTGCCTGCCTGGATGTCCAGTCTGATTTGGTATTTTATTTCAGTTTCATCACGTCATCATTATGTTTGAGTGTGTTGAAAATTAATTTGACCATAGTCATCACTAGTATATTAACACCTGTGTGCCCACTGACACAGTTGTGGTGCTGGTGCTTAGTTCTACTATTGTCTTATCACGTTTGATATTGTGTTGAAAATCAGTAGCCAAGTGATGCAAAATGCAAGCTGCAGCAAGTTATTTTTTTTTCTTATTATTACTTGTTATGGATTGTAATGTAATACATTTACTCTGTCTGTCTAGATGCACTCAGAAAATATTTGACTCCTGAAACACCTTCTGGAGAGGGGCCTTCTGATGCATCCACAGGGACACCACTCTCTGAAGCATGTAAGTTTATCCAATTGTTTGTGGTCTCTGACACACTACTATGTTATTGTTGTTGTTACTGAATGGTAGTAAATCTAATTTTAAATCTAATTTTTAAAATTAATTGATTTATTAAGTGAGATTGACACAACAAACTTAATGCAGTGGTGTGACAGTATGGATGTGCTCTGTTTAAATACAGCTACAAGTGAGGCACCATGCAGCAGCAGCACATCAACCACAGCACCAACCTCTGCAAGTCAGCATGAAGCAGGTGAGTTCTGTAATTAAATGTTGTAGTCACATCACTGAACAATACAACTGTTATTCCTAATTCATGCTTAAGATGTGTTTATTGCCTGATGTCCTGTAATTTGTAAATCATTGTGTGACTTTACTAATACTGAAGGATTAAAATTTATATTTGCATATGTGTTTGATTTTCTTGCAGGTGAAGGGACAAGCACAGCGTGCACTGTTTCACAGCCTGAGGACACCCCAGGCCCATCAACAGATCCTCAGGTCCATGAAATAACTCTCAAGGCAGCACCATTAGACCCTGCTGAATGGCCTTCCCTGTCTGATAAGGTGAGGGTGGAGTTAGTCCACAGAGGGCCATATCAGCTGAAACCGGACTTTGAATTCCCAAAAAGAGGAGATGGGAGAAGTTGCCATCACCACTACTTCCATAGACACTTAATCAATGGGGAAAAGATCAGGAGAACTTGGATGGTATATTCCATTAAAAACAACAGTTTGTACTGCTTCTGTTGCAAGCTGTTCTCACAAAAACCATATAAACTAATCAGTGATGGACTAAATGACTGGAAGAATTGCAGCGATGTACTTAAAAGTCATGAGAACAGTCCAGAACATTGGAAACACATGACCTCATGGAAGGAGCTTGAAACTCGTCTTGACAAGGAACAAACAATAGACAGAGTTGAGATGGCACTAATAGAAGCTGAAAGGAGGCGGTGGCGTGAAGTGTTGACCAGGTTAGTGGCCATTATACAGTCACTGGCAGAGCGAAATATTGCTCTCAGGGGAACCACAGAAAGACTCCATGAACCAGATAATGGAAACTTCCTGAAAGAAGTAGAGGGGGGGCGCTAGTGAGCAGCGCATGGAGTAGACGTGCTTTTAGGGGCTCTTCCCTGCCAATATGTAAAATTATTATTTTGACAGTCTCGTACATAATTCTATCAGCCTCGGGAACAACTGTACACATTAGGGGCCTAACCAGTTAAGTTTATGCAACGACATGCCGAGGAAGTCATCAAAAAACGTTGAGGGGCCTCCATCATCCTCTGCTTCGGCTAGAGCTGGTGCTAACAGTGCTAGCGCTAGCCAGCCAGCTCATGACTCCAGCGACAGCGACAGCGACAGCGACACCGAGCTGTTGCCGTCAACCTGGGAGAAAGTTTCCGACAAGATCCTGGGACACATGAACAGCAGGTTTGATAAATTAGAGCAAACACTTCAAGTAGTGCAGAGCTCTCAAAGGGAACTATTGGAGAAGGTTGAAACAGTGGAAGAACAAGTGCTGGACCATGAGAGCCGCTTAACCTGCTTGGAGAAGACAGTCTCTGGCCTGAAGGATGAGAACAACGCGCTGAGGCTAAAAGTGGATGACCTCGAAGGCCGGTCGCGTCGCAATAATATCAAGATTATCGGCATTCCTGAGCAGGAAGAGGGCGGTAAACCAACCGAATTCATCGAGGCATTAATCCCGAAGCTTTTTGGAAATGATAGTTTTCAGTCACCGGTGGTTATCGACCGGGCGCACCGGATCCTGCGGCCGCCGCCCACAGCTGGAGCTAAGCCTCGCGCCATTATCGCCAGGGTCCACTTCTATCGGGAGAAGGAGCTCATACTTCGCCTCCGGAGGGAACGACAACTAGAGTATAAAGGCAACAAGGTGCTCATTTTCCCGGATTACACGCCTGAGGTGATGCGGCAGCGGCGTGAGTACACCGAGGCCCAGCGGATGCTACGGGAGCTAAAGGTGGAGCACAGTCTACTTTTCCCAGCGAGGCTCCGGATAAAGCACAAGGAGCGGTTCAAGGTCTTCAGTACACCGAGTGAGGCAATGACTTTTATCAACACTGACTTAAAGAACTTATCTTAAGACAGGTGCTACATTTCTTACTCAGGTAACTGGGTTCAACACACTGAGAGACTGTCAGTCTAACTTTTCTGACTCAGGGCAATTCTGTTTGTTTGGCAGCGGAACTGGGCTAAGTTAGCTATCACAGCTTTAATAGCCAGTTAGGTTTGAAAGCGGGTTTCAGGCCGTGCGTGTAGCGGCCCCGAGCATGAAGGGATGCCTGTGCTTCGTTTGGGGGAGTGCTTGCGGGCGGGTAGGGGACATGTTCAGGTTCATGGGTTTGTTTGAGGGTGTTACCTCAGGTTACAATGGATGTTCTTTGTGTGTCTTGTTTTATTATATTTTGTGCACTTTTGAGAGGATACCAGATTGTTTTTACTACAGGGATATTGTCAGTATCAGATAACGTAACACGTAGCAGCATAAATGATACATTTACATTGGTCTCATGGAATGTAAAGGGATTGGGTCATGTGATTAAAAGGGGTCGCGTCTTCTCGCATCTCAAATCATTAAAACCAGACGTAATTTTTCTTCAGGAAACACACATCGGTGTAAACGAGCAGCGCAGGTTGAGAGCAAATTGGATCTCACAAGTTTATCAAGCACCTTTTACCCGCAAATCTAGGGGGGTTGCTATTCTTTTCCGAAAAAATATACCATTTAGGCTTGATTGTATGACAGCAGACCCATATGGCAGGTATTTGATGATATCTGGACACATAAACTCCCTTCCAATAACGATGCTTAACATCTATGGTCCAAATATTGATAATCCTGATTTCTTCCGTAAAGCATTTGATTTGATACCGGACTCCACCCCGAATGTTATTATTGGGGGAGACTTTAATTGTTATCTGGACCCCGTCCTAGATAGGTTTTCTACAAAACCACCTCCCACTATAGCTTCAGTGGGAATTCTGAATGATTTAATTAAAACAAGGAATATGGTTGAAATATGGCGTCTGCAGCATCCTACAGATAAGGAGTTTTCTTTTTATTCTCATGTTCATAAGTCTTACACTAGGATCGACTACTTTCTGATAGCTTCTGAATTACTGCCTAGTGTTACTAATTCTACGTATCATAATATTTTAATATCTGATCACAGTCCAGTTTCTCTTAACTTCAGAAATATCCTATCTAGTCCAAAATACAGCTGGCGCTTCAACCCTCTTCTTCTTGAGGACCAGTCTTTCATTGAGCATATGAATGCACGTATAGACGAATTTCTTGTTACAAATGATAATGGGGAAGTTTCGGATTCTGTTTTGTGGGAGGCCTTCAAAGTAGGGCCACATTATTTCATTTGAATCCGCCAAGAAAAGAGAATTTAACAACCGCCTTAAGGACATTGAAAAAATGCTTCCTGTACTGGAAGAGGCTTATAAATCTTCCCTCTTATCTTCTGATTACAATAAGATCTTGAAATTGAAATATGAATATAACACCATTCTTAATAAACGTGTTGGTAGTCTTCTATTAAAAATTAAACAGAAATATTTTGAACTTGGAGATAAACCAGAGAAACTGCTAGCTAGCCAACTTAAAGGCAACAGGGCTAAACAGGCCATTCATAGGATAAAATCCAAATCAGGCAGACTCCTAACCAATCCGAGAGAGATAAATGCGTGCTTCAGGGACTTCTATAAGGAACTGTATTCTAGTAAAGTAAAGGCCACTGAAGCAGATTTCTGTAATTTTTTTGCTAATTTAAATGTTCCCCAATTAGATAGTGCGGCGAGAGATGACTTAGATGCCCCATTTTCTGAAACTGACCTCTTGAATGCTATTCGAGCCTTCCCCTCTGGAAAAACATCCGGCCCAGATGGCTTTGGCTGTGAATTTTATAAATCATTTCATGGCAAAATAGTTCCACTCATGCTGAGAATGGTGAAAGATTCTATGAGAAATAAGACGCTCCCCAGTTCATTATATGAGGCAAATATCTCCTTGCTTTTGAAAGGGGGAAGGGAAGCGGTGGACCCTGCAAGTTACAGACCGGTTGCTCTCTTAAATTGTGATCTGAAAATAATAACTAAAGTTTTGGCTACAAAATTAGGTAGGCATATTTCCACAATTATACACCCTAATCAGACTGGATTTATCCCAGGTCGGTTTTCTTTTAGTAATGTCCGTCTGCTTTTAAATACAATATATTCAGTACATGGGGAAAATACACAGGCTGCTATTTTATCTCTTGATGCCCAGAAGGCATTCGATCAGATCGAATGGCCCTACATGTCAAAGACTCTAAAGCAATTTGGTTTTGGGGAAAGTTTTATTGAATGGGTGAAAATAATTTATCTTAAACCAGTATCCTCTATTCTCACTAATTCAGATAGGTCCCAACCCTTTGAGTTACAGCGGGGTGTAAGGCAGGGCGACCCTCTTTCTCCTCTTCTCTTTGATATTACCTTGGAACCACTTGCAATAGGTATAAGGGGTCACCCAGGTATTCATGGTGTAAAGTTTGGTAATGTCGAAAGCCTGGTTAATCTGTATGCTGATGATTTATTGATCTGTTTATCAGACCCAGTGGTCTCAGTTCCCAACCTTCTGAATTATATAAAATCATTTGGAAAATTGTCTGGGTACACGATTAACTGGGACAAATGTGAGTTCATGCCATTGACTAATATGTGTCCTATTTTCTTGAAATCTTTGCCATTTAAATTAGTTACTACTCATATTAATTACCTTGGCCTTAAGATTTCCAGAAACCCCAAACTCTTACTGAAATTGAATTTTTTGGATATGGTGGATGAACTAAAAGCTAATATTAAGAACTGGAAACTGCTCCCTCTCTCAATGATTGGCCGTATTAATGCCATTAAAATGGTTGCACTTTCAAGGTTCTTGTATCTTTTTCAAAACCTCCCTATTTATTTGCCGTTACATTTTTTTAAACAACTAGATTTATTTGTCCTGTCATTTGTTTGGGCAGATAAACCCCCTCGCATTTCTAAAGCCCATCTGCAGAAGAATGTAAAAAGCGGGGGTCTCGGCCTCCCGGTTTTTAGGCATTATTACTGGGCTGCAAATGCAAGGGCTCTCATTTTCTGGCAGGGGGGTTCTCCTCATGATGACTGTTCCACTCCGCTCTGGTTAAAAATTGAATCCATGTCGGTATTACAGACTTCGCTCCCAGCGTTGCTCTTTTCAATTGCACAGCCACCCCACAAGTTATTTGGCGACAATTTTGTTCTTAGTAATTCTTTGAAGATATTGAGTCAAATAAGAAAAGCCCTTGGATTACCAAATGTTTCAATAAATGCCCCAATAACAGGTAATCATTTGTTTAAACCAGGCTTGATGGATGGGGTGTTTCTGGACTGGAGAAAGAGAGGCCTACGTTGCATTTCAGATTTTTACATAGGTAACAATTTTGCTTCTTTTCCTCTGCTCCAGGCTAGATATCACCTCCCTCAGTCACATTTTTAGCGGTATTTAAAGGTCAGACATTTTATAAGAGAACATGTTTCTGATTTCCCATTAAGACCACATAATTATAATTTTTATGATACATTTCTCTTACAACCAAACTCCAAACATTTGATTTCCCGCTTTGTCACTGCTTTTGAGACGCCAGTGAGTACCAGTCATCTCAGGGATACATGGTCAAAAGAACTGGGAGTTCCACTGTCAGAGGAACTATGGGAGGAGGGCCTGTCCAGTATACAGAAGTGTTCTATAAATTCAAGATATCGCCTAATTCAATTTAAAGTCGTACATAGACTGCATTACTCCAAAACTAAACTCAATAGAATATTTGAATCAGTGTCCCCCATGTGTGATAGATGTAACAGAGCCAAAGGTTCACTCTCACATCTATTCTGGTATTGCTCAGTGCTGGACAGCTTTTGGAGCGACATATTCAATTGGTTCTCTAAGCAATATAAAATAAATATTCAACCAGACTGTAACCTGGCTATTTTTGGTGCCTCTGAAAGGACATCGACCCTCCCTTCCCACTGTAAGCAAGCTCTCAAAACAGGCATGGTAGCAGCCAAAAAATTAATTTTACTTAACTGGAAATCTCCATCATCCCCTTGCTTTAAGAGGTGGCTTAACGAAATGGTTTTTGTTTCAAGGATGGAACAGATTCGCCTTAGTAGAGGGAATGCACCTAAGCATTATGAGAAAACATGGAAACCATTTTTGGCCTTACTTGATGAGACCTAAATGACCAATAATATGAATCAGGCTGCTATGTGGTATTTGTAATTCATTCAGCTTCCCGTATTTTTTCTGTACTGACCAAGGCTTTGATTTTCCTCTCAGGGTTCCCCTTTTTTTGTGAGTGTTTGTGTTTTGTTTTGCTCTGTTTTTTTTATTTTTTTTATTTTTTTACTCATACCCCTGATGGTAACATGAGACAGAAGGCACTGGGCCACTTTGCTTATTGTATATATCCTCATATAGTCTCTGTCTTTATTTTTCTTACTTCATTTAACAATGTCAGGTGCTGTATGCCTTTTTTTTCTGTTTTCTCTTATTTTTTGTAAAAAAATTCAAAAGTGAAAATAAAATATTAAAAAAAAAAAAAAAAAAGAAGTAGAGCTCATGGCCAAGTTTGACACAGTACTGAAGCAGCATGTAACTGACGTGGAAACACGAGTTAGCCATACATCCTATTTCGGAAAAAATATTCAAAATGAGCTCATCAGTTGCATTGGTGAAAAGATTGTTGAGGCAATGGTCCAAGAAATTCATCAGAACAAATACTTTTCAATAATTTTGGATTGCACCCCTGATTTAAGCCATAAAGAGCAACCATCTGTCATCATACGTCATGTTGCAGTTGAGGACACCCCACACATAAAAGAGCACTTTATGGGGTTCCTTGAGGTAGAGGAGTCCACAGGAGAAAGCCTTTCAACCCTCATTCTGAAGAGACTGGAAGAGCTCGGCATCCTATTTGAAGACTGTAGAGGGCAGTCTTATGATAATGGAGCAAATATGAAAGGGAAGAAGAAAGGAGTCCAGGCTAGGCTTCTTGAAAAAAACCCAAGGGCTCTATTTGTGCCATGTGGAGCACACACAGTGAATCTGGTGGTGGCTGATGCAGCAAAAAGCTCTGCAGATGCCACTTGCTACTTTGGCTACCTGCAGAAGCTGTTCACACTTTTTTCTGCCTCCACTCAGCGATGGTCCATTTTAAAAAGACATGTCACCACAACCCTGAAATCCTGGTCAGATACCAGATGGGAGAGTCGAATCAGCAGTGTAGAGGCCGTGAGATACCAGGCTGCAGAAGTCAGAGATGCACTCATAGAGGTGAGGGACAACGCCACAGACCCAACTATAAAAATCGAGGCACAATCTCTAGCTGAAGAGGTTGGATCTTACAGATTCTCAATCTGTACTGTGGTCTGGCATGACATCCTGACAAACATCAAACATGTCGGCAAATTATTGCAGTCAGAAACAATGCAAATGGATGTTGCAGTTGATCTACTCAGGAAAACTGAAGCTTCCCTTGTGGGCTACAGAGACAGTGGATTTGCTTTAGCTCAAGTGTGTGCCAAGGAGATGTGTGAAAAAACTAAGAGACAGTTCTCCTATGAGATTCCTGACCAGGAAATGACAGACGCACTAAGGAAAATGGAAGTTTCCTTTTTCAATGTGGTGGTGGATGTTTCCATTGTCTCACTGCAGGAACGATT
Organism: Eutrigla gurnardus; assembly: GCF_963514095.1. Classification (NCBI taxonomy): domain Eukaryota; kingdom Metazoa; phylum Chordata; class Actinopteri; order Perciformes; family Triglidae; genus Eutrigla; species Eutrigla gurnardus. The sequence continues at coordinate 21,267,269 of NC_139931.1, forward strand.
TCAGGCATTGGGTGAAGTTGAGAAGACATTTGGTGTTCTTGTCAACTTCCCTGAGCTGCCCAATGAAGACCTGAGAAAACAATGTGAAACACTGAGCAACACCCTAAGCTGTAATGGACAGTCAGACCTGGACTGGGAGGAACTGACACAGGAGTTGCAGAGTTTCCCAGACATGGAAAAGGGGAAAAAGACAACATTTGAACTTCTCAGCTTCCTACAGGAGAAGAAACTGAAGGAAGTTTACCCTAACATGTGGGTGGCCCTGAGGATTGCTGTCACGATTCCTGTGACAGTGGCTGCTGCAGAGAGGAGCTTCTCCAAATTGAAGCTGATCAAAACCTACCTGAGATCCACCATGTCTCAAGAGCGGTTAAATGGACTTGCACTGATGAGCATCAACCGTGAAGTGTCTAGGCAGGTGTCATTTGATGATACCATAGATGCTTTTGCTGCAAGGAAGTCCAGACGTGTACAATTTTAGTTGAAGTGAAAGACACGCTGGAAAGAGTTACCTGAAAGTTTGTTGTTGTTGTTCAAATGAAACTGTTGTGATTGTTCTTGTGGTTGCTGTAATTCAATACTTGAAAGTTGTGATTTTTTGCTGTTTGCTGTTGTTGTTCAAATTAAAAATGTGTGATTGTTCATTTGGCTGGTGTAATTCGTGTGTGTGTGTGTGTGGGGGGGGGGGGGGGGGGGGGGGCACCGGAGAGCAATCTCGCCTAGGGCACAAAATTAGGTAGAGCATCATGACACAATTTGATCTGGTAGACACTTGGAGGGTGAAACATCCACAGTCCAGGCAGTACACATGGGTGAGGGTCAGCAGTCATAGGGCGATGGCAGGCAGACTAGACAGATTATACATCTCAAAAACTCTAAACTCCAGACTAATCCATAGCAGCATAAATCCAGTTGGCTTTACTGACCATCATTTTGTCAGCTTAGATTTGGTCAGCTCGCCTGGTGAAAGGGTTAAATCCTGCTGGGCTTTCAATAACAAGCTACTGCAAGATACTTTCTTCTGTCAAAGTTTTAAGGTCTTCTGGAAACAATGGAGCAGTAGAAAAGGGTTTTTTGTTTCCTTAAAGCAGTGGTGGGAGGTTGGCAAGGCACAAATCAGGGTGTTCTGGCAGTATACTTCTCACTCCACTGCTAGGATCAAGGCAGCAGTCCAGGAGCTAGAAGCTAACATCATTAGCATTGAGGAAGGACCACACAGAGATGCTGACCTCACCAACATGGGTCCCCTGCTGCAGGAGAAGAGGAGGGAGCTGAGCTCTTTTCTGAAGGAGAGAGTGAAGGGAGCCTCGTTAGGTCCCGTTTCCTCCAGCTGAACGACATAGACGCCCCAAGTTCCTTCTTTTTTAACCTGGAGAGATCAGTGGCTCAGAGGAAGCAGATGACATGCCTCAAGCTGCCAGGAGGTAGAACCACTACAAACCCTGGTGAGATAAGAAGCAATGCTGTGGACTTCTACACCAACCTCTTTGGGGCAGAACATTGCAGCATGGAGTGTCGCGAGGAGCTTCTGGAGGGGCTCCCTCAGCTCAGCCTCGAGGAGAAAGTGGCCTTGGACAGCGAGCTGACTCTGGAGGAGTTGACAGTGGCTGTGGACCAGCTGGCATCTGGGAGGGCACCTGGGATCGATGGGCTCTCTGTGGACTTTTTAAAAAAGTTCTGGCTTTTCCTTGGACCTGACTTGCACACCGTTCTACTGGAGAGTTTTAGAGCAGGCTCTCTTCCTGTGTCCTGCCAGCGAGCAGTGCTCTCCCTGTTGCCCAAGAAAGGGGACTCAAGAACTGGAGGCCAGTTGCCCTCCTCTGTGCAGACTACAAGGTTCTTTCCAGAGCCTTATCCAATAGGCTGAAGGACTTCCTGGGTTTAATCGTAGACTCGGACCAAACATACTGTGTACCTGACAGGACAATTCTTGATAACATTTTCCTGATCCGAGATGTCATTGATGTGTGTAGATCAGATACAAATGTAAATTTTGGTATTGTGTGTTTGGACCAGGAAAAAGCTTTTGACAGGGTGGATCACTCTTACCTTTTTTCTGCACTGAGGGCGTTTGGTATTGGCGATGGTTTTGTGGCGTGGATTGGTTTGTTGTATAGTGGTGCACAGTGCATGGTAAAGACAGGGGTGGGGTTTAGTCGGCCAATCCCTGTGCAGCGAGGGATAAGGCAGGGTTGTCCAATTTCAGGGCAACTCTACAGCTTGGCGATTGAGCCTTTGTTGAACAGGTTGAGAGGCCAGCTCAGCGGTCTCTCTTTACCCGGGTCCTCAAATTTTAATCACCCTTCTTGTGTTGTTTCTGCCTATGCAGACGACGTAAACATCTTTGTAACAAGCCAAAGGGATGTCCAGTGTTTACAGGATACTCTGTCCCTGTATGAAAGGGCCTCATCTGCACGGTTGAACTGGGCAAAAAGTGAAGCCTTGTTGGTGGGGGGGTGGAGGGATCAGGTTCTGCCCAGCCTTCCTGGCAGGCTTGAATGGGGAAGGGAAGGGTTAAAAGTGTTGGGTGTGTTTTTGGACACTGAGGGGTTTCAGCTGAAAAACTGGGAGGGAATTAAGGACAAAGTGTGCGCTAGGTTGTCTAAATGGAAATGGTTGCTACCCCAGTTGTCATATAGGGGAAGAGTTCTGGTTGCCAAAAACTTGGTTGCCTCGGCTTTGTGGCACAAGTTCACCGTCCTCACACCACCAAAAGGGCTGGTCGACGACACTCAGAGAGCGATCCTTGTTTTCTTCTGGTCCGGAAAGCACTGGGTCCGAGCAGCAGTCCTCTATCTACCCGTGGCTGAAGGAGGACAAGGACTAATCAGTATCCAGTCAAAGATTTCTGCTTTTCGACTCCAGACTACGCAAAGGCTGCTGTATGACTCCGGCCCAGGCTGGCTTGATACAGCTCGACTGTTGCTGAGGAGAGCTGGGCGCTTGGGCTACGACAAGCAGCTTTTCCTCATACAGCCAAAATGTGGACCTTGGGGGACTGACACCTTTTTACCAATCTGTGCTGCAGGCTTGGCAGATGTTTGTTTTTTCCAGAGACTTCGTAGAGACTCCGGGCATGTGGCTGCTTGAGGAACCTTTGTTTTATAATAACTTCATTAGGACTCAGACACTGCAGTCTGCCAGCCAGTAAGCCTGAGGGAAGCTGGTTGCACCAAACTGGGCCATCTGACGAAGATGACGGCGACATCCACAACCACGCTGAGAGAGAGGAGTAACATCACCTCCATCAGGCTGATCAACAAAGTGGTGGAGGAAGTCTGGTCTTCACTGCCGCCGCATCTGAGACTTTTTGCACAGGACCAGACTCTTTGCGATCAGTGGATTGAGGAGGGTGAGTACAGCTTCCCCTCTCTGCGGGTTACTCCAGCAGTGGGGGATTGGCGGGAGGGAGGTCAGCTGCTGTCATTCACAACTCCTCACCTGGACAGTTTCAAGGATGTGGGGAGAAAGGCAATCTACTGCATCAGCCTCAAGGTCCTAAACATGCGCTCTTTGGCTGGACTGGAGGAGTCGAGGTGGACCGGTTTCTTCGGCCCAGACTCTTCCCCGAAAGGCAGCTGGTGGTCCTTGTACAAACTGCCCATTGAGAAATGGACAGCAGACCTCCAGTGGAGGGTTGTGCATGTAGCAATAGCTACAAACAGATACAGAGCGCACCTGGATCCAGAAGTAGGGGAAGGGTGTTTGTTTTATAGTCAGTCCGAGACTCTGGCGCATTTGTTTGTGCTGTGTTCCCGTCTTTCAGCACTGTTTGACCTGCTAGAACGGTGGTGTTGGGGGCTTGGGGAAGTTTTCTCTGTTTTATCTATTTATCTTTGGTCCAAAATACAGTGCAAAAAAGAAAAATATACACACATTAATGAGCTTTATAGCCGGCTCTGCGAAACTAGCCATCTGGCTGACACGGAAGAATAAAGTTCAGGGTGCCGATTGCTTGGAGCTAGTGTCGGTCCTGAAGGGTCAGCTAAAAGCCAGACTGAGGGTTGATTTTGATTTCTACAAAATGACGGACAATGTGTCGGTTTTCAAAAAGATATGGACTGTTGGGGTTTATGCTCTGTGGGGGAGGATGAGGAGTTGATCTTAAATTTCTGACCAAGAAATGTTTCATGACAGTGTTTGTTTTGTGTTGTTGTTTTGTCATTGTTGCAATGTAAGTCCTGCAGTAGTGCAATAAAGGGACTTGAAAACCTCCCTCTCTCCTCTGCTCCTATCTTCTCCTCTCCATCCCTCTCTCCTCTTCTCCTATCTTCTCCTCTCCATCCCTCTCTCCTCTGCTCTTATCTTCTCCTCTCCATCCCCCTCTCCTCTGCTCCTATCTTCTCCTCTCCTCCCTCTCTTCTCTGCTCCTACAACAACCTTGGCTTGGCTGAATTTGCACTTTTCCAGATTTATAGTCAGATTTGCAGCAGACAATCTTTCAAACACATCTTTCAGATGGTTAACGTGAGAACCCCATGTGGCGCTATATGTGGTGGAAATCAGTTTATGATCACCTGATGAGAAATAAGAATACAACTCCTAACAGAGCTTTTAGTAATTAATTCTATAAAGAGTCCAAAACAGGCTAGCAGTCACTACAGACAGACTGTAAACAGACAAAGTCTAATAAGTCAAAGCCCTCGCAAACATGGTGTGCGGACCGCATTACTGACATACAGCTTCAGAGCAAACAATCTGGCCAGATAGGGGCAGACTCCTTAAGAGTCTGACCAATTATTCAGTCTTGAGAAGGGCTTTTTATACAGTTGTTTGTGATGTGTCATCAGAGAAGCATCGTTCCGTTGTTTGTGTAGACGGAGAACTTTGTCCAGGATGTGGTGTTTGTCCATATATCCATATTGACTTGCCAGCTGTGCTGGTGTCACAAGATGCATTTTACAACTCATGTAACACATGACATGACATAAGTGTAGAATACAGGTAACCTCATGACACATGGAATAGTAGTTTAAACTACTCAAACTACCAATTATACTATAATGAACTACTAAATGAAAATTTCCCATCACACTATACACAACCAAGTCATCGAGGTATGCCTCACAGTTCGAAACGCCAGCAAGAACGTGGTTGACCAACCGTTGAAATGTAGCTGGTGCATTCCGTGACCAAATGCCACGACAGTGCATGCTCCGTCGGCGGAATTTGCCAATAACCTTTAAGAAGGTCAAACTTGCTAACGAAAACAGCTGAACCAAAGCGATCTACGCAATCATCCATGCTAGTAATGGAACACTATCGGGCTTGGTCACAGAGTTAGCTTTTTTAATGCTAGTTAAGAAATGTGCTACAACCTGTGTCTTGATTCCAGATCATTTATAGCCATATTTTGTTTTTAAAAATGCCAGTAAACCAAAACATATTTCGTTTTCACTCACCTTTTGCTCTTCCATCCATTCCAATGAAATGGCAGCCTCTGCTGGCAGTTCTTCCCCTGTGTGATGGAAGTGAACCTCACTGAAGTTGGTTGCTTACAGGTATACTTATGACTTTGATCTCATAATTCTGAGTTTGAATGAAAAAAAAATCATGATGGGCCTTATCCTCTTCCGTAAATTTCTCATTGACTTCCATACAATCAGACTTTTTGCAACCAGAGTAGTCGGCCCCTGGTTGCTAGCAGAGAAAATGCAAGTACCATCACTTCATCATTGACTTTTTACAAGCAGGCCTCCTCCTACCGCACCGACCTGCTCACCACCACCACACTCCTTCCATAGCCTCCATTCCTCTGATGCTAACCTCTTCTCCCCTCCCATCAGGACCAACACAGAACCTGGAGTCTTCTCCATCGCCCCTCCCTCTGGAACTCTCTCCCAAAACACCGATCTACCGCCCTGTCATTGCTCTATACCCACCAGTGTAATATTGGCTTTCTTGAAGTTAATTATGTGTGGCACTTTAACACTGACTATGTCTACATGCACATTCATATGCTATTATTATTCTGAATATGACAATAGTCTGAATTTGCATATTGTTCATGTAAAGTTCAGGAGAGTCTTATTCCGGCGTACACCAACCTCAATAACAAGCACACTCTTTTTACTTCCTGCACAAGGAACACGTCCCCTCGGCTGCATCCCATTGGCCAAACGTTCTCTAGCTGGCTCTGATTGGACTTTATAACCAGGAAGCCCCTTACACCACCATCATCCACTTAGGTCATCTAATCAACCTGTGTTAGCTATTCTGCATGGCTAGGTGATTGCTCTTTTGCTGAGTTTGAAAAACATCCACAAACCCACTCCTTTAAGTTGGCTTTTCTATCATGTCGAAGTTCAGCGGTTGATCTGTGTGTTAACTGGTTGCTGTTTGCTTTCTTTGCCATGCAAATAAAATCAGAACACAAACAAATATCCTGTTTCCTTTTCAGCAATAACATGTTATAAATGTAGAAACGTTGGTCCTTAATAAGACATTCAACAATTTTGTACATAAAAGTGAAAGGAACAGAAAGCAGGACGTAACAGTGAAAATACATAACAGGAGCCTTTGAGTGGTTTAAGCACTAATGCGGAAACAAGTCCACCATTTGTTCAGGGAAGAGTGTGTTCATGAACAACAATGTAGGATACAGGCTAGGCTTCGGGCTGGGAGGAGGGACACACAGCAGGAACACACTGGGAGGGGGAGGAACACACTGGGAAGGGGAGGAACACACTGGGAGGGGGGAGGGCCAATAACACTCACATCTGGAAATAATTGAGAAGAGAGGGAGACGCCGTTCTGTAAGGAATTGAAACAAAAGGTAGGCTAAATCCTTCCAGATGGAGAATTACATAAATTCAATATAAACTTGTGAATGGTGGGAGAAGCGAGCAGTGGACATAATCTACCTTTGAGGAACAAAAAGAGGAAGAGAAGAGAAGGGAAGCTGCCTCCTTCAGGGGCCGATGCCAAGCAGATCTGAGAAGGAAAAGTAAAATCAGGACGTGAAGGAGTGATTACCAAGAGGAGCGGGACAAATAAACTCATCTTCAGGTAAAGCCTACTTTCTTTACCCTTTCAGACCATTAGTGGGCTAATCAGCTGTTTTCCCCTTGGTCATCTTATGTGGGCTTTTCATGCTTTTTCAGGCCGAACAACTTATTTCCAAGAAACTTCTGAGCATATAGACACAAGATTTAAAGTGGTGCTTTTGTTCATTCTCAGCGATCTTTGTGGAGAAATGCAATTTTACCGATCTTAATGATTAAATCACCTACTCTAAACTACCCAAACACTTTCCATGACGACCGATGAAACACTCAACCCTGTCTGACAAAATGACCTTTCCATACAATTGATCAACACACTCAATGACGTCTTTAGGTATTTTGTTCTGGACCAAATGGCCTCAGTTTGAAACAATTTGAAAGACATTTATGGATAAAACAAAAGAAATTCTTAAAAAATATAGTTTGGTTTTGACAACAAGACGGCGGTTCCACCACCCAGACCTTTTCCCTGTGTGGACTTCCTTTGAAATGTTATCCATGACATGAAACATAGTTCACCATGGTTTAGTTGTGTGGGAACCAGACCAGGACATGGAGGTCCTGTGATGTGTGAGGGTTAATGGTGTTCCATCAATCATCAGTCAGAGCTTTTCAAAATGGGCTCCTCCCACCTCACCTCATCAGCGTTATTTCAGTCAGTGAATGGAATCCCTTTATGCCGTCAATGCAACATCTGTGCAGTAAATTCTCTATCACAATAACTTCACAACAGCAGCGAGTAGTGACTCAAAGCTTTGAAACCTGGTTGTATGAGCTCTGTGATCTCGGTGCAGGTCTGTGTGGTCATGGGAAATGCCTTCAGCTGTATAATTAGGTCTACTGACGAGAGGAGGGAGCTTCCTTCCTGTCAGCAGTTTGACTTCCTGTGTGGGGTCAGTTGTCGGTGTGAGGTCCACTTAGAGACAAATCACACTTCCACTGTGAACATATTCACAAACACACCAACTTTTACATTTGTTTTGTTAAATGTTTCAGAACTAAACAGTTGCAATTACATAAATTATTATTTTTGAATACATTTTTTCAAGCATTTATGTAACATAAAACAATAGTCATGATGAACAGACACAGTGAAAGAGTTATTCGCAGGGATTATTCCTCCGATCCATAGTGACCACTTAACCACAGTCCATGTCTTGTGCAAAAAGAACCAGAAGCTGAAGTGGTCACCTTGAGAATGTTGTCACAACAACAAAGTACAAAGTGTGACTACCACGACATATCATTCCACCCCAGCAGAGCAACAAACACCGTGTGTGGAAACACAAACCAACATCACGTATGAATTCTACAGTTTACACCTCACATGACCAAGACCTCACTCAGTAACGCAGCGCCGCTAACACACCTAACGCCAACTAACGCTGCCTAACGACACCTAACGCAGCCTAACGCCACCTAACACTGCCTAACGCCACCTAACGCAGCGTAACGCCACCTAACGCCTCCTTACGCCTCCTAACACAGCCTAACGCAGCCTAACGCCTCCTTACGCCTCCTAACGCAGCCTAACGCCACCTTACACCTCCTAACGCAGCCTCACACCACCTAGCGCTTCCTCATGCCACCGAATGCCACCTTACGCCACCTAATGTTACCTAACGCCACCTAATGCAGCCTAACGCAGCCTAAAGCTGCAACAAACGCCACACCTAACATTACCTAACGCTACCTAACGCAGCCTAATGCTACCTAATGCAGCCTAATGCTACCTAACACAGCCTCCCTAACAATGCAGTAAGCTACTAAGATGACTTTAACACTTAGCTGTAGAGTTGACCTTGAATTATGAAACTAAATTTGTAAGCAGCTTCACACTTGCAGCTTGCTTGTGTTTATCAGATCCAGTGGCGCCGCACAGAAACGGCAAAATACAACGTATATCATGGTGATAGGCCCCGGTGCAAATATTTTTTTTGTGCCCTCCATCCCCGCCCTAAACAAGCGCACGCTTGTGAGCATTCCACACACCCACACACACGCTTGGACACACACGCACAGTACGGTCTGATAACTCTCCCGGCCCGGGGAGAGAGACATGCATCGGCTCGGCCCACAGTGCTCAGCAGCAGAGAGGTGACGAGACTAGAGCCGAGCTGTATTGTGAAGTGGAGAGGGACCAACACACGCTACGCGTAATTGCGCACACACACGCGATCGTCCTCTCAAATGCGGCTGCGTCTCTCCAGGTCACTGTGTGAGCGAAAGAAAAGCTCTGACTTGCTTGGGCAGACGTTGTTTGGTGTCACCCGCTGAAATTTAAATATCTAGCCCACCTTCAAAAAAAGTACGCACAGTGCGTACAGGATTCCGGCTGGCGGCGCCACTGATCAGATCCACCTGTCGCTCGTCAAATATGGTCACTTCCTTCACTGGTTGCAAAAATTCCAAGATAACGACCGCCAAAAAGCAGGCTTCAAAACCGTAGATCAAACCACTTCTGATAAAGCCTACAGTGTGTGGTTCCAACTGCAAAGCTGTAAAGACGCTGTGTGAATTAAATTGGATTCACATTTCATCATTCTTCATCACAGATCATCACTTCCTCACATGTCACCCCTCTCACCAAGAAAGCTCCAGACACAAAGACCCTGTTCATATATTCCTCAGTGAATCAATTAACAATAGTAACTCAGCAGTGGAATGCAGCACTGTTTCAACAAAATTCTCTCTCTGTTGCAGGATGTCGGTGTCTCGGAGGTGTCTGTGCTGTGTCAAATATTTGATGTTTGTCTTTAATCTCATATTTTGGGTTAGTATTGACTCAATTCCAAGCTGGCTTCAAATGTGTATATTCATTTACATTTTCTACTACTCAATGCTTCCGAAAGGATTTAACACTGAGTTACAGTCAATCCCTTACATCGCTCACAACCCACTCTTCACAAAATAATTTTGGGTACAATGCATTGTGATTGAAGATGCAGTTTGACACTGGTTTGACATTCCATTCCCTGCAAAGCTAGGAGGATGCGGCTTGTTTGGCATCGGAGTCTGGTTGTCCTTCACGCAGGCAGAGTTCTCCTCACTTCCGCTGTCCTTTCCATCCCTCTCGGCTGCCAACCTACTGTTGGTCGCTGGTGGCATCACCATGGTTACCGGCTTCCTGGGTTGTCTTGGAGCCCTAAAAGAGCAGCGCTGCCTGTTGGTCATGGTGAGAGATTTGCACAATCGAGAAGTTGCAGATACTCTTTCCTTTCTGGGGTGGGCAGGTATTGTGATCTCAAAGAGTAACTAAAACCCTCAACCACTTTAGCTGAAAACTAAGTTTTCTGTGTATTTATAGTGTTGTTGATTCATTCAGACAATATACTTGACATATAAGTGTAAAGTATTTGCATTTTCCATATTGTGTAAAAATATGAATGCTGATCGGGAGCCAGGTGATGTATAGACCTTTTTTTGTGTTTGTAAACAGTGATGACATATTTTGTGGGCGGTGCTAAAGTGGTGTGAGAAAGGGACCTCTGTAGAGGCTGTGTCACATGTGAGCACCAAAATCATAAAAAATATGGATCATCTGGACGCCTTCTCTGATTATGGGACTGGTTTCCCAGCAGAAGATGAGCTGTCTGACATTAGTAAGCAAACTATTATTAATGTGGGGGGTTTCCTGAGTCGTGATCACTGTATGGAATAATCCAGTATCTATACGAAAGAAAACCCAGTATCTATACAAAAGAAAAAAACAGTATCTATACAAAAGAAAACCCAGTATCTATACAAAAGAAAAAACAGTATCTATACCAAAAGGAAAAACCCAGTATATATACAAAAGAAAACCCAGTATCTATAGAAAAGAAAACCCAGTATCTACTGAAAAGAAAACCCAATACCTATACAAAAGAAAAACCCAGTATCTATACAAAATAAAACACCAGTATCTATACAAAATAAAAGACTAGTATTTATACAAAGAAAGCCCAGTATACAAAACAAAAAACAGTATCTATACAAAAGAAAACCCAGTATCTATACAAAAGAAAAAAAACAGTATCTATACAAAAGAAAACCCAGTATCTATACAAAAGAAAAAACAGTATCTATACCAAAAGGAAAAACCCAGTATCTATACAAAAGAAAAACAGTATCTTTACCAAAAGGAAAAACCCAGTATCTATACAAAAGAAAACCCAGTATCTACTGAAAAGAAAACCCAATACCTATACAAAAGAAAACCCCAGTATCTATACAAAATAAAACCCCAGTATCTATACAAAATAAAAGACTAGTATTTATACAAAGAAAGCCCAGTATACAAAACAAAAAACAGTATCTATACAGAAGAAAACCCAGTATCTTTACAAAGAAAAAAACATATCTATACAAAAGAAAACCCCAGTATACAAAAGAAAACAACAGTATCTATACAAAAGAAAAACCCAGTAACTCTACAAGAAAACCCAGTATTTATACAAAAGAAAAGCCCAGTACCTCTACAGGAAAACCCAGTATCTATACAAAGAAAACATAGTATCTATACAAAAGAAAATCCAGTATCTATACAAAGAAAAAACTGTATTTATACAAAGAAAACCCAGTATCTATAGAGAAGAAAAAACAGTATCTATACAAAAGAAAATCCAGTATCTATACAAAGAAAAAACAGTATCTATAAAGAAGAAAAACCCAGTATCTATACAAAAGAAAAAACAGTACAGAAGAAAACTATGGAGCTAGAACAGTCTCATAATTCATAAATGCACACAGAAATTCATAAATGCACAAAAAAGATTTACAAATGTATTTGGGGATTTGTATATACATGTGACTCAAAACACAAATACATTTTCAATGCACACAAAAATATGTTTCATTTCATATGTAAGTAAAAAATATTCACATATAAAAAACAAGATTCATAAACATATTTCCAATGCACACACAAATCTAAAAAAAAATCACAAATACATGAATGTTAAAGTATTTGCAGTCTTCATCAAATACGCATTTGGGGCTTGTTACATTCATATATGAACTGTTGGACCTGTATTTACAAAGTGCTTTTAATTTGTAAACCTCCCTGCATTTGTGTGTGAAACTTTTGAGACTCCCCTGACGTGACTCTGATCCACAAATGCGTTTTTTCTAAGAGGAGGTTGTCTGTAGGGCGGAGACGAAAGATGGCCTCTGGCAGTTCAAATGTAAGTAAAAAGTACTAATTTCTTGTGAATCTTTTACATAAGTCATATTCCAGAATTATGAATGACTGTTTAGCATGAATCGTGACGCTAAATCAGGTCTGAAACCTGTTTTCAGTGACAGAAAGTAAATGCATTCAGCTGTATTTTTTGTTTGACACTGAAATATAACAGGCGAAACATCGGAATTAATTTATTCACGGCCACATTAAGTTAAATTATTAACTTAACCGATTATCCATCTGATTATCCGTCCTGCTGCGAGCGAACAACTTCTATCAGTGGTGACTGACTGTATATAAAAGTAAAATATAGACTATAGTCTAATATATAATGAGCTCCTGACGCTCAGCTCAACGGGTGAGGAGAACACCTGTAGGCGGAGACGCTCAGAGATAAAGTCAACAGCAGCGGATCAGCTGATCTCTCCCTCCGTACAAACGCTCCGTTCTGATCCAGCTCCACTGGACTTTCAAAGTAAAGGTGCCGCAAGCTGTAAATTAGTTAAATAGTGAAACAGCAGCGCTTTTATAGCCGGTTTTATGATTAAACTCTGAACATAACCTGGTCGGGACCAGGTTATGAGCTAAGCATAAGTTACCGTGGTGATCTAAAAGAGAGCCACCTTTGTAGTACAGCCTGACTGACTGACTTGTAGTACAGACTCAACATACCTCGCTAACCCACTAAACTGGCTTCGCAGTACACAGGACAGAGGAAAGATGAACGTTAGCGGAGCCGTAAGCTACGGCCGATGACGCCGCTGCGTGAATGACTCCTGACACTTAAACCTAACTTGCTTCTGTAATGCTAACTCTAACATGTCAAACTGTATGATGTGTTTGAGGACAAATTTATCTAACTAACCAGCATACGGTAGCACCCGAAATGGTAAACACAGCCGATAAACAACCAAACAAAAAATACAGCTGAATGCATTTACTTTCTGTCACTGAAAACAGGTTTCAGACCTGATTTAGCGTCACGATTCATGCTAAACAGTCATTCATAATTCTGGAATATGACTTATGTAAAAGATTCACAAGAAATTTGTACTTTTTACTTACATTTGAACTGCCAGAGGCCATCTTTCGTCTCCGCCCTCCGGAGGAGGGGAGACACTCACGTGATTGGCTGTAAAGGAGGGAGACATCTGATTGGCTACAGACAACCTCCTCTTAGAAAAAACGCATTTGTGGATCAGAGTCACTTCAGGGGAGTCTCAAAAGTTTCACACACAAATGCAGGGAGGTTTACAAATTAAAAGCACTTTGTAAATACAGGTCCAACAGTTCATATATGAATGTAACAAGCCCCAAATGCGTATTTGATGAAGATTGCAAATACTTTAACATTCATGTATTTGTGATTTTTTTTTAGATTTGTGTGTGCATTGGAAATATGTTTATGAATCTTGTTTTTTATATGTGAATATTTTTTACTTACATATGAAATGAAACATATTTGTGTGTGCATTGAAAATGTATTTGTGTTTTGAGTCACATGTATATACAAATCCCCAAATACATTTGTAAATCTTTTTTGTGCATTTATGAATTTCTGTGTGCATTTATGAATTATGAGACTGTTCTAGCTCCATAGAAAACCAGTATCTCTACAAAGGAAAACCCAGTATCTATACAAAAGGAAACCCAATATCTACAGAAAAAAACTGTATCTATGCAAAAGAAAAACTCAAGGCTAAAAGCTCATTCCTATCAGCAGATAATACCCAATAACACTGATCCACCAGAATGCTCATAGTTTAATTTCAAGTTCACAGAAAAGAGAGAAATGTCTGTGCAGTGATTTTGATGATACACTGGTTATGAATATGAGTCGACTATAGGCGACTATAGGCATTTTAAGAAATGTCCAAGTAAGAGAGACTTGGGGGCCAAAACTGTGGGGTTCAGTTCCACTTGGATCCTCGTCTCAGTAGGGATCCTGTAGGTATGTTGCTCTTGTACACACTGTAACAACTGCTCTTCTCTGTTCTGCAGTTCTTTGTGATACTGTTGCTCCTGGTCCTGACAGAGGTCACTCTGATGTTGGTTATACACATCTTCCATGACAAGGTAAGCTCGCCTCTACCAGTGTGAGAATAACATTAGAATGAAAATAAAATAAGCAATAATATCAAATTAGAAATGAAAAACAGTTGAAAAAAATGTCTGTTTTAAGTATGGCGTAACAGAAAAGGACGTGTATGTGTAAATCCACTGTAAACTGCTGTCAATCACAAGATAGCCACACCCTAAAGCATACCTGTATGGTCTATTTTGACCATAATGTACTAAATGAACATCATGCTGGATTGAAGAAGACTTGAAACTAGAGATTGAGACCATAAACTCATATTTACAATGTTTACTGAGATAATACATCAAGAGAGAAGTAGGACCATTTTCTCATAGAATTCTATACAACTTCTTTGCAGTCTTACCAGGTGGTCCTGAGGATCTTTAGCTGGTGATATTGTTCCTGGTAGTCCTGCAATCAGAACCGTAGAGGAGTGAAAGCAGAACGTGATTGACAAGCAGTTTGGTTTTATCTGGATCTATGTCAGCCCTGTGAATAGACTACTGGCCTGTCCTTGTGTGAGTGAAGCAGATGAATGGATCATTTGATTGAATAAGTGTTTCTTTCCTTATCTTTTTCATGAGATGGACTCCAAAGCACAAGGTGAATTAAAGGAAGGTATGAAGATGTATAAATCAGAATCTGGGATGAAAAAATCCTGGGACAATGTCCAGAAAATGGTAAGCATCCTTTGCAAACAATGCATGGCTTCTTAAAGTTGCTTGAATATAGAGAGGCTTAGTCCTGCCCTTTCCGGTGTCCCCCATGGGACCTTACTTTAGAATAAATGCGTGGTAGTCAACAGAGAGAGGCAAATAATGATTTAATCCTGTATTACATCCTTCGACAGTCTGATACTTCAACAGTTAGACCACAAACAGATACTGTACTTGTAAAATGATCTTATAAACATCATATGTGCAGCCTAATTCATGGTACAAATCAAACAGGATCAAATCTCCGGCCACAGCAGTGATGTTAGGGGTGCAGGATAGTTGGTCATCGAGGATTACACCCAGGTTCCTAGCAGTTGATGAAGGCAATACTGTGAAGTCCTCGACAGTGACCGACAGGTCCATGCGAGGGCAGTCTTTCCCCGGGAGGAAGAGGAGTTCGGTTTTATGCAGGTTAAGCTTGAGGTGATGCGCAGTTGTCCAGACAGAGATGTCAGCCAGACATTTTGAATTGCGAGTTGCAATGTGAGTGAGAGGACCGGGTGGGCGATAGATCACTATGATGTTGAGTTTGAAAGGAAGGGTGACAGAGACGGCATGGGATTCAAGTGCAGATCGGGGTAGGTGGTCCAGAGGAAGGACCTGGTAGGACCACCTGGGTGAGATGAGGAGCCCAGTTCCTCTTCCACGCCCTGTTCGTCTTGGGGAGTGTGAAAACGAGTAGGCAGTTGAGAGGGCAGCTGGAGTGGCAGTGTTTTCTGGGGTGATCCAGGTCTCCGTAAGGGCCAGGAAGTGGAGAGTCTGCAGAGAGGCATACTCTGAAATGGTGTCCGCCTTCTTGACTGTAGACTGGCAGTTCCATAGCCCCCCTAGAACTTCAAGTTCAGTACCGGTGGAGAATAGTGGGTAGCAGAGATTGGATCGGTTACAGCCTCGAGCGAAGGGTCTCTGGTGAAATCTTTTCCGGTTTGATGTCCTGACAGGGATAGGACAAATGACTGCGATGGGTGGTGGTTGAGATGTTATGACTTCTTCGATGGACTCCCACAGATAGACTCCCTTGTCTTTGTTCGACAGTCTAGACCCCAGCAGATAGACTCCCTTGTCTTTGTTCGACAGTCTAGACTCCCACAGATAGACTCCCTTGTCTTCCTTCCACCTGACGCTACAGCTGACGCTGACAAGCTCTTCAGTGCTTGGTTTACCTCATGCAGGTTTAGCCCCTCCCTCCAATCAAGTCTATTGACTACAGCTGAGATGGCTGAAACTAGGTAATTGCCCACTCAGGATGACCAGCTTCACAAGAATTTACACAACAAGTTATCTATTCAAGACTAAATATTACAACTAGCTCTACTCACAGAATGCCCAAACCCAGAATCTACAATTAGTTTCTGATTTACCAACAAGGTAAAATGCAGCTTCTTTCCTTTCTTCAGACAAAATGTAGTTATGCAGTTGAGTTGTTTTACACTAATCTTTGTATGTTAATGTCTCTTCTTCCAGTTCAAATGCTGTGGCGTAACAAATAAAACAGACTGGTATGATGTGCTGAATGGAACGTTGCCCTCATCATGCTGCTCTGTGGGGACGGATCAATGTACTGACGGATGGAGTGAGGTTGGTTTACTGCTCAGCTCTAAGGATAGATAGGATGGATGGATAACATGTCAATGTTATTTTTATTGGTTGTGAATGCAGGAGGCATTCTCTGCACATTAATTCTTTATTTTTCTACTTATTATATCTTCCAGGTCAGAAAGTTTGGCCCTTAACTCCTTCAACATTTTTCAACGTATTCACTCCATTCAAACAGAATATTCATCTCATTCGGAATCGACCGCGTCTATTTTTCTAATTGATATCATTCATAATTTCAGAGATATTTAACTTTTTTCTGTCATTTTTCCCATTCAAGCAGATTCCGGAATCTTTCAAAAATTATCAATAATAATAATAATACACTTTTCATCAAATCATTCACACTTCCATATAGAAACTCCATTCAAAAACAAACTCCATGAAACAAAATATTAGGACTTTCTCACATTAATTCAACTTTGTCACAGCATTCAAACTCTTTGCACAGTCGCAGTTCAAATATTGATCACGTAGCTTTTCAACAAACCTGACATTTTTCACAGTTTTTATACATTCTGCACATTATTCAAAGTTTTCAAAGACAGCAATCCGCATTTGGCTTCAGCTAGTCAACAGGGAGCATTCACAACCGCAACTTCTTCAGAACTTGCCTTCTCTAGTTTCATCTTATCATCTCAAATGCAAGTGTGTCTGAATGTCCTAATATATTCGAAAAATGTAGCCATGCATATTTGTGGCAATAAAACACGCCTCCGCTATTTTTTGTTGTTGTTTTTTTTCAGCTAGAGCGCCGTTCAAGCCTTTTATTATTTTATTCAGACAGTGTGAAAACAGGGAGAGATCGAGAGAGAAGACATGCGGGAAACTGATCCCGGGCTGGGAGTCAAACCCGGGACCACCGCGTCGAGGACATAGAGCCTCTGTACATGGGGCTGCTGCCCTAACCACTGTGCCACCGGCCACCCCGCCTCTGCTATTTGTTGATAAGTTACTCTGACTCCGTTGACAATTATCTTCCAGTTACCAGATGATCTTGATTCAAAGCAAAACTGATAACTGTATTTACTATTATTTATAAGGTTAACATTTAACTTTTGCTGGATGTTCAATAAAACCCAGAGCGATAAGGACCATGAGACAGAGTGCAATGCACTTTGATCAGCAACAGTGACAACCTGGTTAAATTCCATTTAGTCAATTCATTTTTAATTGTTTTTATATAGCCCCAAATCCCAAATCTGCCTCAAAGGGCTTTACACTCTGTACAGCATACAACAGCTGCTGTCCTGGGACCCTCCATCTGATAAGATAGAAAAACGCCCTAAAAAGCCTTTGAACAGGAAAATACAGGAAGAAACCTCAGGGAGAGCAATAGAGGAGGATACCTCTACCGGGATGGATAGGAGTCAAATGAAATAATAATCCTTCAATCCATATGACAGAAATGTAATGAGAGCAGTGATAGCAGTAACAGTACTGAACACTGACTGAAGCTCAGAGCATCCTCCAGCCTGTCATCCAGATGTTCATCAACACTGGTTCATATTAACATGTGTATGAGTTTTACTCATGTTCACCTACACAACACAGTCTCACAGCTGATTGCTAAGTAGGTTTAGACAACAAAACCACTTTGTTAGGTTTAGGAAAACATGGTTGGGCGTAAAATGACTATGTACAGTTATGTTTAGACAACAAAACCAACATTACATCTAAATGTTATGTTAGGGTTGGACATTAATATCAATGTTAGGTTAAGACATTAATATCAGTGTTAGGTTAGGTCAACAGTAGTAGTCCATGGCAGCAGGCACAGCCACGCCGAGATGGATCCATCCCAACCACGTCGCCGTAGACCAAAAAGCAGGATTTCTACATGACAATTCCACAACATAACATTTAACAAATAGAAAGATTTATATTTGCTTACTATAGGATGTATTCATGTTAATTCATTAATTTTGGAAGAAAAAAAGTTTGGGATCAAATCATTTTGGGGACCCATGCATGCGGACCCCCTAGGGGTCCTGGACCCCTGTTGAAGATCTCTGCTCTAGACCAAAACACAGAGTTGTCACATTGTTGTGATCAGAGAGTGTTGAGTAGACAAGAAGGACAGTTGTTGTCGGAAAAATCTAATAATGGTTTTAGCTAGGAAAAAGATCATACCGCCGTTTGTTTACCATCGTCACATCCGGTCTTCTTGTTAACTGAGTCGCTAGTCAAGGGCTAGCACTCCACCAATCAGATTGGTCAAACTAAACGACTTGGTCGTGGCCCATTCGACATGTGGAATCGGCTAAAAAGAATGCTGATGGCTTTGGCGACAGCCGATGGCAAAGAACACACCTCATGTCCGACAGCCGATCATGGTCTTGGTGTGTCAGGGCCTTTGGTTATCAAGAACATGTTTGTGGGACGCGGTGTCCAACAGTGATCTGGTTGTTATAGTCCGGTGTTGTTGGTCCCCCACCATAAGTCTGAATGCTACATCACTAGCTCTGGACGTTGCATGGATGTGTTTACCTCGTGTCCACAATGAAAAAGGATCCTAACGAACTTTACATCTTCCTTCCCTTTACTTTCTGTATGTGGCCTCCCTGACTGTCTCTGTTTGCCCTCTGCAGCCGTGCTATCAGAAGGCCCGGCAGTGGCTGCTGGATAACATCCCATCTGTCCTGGTGTTCGGAGTGTGTATTGGTGTTGTTCAGGTATTTATCTCCAATATTTATCTGCCATTTTGTTGACGCTGTCGGCTAAAAGCCTCTCTGGCCTAACTGATTTTTATCCACCAGTTCATCCATCCATTCATTAATGTGTCCATCTATCCGACCATCTGTCTTGTTGAGTTTTTGTTTTGTCAGCACTCCTTGTCTACTCTCGGTTGGTGACCACATGGTTGGCCACATATTTGTATCTCTTCTCCTAAGAAAGAAAATGTAGAATCTTCATGAATGTTGATATCTCTAACTATTTTACCATGAGTTATGAGGCCCACAATAAATATAATAGATATACTATAAACTGCATACACTTTATTAAAGTGTTCATTCAAAAAAGGTTATTTGTGCCCCTCAAAACAGTTTAGTTGATGATGTATTTTGTCTGTCAGTCATCTGTCGTCATTTTGTTCAACTTGTCAAAAGCAGAAAGATTGAGAGCAAATTCAAAGTAACTCTAGGTCAGTGGTTCCCAGACTGGGGGACATGTATCCCTAGGGGTACGCAAAAAAATGTAAAACATGATTTGCAAACAGCCTGATTACATTTTGAAACTGGAATAAAGACATACAGTCCGAGGTGCCTTCTTGCATTGCCAACAACAAGCAAGGCTTTGATGCCTTTTAGCACCACGTACTTGTGTGAAAGTGGATTCTCAGCTCTGAAACATATATGAAACAAAATACAGAGCAAGACTTTGTGAGCAGAACAATTTAAGACTCGGACTTTCTGAAATTCAGCCAAACGTCGCAGAGTTCTGTGCATCCTCTCAAGCAAACCCTTCTCACTATAGCTGTGGTGAGATTCACTGGATATGTTCTCTGGCTGTAATGTGTTCATTCTAGAAATGTTTGGGAGATTTTTCTTTTAAAAAGTGAACTGTTGCTCACTGAAAATGTTGGTCATTTATTAGTAAAAAAACCAATTTGGTGAGAAATAGAGACTTTATTTGATGAGTGTGAGTATGTGTGTGTGTGTGTGTGTTACAGACAGTAGGGGGTACATGGCTGGGGGTCAAATGAAGGGGTACAGGACCGTGAAGAGTTGGGGAACCGCTGCTCTAGGTGTTGCTATCCTTGGGCAGGTTGTCATTTGATTTGACCTCTTCTCTTGTCAGATCCTGGCCCTGGTCTTCTCCATGCTGATGTATTGTCAAATTCTGTGTGCTGAGAAGGACTTGGACTGACTGCAGACCAGCTGCTCACTGGCTCCGGATGGAAAGGCTTATCACATACTCCTCTCAATACATCCGCCCAACCTAATCCCAATGTTTAACAACTACCATCCAGACTGGCCTTACTTTGGTTTCAGACCTAAAACCTTTCGAATGTCCTGAGTAGGATGCAACACTATGAGCTACACTATAGAGAGGCTAAGTCCCGCCCATTCCGATGGACCACCATGGGACACTTATTTTGGAAAAAAAAGTATGGCAGTCAATGGCGGTGTTTGAATTATACCATAAATTACAAATATGATGTTTGTCAATTTAAAGGATACATTTTACAAGTCGATAAAGTTTGTTGTATAACTGTTGAAGTATCAGAGTGCGAGAATCCGTATTTCTAAAGACAAAAGTGTGGTAAGTGGGCGCAATGGACACTGGCAGTACCTTCAAAGCCAGTAGAGGTTTTGTTGGACCAGCAATGCAATAGAGTACAATGAACTTCATTACAGTTAAACAGGATTCATTCTACCACTAGAACCTATCACACTCCGGCAACTTCCAGAAAAGTGAAGCCAAGCTGAAGTGCCTTAAACTTTCATTCTCCCTGCTGACCATCAGGGGGTGACTCCTCTCTGATTGTATAGAAGTCTATGAGAAAATGGTCCTACTTCTCTCTTGATGTATTATCTCAGTAAACATTGTAAACATGAGTTTATGGTCTCAATCTCTAGTTTCAAGTCTTCTTCAATCCAGCATGATGTTCATTTAGTACATTATGGTCCATTTAGAGTCCACCAGACCAGAAAGCAGGGGATGCTTCAGGGGTCGGGGCTTACCTGCTGATTGACAGGTTGCTGTTGCTGTATGTGGATTTCATCATCTATCTAGGATGTTAAGAGGAGATTCTTCTCCTCTTGAAAATACAAATAAAAAATGTTTTTACATAGCACTTCGTTCACTTTGTTCAAGCCTTGTATATTATTCCTTTCCTATATATACACTATATATGAACATTGTGAAGTTCAGTGGCAGGTAACAGTGCTTATTTTACTCTGAATAATCATCACAGTCATGTTTTTAAAAATATTCCTACAGTAACGCTGTTATTCTTTATTGTCCTTATTTACCACGTGACTCTATCCCACTTTGTCTTTTTTTTAATTTACTTACATTACATTTTGTGTTTTCGCAAAAATATCACATGCTATTTGTTTAGATTCATTCAGACTGTTTATTGTTTCCAGAGCCTCAAAACATCTGTAGCTTTTAGTGTTTGGCAACCAATCAAAATGACAACCGTTGACCATGACATTGCTGTAATTTCACTTGAAAAGGCCAAAACCAGTGATGGAGTTACTCTGCTTACAATAATCGTGGCCTCCAAAGAACTGTCATGATGCCTGTTTATAATCCAAGTCCATCTAAAGCATGCTGTTTTAGAATTATTATCCTTAACACCTTGTTAAAATAGTCAGCATGTGGGCTGTCCTATCCACCTACATGTAAACTGGTTCATACCAGTTTGAGTATGAGGTTCTGTACTTTAGTCTGTCTCTATTTTTTAGTTCTTACTTTATCGGCAATGACATGTTGTGGTTTCTTTGTTTTGACAAATGTACTTTTTGTAAGTCGCTTTGGACAAAAGCGTCTGCTAAATGCCCGAAATGTACATGTAAATGTAAATGTGTCCACCAACCAATGTCTGCTTGAAACTGGATCTCCAGCTCATTTGAAGATGCTTTTAAAACATTTTTTACAGTTCTTAAAGAAACATACACATGTTGCATAATGTGTAAATGAAATATCTGTTCTTACATCCCCCGTGTACAGTATGTCAGACTCTTACTTGTAATGTAGCTAATAACAGTATACAGTGCAGAGCTCAGTGTCTAACAGTAAATGCCGTCCTAATAAACACCCTGTAAATACAGAGTCATGTGTGTGTTCTGTACAGCTGCATCACTTTGAGGTTTCACTCGGAGAGTTCAGAGTTGACAACAATGTCAAGACCACTGTGACCACCGTTCTCCCCCATGGTCTCAAGATGGCCACCACTTTCATCAGCAACAACATCCAGGAGCTGTTCAAGCATGTCTCAGAACTGTCATCAAAGCAACAGGTAACTACTTTGAATAATCTCAATTCTAAAACCTAATCTGCTTTGTTTCACACTTTTCTGTTTACTACATAATTCCATATGTGCTCCTTCATAGTTTTGATGTCTTCAATATGAATCTACAATGTAGAAAATAATGAAAATAAAGAAAAACGTTGAATGAGAAGGTGTGTCCAAACGTCTGTACTTCAGTACAAACATTGTTTGTCACACTATTGTGAATCTAAATCTAAACCGTGACAAGTCCAGTTGCCTACGATGAAGTATTGAAGTTAGTTACTGATTGACAAGTTACTACAGATTTGAAAGATTCACTGTAAAAAAACTAAAAACCTATACTAACATCATATGGTAAGGAGCTGGAGAGATTCTGGTGGCGGTCACTAGGTGGAAGTGTTGGCTTTAATTTCAAATGAAATTCTCCATTCGAGTAGAAGATTGAAAGGATAAACCATTCGTTTGTGGGAGTAATTTTGTGGGGGTAAGAGAGCACTCACATCATTGAGGAGAGAAAAACTGTATCTGAAGAAGCACGTAGTCCAAAGATGTGGGTTTGTTTGATTTTACTTTTAAATTCAAATTCAGCATGTGACAACCAATTGATTATAATTTATTTGCCCAAATTAGAAGTACATTTTATAGACATAATATCCTTAAATAATGCAAACTCACTGACAAAGAGAACAGGAGTTAGATAGTATCACCAAACTGTGGGCAAATCTAATGAAACTGCAATGTGTTGTCTGTGTGAGAGTAGAAGACACTGGGGGTCAAAGTTCATCCAAATTCATTCATGTGCCACAGGTTTTCACTGCTGTTTGATATTATCCATCATATCAACATTAATTGACTGGTTTGCTCACAAGCTTAGGTTATTTGAACAAAAACATTGAAACATCAATTAATGTTTTTCTTTAAGAGTATCAGTAGATCTAATAGTTATTTACTGTTTGTTCATGCTTTGTCCACTGTTATCCACATAATTCATGTCAGAAAAACAGTGTTAACGACCATTAGAGCTATAACTTAGTGGTATCTTCATGTGTCCACTATTATCCACACATTCATGTCAGAAAAACAGTGTTAACGACTATTAGAGCTAGCTGGTGGCAGGGGGTATTATCTCACGGGAAAAAGCCTCAGATGGGTATTTGTGCTGTTACTAACTATATTTTAGAACATTTATGCCCTAAGACACAGAACACTGTAATGTAAGTGTTTATGCATGTATTTATCCACAACTATAACTCCTCTCATGTCCATGGCAGTTGAAATAATAATCTATAAACATCTATTTATTTATTTATTTATTTCGGGCATCTATAAGTGTATGCTGCTGAATAAACAGACAATGAAAGGCAGGTTGTTATAAAATGAAATATATCTTTATAGAAGTTATAATTGTTGACAAATGATGTCCATTTAAATACACTTGAAATGCATAATAAGTCTGAAGGAAGTGTTACCACTTACGAGTGGACTATCTGTATATATGCTACATCAGTTACTCTACCCATAATGCAGCAGGTTATATAGTGACAAGGACACGCGGGCCAAATCCCAATGTCCCCCCTAAGGTCTAAAGCCCAAGTTATGCTTCCGCATCGACACAACGCAAGGGGGCTTGCGGACCCCTTACGTCCTTGCGGACCCCCCTTACGTCCAACGCAAGGGCCTGACGTGCACCTCCCAAAAATCCTAGACGCGCGTCGAGGCGACGCAACACCAACGCAGCGGCATTGGCTGTGATTGGTCCGCTAACTACATCCGCTGGAGACCGCTATCTGGTTTCCACTCACGAACACCGCCATTTAAACTTTTAATAGGCTACTTTTATTGTTTGCACCTTGTTTTATTGTTTGCACCTTGTCGCTTTTGCACAAAGAAATAAAACATGTTGGATGTTTAAAGCCGGAAGGTAGACAAATAGGCTATAACGAGGCTAACGACGATATACGTCAAGAGTCTCGGTCGGTCGGTCAGTCTTTACAAAAAACATAGCGCCCTTTACCGGTGTCAAGTCAAGTCAAGCTTTATTTATATAGCACCTTTAGCCAAGGCGCTTTACAATTTAAAAACAAATACAATTACAATTAATACATCAGATAAAAGCACAATAAAACACAATAAAACAATAAAATAAACAATAAAATAAAATATAAGAATTAATAAGAACAGTCATGATAAAACAATCAGTTAGGAGTGTTAAAAGCCAGGGAGAAGAGGTGGGTTTTGAGCAGCGATTTAAAATGTTCTAACTTTGGAGCTGTTCTAATGCTGAATGGCAAGTTATTCCAAAGTTTTGGAGCAGCGACCGCAAAGGCTCGATCCCCTTTTGTTTTTAGCCTGGATTTAGGTACGTTGAGGAGGAATTGGTCGGCTGACCGTGATGTTCTACCTGGAGCATGGGCAACAAGCAGGTCGCCTAGGTAAGGGGGAGCCAAGCCATTCATGGCCTTGAAAGTCAGTAGTAAAATTTTAAAACGTATCCTCTGGCAAACAGGAAGCCAGTGGAGAGACCTCAACACTGGGGTTATGTGCTCAGTTTTTCTGGTGCCTTTTAATAGGCGAGCGGCTGCATTTTGGACCAGTTGGAGACGTTGGATGGAGGACTGGTCTAGGCCCACATACAGAGCGTTGCAGTAGTCCAGTCGGTTTGTAATAAAAGCATGTATCACTTTCTCTAAGTCACCCGGGGGAATGTAGGCTTTTATTTTACTTATTAATCTCAACTGGAGATTAATAAGTAAGCAGCCGTTAAGTCAAGGAGAACAAGGACTGCCGAGTGACCAGAGTCGACTGCTATGATCAAATCATTAAAAAATTTTAAAAGAGCAGTCTCAGTGCTATGAAGCTGTTTAAAACCAGATTTAAATTTTTCATGGATACCATGTTGATCTAAAAAATCTTGAAGCTGCGACGAAACAACTTTCTCCATGACTTTGGACAGAAAGGGCAATTTGGAAATGGGCCTAAAGTTGGAGAGTACAGTGGGATCGAGATTTTTGTTTTTTAACAGGGGTTCTACAACAGCATGTTTAAAATGAGCAGGAACACAACCAGACACAAGACACGTATTTATCAGTGAAAGGATTGATGACCCCACAGTGTCAAAAACCTCCTTCAACAGGCGAGAGGGAATGTTATCAGAAGGGCAGTTAGTAGGGCGGAGATGATGGACAACTCCCTGTAGAGCTGCCAGTGAGATGGGCTCAAAATGATCCAACACTGCTGGGCACATAGATATCATACGAGGGTCAAGATCAGTGGAACTGGCCAACGAGGATCTGAGGACAGATATTTTCTCAGCAAAAAATCTTAAGAATTTATCACAAAGGATGGATGAAGGTGTGACTATGGTTGCGTCGCACGGATTGGCCAAAGAGTTAAAGGCACTGAACAATACCTGTGGTCTATGACAGTTTTTGGCGATTAATTGAGAAATAAATGCCGTTTTTGCACTTCTAACAGCTTCTTGGTAGTCAGACAGACAACTCTGCAAAATCTCATACGACACTTGAAGCTTTTCCTTTTTCCACCTCCTCTCCGCCTGCCGACAGGCACGTCTCAAAGAGCGGGTATGGTTATTTAGCCATGGTTCTGAAGGTGCTTTTGAGTGTTTCCTTCTTAGAGGGGCAACAAAATCTAAAATGTTAGTGCAGGTACAATTGAGAAGATCCAGAAGACTATCAGCAGACAAGGTTTCAGTGTGTGCATCTAAGCTAAAGAGCACAGTGTCTTTAAAGGCAGTGGAGAATTTCGATGGGGTGTTGCTGGTTATAGCACGGCGTTGAAGTGCAGGAGGAGAGGGTTTTACAGAGCAGGCGACAGTCGTAGTGAACAGAACAGGCAGATGGTCTGATATACATGTGTCACAAATTTCATTAATAACGACAGAGACACCAAGGGACAACACAAGGTCCAACGTGTGACCCTTCTCGTGGGTGGGACCTGTCACTGCCTGAGTGAGGTTAAAGGAGTTAATTAAATCAATGAAATCTTTAACCATAGGTTTCTCCTCACAGCATATGTGGATATTAAAATCACCACAGATTAAAAGATGGTCATAGTCTAATACAATGCTAGATAAAAATTCGGAGAATTCCTTTATAAAATCCTTGTTGAATTTTGGTGGTCGATACACCACTGCACAGAGGACAGGGGACGGGCCATGAAGTTCAAACAGTAGCAGCTCAAAGCTAGAGTAATTAACAGGTGTAGCCAACTGACACTGGAAGACAGATTTAAAAACAGCTGCCAGACCTCCACCTTTACCAGTGGTTCGAGGAGAGCTAAAGTAGGAGCAGTTGGGAGGGAGAAGTTCCGAAAAAGCTGAACACTCCCCAACTTGCAGCCATGTCTCAGTTAAGAACATGAAATCCAGAGTGTGGGATGTAAAGAAATTATTCAAAATAAAAGTTTTATTTGATATGGATCTTGCATTAATCAGGACAATATTAAGGTCCATGTTATTCTGAGTTGGTGCATGGAGTAGAGGGTGAAGATTGGCTCGGTTAACACCGCGCTGGTGATGCGAGAAGCACCCAGCTCTGGACATGGACAGATTTCTAAAATTTGCAGATTTAATAGCCCTTGATTTACACCGAGAGTGTCTGTATGAAATGGTCGTTATGTGATAAGTATCTCTCTTATAGCTAGCAGAGACACAAGCACCAGCAGCAGCACCAGCAGGGCCCACGTGGTCAGGGGTAGGGGGTCTGAAAGAGGCTGGGCCAGATCGCTGAGTGGGGGCCTGCTGGGAAAATTGTCAGTTCGAACAATAGGCAATAAAATCAATAAAATTCATGGTCAGCCTCCTTATTCCCTTCCTGTTTGGATGCAGCCCATCAGATTTAAAGAGATCATGTCTGGACCAGAAAGAGTCAAAATGGTTAACAAAACCAAGACCAGTAGCAGAGGAAAAGTTTTGCATCCACAGGTGTAGGTTGAAGAGGCGGCTGAACCGTTCAGAGCTGCCGTACAGGGTGGGAGTTGGTCCAGACAGGACACAGCGCCTCCCCAGGCTCTCGGTTGTGAAGGACAGGGACTCCAGCTCCGCGTGCAGCTTTGATGATTGCCTAGACATTACGTAATTTGTGCCAGTATGAGCTATGACTGTGTTGATGGAAGGATGAAGGTCGAGGAGTGTAGGAATAAGCTCAATAAAATCGGTTGTTTTACCACCTGAAAGACAGTAGGTGATAGCGCCCGGAAGTTGGACAAATCTGACAATTGAGTCACCAATTATTAAGAGTTCCGGTTTTTTAGTTCCCAGGTTATCATTGTAAACTGCCAGTTTCGGGTTGAGAAACTTGGAGGACCCTGATGAGATAGGAGAGCACGGGGGGGCGAGGCAGGTGGCTACCTTGTCTAAAGTTTGTGTGGGAGGAGATGCAACAGGTGGTCTGGATGAAGTGGAAGGGTGCTCATCAGTGGCTAGCGACAGAGAGGGGGACGCAAGCACCGCAGGAGGATGCCATGCAGACCGCAGGGGTGAAAGACGCCGTCTTTTGCGGCCCGGAGATGCCAGTGTAGAGGATACTGAACTCGAGGGTGAGGAGATACTGGGTGGCGCGGAGCGCTTTCGGGTTTGGGCTGCGCTGCGTGCTGGAGGGGGAGAGACTGGCTAAGGGGGAAGTTTCGCCAGCGGGGAGAAAAAGTTTGCCAGAGTGACATCATGTATGCCGGGACCGAATGGGTCATAGAGGGGCAGAGATCGCTTTTTCTGGCGTTTAACAACACAAGCCCAGGTTGGAGTAGAGGTTGAGCCAGGAACGTCGTCAGGAACCGCCGCCGCCGCCGGGGCCGGGGCCGAGGACCGCTGAGTATCCGCAGGCTCGAGCGTTGCCAGCCGGGAACACAGCACGGACTGCCGCTGGAGGAGTTCATCAATGAGGCGTTCGATGGACTGGAGTTCATTCTTTAGGTCCACGAACTCTGCAGTGGGAGCCATCAGCGGAGCGCCAAGGGCCCGAGAAGGGCCCGACGAGGATGAGATCCCTCTGGTAAATTCCTTCAATCCAAGATGCGGTGGAGAAATTAGGACTCAGACCATGTAGGCACCATGGGCTAGCATAGCTGCTAGGCTAAAAACAAACCATGATAGGCATAGCACCAGTTGCTCACAGGAGCAAAAATATAAAAAATCCCGGTCCGATGCTTGACTTTTGTCGTCCGGGTGTAAAGTGCGTTTTCAAACAGGCAGAGTTTCTCACACGATTTCTTTAAAAGTGGCCTAAAACTAGTAAAAATAGAGTTTGTTGTTCAGAGTCGAGCCAAGCCCGATCAGTAATCCTCACCTGAAGCTCCCAGCGCTCACGAGTGTGTGATGTGACATTGAATTGCATTTCGACACGTAAACCCAACGCAGAACCATCACGGTCTCCAAGCAACTGCGTGGCCATTGCGTGATCACTACGCGGAAGCATAACCGAGCCTTAAGCCCTGAACTCTCAGGGACTTCACTGACGTCACCTGTAAGTGGTTGAGTGTGAGAGGCTGTTAGGGCAGTCATCTCATCAGTTGGTTGAAAAACTTCTTATTTTCAGGCTCCAGTGGCGAAATGAGGGTTTGCTTCCACAGACATTGAATGAAAGAGCACACATTTCTCTACATTTTCAAGTATTTTTTTATATTTTAAAGTACCTCTTCACTCTCCCTCTGATCATTAAGTCCAATACACACCAATGTAAAAATGTGAGTTGGATTTCATTGTTGGATGGAATTCTGAATGTATGAATCAAGTTTAAACATTCGTGCAGTAATTTGAATGGGGAACATTTTGTGGAAAAGATTGAATATTTCTCAATGTATTAAACGTATGAATGAGAAAGGACGACACGATGGTCGAAGGAGTTATATAATGAACTACAATCAATAGATTATGATGCGATACTGTTGTAAGTCTCAGAAATAAATGCAGGTCCATTTAAAATATCTATGACATGTATTCCCTTTGGTGTCCACTGGGTTTATTCATTTTTTTCTTTATTTGTACTGGATTCATGTACTCATCTGTCTCCATAATATGAAAAAACATGTGAGCCATGTACCAAGCCTTTCAAAAAACAATAAAGATTAAACCTCAATGTGGTTGACTGGTCTTCTTTGCAGTCGAGTTATGTTGAATAAGGTTCCAAAGGTTAGAGACCGAGTCTTGTTATCAACATGGGTGGGAACAAGGAAGCCTGCCACCTGCTACACACAGCAGCATGCTGGTCACCCAAACTAAATGGGTGACCAGTAGACATTGATTGATTCCATCACATATCCAAATCCACATCCAAATCTTGACATTTCAAAGCATTTGAATTCTACATATTGTGTTTAGGCTTAGACAACAAAACCAACATTAGCATTAGACAACAAAACCAACGGTAGGTTTAGACAACAAAACCAACGGTAGGTTTAGACAACAAAACCAACGTTAGGTTTAGACAACAAAATCAACATTAGGTTTAGACAACAAAATCAACATTAGGTTTAGACAACAAAACCAACGTTAGGTTTAGAGAACAAAACCAACGTTAGCTTTAGACGACAAAACCAACGTTAGGTTTAGACAACAAAACCAATGTTAGGTTTAGACAACAGAACCAACGTTAGCTTTAGACAACAAAACCAACGTTAGCCTTAGACAACAAAACCAACATTAGCTTTAGACGATAAAACCAACATTAGCATTAGACAACAAAACCAACGTTAGGTTTAGACAACAAAACCAACATTTGCATTAGACAACAAAACCAACGTTAGGTTTAGACAACAAAACCAACGTTAGCTTTAGGCAACAAAACCA
The DNA here is from genome assembly GCF_963514095.1 of Eutrigla gurnardus. Classification (NCBI taxonomy): domain Eukaryota; kingdom Metazoa; phylum Chordata; class Actinopteri; order Perciformes; family Triglidae; genus Eutrigla; species Eutrigla gurnardus. Next base: position 21,297,595 of record NC_139931.1, read on the forward strand.
ACGTTAGTGTGGTACACCCAAAAATAGTGCGACCACTTTGTGTTTATTGATTGGAGACAGCGAGGAAAAAGTTATTTATTTTATTGATATTGATATTGATGTCATTTCCCAGGATTTAATATTATTCCTAAAAATAGTATGTCATTGCCACATTGTATTTTCATATATATAATGAGGAAACATGGTAAATGTAAGCAGCACTCAGGTGGAACCTTTGTCACTGGAGCAGTTGCGCCCTGGGTGGTCTCAGGTGGGAACTTCCGGCTACGCCTCAGATCCGATCTTGATGACAAAATGAACGCAACGTGTCGTTATTGCTGCTGAAATGTATCTGTGTTTTACAGGTTAGTAGTCACTGTAATTCATCACTGCAAAACCTACGTAAAGCTTAACTACATGTGGGCATGTGTTGTTAATATGTTTACATAGATTTTGAGTGTTTATATGCACTTTGAAATTCTGCCTCCGCGTAAGGCAGAAGGCATGCGCGTCGCAGGTGTGTGGGTTATTTCGCCCAATGCCATAATTTTTTTTATCGTATAGTATATCTATGTCCTGTGAGAGCCGGCTAATTTGTTTTGTCTTAAGTCCTAAAATAGACTGAATGAATGCTGGCATACTGATTAAAAACATGACATTTATTAGGAAAATATACATTTTTAATTAATAAAGAACTCAGCAAAACATTTTCCAGTTATCATAAATTATTAATTATTTTTCACGAAATACACAAACATACAAAAAAGGTTGAGCATCGGTTGGAGTCATCAAACAGTGTAGAGCTGGCTCTCTCCAGTCTGTGGGGTAGAAAACACATCAAACATTCTTATGATTCATACTAATCCTTACCCTAAACCTGCTATTGTTTAAACGAAGGGCATGTCTTTTAGTGCGCAGTAAACTGTGGTTAATCATTCATCCACTGATAAGATTCTCTTCTGCCACAGAAAACAGTTTGTCCTTTTAGTTCCTCATTTAAACGATAGAGTTGGAGGAAACAAAGTCACTCAGCTGGGTGAATGCAGCTCTTATTCATACTACTATCATTTACAATGCTGTATGAAATAAACATATTTAGGGTTTGAATGGCTGGAGGCGTCTGGACAGCAGAAGAAATCAAATTGTCCTTTTCCTGATGTATTTTTTGTAATATTTATTACCATGCCAAAATAAAGATTGTTTGAAAAAATAAAATTTATTAAAAATGATATTACATTCTACAAATATACACAAATGACAGTTTTGTGTTCCAGTTTTTTGGGGGGATTTTGTCATTAAAACTATGTTCCCAGCTGTGTTGAAACAGCCTTTTGATCAGTTATTGATCATCACTGCACCATTAAAAAATAGAATACAGAGTACACAAAGAATTAAACAATGACATAAAAAAACGTAGTTTTTGTGGCTGAAGGTGTTCTTAGTTGGAAGGGCAAACATTGGGGATTTTGTCTAAACGGTGGAAAACACAAACAAACATGTTAGTGTCGTATTGCGGGTGGAGGCCTCACCTGTCGTCCACAACCTCCACTATGTAGGCGAGGTCTCCGTTGTTGTGTGCGGCATTTCTACGTCACAGCCCGCCGCTGACAACGCGTGCGGGGTATCCTCCTGTGGGATCTTCGTTGCCATGGCAACGGCCACCATCTCCGCCCGCGGGGCCACCGGCGTCCCTCCGGCCGACCTCTGGCCGCGGGGAAGCCCTCCGTTCCTCCGGAACGAGGTCCTGATGCCGCTGGACAGGCGGCCGGAGAGGCGCCTCACCGCGTCGCCGATCCCGCCCAACGCGCCCCGGTCCTTCTTCAGTAAACCCACATCATCCTCGAGCTCCGCGGGGGGGACCTCGATATTCCCCGAGTACCAGAAGACCCACCAGATGAGGCTGAGGAAGATCACGATGGCCCCGGCGTATATGAGCAGGTCATAGAAGAACACGTTGACGAACACGCCGATGAGAAGGACCAGCAGACCCACGATGTCAAAGGCTACCGCGAGCCAGAAGCAGCACACGCAGCGACCCAGACCCCGGTAGAACGGCTCCATGTCAGCGCGCAGGACGCCGAGATGAGTCGGACGCTTACGGCGGACTTTCCGGAGCCTCCGTGCGCTGATATCAAATGTCTGATGGCGGTCAGGTGAGTCAGGTGAGGACAGGTGGTCTGGAGGAGGGGCGGGGCCCGCTGGAGGAGGGGCCGGAACACTACCTGGCTGCAGGGCTGAGGGAGGTCCTTTCAGGAAAACACGCTGCCCTCCTTTGATTATACATGTGTTCATTTCTTATTGTTTGCAATACAAAGTGACTTGTTTCACTTTAACTAGACTGACATGTAGGCCTACATAGGAATTAGGTTAAAGATGTTCCAAGTGTGGCCTCTGTTCTTTTCTCCTAAACCAAAGACTTTTTATTTAACAGAGATTCATTTTTTTTCCTAAACAAATATAAAACCAAATAGTAAAAGTAAAAACATTTTTTAAATAATTAAATAAACTAAAAAAGTTAATAAATAAAACGGATAACCATAAGTAAACTAAAGAAAAACAAAAGAGGGGGGAAAGAGATTACGTGAACTTCAGTGAGCTGATGTCATAACAAATAGCCGATTACAACAGTTAACACTGCAGAGAAAACTAAGAACAAGCTAAATAAAGTGTTGAAGAATAATCAATAATACATCTTCAGTACTGCAACCACACCACAACCTGGTTTAACTTTTTAGTCTTTGTTGTCATCTAACAGTGAAGTCGGTTGGTGAGACGGTGGTTATAGAGTTATAAGTTGATGTGAAACCTTATATGCAGCATATTGAGGTGAGTAAAACTTATGTTCTTCCAAATATCTACAAATGTCAAATATAACATGCGTGTAACAAATCATTTCTAAGACATTTGTACTGATGATCCAGGCAGGAAAGGTTATCCCTCTGAGTCGAAGTACTCCAATAAAAGGATGCCCAAAAATTACTCAACGCTATTTTCCGAGAGTGGACGATGACATGTCAACACACTGCATTGTGGGATTCAGAGTAAACCAGTGATGTCGAGCTGCTTCCACTCAGAGATTGGCGCTGTTCAGAAATCAACTGTGAAAGCATGGAATTCAAATCCAGGGATTATAATTCAGTATGCTGTTATTATTCTAAAGCACATTCCGGTTTCTTACTCATTTGCATGGAGAACAACACTATTTGGGGTAGATACATACAACATCAACATTTCAGCTATTTTTGAAATGAAAGCCGTCACTGGAAGCTGCAGTTTGTAACAATGTGATTGACTTTAATGCAGTTTTTGTCGGGATTGTTTGTGAGCCTGCATTTAGTCGTACAAAAAAATTGATAAAATGGGCATTCCTCCTGACTGTCTCAGTAATGATCCATTCACAGAGAATCCACTATCTCATGGTTCTCTCTCAAAAATGTATGTCAGAAACATACACATAAATGTTGTTGTTCTTTTACCCTCTCTTCAACTGATGGTGCAAGACTCTCAGCATTTTTGTTTACTTTCAGTGTCTTCAATAACTACACAAATAATAGCCAACTGGAACTGACACTGATATATGTGATACATCCTGATATGATCTTGTGTGGTAGGGCCCCTTCCTGACCTGGATGTGATGTCTGTTGGGCAAAAACATTGAGAGACATTTGGCCACAGTCTTCACAGACCGCAAGACTCTTCATAGACTTGATAAACTCACCATGGTGGAGATGACATTTGGTCCTGTCCCCTTTGGTGGCTCAGAATTCCCTCAGCTGCCTTTTGAAGGTGACTGGTTTCTAGCTGACTTTGAGTTTATGCCCGACTTCATGCAACATCACCACCGTGATAGCCTAAAGGTGTCATGGAATTTCTGCTGAGGCAGAGACATCTAAAAGCCTCCGACAACAGGCTGCCTATAAGAAGTGGACGTAGTCATGGTGATGTCACCCATTGGTTTGTGGACTACACTCCCGATGCTGCGAGTTCACCGTTTTGGCCAAGTCATCTCAGTAGCTAACCGCATTGGTAGCGTGGTAGCGACCTGTCAATCACAAGTGTGTGTGTGTGTGTGTGTGTGTGTGTGTGTGTGTGCCTCATAGAATGGGTTCGACTCTCATGTAGTGTTGGACTAAATGGACCAGTACTAAATGAACATCATGCTGGATTGATGAAGACTTGAAACTAGAGATTGAGACCATAAACTCATGTTTACAATGTTTACTGAGATAATACATCAAGAGAGAAATAGGCTCATCTTCTCATAGACATTTATACAATCAGAGAGGAGTCGCCCCCTGGTGGCCAGCAGAGAGAAGTAGGGACATTTGGGAGGTCCATGTAGTAGTTGTTGAGCAAAGTGAAAGAGCCGAGGCTCAACATGTTAATAACTCAGAGATATGATTCAATCATAAATTTAAAAAATCCGGGTCATTTTCTCATAGACTATCATGCAATCTGACTTGCAACCAGAGGAGTTGCCCCCTGTTGGCCAGCATAGAGAATGCACTTCAGCGTTGGCTTCATTTGTCAGAAAGAGAAGTTCCTGCCTGCTACCTAGGAAACGTTTTTTAGGTCTATTTCTAATGTGGAGCTATGTACAGCTTTTGGAAGGTTTACATTACGTTTTGTGGAGGAGAAGTAGGGGGCTTGCCGTCCGGAACTTCTCATCTTAGGAATCGAGTGTATCGGAAGAGTTTGAGTGCCGCACCCATGCTCCCGTATTCACTTCCGTAAACAATTGGTTCTCTTCCTCTTTGAACACACGCGCTTGTATATTGACGGCAGATATTTTCCAAACACTGTAGTTACTATATAAAAACCATGAACATTGTCCTCAAACAGTCCACCGCTTACGGCGTTACCGAACCAGAATGACAGGTCGTGTTTTTTCTCTTCGGCTCGAGCTTTTAGGTAACTCTCGTAACAACACACGCTAGCAAAGTGTATTGCTGTTTTGTACATGAGAGAAACATGGAGGTAGACGGTCGGGACTTCTTGAACACTCCTCCAGCTAAGACGGTTAGATTTGGAGGCAGTGTTGCGGAAACGTTAGCTAAACATAAGCAGGTGAGTCCACTTGTGTCCGCTAACTTCCCTCCACAAACAGCTGTACTGAGTAATGTTAGCCACTTTGGTATTTCTGGAAGGGGGTGTTGGTGATGAATACCAATCGTATGTTGACAGGGATTTGATTTTCTCTTCTTGTTCGAAGGGGGACTCGAGTGACTATGAACTGTTGAAGCATCAGCTCGCTGATCCGGATATAAAGGTACAGTAAAGCATCGGTGTTTATTTGAGCTGACCTGGGATCTGTGGTGTGGCTTCCTTAGTGAGCTCTCTCCTCTGACAGGACGCTCAGATCATCAACTGGCTACAAGAGTTTCGGAGTTGTGTGACCCACCTTAGCAAGGACCATGAACAGCTCATCTATACTATCCTGGTGAGTATGGAAAGACTTCTGCCCTTCTGTCCCAGTGTCCCTGCTAATGCCTTCAGCCCTCAGCCTCAGGGACTTGACTGACATCAGCTGGTACATGGTTGAGTGTGATAGACCTAAGTGCTTCAAATGGTAACCCATTCCTCTGATTTCAAGCGTTTTATTTTCCATATAAAACATTTTATGTTAATGTTTCTGTGTAAAAGCAGTCAGTCTGAACACCCATGTGCCATTGTCTTTGTTTACCTTTTGTAATTCCTCCGGGCTGCCCCTGTTTGACCAGACAGCAACCTCTGGTACTGAAAAGTGAAGCCCACGCTAAAGTGCCTTTAACTTGCATTCTTTCTACTAACCATGTGGGTGTGACTTTTCTGGTTGTAAAAAGAAATCTGGTTGTATAGAAGTCTGTGAGAAAATGGTCCTACTTCTCTCTTGATGTATTATCTCAGTAAACATTGTAAACATGAGTTTATGGTCTCAATCTCTAGTTTCAAGTCTTCTTCAATCCAGCATGATGTTCATTTAGTACATTATGGTCCATTTAGAGTCCAACAGACCAGAAAGCAGGGGATGCTTTAGGGGGTGGGGCTTACCTGCTGATTGACAGGTCGCTACCAGAGCCTCGCTACTAATGCAATTAGCTACTTTAATGACTTTAACACTTAACTGTACAGTTAACTTTGAATTATGAAGCTAGCTTTGTTAGCAACATCAAACCAAAAGCTAGCATTGCATGGGGGACCTAGACCACGTTAAGAGCTGAAATTATTAGTCAACGGTTCAGTCAATAGAAAATGAATGAGCAACTCTATTGATTATTGATTATCTCTGAAACTCTTCTCTGTGTTTTTCCAGAGGCTTCCATGGGTGGGTCGGAGCCAGGCTGTGGTGGAGGAGTACATGACCTTCCTCAGTAACCTGGTCTCAGCCCAAACCGTCTACCTGTGTGCCTGCATCAAGATGGTGGTGTCCCACTTCACTCCCAGTAGGTTCCTTTTACAGGTGGTTAAAAAAAATCACAATCAAATTTCCAATTTAAGATCTCACAGTGGTGTCAAAGTAGTAGTTGTAGTAGAAGTAGAATTTCTAGTCTGTTGCCGGACCACTTTATGTTTTCAGTGTGGTGTGAGTGTTGACTCCATCCCACCATCAGTGACTTAAGAAATAAGTCACTGATGGTGACTAAGAAATAACGTGTGTTTTTGTTCCCAGAGAGAGTGACCATCAGTGAAGGAGGCATTGATATCTCTGATTCGGATGATGAAGATGAAAGTAGGTTGTTCCTCTTATTTCAAGTAAAATTTCAACAGTGTTCGTGTCAGAAACTAGAAACCTACTTTGGTTCAAAAAAGCCCCAGATCAGAAATTAGCCTCAGAGGACTCTACAGAGTACAGAGTACTACATCCTCTGTCCTGGACCCTCCATCGACTAAGCAAAAACTCCCTAAAACACCCTTCTATCAGAGAAAAAGAATGGACGACACCTTAGGGAGAGCAACAGACGAGGGATCCTCTACTCGGATGGACAGAAGTGCAATAGACGTCCCGTGCAGGGACGTCACTAGGATTTAAAGACAGGGGGGCTTAGCCCCCAGGAGAAGCATCTTTGTAGTACTGTATTAGAACTACAACCAGTGAAGAAGTCCAGCTAGTAACAAGTTAAAAGCAACAGACATCGTCTTCTTCCATTCTCTTCTGTTGAACAAGTGTTACTGTCATGTTAACTTTTAGACTCATTAAAGCCGTATGCTTAGAACAGGCCCTGATTATGCGTATGCAGGAATGAGACTCTTGGACTTGATATAACTGGTTAGCTCCACCCGGGCCACTGGAAGCAGCCGGACATTAATAACAAGTGCACCCAGAACAATAACACTAACAGAACAGTCATTTTAGATCAAATAAACAACACTTTTTTTTTTTTACTGCAGACTGTTTCAATCCATAATGGTTATCGGTCTCCTAGATTAGTAATAATCGGTATCAGCCCTGAAGAAGCAAGATGGGTCGACCCCTACTCTAAACCCCACCCCTTTTATGTGAACGCACCCACAGTCAGACTGAGAAACCTGGTTGATTGACTGATTAATGACCAGTGTCGTATGATCGTTTAGTGATCACACTTGTAGGAGTTAGTTCAGACAAATAACCTGAAGGTACCTGGGGATGTTGAGATCTCTTCATAGTACACGACTCAGAATCCACTTGGAAGTGGACCGAGAGCCACCGTTTCAGCTGGTCTCGGTTTGCTTGTTGGTCAGCATCCTGGCACTAACCAGGAAAACAGACCTGAGCTGATTTGATCCAAACCAAACAGGTTAGGAGACAGAGCAACCATGACTCTCTGCTTAAATACAAATTATTAAATGATGAATGTTTCTCTACGGTTTCATTTGTTCAGACCTCCCCAGAAAGTTTGATCAGTGTCACCAGGCGCTGCAGCTCATCACCAGATACGTTCCATCGTAAGTTGCTTCTTCTTCATCTCGTCTTTATATGACAAATGTTATATCTATTATGTCATATAGAAATCTATTTCTGCTGTATGAGTTCTAGTCTGTCCCACTGAAGGTGACAGAGAGGCTGGTTGGTAGACTTTTAACAATCCAATTAAAGATTTAAGGCCTCTTTTTAGTGGCTAAACCATCAAATTGCACCTGTCGTTATTGCCTGGATAAAGGTTCTGCTTGTATAGATTTGAGTTATTTGTTGTCACGCTACCAGGAAGAGTAGTTGGGGCAGCTAACAGGGATCCAAATAAATCCATTAGCTATCCTTTCACTCATATCCATATAGTATACACAGCTCTAGGATCAATACATCTATTTACAACACACACATCAATTGTTATTAAATATACAGTATTACTGGAAACCAATAAACACTTTGTGTTTCCTTTGACTGACTACTGCCAGTTTCCTGCCTGGTTTTCAGTATTGTGCTGCTAACGTTTTGTCCTCTTCTTTCAGGACCAGTCGCTTTCTGATGCCCATTCTGCAGGAGAACTTCCCCTTCGTGCAGAAATCCTCCACCACGCTGGTAAGAGACGCCAAATTCTCCTTCACATCATCAGGACACTTTTGAGGGTCATTTGTGGATTTGCATAAATAAACATGGCCTTATACAGATATGTTATAAGATTGCTTCCTGAACACATTTCAATCGTTTGGACATATTTGTTGTTTCGATTTTAAAGTGGGGTAATTTAGGAGATATACCCCCAGTACCATAGCGCTAGTACTAAGCCATTCGGCTGATAGCGGCTATCTTGACCAATGCTGACCATCGCTAAAAATGCTTCCGAGGGGGTATTTGGCTGGATGTCATGGTGGAAATTACCTAGGGTGCATTTCACTCCGAACCATCACTTTAATATCATGCTACAATCACATTCTTCTCCTTATGTCTATATACCGACGAGAAGCAGATACCACCCGAGCCTAGTAGCACAGTTATCCCAGCAGCAGACAGACTGCTTGTGTTGATGGATCATGTGTTGCTCTCTTACAGGAGTGTTACGTCCACAACCTCCTGAGGGTGACGACATACATACCGTCCATTAGACGAGACGTGCTGGAGGTGATCATCGGAAAGATGCTCAAACTGGATGTAAGTGCTTTATATAGTATAGTATAATATAGTAAGAGATGGATCCATGTTTGACTGCAGTCAGGTCTTCACAGAGCTTTAGGTTGTGTGTGTTTTTTTAAATGTACTATTTCAGCAGCTATGTTGATTCTTTCATGTTATTTAATCACTAGAAACATCTCCTGCTGTGTTTAACAATATGTGATTTGTATTTCAGGTGAATGCGTCCCGGTCAGGCATTGAGGAAGCTGAGGAGAATGTGACGCAGAATCAGCGGGACGAGGAAGGACTCTTTGACATGGTAACACTGGTCTGGGGGAGGGCTTTAGTTCTTCATGTTCAGCGTTTGGTCCAGCGAGCAGTGAGCAGTTTTGCTGTTTGAAACCTTTTAGCTTCACATTGCTGGACAGGTTGTATTTAAGTGTTCAGATTGAACAGGTCTGGCAGGAATCATTTCTTGGGGTGTTTTGTGGAATTGAACCAAATTATCAATTAAATTAGCTCTTTTGGTTGATTGAGTAACCAAGGGGCCTACCTGATACTGGTATCATTTACATTACATTAAAGGCATTTAGCAGACACTTTCGTCCAAAGCGACTTACAATAAGTACATTTGTCAAAAGAAAGAAACCACAACATATCATTGCCGATAAAGTAAGAGCTAAAAAATAGAGACAAGAGAAAGTAGTAGCTGTTCAGCAAACATACCTTAAAGAGTCAGTGTGTAGGAATGACTCCCATCTAGTGGTGAAGTTGTATTTTGCATTCAGATAAATAGTGCTCTCTAGTGCATTGCTTTGTTGTAACTCCGGTAGCCGTTATGAACCAAGAAGCTCTGACAATATGTCGTCCAACACCACTTGACCAGTATTCTTTCAGGTGATGAGGTTGATATTTCAAACAAACATGTGAGCCTGTAGAAGTCATTACACCTCCAGCAAGATAGTCATTTATGTTGGTTTATTTCTGGTAGCCTTCCATTACGATGTCGTAGCCTTTAGCATCAGCTAACAACTAGACACACAAAGGAATGTGACTAAAGTGCTCATATTGCTCTACAACACTGACTGTAAAAGGTCAAAGGTCGTGTCCGGGACGTCCACCACGGGGGGATGAAAAGCTCAGTAGAAGTCGCTCTCGCTGATGTGATCTACTTTCATTCACGCTGGCTCTGAACAACATCACATTTAGGTTCATGTCCCTCCTCGGAGGTTCTAGTCTTCAACATGGAGGAACGCCATGGAAGCCTCCGGAGGACTTACCGTCCAATGGAAACACAGAGAAGACATTCTTTGTTTACGAGGAGAAATCAGATTACTGGCAAAGGTTATTATACACTTATGAGGACCTATTTATGAATGAAGATATTGATATTAGATAATAAATTACTTAAAATGTTACACACTGTCCCTCTATCGACAACAGTGCTATGATCAAAGTGCTATAGGTAAGTGCTTTTTTTTTGGGGGGGGGGGGGCTGTTAGAGGGTCATGCTATGCAGAGTCGAGGTGAAGTCTGAACAGGTGAAGCTTGAGCCTTTTTCGGAAGATGGCAAGTGACTCTGCTGGCCTGACATTGGTCGGGAGTTCGTTCCACCACTGAGGACCAGAACAGAGAAGAGTCTGGACTTTGCTGAGCAACATTTGTTTGATTTCAGCGATGGTGGTGCCAGCCGGCCAGCTGAAGTAGAGGAGCGAAGTGCTCGCTTCGGGGCGTGTGGTTTGACCCGCGTTTGAAGGTACAGTGGTGTGAAAAAGTATTTGCCCCCTTCCTGCTTTCTTCTTTTTTTGCATGTTTGTCACACTTAAATTTTTCAGATCATCAAACAAATTTTAATATAAGGCAAGGATAACTCAAGTAAACACAAAATGCAGTTTTTAAATGAAGTTTTCTTTTATTAAGGGGAAAAGAAAATCCAAATGTACATTGCCCTATGTGAAAAAGTATTTGCCCCCTAAACCTAATAACTGGTTGGGCCACCCTTAACAGCAGCAACAGCCATCAAGCGTTTGCGATAACTTGCAATGAGTCTTTGACAGCGCTGTGGAGGAATTTTGGCCCACTCGTCTTTGCACAGTCGTTGTAATTCCACCTTATTGGAGGGTTTTCGAGCATGAACCTCCTTTTTGAGGTCATGCCACAGCATCTCAATAGGATTCAGGTCAGGACTTTGACTAGGCCACTCCAAAGTCTTAATTTTGTTCTTCTTTAGCCATTCAGAGGTGGACTTGCTGGTGTGTTTTGGATCATTATCCAGCTGCAGAACCCAAGTTCGCTTCAGCTTGAGGTCTCGAACAGATGGACAGACATTCTCCTTCAGGATTTGTTGGTAGACAGCAGAATTCATGGCTCCATTTATCACAGCAAGTCTTCCAGGCCCTGAAGCAGCAAAACAGCCCCAGACCATCACACTACCACCACCATATTTTACTGTTGGTATGATGTTCTTTTTCTGAAAAGCGGTGTTACTTTTACGCCAGATGTATTGGGACACACACCTTCCATAAAGTTCAACTTTTGTCTCGTCAGTCCACAAATTATTCTCTCAAAAGTGTTGGGGATCATCAAGATGTTTCCTGGCAAACATTAGATGAGCTTTAATATTTTTTTGGCTCAGCAGTGGTTTCCGTCTCGGCCATGTAGGCCATTTTTGCCCAGTGTCTTTCTTATGGTAGAGTCATGAACATTGACCTTAATTGATGCAAGTGAGTCCTGCAGTTCTTTTGATGTTGTTCTGGGGTCTTTTGTCACCTCTTGGATGAGTCGTCGCTGCACTCTTGGCGTCATTTTGGTTGGCCGGCCACTCCTGGGAAGGCTCATCACGGTGTAATGTATTCGCCATTTGTGGATTATGGCTCTCACTGTGGTTCTCTTGAGTCTCAAAGCTTTAGAAATGGCTTTATAACCTTTTCCAGACTGATAGATCTCAATTGCTTTCTTTCTCATTTGTTCCTGAATTTCTTTGGTTTTCACCATGATGTCTTGCTTTTGAGGAGCTTCACTTTGTCAGGCAGGTCCTATTTAAGTGAATTCTTGATTGGGAACTGGTGTGGCAGTAATCAGGCCTGGGGGTGGCTAGAGAAATTGAACTCAGGTGTGATAAACCTTAGTTAAGTTATGTTTTAACTGGAGGGGCAAATACTTTTTCACACAGGGCCATGAAGGTTTGGATTTTTTTCTCCCTTTATAATACAAACCTTCATTTAAAAACTGCATTTTGTGTTTACTTGAGTTATCCTTGCCTTATATTAAAATTTGTTTGGTGATCTGAAACATTTAAGTGTGACAAACATGCAAAAAAAGAAAAAAGCAGGAAGGGGGCAAATACTTTTTCACACCACTGTAAATGGGTGTAGTTCCACTGATGGCCTTGAAGGCCAGTACCATCGTCTTGAATTGGATGCGGGCTGAGGAGTTCGGTTTTATGCAGATTAAGCTTGAGATGATGCGTAGTTGTCCAGGCGGATCGGTACTTTCCTAAATATATAACAATTAATAGTACGAATGGGAATAAAAGTGACTTCACAATGTAGAAAAGCTGTGGTATGTTTCTATAACCGTAACCTGACTGTCTGTCTGTCAGGATGAGGACATGTCAGCTGATCAGCCCTCCAGGATGACTGCGATGGCCCACCCGGTGGCGTCTAGACTGGACACTCTCATGGTTGTTCTGATAGCTTATATCAAGGACGTCTGCCACACCAACGGTAGCTGCATAACACTCCGACTGACTGAAATATATTTGAAACATATTTTTTAATTTGTGTGTATTTTTGGCTGTAAAGTGTGACGACGTCTTTGATGTGTGTGTCTCTCAGGCTCTCTTCACGTGGAAAGGACGAAGGATCTGTACAGAGATCTGCTGAGTGTGTTCGACAAGCTCATTCTGCCCACGCACGCCTCCTCTCATGTCCAGTACACTCTCTTTTACCTCTGCAGCTTCAGAGTGGTCAGTACTTCATACACCATGTGCATTAGAAATAAGTACGACTAGTGATGGGAAAAAGCAAGATGTAGCATTTAGCCCTCACTGAGGTCAGGTGACCACACAAACAGATACAGTTGGAGCATTTAGCAGCGTAAAAGACATTTAATTCAGGAGTTGATGGAGGGGGATGGAAAGAGCTCAGAACGTTGAGCCCAAGCAGAGAGAAAGCTGTATATGATTCACTTACGCTTTAAAGAGTCCAGGTGGGTAAAAGAAAACTCAACTCTCGGTTCACCTTCCATTGTTGTTTGCTTGTGTAAAAGGACAGTGCTGCAGTTAGGGCTGAAACGATTCCACGAGTTACTCGAGTTACTTGAGTACCTCGATTACAAACAAAAATGGCAAAAACAAAAGGCAAAAAAAAAACGAGGCAAAAACTCTGCCTCGAAGCTTCGTTAAATTCCTATCTCTACATTATGCGGCTGCTCAGTAGGGATCATTGTTCCACACGGAGTGTTTTTGAGGAAGTCAGGGCTCCAGAGTGACCATTTAGGGCACACATGCGACCAAAAATCAGTGAAGTGCGGCTAAATATGTTCCTTGGTCGACATTTAGCGGGTCTGTTTGTGTGTAGCGTCATGTTTTTTCCCCACAGCATACAGAGATGAATGACCACTAGCACAAGGCCTACAATCGTTTCACATTTGCTGTGAACTCACCATAAATCCTCACACATTGACTGTATATTACATGGGATCACATAGAAACTTGCCTTCTGCTCTTTCACTGATGCTTTTTTTTCTGGATTCCATGTATTGTCATGTCTTCGTTCCAGGCTTTGGCTGAGGCCTTCTTGGATCACCTGTGGAGGATCCTGCAGAGTCCCTCTCAGCCTGCTGTGCTCCGCCAGGCAGCCGCTGGATACCTGGGCAGCTTCCTGGCTCGAGCCAAGTTCATCCCCATCGCGTGAGTTCACTCTGCTGAGGAAAACACGGGTCAAAGTGTGCCGTTTTTATTTTGCTGACTTGCTCATCGTTCTCGCTCTCCCTCCATGCAGCACTGTGCGGGCCTGCCTGGACCTGCTGCTCCCCTGGATCCACCGCTACATCGATAGCCAGGACAGCAGTGGCAGACAGGCCTGCTGTGACATCAGCCTGCACGGGCCTTTCTACACCGCCTGCCAGGCCATCTTCTACACACTGGTCTTCAGACACAGAGCCATGCTGGAGGGCAACATGAAGAAAGGTACCACACCAGATCCCTGATCCCGGTGTAAGGCTTTATTCATATCTTTGATATTCATATTTGGACTCGTTATTATTAGGGCATCACCTCAATTAAGAGGATATTACAGATACATATTTAATAACTCCGTAGACATACACTACATTGCCAAAAGTATTGGCTCACCTACCTTGACTGGCATATGAACTTAAGTGACATCGATTCTTAATCCATAGGGTTTAATATGACGTCGGCCCACCCTTTGCAGCTATAACAGCTTCAACTCTTCTGGAAGGCTTTCCACAAGGTTTAGGAGTGTGTTTATGGGACTTTTTGACCATTCTTCCAGAAGTGTATTTGTGAGGTCACACACTGATGTTGGAGGGAAGGCCTGGCTCTCAGTCTCCACTCTAATTCATCCCAAAGGTGTTCTATCAGGTTGAGGTCAGGACTCTGTGCAGGCCAGTCAAGTTCATCCACACCAAACCCTCTCCTCCATGTCTTTATGGACATGTTGGAACAGGAAGGGGCCCAAACTGTTCCACAAAGTTGGGAGCATGGAATTGTCCAACATCTCTTGGTATGCTGAAGCATTCCTTCATTCCTTTCACTGGAACTAAGGGGCCAAACCCAGCTCCTGAAAAACAACCCCACACCATAATCCTCCTACACCAAACTTTACATGTAGCACAATGCAGTCAGACAAATACCGTTGTCCTGGCAACCGCCAAACCCAGACTCGTCTATCAGATTGCCAGATGGAGAAGCGTGATTGGTCACTCCAGAGAACATCTCCACTGCTCTAAAGTCCAGTGGTGGTGTGCTTAACACCTTGGATGCAGCTGATCGCCATGGAAACCCATTCCATGAAGCTCTCTACTCTGTTCTTGAGTTAATCTGAAGGCCACATGAAGTTTGGAGGTCTGTAGTGATTGACTCTGCCGAAAGTTGGTGACCTCTGTGCACTATGTGCCTCAGCATCCGCTGACCCCGCTCCATCATTTTACGTGGTCTACCACTTCTTGGCTGAGTTGCTGTCGTTCCCAATCACTTCCACTTTGTTCTAATCCCACTGACAGTTGGCTGTTGAATATTTAGGAGTGAGGACATTTCAGGATTGGACTTGTTGCACAGGTGGCATCCTATCACAGCACCACGCTGGAATTCACTGAGCTCCTGAGAGCGACCCATTCTTTCACACATGTTTGTAGAAACATTCTTCATGCCTCGGTGCTTGATTTTATACGCCTGTGGTCATGGACGTGATTGGAACACCTGATTTCAATTATTTGGATGGGTGAGTGAATACTTTTGGCTATATAGTGTGTATATTGTTGGTCAGTAACCAATTACTATCAGTAACTTGTGAATCAATCTCATAAGTTAAGTTGTCTCGATACACTGATCCTTCTTTTCTGCTCAGAAGAAATATCCACGGACAATGACAATGGCCATTAATGAACATGTATGTTTAATAAGGCTGTCAAACGATTACACATTTTAATCAGAATGAATGGTGGTGAATGGTGATTAATCACAGCTATCCTGTGATTAATTTACCATTCGTAAAAATATATGAAAAATTCCCATATTCTCTGTATATTTTTGTGGGAACGGAAAGAGAAATGACAAAAGGGGTATATGCACCTGAATGTGAAGCCTAACTAAGGGATGCACCAATGCCACTTAAACACATACCTACACTTCAGTACTCATATGAGTACTTAATTATACCACTTAGTGCTCTAACAATAACTTTGTTAATAACTTTAAAACATTCAACTTCGTGTTTTCCTGATACAACCAGAGCAGGGTTTGCAGTAGAGATAATTAAAGATAAAAAAAAGCTAAGCGACTCAGAGAAGCAGCTTGTCACTCAGTGCAGGTCCACCTTAAAGGTCCTGCAACAAACTTGGATTTCAATTTACAATTTCTTGGATAATAGATAATAGTGTCTTTAACTATTATCCAAGAAATTGTGGAAGCAGTGACATAATTTTGTCATGGTCCTTTTGGTCAAGTTTGTATTGGTGAGCACTACGTCCATAGATGAATTCCACAAAAACGTCACCATGTTCAGATGGACGTTCAACAATGTTTCCAATGAACCAGTCATCATCATCATATATACAGGCAATATATTTTCCTGGCTGGAAATTGGAGTTTTGTGGCTGATCTGTCTGCGAGTGTTCTGCCTCCGGGTGTTCTGTATCCAAGTGTTCTGAATCCGATTGTTGTCCTGCATCGACATCTGTGAATAGTGTATGCTGTGATATTCTTTTCATCTGTATCTTATTTTTGGAAATTGGTATAAAGCAATGATGCAATTGTGTTCCACTGATCGTTTTGGCCGAGGCGTAACGTCTCTCCTATTCGTCCGTTTCCTCGTGTTTTTTAATATCTTCTGCACTAACAAAGAAGAATGTAATGTTCTTAATGTTTTATTTTGCCCATTGAAACATCTCCATTGTTGTCAGAATATGGTTTGCATCAGTGGCCTGCAGACTTGCTCGTGCTGCAAGTCACTTGTCGCAGGCGGGTCTCTTTCATCGGGATAAGGGGTTAATTTGTGATTTTCAGGAAATAAATGGCCAGCAGTCTAAATATTTAATTGTTTGCCATCACTGAGCATAATACTAAGTTATTTCCACTATTTTCATGCTTTATCATCACTAAATTCTCCCTGATCTACATTCCAGACTTCTGGAGAAAATGTCCAAAATGGTGCATTATGAAGAATAAAATTCATATTAAGGAGCTTCATAGTCATTTCATTAAAAGAAAGAACAAATATGTATCTTTATCTGGTATAAATCCCATTAGGATCATCAAGTGCCCACATGGTCATTTTTGGGGTCCAAAATATGGGGTTCCAAAAGAGTCACCTCTCCCCGAGAGGGTTTTTAGACCCCCATAAAACCTAAAGGTCCGGGGTAGGTTCGCTTTGGGTACTTTCCATGGTTTATCAAGTGCTTTGATTTTTTGAAGTGCATTTGCTTGTTTAATATCACAAATTAAATCAAATAAATGTATTGAATATGTTTTAGCAAGCCATTTAATTTAGTGTATACATTTTAAAGCAACAGAAAATCACAAGTTACCATAACAGTAGCCAATGTTTCCAATTGACATGAAGTAATAACATGAGACCAAGTACTCAGAGTGTGTGTGTGTGTGTGTGTGTGTGTGTGTGTGTGTGTGTGTGTGTGTGTGTGTGTGTGTGTGTGTGTGTGTGTGTGTGTGTGTGTGTGTGTGTGTGTGTGTGTGTGTGTGTGTGTGTGTGTGTGTGTGTGTGTGTGTGTGTGTGTGTGTGTGTCAGGGCTGGAGTACCTGCAGAGTCTGAACCTGGAGCGGGTGGTGATGTGTCAGCTGAACCCCCTCAAAGTCTGCTTGCCGTCTGTCACCAGCATGTTTGCTGCCATCACCAGGTAACCATCCTATCCTCCAGTCCTCCACACTGACATTTCACATAGTAGTCATTCATATTAACAACCAGATGGTAATGACACCTGGGAATGTATTATTCATCTGTCCCTCCTGCAGTGGTGGAAGATATCACACAATAGTGTGAGCAGCAAGTATGGCAGAGATTTAAATGATTTATTGCACCCAAATTAAATGCCACAGAAAACAATGTTCTAAGTTAGAAGAACACATGCAAACAACATGGACATGACGTCGGCTGTCATCGTCCCTCTCATTAGCGCTCAGTGCTCCACTCTCATTGCTCGCCATCAAGACAGTTTATGACTGAAATACTGGTGTGAATGTGTAGGACACAGATGGATTCTGGGTCGACGCCCAGTTGGGCTTGGAGCAGTGTGCGTGGGCCCTTAGTGTGGAGGGAAGAGCTGCTTCAGCATCGTATCCAGACCTCCTCCTCATAAACACCTGCAGTACACTACCGACTACCAGGTAGCCTGTTTATCCTGACTGCCCAACATGGAGAAGTCTGCTGGTTAAACGCACGACTGCAACTTAGTGGGATAGAATTAAAGCTTGAATTATTAGCATCTAAAAATAAGTGTAGGCTTTCAGAAAAAAAGAAACAAATCCACACAGAGTTGTGTGTTTGTTTTTTCTGCTCTTAGGAACAAGTAACGTAAAATGAACGAACTGGAAAGGCACTTGGAGAGCAGACTGTAGGTAACGGTGTTCACAAACGTGGAAATAATTTTTTTTAAATAGATTACTGAATAGTAACTAATGAATTGTATTTTAATGTAGTAGAAGTATAGGCATCAAATGGAAATACCATCCTTGTTGCTTAAACTTTATTGCCTCTCAGTCGTTGATCGAGTCGTTGAATACAAATAAACTCAACAAAGAGTCCCCCCCTGCCCCCGGTTTCCCTGACAGCAGCTGTTGTTTTGTTCTTTCAGGAAGTATCAGGTGGTGTTCTGCTACAACGTCATAGAAAGGAACAATCGCCATGTGTTGCCGGTGGTCCGCAGCTCTGCAGGGGGCGACAGTGTGACGACCAACACCAACCCTTTAGACAGCTTCTTCCCCTTCGACCCCTACCTTCTCAAGAGGTGCACTGCTGTTCATCTCCGTCGTCTGACTGCAGATTTGGCTGAATGATGTTCTGTAGGGTCCTCCCACAGTCCAAAGACATGCAGGATGGGGATAGGTTAATTGGTGACTCTAAATTGCCCGTAGGTGTGAATGTGAGTGTGAATGGTTGTTTGTCTCTACATGTCGGCCCTGTGATAGACTGGCGACCTGTCCAGGTTGTACCCTGGCTCCAGCCCCCCCCGTGACCCTGAATACAGGATAAGCGGTAGACAATGGATGGATGGATGTTCTGTAGGGTTTGAAGTGGATTCTGTAGTCGTGGTGCATGTTGTAATGGTGTCAGTGGTATGCTGAAAAGGCAAGCATGCAGCCTTCACCTTAACCTCTGAAGAAACCCAGCTAGATTGGAAACTGGTGCTGCTTTTGTATGAGGACTGAAGGAAAAACTTAAGGTGTCAGTGGAAAATACTAATGTTTAAAGGGCTAATATTTGACATCCAATTGTAACTATATCCCACAGTTTTAGTCCTAGCTAGTACAGCACATGTCCTTTTTTCTCTTTTCTGTCATATTAACCCATGAGTATTACAGAATCCACAAATAATGCGTGTGTGTGTGCATGCGTGTGTGTGTGCGTGCGTGCGCATGCGTGTGTGTATATGGCGTCAGAATCGTTTCATATTACTTGCGCAACTATCAACTGAACGCGTCACACCCGCGTGCTTTGACGCCTGTGCAGCACACAGCGCCTGACGTGTAATGTAGTTTCCTCATTGACTTATAATGGTCACGCGTTCACGCGCACGTTCACGCGTGATGGCTGCTGCACGCCTGTGATCACATTACGCGGAGTAACTACGCGTAACATTCATGCGTTTTTTAGCGAACGCACGCATTAACGCTCGCATGAAGATAATTGAACATTTTTGTCAGGCGCTCACATGTACGCGGAAACGACGTGCGCAGACTCTGTCACGCGTAACAAGAAGCGGCGTACATATGAAGCAGCGTGCGCACGTCTGTCTGTCACTGTTTGACAAATGTTGTTACGCGTTCACACGCACGTGCGGTCGCAGATTCTGATGCTGCGCGGCCGGAATTGATCTGCTGTGCGCACCTACTCCGCGTAACATAAGCGTGTAATGTAGTTGCCTCCCCTGGTTGACTGAAATAAACAGGCCAACTACATTACGCGTTCAAGTTACGCGGAGTAGTTGCGCACAGCAGATCAATTCCGGCCGCGCAGCATCAGAATCTGCGACCGCACGTGCGTGTGAACGCGTAACAACATTTGTCAAACAGTGACAGACAGACGTGCGCACGCTGCTTCATATGTACGCAGCTTCTTGTTACGCGTGACATACAACCTGCGCACGACAACGCACGCACGCACGCACGCACGCACGCATAACAAATAACCATGCGTTCACACACACGCTGCTGCGCATCTTTCTAAGTGTTTTGACATCGATTTACCTTCATAGTGTGTATACGTGTGTGTGTGTGTGTGTGTGTGTATACGTGTGTGTGTATACGTGTGTGTGTGTGTGTGTGTGTATACGTGTGTGTGTGTGCGTGTGTGTGTGCGTGCGTGTGTGTGCGTGTGTGTGCGTGTGTGCGTGCGTGTGTGTGTGCGTGCGTGTGTGTGTGCGTGCGTGTGTGCGTGCGTGTGTGTGTGTGTGCGTGTGTGTGTGTGTGTGTGTATGTATGTGCGTGTGTGTGTGTGTATGCGTGTGTGTATGTGTAGGTCTGGACAGCTGATTGAGCCTCTGTACCAGGTCTGGGAGGAACTATGGGACACTGAGCTGCTGCCCACCAAACCAGGACAGCAGGTGAGCTGACAGAAGGTTAGCGATGTTAAGCAGCACTCAAACAGTGTGGAAGTCCTTCACAAACAGAAGATCTACCTCTGTGTAAATAACAATCTGTTTCATGTATAAAACATAACTCAGCCATGTTATATGATATGCTACTTCAGTACACAGAACAAATATTATTATTACTCATAGTAAAATGGAAATGAAGAGTTAATATCCAGAAATTCACATTCAGTTTTATTGTAGTTCTTTCACCTAATATCACAACACAGCCTGTGTCCCTGGACTTCCCTGAAAAACTTTATACACACATATACACACCACTGACTATCCATGTTGCCAGAGTACACATGAGTATACGTCAGGATGGTACCACCTCCACCTCATTTTGTTATTATTATTATTAACCACATTAATAATCATGATAATAGTAAACTTTATGTGTATATCACCCTTAAGAACTGGGTTCATGTACACTATAACCACAGAAGGTGAGGTGAAACAAAAGCAAGTCAAACCTAAGGTGAGATTTAAATGTTGAAAACACAGTGCTATAGATAAATCAATATAATCAAATCACTGTAATGAATGCAAATAGAAAAACTGCATTATCACCAAAAGTAAGGTAATAAATATATAAAAATAGCAGTAAAAAGATGACGTCACATAAAAGCCAGTCCGTATAAACAGGTTTTAAGATGTGATTTAAAAGAGACATTGACATGGTAAAGTGGCACTTTCACGTTGTAGTAAAGATATGAAATCTATGAAATGCAATATGCAATATGAGAGAATATCCAGGTTGAGTGTATGTTGTTCTATCATGAATGGGACTCATCATGGGTGTGGTTTTCTGTGCTCGTGGTTCATTCTGTGTCCGTCAGGGCTCCAGGGAGGACGATGATGACTTCCTGTGTGCGGAGACGGCCCAGACTGATGGAATTGTGGGGATGACGCCCAGCTCCTATGACTCCAACCTCTGCAGTCCCACCGGGGTGGGATCGCCCCCCATCGCCTTCCATAGACCCTGACAGAGCATATTTATTTTCTAAAGATTCAAAGACTAGCTGAAGAACACATGAGCCAGTCACACTAGAAGAGGTGTGACAAGAATGCTCATCTGTGTTCATGAATAACACAACTCAATGTTTCATTTTCCTACAGCTATAGTTCCTCACATTCTGACCTCCTTCCTTTCAGGCTTTAACAAATATTAAGTTTGAAATCGACATAGATTGTAGTAGCGGCTGCGTCACTCTGTTTGTTCTGTATTAGAAAACGATTAAACTTAAAGTAAACAGCTGGAGAAGATGGTAAAATATTGTTTATCATTGTCTCATTCATGAAACAGAATAGAAGTAGAGATTAACACTGAACTGTTTAACGGTCATGGACATACTACAAAAGGAAATGTAGTGGGGCAGCTTAGCTAGAAACTAGATTGTGCATTTCATGATAAAAGCGTGAAATTTAGTACACTTAGAACAAAATTCGATGTGGAGGCATGACAAGTTTTCAATATGGCATTTTCAAGATGGCCACCAGTGACCGCCTGTTTTGAGATTAAATTTCACATTAACAATGGATAATAGCTAATAGAAACATGAAATTTGGTAAAATTATAGCCAGAGAAATGGGGAACATGTAGAGGGATCAAGACTGTTATTATATATATTACTTTATGTTGGATTTATCTACTAAGCATAGCACTTGGGAACTTTCATTTGAATTACTCCTTTTTCAATATGGTGGCAAAGATGGCAGCCAACTACCAAAAATGTTCAAGATGGCGGGCATGCCTGGTCGCCTAGGAGAACAGTGCTTTCAATACAATTGCATTATCTTATTTGGATATCAGTTAGGGTTAGAGAAATGGCCATCAGAAAATCATGATACAAACTGTTGATACTGATGTTGTGGTACTGGCTGTGGCAGTTGCTCAGGGTCTCCAGCCAGAAGATGAGCTATGGTTGGCATTTGGAACTGGAAAAGGTTTTCGATACCTTGCAGCAGGACTGGGGCCTGAGAAGTCATAAGCACTTCCAGTGTTCCATGCACTGACTGGCTGTGACACTGTATCCAGCTTTGCTGGCCATGGGAAGAAGACTGCATGGGCTGTAAAGACTGTCTTTCCAGAACTTACAAATGCCCTGTTAAAAGTATCTTTTGCCCCAGATAACATACCGCAAGATGTTATAGCTACAATCGATAGGTTTGTTATACTGCTGTAGGAAAACAAGGTTAATACCTAATGGTATTTACGTAAACTGTGTATGTAAGGAAACTAAGGACGATATTAAAATATGTATATCAATGTGTATTAATATACACTTTTAATACCTGCTCTAGTAAAAGGGGCACCATCTGTTGGTCAGACAGAACTTTATAGAATTCACGTTAATGACTCCAATGACCACTTATTAATTAATTAACAATTAATCAATATCATTTAATAAATCAGTATCATTTCCTTAGATCATAAGTTCTTGAAAAATAGGGATCTTTGTATTCTGCACAGAAGAAATATCCACTGACAACGACTTTATGCTTTAGGGGAATTTATTGATTAACTAGGGATTTAACAAAAGTGAATAAAACAATAACAGATGTAATAAACAAAACACCAATACAATGCCAGAAATATAACTGGAAATATGATTAACAGCTCATCTAGCACGTTTGGCGATAAAGGCGAGAGTGTTCTTCCTAAGAATTTGGACTCCTTAGTAAAAGGAAAAGTTGAATAATGGGATAAATGACCTCACAGATATGAGATATTAACAGACGCTATTCTTAGTTTCACCCTGCAACTCAGTCATTAAGGCTCATTTATGCTCTACGCTAGACACGCATACGGATACGGACGGAGCCTTCTGTCCGTTCTCTGCGTACATTTCGTCCGTATTTCTGTCCGTATCTGGCAAGCTTGCGGACCAAACGTTGCAGTTCCAACAGAAATCGTGGGGGCAGTGTCGGGCATTGTACACAGAAAGTGCCGTGAATAACGTACACAAATTAAAAAACGTTTTAAAAATGACTGATCGCTGACGCGAGGAAGCGAATGGTGACCGCTAGTCGCTCAGCCGGCGTCACCGGTGAATTGTGCGAGTTCCAAGGCTGGACTGGCCATCGGGCATATCGGGCATTTGCCCGAAGGGCCGATGGCGATTTTGGGCCGAGCCTTTTTTTTTTTAAATGGTACTAGTGTTAGTAATGGTATTAGTCATGATACCTATTCAGTGTTTCCCACACATTGAATTGACTTAACTAGCGGCTCTAATGATAGGCCTGTGATGTGAATATGCTGGGGGACACAATCGGTGACGTAATTAGCATCACCTGTGTATCAAGGGAATTGAGTACAGGTGTGTGTGCGTGTGTGTGCGTGTGTGTGTGTGTGTGTGTGTGTGTGTGTGTGTGTGTGTGTGTGTGTGTGTGTGTGTGCGTGTGTGTGTGTGTGATTGCGGGGGGGGAGGTCGTCTGGAAGGTGACAAAGGACAGAGCAGACGGGGCACGGGAAGAGCATCTGACTGCTGCGGTTCGGCACTCTTGGGAGGGAGGGGGTCGTTCGCAGCCGTTTAGGACTGCCGGGCTGCGTTTCAATAACAGTTTGAGTCGCCCTCGCTCACTTGCCCTCAGCACTTGCCCTCGGGGGAATCCCCGCCGCCATCTTAAGGGCTGTTCCATTTCCCTGAACAGCTGAAGTGAACTCCGTGAGATCGACCCTTGAGGGCTGAGTGATCGAGTGAACAACGATGGCCACTTCAGAGCTGTATATCACCCACAATGCATTGCAGTGGTGCACGAAAAATATGTCCATGCGGTGGCGATAATGAACCTCAAACACCATTGTCTGCTGTCTATTCACCACCAAGGAAGAAGAAGAAAGTAGAATTCAATTTAATTCATTTTCTTAAATTGTGCAATTAGACTGTCTGTTGCGGAGTTATGGCAGAGCCCACCGTTTACAAGTGTAAGTATATAAGCCGATGTATTGCCATCAAGCGTAGAATACGTCTTCGTCTCAATGAAATGAGTCTCCGCATATTCTGTGTAATTTGGAATAGGCAGTATAGCGCTATTCCAACAACGTGTGGTTGATCCATGATTATCTGGGCTGTTAGTGAACGAGGGCAGGTGTGTTCCATTTACCTCTTTCACTCCCCCTCCGCCCTCTTTCCCTCCGCCCTCCAAGTGGCCTCCGTGTGACGTCATAGCAAGGGCTTAGGGCAAGTGAGCGAGGGCGACTCAAACCGTTATTGAAACGCAGCCCCGGTGTCGTGCCAAAAAGTGATCGTCTGCCAGAATTTGATTTCCGGTCGCGGGAGCGCGCACAGCAGCCCGTTGAGCGGTAGCGTTTAAACGTCTGGTTTTCTCTGGATTAAACGGTCATAATATGCGGATACACACAACTGTACGTCCGAAATTATAGCAAAGGTATGTGTCTTAGAACGTTTAACGTTTGTTGTTACGTAATTATCACAACTGTGGCCTAAAGAAGTGTAGTTTGTAGCGAAATCAGCCCTGACAATTACGTGATAGGCATGTCTCTGTGCTGGGTATATGTCTGATGCCTTTGTTTAGCCCTGTTTTATGAATTAGACTGTAATGAATGTGATTTATAGGTGTGGATTTTCAATAAAGAAATGATCACTTTTGCAAGTATCCTCGTGACTCTGCATCATCTTTTATCTGATCTGGGCTCTACATCTGCTTCCCATGTTTGGATGTGTCTTGTATATCTAATATTCTTGTTTATGCCTAATATTTGGAGACAATACTATGAAAGACATGATTCGGGAGGGTTACATAAGCCTATAAATAGAACACTTTTCACCTGCCAAAAGCTGATTGAAGGCCAAATACAGTTACTGAGAGGTTATTTCTGCCTAAATATGACTTGATCTCATTCTTGAGCTTCATAATATAAAGATCTGAGCTCACAGGACAGCTTGAAATTCTTTTGAAGGACCATTACAACACAAAATGGGCCTTTTCACCTGCCAAAAAGTGATTGAAGGACATATACAGTTACTGAGAGGTTATTTCTGCCTATATGACTTGATCTCATTCTTGAGCTTCATAATATAAAGATCTGAGCTCACAGGACAGCTTGAATTTCTTTTAAAGGACCATTACAACACAAAATAGTCGGTTTTCACCTGCCAAAAAGTGATTGAAGGCCAAATACAGTTACTGAGAGGTTATTTCTGCCTAAATATGACTTGATCTCATTCTTGAGCTTCATAATATAAAGATCTGAGTTCAAGAGACAGTTTGAAATTCTTTTAAAGGACCATTACAACAGAAAATGGGCCTTTTCACCTGCCAAAAAGTGATTGAAGGACCTATACAGTTACTCAAATGTTATTTCTGCATAAATATGACTTGATCTCATTCTTGAGCTTCATAATATAAAGATCTGAGTTCAAGAGACAGCTTGAAAGGACCATTACAACAGAAAATGGGCCTTTTCAGAAAATGGGCCTTTTCACCTGCCGAAAAGTGATTACATCCCCTTTCTTGTAACTTAAAGAAAGGGGACCACCACCTCACATTACGCTTCACACTGGCCCTTTACACAGTTTACAAGTAGTGAAAAGTAGTGGTTAAGATTTATTATTCTTCAAAATATAACTGATGAGTGATATAAAGTGACTTTGAATCAGAGCAGCCCTTTCAGTCCAACATCAGGAGCTGGAAACAATATTTGGCAAGTGTAAAAATGCTATTTATGCATTGCATTAGCCCTTTAAGGCATGCAGGCTGCACATGTATCTACTAGGCTATATGCCCATGCACGCACATCAATTAACATAACTTAATTGACACGTGAATGCATAGGATGCTAGATGCACTTGGGTGAGACACCATTATTTCAACGTTCATCATGGATCCCTGTCTGTTTGACCAGATAACGTCGTTCTTGTTGGATGGAAACTTCCCCCCAGGATTATCTACAGTCCAACAGTCAGACTTTCGTCGAAAGACAAAGAATTTTGAAGTACAAGGTGAGATGGGTCCTCAAGCTGAATTCATAGACCTAACCTGAGTATACATGAGGGGCGTCCGAGGGACTTGAATTTAATTATATTAATCTTTAATTTTATTATTGTAAGAAATGCCTGAATTTGTGTCTGTGGTTATACAGATATATTGTTTTGTTGTATAACTGAGTTTTCTATCCAGACAGAGGTGGCATACATTAAATATATCGTGTATAGTTAGTATAGTAGCTATAAGTAAGTAAATTATATCAAGTAAGTACGTATACTAATAAATATAAATGTATATACGTATGATATTACGTGAAACTAACCATGGCACTGGCATTATTACCTCACATGGCAAGCTAATATAATTAAGCATATTAAGTATAATTACCCTTTCTTAGCCTATTCCGTCTCATTAGGCTGTCAATTTAATTTACTTTATTTCATTTATTTAGTTTAAGGTAAAACATTTTGGATCCTGCAGCTCTTTGGGCTCTATTTTGACAATCTGAAATCGACGGCGTGTCATTTTGGCATGATGCAGGTGTATTTCCAATTGACACCGACGCAGTTGTCATTTTCTCGCTATGCGCAACAATGAACTTGCGCGTCTCTGAGCTCAATTGGGCGTGTTGACGTAAGACTGTTTCAGTGTCCTCTTCTTTTTTTTAATCAAAACATGGTCAGCTGGACATAGGCTACTTCTTATGTGAGAAATTATTTAAATATTAAGTAGCTTTCATAGTAAATACACATACATATCTTATGTCTACTGTAGTTGCTCATAATTCATCATTAACTTTTTTATTTTATTTTATTTTTTTTACTTTTTACAGATGCTCAATTGTACTATCTCAAACATAAAGGGCAGCCTCACTGTTACAAGGCAAAGGTGCTCCGTGGAAAAGAGGAGGCCGATTCCATATTTGTGGACTTCCATGCGAGCAGCACTGGTGCACACTGTGGCCAGAAAAAGACCAGAGAGGCAATCTCTAAAAGATTTTACTGGCCTGGCATGTCAGAGGACATTAATCAGTGGGTCAGTATGAACCTATGCTTTCTTATCAGATTTTTAAGTCACACAGATGGGGAAGATTATTTTATACACACACACACACACACACACACACATATATATGTAATGATCATAATAATACTTTGTTTCTGTTTTTATTTCAGGTGAATCAGTGTACTGCATGCCAGGCCAGCAGTGTCGTCATGAAAAAGGAGGTGGAATACACACCAATAAAAGTAAAAAACAAAACAAAAAACGTAACATCTCATCTTTGTTATTGTATCATCTTTGGTTTTAGACTAAAATAACTTATCAACAGAAATAAAAATTGTACAGGAAATTTGACACATCTTTAATCAGTTATATTTTATGTGTTACAGGTTACCACATCCTTTGAGTTGGTTGGGATGGACTTAATTGGTAAATTAAAAACTACTGCAGCAGGTAATCAGTACATATGTGTGCTCATTGATTACCTGACTAAGTGGCCTCAGGCGTATGCCATTAAGTCAAAGACTGCAGAGGAGGTTACCCAGTGCATCCTCAAGTTTTTTTATCAGTTTGAAGCCCCAAAAAGGATTCTAACTGATCAAGGCCGGGAGTTTGTGAACGAAGTATGTATGAATAACCACAAAAATTAAATAAATGTATATATATATATATATATATATGTATATAAACATTTATCATATACTGAATTTTGGTAATCAGCCATTTTAACACAACATTTGCTATCTCAGTCACGTCTTATTCCATCTATGACTATTTTTAATTTGCTGTCTTTATTTATTTTCAATACAGATCAATAAAAAGGTATGCCAAATGCTTGGCATTAAAAGAAGCCTCTGCTCACCCTATCATCCTCAGACAAATGGACTGGTGGAAAGGATGAATGGGACCATCCAGAGGTATCACTTTGAAATATTAAATAATATGTATTTTTTTATTTTCAAACCAAAAAACATTCAAAAAGTATTAAGACTTGTTCTGTCATTTGTTCTTTTTTCTAGGGCACTGTCCAAATTGGTACAGGACAGGCCGGAGGAGTGGGACAAGCATTTGGATGCGGTAATGTTTGGCCTGAGGACAAAGCGGCAAATTACCACAACATTTTCACCTTTTTTCTTGATGTTTGGGAGAGAGGCGAGGTACCCGTCTGAAATTCCAGATGAATACAGAGTGAGTTGCACTTTGTACTTTGAATTTAAACAGACACACTTTGAAATAGTCATAATGTAATAATAATGTCATAATAGTCATAATGTAACATTAGAATCATATATGTATTACTGTTTTAATTTCATTGTGATATAATTTCAAAGGTGGACAGCAGTGTTGAGGAGAACCTTTCTGTTGAGGAGGCAACAGAGGACGTCCTCAAACATCACGGCCAAACCGCACAAAAAAAAAAGGCACAAAACCTGCTCCAAACTTTCAGGTGGGGATGAAAGTTCTGAGGCTGAACGTACGGAGCCAACAGAGGAAAGGGGGTAAATTGGACCCCACTTACCTTGGGCCATATACCATTTTGGCCATAGCCGGGAAGAGTGTCACCCTTCTAGATGACCAAGGAATGGTGGTTCCTAAAATCAATACAGACCACTTGGTTGTCTATGCGGAGGAACAGCCAAGGGTTCCGCGTAGACTCTCATACACCATCCCCTCCACTGCTGGCCCACCCTCCACCGCTGGCCCACCCTCCACTGCTGGCCCACCCTCCACTGCTGGCCCACCCTCCAGCACTGTCCCACCCTCCACCGCTGGCCCACCCTCCACCGCTGACCCAGTGTCCACCGCTGGCCCACTGTCCGCCACTGGCCCACCCTCCACCGCTGTCCCACCATCCAGCGCTGGCCCACCGTCCACCGCTGGCCCACCCTCCACCGCTGGCCCACCACCGTCCAGCGCTGGCCCACCCTCCACCGCTGGCCCACCCTCCACTGCTGGCCCACCCTCCAGCACTGTCCCACCCTCCACCGCTGGCCCACCCTCCACCGCTGACCCAGTGTCCACCGCTGGCCCACTGTCCGCCACTGGCCCACCCTCCACCGCTGGCCCACCCTCCACCGCTGTCCCACCGTCCACCGCTGGCCCGACCTCAACCGCTGGCCCACCCTCCACCGCTAGCCCACCCTCCACCGCTGGCCCACCCTCCACCGCTAGCCCACCCTCCACCGCTGGCCCACCCTCCACCGCTGGCCCACCCTCCACCGCTGGCCCAACCACCATCACATCCTTTTCAGGCTCATCCACCACTACTGCCCTTTCAGGTAAGATGCATGCCACAGTGGACTCCCGTATCAGCAAGCATACGTTTAGGAAAATTATTCACACACACACACACACACACACACACACACACACACACACACACACACACACACACACACACACATATATATATATATATGCAAGCTTCAAATGCTGGAGCTGACAATTTCAAATTTATGTTTGATAATCAAATAAGTACCGACAGAAATTCATCCCTGCAACTTTAAAAATTGTTTTTATAGATGTCAAAGATGCATGGAAGGGGAAGAATGTTTATGTGCTCCTCTCCAAAGTCGGCCCGTACAAGGTGTTCTTTTGGGACATTTTCAACACGGGTCCCCAAAGAGAGTTTGAAAGTGAGGTGAGGTGTTAACATTATTTTCTTAGAAAATGTTTTCCCTATTGGCCATACTTTTAAGTTAAAAGTATGGCCAAAAATCTAATTCTTATAATTTTTTACAAAAAAACATGTTTCTAAACATTTATTTTTAAATCACAGGTTATCAACGCATATCTGACCCTCCTTGTTAAAAAATATAATGAGGAGAACACAGAGAGGGCATTTGCAGTGGACTCCTTTGAAATGACAAACATATGGGAGGGAAAGAAACCCAAGGTTAAGGTAATAAACAATACTGCCTCATGTTACCTTACTAATAAATACAGCACAACATTTTATCAACATTAGGCACTTTTGATTTGTTATCTTACAGATTGTCCCACAGATGTACAGATACATCATGGGCATTGTGAATAAGGGTCATCACTGGATGCTGGTGGTAATTATTTTTTTCAACATGGTTTGGTGCATATGTACACATGTTATTCAGCTACACGTGAAGAACTGCAAAGCTACAGCATTCTGATTACATTTTAACTCTATAGATGATCTTACCAGCTGAGAGAAAAGCAGTTTTTCTGGATCCATTGGGTGAAAGAAAAACAGCTGTAAATAACTGCAAGGATATCACAAGGTAATTTAGTTTGCATTCTTTTAGGGTGGCACTGTAAGTACAAAAGGTTAAAAGTAATGGACAACAAAGTTAAATTTTTGAATTACAGTTAATTACACACAAATAAAACTATTACTGTAAATACTGGCCAGATCAAGTCAGTACAGTATGTTGTTTTTTTTCACATTAGTGATACATTAATAACTTAAAGAGATAAGTTAATACATTTAGCCTACTTTAGGGAAAGTCTTAGATGTGGAGGTTAGCAAATAAAAGGAAAGGGTTATAGATTTTGAGAAAAGTATAGGCCTGTCAACAGCTGTGAATATGTGATCCACCTACTGCTACATAACTTAAATAATAGAGACCTATCTTAGGCTGTTATTTCAGCCCATAATTCTACATCATCCTTTCCAGCTATGTTAAGAAAACTCCCTTTTCCTTAGTCTTACTTTATTGCATCCTATTTATTTTCCTATCCCAATTGTTATGCAAATGAGAAATACAGTTAGTAAAAGGTTGTAATAGTATGTTTCCCTGTACTGTACTAAAAATGAATGCATCTTCTTAAGTCTTCTTAAGTAGCAAGTCCAAGGTAATTCTCCTTTCCTTTTGAATCAAGTTTTTACTTTCTCATGCTCCACTGTCATGCTTTATTCCACCATCAAAAATGGTTGGAACCATTAAGAAACTATTCATACTTTAGCATTATCAAAACTGTAATGACATTGATGCAGTGGACATTTTAAATGTTTACTTTATCAGAGTACTGTAAAAGTAATGCTGGACCAATTTATACTGCATATGTAGATAATATGTATTTGTGTTTTTAGATCATTCATGAGACCAACCTGGTCTCACAGACATCCGTGAAATGGCCACGGACCGTCCGTGAAATGGCCACGGACCGTTAACTCAAAATCCGTGACAATATAACGGAAACACCCGAAATTCCGTGAAATGACCACGCAAATCACGCCAACGCAAATCAATGCCACTGACCACCCGTGGTCTACACACGGATTGCCCCTTTCAGTGACAAGTACAGATCTCACTCGATGGACGTGCTTTCTGACTTGGAAACGCAACATTTGAAGCACCAAACACCAATATATCACCCTGACCCTCACAGTTGTTGAAGGCTCAGCTTGTTGTCCTGTCATCATTAAACGTCAGTTTAATTCTGTTCCCTTTGCGAGATTGTGTGACAGAGACGCGGACAGCGACATTCCGTTACTGCGGTCAAGCCAGCCTGACCGCAGTATTCCGTTACAGAGACACGGACGGCGAGGTTCCGGTTCCGTGACATAAAAACGGACAGCGAGATTCTGTGACAGATACACGGACAGCGAGATAACGTGATAGAGACACGGACGGCGAGGTTCGGTTCCGTGATATAAACACGGACCGCAGTTTGATCGCGTTTTACAGCTCGGTAGGATCGCCCAAACTCAATTCTGTGAAATAAGCACAGAATAGCCTATTCTGTCATATGAACACGGATCTGGACGTCCTCCTCCAACACTGACCAAGCGTTGGTTTTTGACGTGCTTTGTGTGAGACTGTGTTGCATTCCAATGTAATCCCATCCGCGGGGATATTTGAAGCTCAGAGCTAGTGTCCGAGCCGTTCATTCATTCAGTATTAACCCGACCACGGCGCACACAGACGCACTGAGCATCCGTCCCATTGGCTAACGGAGGACCGAATACCGGAAGTATTCACCTTGCTGTCAGTTTTTACGTTAACGGTGATTTTACAGTGATATCTGCGACGTTTCTCAACACAAAAACACCAGTGTACCCTTGTTAATTACACAAAAGTGACGGGTTAATTGTATGGGCATTATTGTTTTTGTTTTCCCCTTCGATTTTGAGAAACAAGGAGTTTTTTCTCCGTTTTGGATAAATGAAGTCACTACACTACCCATGATCCTTAGCGGCCGTTGCTTGACAAATCAGTTTTAAACTATATTTTTTTCAAAATGAACTAGAATATGAATGTGAACTGATTAAAATTGATTAATAATTAAACAGCAACACCTAGTACTGTTGCACACCACAGTCTATTTCCCACACCGGCTGAATCCTACAATATGAACTCCCAAAAAAAACATGTTAAGATTTTCTTACTGACGCAATATGACAGCAGACAATTGGCTTTTATAATATTTCTTTCTATACCGCAGTGTAATATTTAGTATTTTTATTGATAAATATTTTATTCCAAAAACGTGCCATATAACGCGCTTGAATGACGTCATTGTGTGCGACGATCCCAAGATGCGCACATGACGTCTTCCATTTAAGCAGGTAAGAACATCGACTTTATGTTAGAGAAAATACTAAAATATAAGCCACTATAATGAATGAAAAATTATAAAATCAGCCGAAATGATGTTGTTAGCACCTCTAGAAGTGCTGGGTAGTAATTTAATTAAAACTGCTGTGCATTTGAGTTTCACTTTTTTTCGGTGTAATTTTATTTTAAGGGAAACTGCATAAAATTGAAAAGACAGTTGCCATGAATATGAAACAGTTTTCAGAAATGTTGTCGCTAGGGTTGCACATCTCTTTGTGATAAACGGTTCGATATGCATCTAGATACACAGGTTACGATTCGATTCAAAAACGATATCCTTTATCACAGACCGATTCGATTCAAAAACGATATCCTTTAATTACAGACCGATTCGATTCAAATCGATTCCATACAGTGTAAGAACGATACGATTCGATTCTACGGTTAATATTTGTTGTAGATATTTTATAAAATAAAGAAGCCGATTCTATGAAAGTGACAGTACAATAGTTTCATTTCAAATATGTAAAATACCACATATCCCCAAACATTGTGGCTGTATGCCACTGGAAAAAAAAAAAAAAAAAACAGAACAACAAAATCACATGTCAATGTATTTATTTTTAGACAAAAAAGTCTGTCTGAATCGTTGGATGGCGGTCACAGGACAGTGTCGTGGACGCTACCCGTGCTGCGGCCGCCTCTTGTGGCGCAAGTTGAGACACACGCGATTGACATTCAAAGCCGTCCGTCTCTCACGTGCGGTCGCGGAGTGCCTGCGGTCACACGGCAGCGTCGCAGCCGCCTACCTGTGCTGCGCCCACCTCTCCACCTCCTCCATGTTCCGTGTTGTCCCTTGTTTACAACTCATACAAGCTAGCCAGCTACGGCGTTTCACGGGCAGCTTCAGCTCTCGCGTTGTTTTAGAGACGCTGGTGTAATGCCGCCCATAGATATGATGCCGCCAACCGCTTCAAAGTCTCGCGATACCCGATCCATGACTCCGTAACCGATTCATCTAGGAATTCATTGATAATTCGTATCGATTGAGGAGGCTGCTACCGATGCAGCCGTATCTCTCACTTGTTGAACCGAATATCCGGTCGCATCGGTTTATCGTTTACAACCCTAGTTGTCGCTCATGATGTAATTTTAATGTGGTTAGCGTGGTTAGTGATAAGGCCTTCTGCCGTGCGGTAACGTTACGTCACTATCGCAAGTCGGACGCCATTAGTCAAACTTTAGTTTTACACTATTTTACCTGAAAACATTAAACCATTATTTATATTTGTATCTTAAACATAAGGTTTGATAGAATTTAGCCAAAAACTACCCGCCTCTATGCTTGAGGGTTCCAGTGGAAACTTAAGTTACATTAGCTCACAATTGTTGGTTAGTAGCCAAATAGTAATGTTGTATGTAAATAAATAAAAACACTGGTGTGAAATTTAGGTTCTTCAGTTTTGAGTTCCTCAATTATGTTCTCTTCTCTCAACAGGTCCTGCAAATTTGTCCTCTAAAAAACAACCCTTTTTGTTTTTCTAAAAACAAAACAACCCAAACTAAGGCACTTTCTTTATCTGTCTGTTTCTCTCTCTGTGTCACTGTGCTTTCCTTTGTGTTTGTCTTATCTGTCCAACTCTCTGTTGCCAGTCTTTTTGTCTCTCTGCCCTTCATCATGTTTGATTCAGAGCTTGAGGATCTGCTCATGAGTGTGGATAACCTGGTTGATCAGCAAGAGCTCAGTGATGACCTTCAAATGGTTGATGCCTTTCTGCAGAAAGAGCAGGCAGCTGCCCAGGTGGCACCCGTGGCACCCATGCCAACGGTGAGGTGGAAGGAGAGAGACAGTGACGGTAACTTAATCCATGCAAGACCACGATCAAGCAGGAATCAGTCGAATGAGGGTCAGTATTGTTTTTGCATTCATGATATGTTGAAGATCCGATTTGGCATCACTGTCTGTCGGCTGTAGGGACATTGTCTTTAATTCATGTCAAAAGTTATGGCTCTGCACTTCGCACAAATATGGTAGCATAGTTACCTCTATATCAAGACAATTTTCAAGTTTGTTATTATACAACACAAGATTGTGAAAATAAATGTCTATTTGTTCTATACAAACATGCATATGCAAACAAACTAATTAATAAATGA
The DNA here is from genome assembly GCF_963514095.1 of Eutrigla gurnardus. Lineage (NCBI taxonomy): Eukaryota > Metazoa > Chordata > Actinopteri > Perciformes > Triglidae > Eutrigla > Eutrigla gurnardus. Next base: position 21,332,776 of record NC_139931.1, read on the forward strand.
TCACGTTGCAAAAATACGGAAGTATGAAAGATGACTTTAGGAGTCACCACTTTAAGTCTTGTGTTATGTTAACTGATGTTGTCTATCATTTGTTTGATTTAATGGTATAAACGATTGTTGCTGTATTTATTCTGGTACAGCTGGTTGCAGTCAGAAGACTTGTCCCCCTGTCGATGCTCCCAACATTCACTCTGAGGTGGCCTCTGCTCCAGAGACTGTTGGTATGTACCTAATTTGTACCTTATTTTGCTTCCGGCTTTGCTACAGTGCAGACGCTTTTCCTCTTTGCTCTCACCCCTGCCTGCGATTTTCTGCTATTTTTTGCTATCTGCTTCTCCTCAATAAGAAACAAAGAGCAGCAGCTCCTGGATATTTACAAAACCAGTGGGATTATATTTTCTTTGAGATAAAACAGGCATTTTTCAATATTTTTACGACTTCCTCAACGCTACGCGAGGAGGCCTACCAAACAAGATAAGCCTGAGCCTGCTAAAGGTAATTAGCAGAAGATGCCTCCCTTCTCTACGGAAGATTACCATAAACTCCTACAGAAGATTTTACTGCTGGAAACAAAAATGAATCGGTTAGAAGTAAATGTAGAAGTGAATGGACTTTGTGGGAACAACACCACTCTAGCACTGACTCAAAACAGTGGACAGGAGCATGCTAGAACCCAGCTAAGTAGCAATAATGAAGCTATGAAGAAACGGGAGGATCCTGTACACGGTAATAAATCTACCAGCGATAATCCTCCCTGGAACACACTTGGTGCGAAGCCAAAGAGAAGACCATTTCCCTGTGACATGGGAGAACGGATATCTGGCAGGACCCAGCGCCCCGATATCTGTGATCTGACCGGCTGGCCTGCGTTACCATCTCCATCCAGGCACAGCGCCTCCTCAACCCTACTGCCTCGTAGGACACAGCAGCGGACAGCTGGGGAGAGGAGAGCTACCAAGAAACCTCCCCAGCAAACAACTGTTCAACTAAAGAACAGGTTTGCTCCACTGCTGCAGGACCATGGATCCCCCTCTGACTGCCTGGATAACCCCCCACCACCACGCAGCAGGGTAAGACCTGCTAACTTAAAGCCACAGAGAAAGCTAACGACAGGGCCTGAAAATCTGATTGTGGGTGACTTTTCTGTAAAAGATATGAAAAGCAGTAATAACATCAAAGTACTCTGCTTTCCGAAGGATACGGTGTCTGATTTGGAAAAAAGAATCCTGGAAATTGTGGCTGCACACCCAACTGTGAAAAATATAATTCTGCACATTGGATTTAATGACATTGAAAAACAACAATCAACAGAGTTGAGAGAGGACTTCAACAAACTCTTTGAAACAGTCAGCTCTGTGAATGCTGAGGTTTTCATCAGTGGCCCTCTGCCCCCGACCGGGAGAGGAGCGGAGACATTTAGTAGACTGTTGTGGCTCAACAAATGGCTCTCAACTGCATCTCTTGCTCGCCCAATGCATTTTATTGACAATTTCCGCTTTTTCTGGGACCGCAGGCATCTTTTTAAGACAAACGGACTTTGCCTAAATAAGCTAGGGGGAAAGCTATTCATCACCAACATGTCATACTGCCTGCGTCATCCATCTGTCGCCAAGGACAAGAGACGAGAGGAACCAACAAAGAGGGAAGACGAAACACAGATTATCAGAAACGTCGAAGGAGGACTGAATGTGGATCCCTCCCCCACCCCCCCCAAATCTCCATCCAGGTCTTCGTCATTCTCCCTCCCTCCAATAAACCTTTCTCTCCCCTCCTCCCCCTTGGAGTTCCAAGAGCTACCCCCACCTACCCCCCGCCCTTCTCAGATTATCAACAACGTCGAAGGAGGACTGAATGTGGATCCCTCCCCCACCCCTCCCAAATCCCAATCCAGGTCTTCGTCATTCTCCCTCCCTCCAATAAACCCCTCCTCCCCCTTGGAATTCCAGGAGCTACCCCCACCTACCCCCGCCCTACTCAGACCCCCTCTCCCAAGGCTGCAACTAAGTCACCAAAACCCAAGACCCCCTCTTCCAAGGCTGCAACGAAGTCACCAAAATCCAAGACCCCCTCTTCCAAAGCTGCAACTAAGTCACTAAAACCCAAGACCCCCTCTTCCAAAGCTGCAACTAAGTCACTAAAATCCAAGACTCCCTCCTCCAAGACTCTTCCCTTATGGCCACCTCTTCCCTTTTGGCCACCCCCTCCCCACCCTGACAGCAGCCCTGAATATTACTGAGACAGAAAAGGGTTCAGCAGTAGACCGCATTATCAGCTGGACCCAAGGTCGCCTACATCAAAACATGGCACCTTCTGCATTCCTGTTGTGACTACTAAAAGAGTAAACATTGGGAAACTTGAACACACTGCTAACCTAAACAATCTCATTCCTGTTCTCTCAAAATCAAAGTCAACCTCAAAGCCTGTCAGTAACACCATCAGGATGGGTCTGCTAAATGTTAGGTCTCTTAATAACAAATCATTTTTAGTCAATGATTTTATTACCACTTCTAAACTTGATTTTATGTTTTTAACTGAAACATGGCTAGAACAAAATAACAGTGCAAGCATTCTGATCGAGACAGCACCCCCCAACTATAATTTTATTGATGTTTGTAGATCTGGGAAAAGAGGTGGAGGGGTTGCTGCTATATTTAAAAATACATTTCAGGGGAAACAGATGTCACTTGGTGTTTTTCCATCATTCGAATATCTTTGTGCTGTGTTGAAATGCTCTCCCAGAGTTCTCCTGTTAATTATTTACAGGCCACCTAAATATTCGTCAAATTTTTTCGATGATTTTACTGAATTATTGTCTAGCATCTCCACTGATTTTGACTGCCTAGTTATAACTGGTGACTTTAATTTTCATATTGATGATTTGAATGACAAGGATGCAAAAGAACTTTTTAATATTCTAGACACATTTGACCTTTCTCAACATGTGAAAGAGGCTACTCATTGTAAGGGACACACCCTGGACCTGATTATCACAAAAGGTCTCCATGTTTCTGATGTTTTTGTGACTGATCCTTCATTGTCTGATCACTTCTGTGTTTTCTTTAATATTTCTTTCATTCCTGACACACAAACAGAATCAAATAAGGTCAAAAAGCGGTACATCAATGAACATGCCAATGTACTCTTTAAAAATGCCGTCTCCTCGTTACCACCTCTAAACCCATGTGTCATGCTGATGATCTTGTAAACATCTTTAATTCCAAAATTCTGAATGTCATAGATGTCATTGCACCTGCTACGGTTAAAACAATTTCTGGTAAGCAAAAGGCACCCTGGAGAAAAGCTGCTGTTGTGACAGCCCAGAGAAGAGAGTGCAGGAAGGCTGAACAAATCTGGCGGAGTACTAAATTTCATATTCACCATGACATCTATAAAGAGAGCCTTCGGGCCTACAATTTAGTCTTAAAAAGTGTGAGAGAAACATACTTCTCCAATATCATAAACAACAACACTAATAAGGCGAAAACCCTATTTGCAACTGTTGACAGACTGACCAACCCCCCAACACAAATACCAGCTAAACTCCACTCCACGCAGAAATGCAATGAGTTTGCATTCTTTTATACTAATAAAATTGAAGGCATCAGACGCGCCATCAATATCTCAAACAAAAAAGTTGGATCACCACCCTGTTCAGGCAAAAGTAACACAGCAATGATGGCAAGCTTTAATGCCATAGACTCTAAGGGCCCTAGTTTCGTAGACCAGCGCAGGGCGGCGCAGGGTGGCGCAGCCGGCGCAGTGCAAGTTTCGACCCGCGCAGCCTTGCGCACCGTCAGTTTGGCAGTTTGGTGGATCGCCTGCGCCAAGATGGGTGTGGCGGCGCAGCAGGGGGAGGCGTCAGAGATTCAGCTTGGCGTAGCGGAAGTTTCGTGGCAAAAAGCCTCGCCGAGACTGCGCTGAAAGCTCGCCAGCTCCAACCTGGTCTACTTTCGGCGCAAGGCGTAAGGCGTAAATAAAGTCCATTCATTCAAGGGGAATCACAGCTGGCGCAGTGGAAGTTTGGTTGACGGCGCGCAGTGCGCACACGTCACCGAGATCTCACAGGCAGGTTTCCACAGTTCCAGGCACATTTACATGCAATAAATAATCACAACAAACATTCTTTAATGCAACTAACTGAATCAACACGTGAATTTATATCGACATAGATTGTCCCGTCACATCTGACGTCAGATCAAAGGCGGATGGCACGCGTAACGGAAACTCAGCCTCTTGGACCAAAACATCTCCCTCTCTCTCTCCTGTTTTTGATAATATGGGCATTGTTATTATTATGATACGCGCGCACAGCGGCGGCGCTGCTTCTGTCATCGGGTTGTCAAGTGACGGAACTTGCACTGAACCTCCCCTAACGCATTAAAGGAGAGGAGAGGAGCTCATTTGATTGGTGAAGATCTGAATCGGCTGTGTTTATCCCAGTCCACGCCTCGTCTCCTCCTCGTCTCCCACTCACGCCTTCTTCTCCTCCCTCTTTCCCACTTGCGCCGGTGGGCGAGACGGGAGGTGTGCCTGCGCGAGCCTGCGCCGGCCTGCGCGGTGCACGAAACTTGCAAAGTCCAGGCGGACACACCCCGTCGGCGCGGCGCAGGTGCGCTGAAAGCTGACTGCGCCTGGTCTACGAAACTAGGGCCCTAAAACTCTAGTGCAAAACGGTGACAAATCTAAAATCATCCACCTGCTGCCTTGATGCTTTACCTACCAACTTTTTTAAGAATGTTTTTGACTGCCTATCAATAGACGTATTGCAAATAGTTAATAACTCCATTCAATCAGGCAATTTCCCAAAGGCCTTCAAAACTGCAGTCATTAAACCTCTTCTAAAAAAGCGGAGCCTAGATGCCTCTATTATCAACAACTACAGACCAATTTCAAATCTACCCTTCATAAGTAAAATAATTGAGAAACTTGTCCTCCAACAACTAAATCACTTCCTGGCTTCAACTGGCTGCCACAACAACTTCCAGTCAGGATTTCGACCTTTTCATAGCACCGAGACGGCCCTTATTAAAGTTGTAAATGACATCCGTCTTAACACAGACTCTGGCAAAACTTCAATATTAATGCTATTAGACCTCAGTGCTGCATTTGACACTGTCGACCACTCAATACTCTTGGACAGGTTGGAAAACTGGGTGGGGCTCTCAGGCACAGTCTTAAACTGGTTCAAGTCATATCTACAAGATAGGAACTATTTTGTTTCCATTGGCGACTTTGTATCAGAACCTACCAATGTAACGTGTGGAGTCCCCCAAGGTTCAATCTTGGGGCCAACTTTATTCAACATCTACATGCTCCCACTAGGACAAATCATGCAAAATAATAACATTGACCACCATTGCTATGCCGATGACACCCAAATCTATGTAGCACTATCACCAAACGACTATCGCCCCATAGATCTTCTGTGCCAGTGCATTGAGCAAGTCAAAGACTGGATGTGCCAAAACTTCCTACAACTAAATGAGGACAAAACTGAGATAATTGTTTTTGGTGCTAAAAAAGAAAGGTTTAAAGTAATTCAACACCTTCACTCTCTGTCCCTGAAAACCTCAAACAAAGCCAGAAATCTTGGGGTTATTATGGATTCTGATTTACATTTCGACAGTCACGTTAAATCAGTAACAAAATCAGCCTACTATCACCTAAAAAATGTAGCAAGACTTAGAGGGCTCATGTCAGCTCAAGACTTAGAAAAACTTGTACATGCCTTTATTACTAGTAGGCTAGACTACTGTAATGGTCTCCTTGCAGGTCTTCCGAAAAAAACTGTCAGGCAGCTACAGCTTGTTCAGAACGCTGCTGCTAGAGTTCTTACAAAGACCAAAAAATGTGAGCACATTACACCAATTCTTAAATCCTTACATTGGCTCCCTGTATGTCAGAGGATTGATTTCAAAATCCTCCTGCTCACATATAAATCACTACATGGTCTAGGACCGAAGTATATCACTGATATGCTCCCACTACATAAGACTTCTAGACCACTAAGATCTTCTGAGACCAATCTGTTAGTGATTCCCAGAGTAAACAACAATCACGGGAGAGCATCATTTAGTCACTATGCAACAAATGGCTGGAATAAACTTCCTGAAGATGTAAGACTTGCCCCAACTCTGACCACTTTTAAAACTAGACTGAAAACTTTTATGTTCACCATAGCTTTCTGCTAAATCTTTTAATGTCTGCACTGTTTTTAATTATTGCAAATATGTTTTTATTCTCTTTTCTTTCTGTAATGCATTTTTAAATTTTTTATATTATTTTCTTTTAATTCTTCTATTTTTTTTTTCTTCTCACTTTGTTTTATGATGTGAAGCACTTTGAGTCTGCCTTGTGTATGAAATGTGCTATACAAATAAAGTTGCCTTGCCTTGCCTTGCCTAATTTGGTTTCTATTAGCCCAAAGCATAATGTTCAGAAATTCTTACTTGTATCTGTATGGTGTATTTGATACAGTGTTAATATATAAACTCCATCTTTGTATTTTAATATCCGTTTTTAATAATTATTATATTATAGTAGTTACACCTTTCACTGCCACTCCATACAGTGAAACTTTAAAATAAAAAAACGATTTGTACTTTCAATGTTTTTGTACCATTTTAACAGAGGGTTTTCTGCGAGATTTCCAGCAATCCTTGAGCGATGCCACAGGAGATGAGGTGGAAGCACCAACGGCAAGAGCATCTCTTCTGGCTTCTACGAACTGGAGCACAAGAAAAAGTCTATTTTCAGAGAGCTGGAGGGCAGCAAGATCAGGTCTGGTTAATACCACAGTGGCACAAGAAGATGTAGAAATGCACATCTGCCAACAGTGCAGGAGCAATTCCGCTGTTGTCCGTTGTCGTGACTGTAGACCGTGCCCCTTCTTCTGTGCTGAATGTGATGTTGGAATGCACACCAGACACCCCCTCCACAACTGAGATGCCAGTGCTGCAGGATACTTCCAGCCGTTGCCTCCAACAACATGTGTACTGGATAAGGCCCTTTGCTCCTGTGGTAAGTTCTGGTTTGCGAGTGTACAAAATATAGTTTCTTGCTTGACCTTTTGAGTACACCATGTTGGAAAATTTTAGCTTCTTCAAGATCTCTTTAATACTTGTCAGCAGTGTGGTTCATTTCCATTAAGTCTTTTTTTAATTTTCTTATGTTAAGTTCAGTGTTTTTTTTTTATTGGATTCAGAATTCACCAAACATTTGATCTTGGCACTAAGAGTTCTCTTAAGGAGCACTAAAAGTTCTTAGTTCAGAGTAATTTCTTCAAACCTATTCCCAAAGCCTCTGAGACCAACTTTTCCTAAGGAGTGGGAGGGACTCCTAAGATAAGACTAGAGGGCGGGGTTGACCTCGTTCCTATGGATGACATCATGTTCATCCCTTCTATGCCCACAGTGATTGTCTGAGAGGGAATGAGTCACTAAGAGAGAATTTATGATAGAAACACTTCACTGGGGAAGTGAATGAACTGCAGCACTATGTGGGGTCTGGATAGGGCATTTATCGTCTGGAGTAAGATCCTCCTGACCGAGACGCCAAGAACTGCACAGCTGCATTTTTCCCGTGGTCAAACAGCGGAGAGTTGTACCAACTTTAATCTGTGGTGATATTGGGTGGTTTTTATTCGTTGGTGATGCGATGGCATCCCTGACCAACTCTACCACGTTCATAATGCCATCTCCGTTAAGGCCATACCTTTTTAAAAGCTCACTATGATTTAATCTCTTCAAAATGTTGACTGCAGCAGCCATGTTAGGTCCTTCCTGATTTACTCTTAGTGAGTTTCCTCTCCTCTAGTCCTCTATAGGACTCCTAAGTTTTTATAGATTTAGGAGCTACTTTTAGCACTAAAATGCTTTGTGAATTACACTTATCTTAAAAAGTTAGGAGTCCTAAACTTAGGAGTGAAACGCCCCTCATTTTTAAGAGTTACTGCTAAATCAGCAAGTTAGGACTACTACTATTCTACTCTTAGCCTTGAGATATTTTGTTAATACGGCCCCTGAAATCTGTCGGTAAAAATGATTCTTAATTCCCTTTTTTTTTTTTTTGTGCGGTATGTACCTGTCCTGTTTGAACAGTTTATTTTTAATAATACCTAATACCTAGCCACATATGTTTGTGATAGCTTTGTATATGAAATCGTAATAAGACTGTACAATAATGTCTATAATTAAGTGTGGGAAATTTATCACATTGTTTGTCGTTTTTCAAGGACGACATGATCTCAGCTTGCCTGAGTTGGCTTGTGAAGCATGCTAAGTCACATGGACTGCTAGAATTGAGGACCTTCTTCATAGTGACTACTGGCCGGCTACCCTTCACTTTGCCACTATTTATGCTACGGATGTTTTCTTCTCATTTAATGAAATGAAAATGGCTGCTCCTGGACTGTCCTGTCAGGCATTTTTAAGAATGCTAGATCAGCGAACTGTCCGCTTTGGTCGTGTGAGTATTGAAGTTATTTGTCCTTTTTAAACTATTTGTATTGTGTGTTGAATACCTGTGTCCTTTTTAATTTGTGTAATGTGTCCTTTTTTTGTGATAGACTGGGAAGATCTCAGCTGACAGCTTTCTAAAAAGTTTCTTCGAGTGGGAGGCTGTGCGTTATGAGGTGGACAGCATCTGCAAGGAGGAGCACTTCACCTGTCCTGCGTGCAGCCCGGATATGCTTGCAGTTTCTGTGGATGGAAACCGCTAGCATTACCGTTTCAAGAATGCAGCTAGGTACTCTGAAATATTTATAATGTCAGTGTTTGAGCTAAAATATAAGACATAAGTCTCTTAATGTGCACCAATTAACCTTAAAATATGAGATATCAAACTGTCCCCTTGTTTTATTTAGATCTGAGGAACAGGCCATTTTTGAAGGTGTCTTCATAGCAAAGGATGAAGATGTCACGAGATTTGTCAACTATATTCACAGCACAACCAAACATGTAATATTTCAGACTATAATTATATATACAGTAATACATACATTTCCTTTTGTTTAGTTAGGTTATTCTTTGGACCATTTTCATTAATCAAATTATTTTTACACTGTAGGTCTCCTGAAGAGGTGTTTGTGGAGGGGAATGGTCAGCCGCCAGAGAGACCTCCCAAAGATCGGCCAGCAAGCTGGATGAGGAGGGACTAGAGCTTGCAGTCTGTCGGCATGGAGTGCTCTTCTGTGCCCTCAATATGTACAGGGGAGAGATTTTTGCGTATCCCCTGTACTTACAACAAAAGATGGCCAGTAGTACCTTTTTTTTGCATGGATGTGACATGCAAATACTGGCCCTACCTCCAAAAAGTAGCAAAAAGCTGCCCAGAGCTCCAGCATCTTTTAAACATGAAGCCCTTCCTCTCGGTATTTCATGCCAAAGCCCATGACTTCAAGTGTGAAGTAAGCAATTGTTACCATGTGACATCATCTTATGTGGAAACCTACACAAATCCAGGTCAACATTGACAAGTTATAACATGTTTGTTTTTGAATGCGTTTTAACCAGGTGAAATTGAGTGGTGCATATCAGGAGGGGGCTGGACTGACAATAGGGGAGGAGGTGGAACAGGTCAATGCCTTCCTCTCTCGGATAGCAGTGACCACCAAGCATATGTCAAAAGCAGGTGAGATGGCTAGATAATAGGGGTGTGACGAGACGATGCACGGTATTGAGTTCACGAGGACGGGACAATATTTTAACACTCTTTACAGGAGTGGTTGATTTTAGCTGAATATTTACGACATCATATTTTCTGTTGCAGGACGTACAGACATGCTGACACTCATGGCCATGCGCTGGAATCGGCAAAAGTTCGGCAACTTGGCCACCTCACTGTCCCGCGGATACCAGAAAGTAATACAATCTTTTTTTAAGTGTTGTTAGCAGTAGTTGAGGCTGTCGACAGAATGTTCACTTAATTATTTTCATTGTATCTGACTTTTTTGTCATTTCTAGACCACAAAAGCTCTGGAAAACCAGTTACTGAACCTGGAGACCATGAAGGCTGAATTGGCAGTGACTGAGAGCCAGTTGGAAGACTGGGTCAGTGATGTGAAGGAGTGGGCAGATGGTGAGGAAATTATTACTGGAGTTTTGTCAACCGTTTCACACATACCTTTATGTAGTCATGATTCATGCAATTATTTTTTCTGTTGCAGAATTACTGATAACACCCTCTGATTACATTCTGCATTACCTCGTTCTCATGAACCATTTAGGATATTCTTATACTTTGCATAGGAGTGATATCTCATTTTGAAAACTTTTACTTAATGGGTTACCATTTATTCCCTGAAAAGAAGGGATGTTTTCTGTTGGCCTTCATTCCATATCAGAACATGGCAAACGAAACTTAAATTTTCAATCCATTAACTTATCATAATGGTATTTGGGAATTGTATAAAAATGTGATTAAATTGCACTGTTACTATACATTACTCAAAGTGTAACACACATTTCCTCCATACAGCAACAACCAACAACACCACTGATGCTGCTGCCTTGGCGGCCAGGATTGAGGTGCTGGTGGCAAGTGTCAAGAGACGTTCCCAGCGTCTCTACAAAGACACAGACAGCAACAAAGGTCGTGCCAGGATCCGCCGCAAGATCAGGGAGGAGAAAGGGACCCTGACTTCTGTTGTGGGAAAAATACAATGGAATGGTTCCGAACACAGAAACTCTGTGCTTGGAAACCATTCTGTCAGGAGAGACAGCTTGGCCATGGCAACTTCCACACAGAGGTAGGTACACTAGTCTGTTGAATACTTCCATCAAATGTGGCACACCTTTAATGCCTCAAATCGATCTGCAACTCCATAAAACTTCATAGATGAATGTTGATCTTTCATATGTATGAATTAATGTATTGTTACAAATGCTTTCCAGATTCTGTCGACCTCAGGACAAAGAGAAGAGCATTTGACATTGTCATGGCGGTAAGGAGACTTCAGGAGGAGAAAAAGATTCTGGTCACAGAGATGAACCAGCATTGGAAGTCTCTTTCAACTCGTGGTGATTCCCTGAAAGAGCTGTCCTGCCTTGTTTCTAGGGCGACAATGCAAGGTATGTTTTTAAATTTTACATCACATGAATGTACACACGGCTGATGATGAAGTTACTAATACTGGGTTTATTTTTTCAAGATTCCCTGTGGGGCCTAACTGGAGCTGGTTTGAAAGGTCTGCAGAGCATTATCAGAAAAAAGCAGCACAACATCCGAGAAATGATGGCTCATGTGAGACACTACTACCTGCAAGTTTTGACTGGAGCAGAGACCATCAACTTCTTGCCAGATGTTCCGGATGATTATTCTGCGACTCTGACATTACTGATGATGAACTATGAAGCCCCTTCCAAAGTACCTAAAGTACTTTCAACTTTAAAAACCAATGTAAATGACCTAACTCAAGATCTCTCACGGTTGGTATACATCAGACTGACATGAGAGAACAAGCTGCAATTCAGACCAACTTTTTCGTCTCCTAGTGCCGAAGCCAGATCCCTCTCTGCCAATATACAATTGACCAGCCTTTTTTGACTCCACTCTCGCTAATATAGCAGCTTTTAACTCTGTATGCCTAGTAAGTCCTTCTATGGGTGGTTTATTATGTTTTATTGTCAATTTAAATGGCCAATAAAGTTCACTATTAATATTATTATTACTATATTTAGTATTGTGTAGCCTATTATGTGTATATGTATGTTTTTATTTACATATGTACTATTTATACTTTTAGCACACAATGTTGATTAGCACCATGAGGTAGCAGGTAAACCATATGTTTTTTTTCAGTGATGTTTTATAAATCAGACATGCACAGTTGTGTATAGCTGAAATATTTGTAATAATGTTTTTGTGATATTCTGTAAAATAATGTAAAAATATTAAAAAAAAACTCCTCGTCTTCAGATGTTATAAATGTGTGAGCCACAACAATAAAAACAATTTTGATGACATAATATGCTGTATAGGTTCATATCACAATGACATCCTCATAAATTACATTTCATCCACCACATCAGCTGTCTGTTTTTGACTAGTACAGGTTCATGGCACACTGCAATAGCCTAAAATAGTCCACCATTTCCTTGAATATGATAAATACATATGTTAACTACAGTAATAAATCCATTTTGATAGTATTGTATTCTGTGTGTAGGTACATAACAATGACATCCTTAGTAATTACATTTCATCCACCATAAGGGCTGTCTGTTTTTGACTAGTACAGGTTCATGGCACACTGCAATAGCCTAAAATAGTCCACCATTTTCTTGATTATGATAAATACGTATGTTAACTACAGTAATAAATCCATTTTTGATTGTATTCTGTGTGTAGGTACATAACAATGACATCCTTAGTAATTACCTTTCATCCACCATATGGTCTAGGGTTAGGGTTAGTCTGTTTTTGACTAGTAAGGGTTCATGGCACGTTGCAAAAGCCTAAAATATTCCATATTTTAGTTGTGACAGAGCTATGACGATGGACACACTTTATGCCACTGTTATTTCTGGGCAAGGATGTGAACTGACCAATACAACCTTAAACAATGAAATCAGTTGGACTATATCTCAGTCTAATAATATGCCAAAATTAGTATTACATTGTGTTACATGTGACTACTGTATGTATCAGAGGCAATTCTTTGAACAATTCCCTATGTTAGACTTGCCCCAACTCTGACCACTTTTAAAACTAGACTGAAAACTTTTATGTTCACCATAGCTTTCTGCTAAATCTTTTAATGTCTGCACTGTTTTTAATTATTGCAAATATGTTTTTATTCTCTTTTCTTTCTGTAATGCATTTTTAAATTTTTTTATTATTTTCTTTTAATTCTTCATTTTTTTTCTTTTTCTTCTCACTTTGTTTTATGATGTGAAGCACTTTGAGTCTGCCTTGTGTATGAAATGTGCTATACAAATAAAGATGCCTTGCCTTGCCTTATGATTGTGCATACTGATTATAAAATAAGGACCAACTGGAGCGGTGTTATTGTGTATAGCTATCCAGGTATGTCATATATTGCCCAACCCCCCACAATTCAAATAGTACATTACATTAAAGGTGAATAAGTTTGCAATTTTTCAGGTTAATACTTTTATATATGGTTACTACTATAACATTTTTCCAGGCTTTAATGCTAGAAAACACAATATCATTCCCATACTGTCCATTGCTTTGGATTGCTTTGTCTTTACCTTCTGTCAGAGATACTCCTCTTGATCCCGTCCCAGACATGTAGTTAATCAGGTCTGCTCTGATTGCAACGTTGTCCGGGTACTCAGATTGGAAGCAGTATTATTTAAATAAGTCCCATATGACATATGAAATAGACCAATATCTGGATAGCAAGTTGAGTCTCATGATTTCAGATTGAGGCAACCCACAAAAGATTAATGGATCGTCTTCTTTCACAGTTTGTGAGTTTGTAGGCACTCCAGGCACTCAAATGTATGTGCTATGGTTAAACAGTCAGAGCCTAAATTGCATTTAAAGGAAAGACTGTATTGACAAATAATTGAAAAGAATTCAATAATAGACATCAAACACAGCAGAAACAACATTTTATTACATAATTTCTCCATTGTATTATTTGAAAAGTCTGTGAAAGTTTGTGTGTGTGTGTGTATTTGTTTGTTTAATTTTCAGGAGGTTCCATTCGAAGTTCGAAGTTCCACTTCTTAATGACCGCTATATTGTTTGGCTGGCTCCCATGTATCGTCCCAGGCCTTGCCGCTGCCAGGACATGAAAGAAAAACACATATACAAAAAATAAAGGTTATAGGATGACCTTGCTTCTGACATATTCAATTGTCTATAATGTCCTTATTAAAGATTTATTATATATTAATATGTCATGCTACTGTCAGTACTTCTCAAAAGCAATTAAAAGTGTTTGTGAGCACATACTCAGCCCAAAATGTAACTTTAAAATGGGAGGGTGACCAATGGTTAATGGTTAATTTTCATTAAGGAAAAACTTACCTTACTTTGACTTCTTTTTTTTCCCTGAAAGAGATGACACCAGAAAAAGTGACTAGTAGATATGAGAGAAACACGCATTTCTTATGGAGACAAATCTTAAATATATGTGCGATGTAAAAACCGGTCTTGAATGAAAATGTGTCGATAAAGCAAAAATGTAAAAATTTTACTAAATAGAGGCACTTACAAAACACAGCTATAAAATGTATAGACATACACAGAGTTTCTGCATTGGTGAGCTTGGATGCATTTAAAGTATTAAGTTAGTACAAAAATTATATTTAAGTTTATCTGTGAATTACTATTATAAATGGAAATAATGTTATTAAAAATATATTATAAGAAAATGGGTAGGAGACATTGTTGAAAAAGTAGCAAACACTAGGTGCGTTTCCATCAGCTGTTTAGATGCGCATCTAGATGTATCGCATCGGAAAATGATGATGGAAACGCCGTGATTCGCATTAAAATCCCCTGATTCGCACAAAATGAAATACGCTCGCTATGGCCGGGTTTTGGTTGATTCAAATGGGATGGAAACAGCTGTATGCGAATCAAGTGTGACGTAGCGCACTTTCACCCCGACTGCGTCGGCGGCGGAGGCGGTTCTCTCGCTGGGCCAGGGCATTAATTAAGGCAGCTTGCTGTCTTCTCCTCCTGACAGCCCCTCTAATGGCCAGGACCAACTGCGCCGCAAGATCGAGCACCACTTGAGCGAGTGTAATTAATGACTGAAGTCCTCTCTCCATTGTAAAACATCAAAACACCACATCAAAACACCGGCAGGAAGACGACGGAATGTTTACAGGCTGGTTGCCATGCCAACCCGCGGAAAATCTCGCGTGACTTAGAAAACTCGCGCGAATTTGTAGTTTTCACCAAAGTCCGTTCTTTTGATGGAAACACACATGATTCGAATTTCTTTTAATGCGCATTTCCCAGTAATTCGAATCACTTTGGATGGAAACATGGCTACTGAAGTGGAGAGTCTTATGTGGGTTCTGGAAGAATGGCTGAAGCATAGTCACTGGAAAATTCCGGTACTTAGAGAGTGGGAACAGAATTCCATGAAAAACGTGACTTTAATGTAAAAATATTTACATTAACGAACAACTTAACACTTGACTAACCTTTTCAGTGCTTTTACACATGTAATGGATAATACATATGTAATAACTACACTCTTGACTTCAATCAGAGACATTGAGAAGAAGTCAAAAATGAGGATGACGCCACCATTATTGGGTGCATTAAACAGCAATGACTTTATAGGTGTGTTTCCATTAGGCTCGAATACCCGGAATGAGGTGGGTCTATCTCGCCAAAACGCCCCTAATTTGCATGTGAGTCGCTTGAGCGATCGTTTCAGCGGCCGTTTGTTGGCCCTGTGAGAGAGCAGTGCCGTTTTTCTCCCCTGAGAGAAGCCCAGTTGCTGATTGGATGTAGCTCTCAGCAGGATGTGACGTGTGGTAGTACAGACGCCACAACAACACGGCGAAGTAGAGCAGACACTTTTATCCAGTGGTGTAGTAGAACACAGTGCAGAAAATGATCTGTGAACGCAGATCTTAGCACGGGCTTGTTAGAATGAGTGCTGCAGCGGCCAGGTTGGATTCTGACCTGCGGCCCTTTGCTGCGGCCACTTTTACAGCGCCTCAAATTTTTAAGGTGGAGTGTTTTCTTAATTCTTTCATGTTACTTGTACATAAGTTGACGTTGTGAATCATACAGCGCACCTTAAATCAAACTACAACTTTTCTGTTTTTCTCACTTTGAGAAAGAGCAAAACCAAAGAGCCGATTGAAAAAAGAAAAAGGAAAAGACACACTGTTCTGTCTACATAAGTGGAGCTGAGGTGGAGCAGGTCAACAGTTGTAGGTTATTCGGAATCAACATAAACGAGAACCAGGTGGGTCATCATACATCACCACTTTGGTTAAAACACATGAAAGCACAGAAAAGTCTGTACATCCCCTGAAATATATTTTTGAAGGCTAAATTTCAGAGCGAAACTATTGATAACTTATTCAGACGAGCAATATCAAGCATCCTGTCAGGAAACATCACAAAATAGCACGGTCTGTGCACAGCCCAGGACAGGAAGGCTCTGTAGCGGTGAGAAGATCTCATAAAAACATTGGTACAATCTACAGACCACCAGTGATATCAGTGAAGTGAGCCCAAAAGTTACATACAACAGCCACCCAGCCACAGAGTGTTCACACTGCTGCCGTCTGGATGAAGATAATGAAGTATCAGCTGCTGTACCACCTGAGTACAGAGCAGCTTGGGAGAGTCCTCAATCCATCCTCAACACTACACCATTACTTTTTTTCTTGTGAAGCATAAAATGACAACACTTTGCTTTCCTTATACAACCCTGTAAATGGTTTGACATTGTATTTTACAATAAAACCAAGAGAAAGAAGGTAAACATACTTACATTTAAAACCCTTTTGTCCACAATACTTTCAAACAGGAACACCTTCTGGGTCCTGTGTTTTCTGCATTCTTAAAAAGACAAAAAGATTATTAAAATCAAGAGTAATGTAGCAACCCTACTAACTTGATTTGAAATATAAAGGAAAACTAATTTTAAGTACATTTATGAGATAAAGAGTAAATCTTACCTTTCATTTTGGGTCTTTTATTTTTTGGGGAAGAAAATGCGGTACACAGAGAGGAGACTGGAGATGACGATGTTTTATATGAGAGATACAGATTCTCATCGGAGGGAAAGACTTTTCTTTGTCAGCGTCAGTGTTGGGCAAGTTACTTCAAAAGCGTAATGCATTATTTATTACTTGTTACTGTAATTTCAAAGTAATTAGTTACATTACAATATTACTGTCTTTGAATTGTAAGGCATTACACTACTTTTACATTACTTTTGCATTACTTTTCGCCAAAATAAAAGGAAATATATATTTTTTGTTCTCAATAGATCTTCTTGTGTTCAATGCAGCTCATTACACAGCAGGATGTGATGTTTTTCGCTTCAAAATAAAAGAACGAAAAACGGAAAATGACTGGTATCCCGTTATTCGTTTTAAAAACGGAAAACGAGAAACGAGAAACGACTCGTTAACTGATATTAGATATTGTGTTCATGAATCGGATTCGGGGATGAAATAACAGTGCCATTTTTCATCTAGATTTGCCGTACGTCTTTTTTAATGACCCGGAAGGCGCTGTGTTGTGCTGCGAAATTAATTGAAAGCCTACCTGAGACATTTAGGGGAGCTCTAAATAAACGCTCTGACAGCGTCTGACGCTCGCGTTTTGAAGTAAACCTACTGTTTTAAACACACACCAAAAGCGTTATGACGCGGACATAAAAGCGGTTCAAAACCGACGGGGAGAATCGGAGCCTCCGCCTCTTCGCCGCCGCCCCTCAGTTGATCCTCGGTGTGCCAGGTCAGCTGCGCTCTGACCGACCGGGAGCCGCTCCATGAGTCGGTGTCCAGCTCATGGAGCCTGCTAACAACAGCAATTAATTAACATAGTGTAGAGTTACACGGACCGGCTTTCACACTTTTCCAAAAGTGGAGCGTATGCCCATCTCGCGATCGCGAATGTAGAGTCAATTGATTTCTGTTTTTTTTTTCGAGATTTGTACCGAGTAAAATATTACCAGTTTTTTTTTTGTAATGCCTTACATTACCGCGTTACAGCAAAACGTAATGCATTACAGTAATGCATTACTTTTGTAACACGTTACTCCCAACACTGGTCAGTGTACAGCCGACTTACCACTTTGAATTATGTTTTTATATTTATTTGATTTGCTCCCAAGTCTGTTTTACACCGCCGGGATTGCAGCTGAAAGAATGAGGCTGATATTGTCATAAACCACGTTATAAGAATACATCCAAGCAACACATTCATTATTTTAAAGTTATATGTTTGGCCTTTTATTGCGGAAGGAGGTAAGAGTTAAAGGGACGAGAGAGAGCGACGACATGATTTAAAAGACGGCCGAAGGGCGGATTCCAACCGGGGCCGCTGCAAGGAGCCTCGTAACATGGGGCGGTAACTTTACCACTAAGCTATCAGTGAAGTTAAAGTGGTCATGTAATCAGTCAGATCTAGTAGTGTCCTTATGATGGGGTAGTCATATTATAATACTACTTATACTATTAATACGACTTCCGCATTCACACAGTCGGCAAGTTTTTGCCAGCTGTCCTTCCTGCATGTTACAGATGAAACTGTTGCCTTTTGCCTGTATTATATGTTTAACTTCTTCGTATTTCTGAAAGATTATGGTTCGCTCCTCGTACGTGAAATACGCCGCTCCGCTGCCGTAGACTGATCCATGTTTGTGATTGGTCAAATGCTGCAAATGCCGCCTCTTTCATGTGCACGCGCTCATAGCCGGACAGGTAAACCCTGGGTTGAGTTAACGAGTTGATAACCAGCTTCGTGTGACCGCTTATCACCGATTGCATTTGTTAGGGTTACTTAAGGAGGATCTCTGAAAGATACCCTGGGTATGTTGAACTCGCTTCGTAGTACAGGCCCCAGATTATTGCCTGGTAAACACCCCAACCAAAACGAGAAGATATTAATGTGCAGCCAAATAATAGTATTTAAATTGAGGCAGGCCAAAACCTCCCTCGCACCAACTTTTTATAAGATGTTTCTTCGAGATCCTAGGTATTTTGCCGGACCAAATAAAAGATGATATAATTGAATCCAGCTTTCTGAAGTGATTTTGAGGGATGCATACTGGAATAGATTGAAAAACATAAAGGAACCTTGGCAAGACCACCATTTTGATGGCGTTAATACGCCCTACCATTAAAATAGGTAAAGTGTTCCAGAACTGTATATTACTCTCTAGCTGATAAATTTTCTCATCCCAGTTATGTCGTAGTAGCTGACTCAGCTTTCTTGTGACTATAATACCCAGACTTTTGAACTTATCTGATACAATTCTAAATGGAGTCGTCTTGAGGAATGACATATCTACTAAATTTGACAACGGCATTAGTTCACTTTTCCCCCAATTTATCTTATATCCTGAAAATGAGCCACATTTATTTATTAACTGCAGCAGTGGAGATATGGGGGATGAAATAAATAATATAACGTCGTCAGCTGTAGGTGCCATGTAGTGTTTTTTGTGTGTCACATCCGGGGAGGAGTCAGGTGGGGTGGTACGTCAGCATAGTTGTAAAATCAGCTGTTCTTCACCTGTTGTTAATGAATGAACTGAGAGGGTGAGGGGGGAAGGTCCTACTTTGCTGACCGCTAACTTACACTGTTTTTGGACGATTTGAGCCTTTATGTGGGATTGTTTCACTGTTTTTTTTGCTTAATAAATACGTGAATCGACATTCCCCCGGAGCTTAGTTTTTATTATTCAGAAGCGCGTCCGGCAAGTAAAGTGTTTCCCTCGCTTAGCCTCTCGGCAACCACTATTGTTCCAACCATAGTCGCCTAACATCAGCGTAGGCCGAGATCTTATGTTGAGTTCCTAGATGTGTCATAGGGTGTATTTCAGGACTAGAGCGAATATAGGAGGCTAAAGATTCCAGAGTAAGAGCAAAGATAAATGGAGACAGAGGATCCCCTTGGCGTGTCCCTCTGTGTAGTCGGAAAGGCGCAGATTTATTTAGGTTTGTGACTACAGAGGCCGTAGGTTCCTTGTATAATATCTTGATCCAATTAATGAAAGAGTTGCCAAATCCAAATTTTACCAATACAGACAGCATATATGGCCATTCTACCTGGTCAAAAGCCTTTTCGGCGTCAAGGGACATTATAACCGCATCTTCCGTGTCACGAAGAGGACTATATAATATGTTGAAAAGTCTTCTCATGTTAAAGTAAATATGCCGATTAGGGATGAACCCTGTCTGATCTGGGTGAATGATTCCTGAAATATGTCTATTGAGACGGTTAGCTAGAATTTTGCTTAAAAGTTTAGTTTCCAATGGGAGAAGAGACACAGAGTCTATATGAGGAGACGTTCGTGGGATCCCGGTCCTTTTTCAGCAGTAGAGAAATATTACCCTTATATAATGTGTTAGTCAAGAAGCCCGCTTCCCTAGAGCGATTAAACATACACAGGATTAAAGGCGCCAGCAGTGAACTGTATGCCTTATAAAATTCTGCCCCAAACACGTCAGGCCCGAAGCCTTATTATGTGGGAACTGGACTATTGCTGCTTTAACTTCATCAAGAGTGATCTCAGCATCTAACTCTGCTGCAGCATCGTGATCGAGTTTGGGCCTTTTCCAGGAACTCATTAATCTCATCCTTACTAGTATTATCGTTTGAGCTATATAGATTATGATAAAAATCTTCAAAGCATTTATTTATTCCCCGCTGATCTGTAACAGTCGGACCTCTCTTGTTCTTTATTTGGAGTATAGCCTGTGATGCCTGGGAATGTCTCAGTTGCCTTGCCAGCAACCTATGTGGCTTGTCGCCTAACTCAAATAATTTCTGTCTTGAGCTAATCATTTGAGAACATACACGTTTAGAAAGTATGGTGTTGTACTCACAACTTGGTGATCTCACCCAAGGTGTCTGTTGTTGGAGAAGACTGGTAAGATTGTTCTAGCTGGCATAATTCAGACTCCATGTCTTTCAAAGCTGCATTCTGCTTTTTACTCTTCCATGATGTATATGAAATAATATGTCCTCTCATGACTGCCTTAAAACTATCCCATAAGACTGAATCATCAACATCACCATTATCATTGGATTCAAGAAAAAATTTGATGTGGTCCTCCATACGTTTGTGGATGACTTCATCTTTCAATAGGGCAGCATCAAAGCGCCAATTTTTGCAGCCACTTGTGTTGAAAACTCTCTGCTAGTGGGAAACAACAGCCTCCATATATCCACAATGTTTAGGTTTTTGAGGACTGTATTTAAACACTTTCCTGATTTTGATTGTTGCAAATATTTTGAATTTTTTTTGTCTAATCTTACATCGAGAACACAATTCATATCCCCCCCGACAATGACATTTGTTTGGTCTATATTTGGGATAGAGTTGAATACTTCTCTAAAGAACTCTGGACAGTCAACTACACTTCTAGAAATCGACCATTAGGGTCTGCAATTGTCTTATTCTGAATGAAAGGTATGTTCATCCTAAACAAAATCGCCACTCCTCTGGCCTTAGCTCCAAAGTTAGCCTGATACATCTGGCCCAGCCAGTTTGCACGTAGCATCATCTGGACCGAGCATTTGGCATGAGTCTCTTGTAATAGAACAACATCAGGGTTTAATGATTTAAGATGAGTAAGAACCTTAGTGTTATGTTAACAACAGAGAGTGAACCCAAATGCACGACTCGATTCAGGGAGTCAGTTCCAAAAGTACTCGTAATAGCGGAGCTGCGCGTCCCCACGGTCTGCGTTGCGCCGGTCGGAGGCTCCCAAAATGGATGGTGGGTCACCGTGACCGGCAGTGGCAGAAGAAGGCGATAAGGCGGGGAAGTAAGCACGCAGATGAACAGACAGGCAGGCAGGCAGACAGGCAGGCAGGATCAACTGTGGCAGAGGAAAACAACCGGTCAGAACAGCTACACTAGCCGAATCACAAAAGAACAATTTTCTAGGAGCCAGGATCAAACTGGGTAGCTACCGCTCAGGCAGAGAGTATGAACTGGCGAAGAGTGACTGGGAGTCCGGAGGTTTTATGGAGAGGTTGATTAATGAGATGAGACACACCTGGCTCTACCTGCTGGAGAGAGAAACCACGCCCATGCACAAGGAACACAGACAGGGAGGGAGAAACAGGAGGATCAGACAGACACGGGGAAACAGACAACAAACAGAAGAAGAGGGGCTGCCATGATGTAGATCATGACAGTACCCCCCCCTCAATGACCGCCTCCAGGAGGTCTCCCAGGCTTGTCTGGGTGTCTGTCATAAAACTCCCGAAGGAGTGAAGGATCCAGGATGAGACCTCTGGCGATCGAGCTCCTCTCCTCAGGACCGTAACCTTCCCAATCTGCCAGGTATTGGAAACCCCTCCCCCTGCGCCGGACGTCCATAATCCGCCGAACAGTGAATGCGGGATGTCCATCAATGAGCCGGGGGGGTGGAGGGGTGACGGAAGGAGGGCATAGACCACTAGTAGAGACGGGTTTCAACTGGGGGACATGGAATGTAGGATGAATCCTGAGAGACTGAGGGAGTTTGAGACGGAACGGCAGCAGGATTAATGACCCTGTCAATCTCAAAAGGACCGATGAAACGAGGAGACAGTTTCTTAGACTCCACACTGAGTGGAATGTCCTTAGTGTTCAACCAAACCTTTTGACCTGGTCGATACAGTGGAGCAGGAGTCCGTCGCCGGTCCGCCAACCTTTGATTTTGCTCCCGGGTGCGCAAAAGAGCCGCTCTAGTCTCCCTCCAGATCTTGCGGATCCTGCGCAGGTTGTGTTCAACCGACGGCACGGCTATATCGATCTCCTGGGAAGGAAAGAGAGGAGGTAAATAGCCAAGGGATGCTTCGAACGGTGTCACACCAGTAGCAGATGAAGTCAGGGAATTGTGTGAGTATTCAACCCAGGTGAGGTGAGAGCTCCATGCAGCTGGGTTGTGGGCACAAATACATCTCAGGACGGTCTCCAGGTCTTGATTCACCCTTTCCGTCTGACCATTAGACTGGGGAAGATGGCCGGAGGACAGGCTGACAGTGGCTCCCAGCGCACGGCAGAACTCCTTCCATACACGGGAAGTGAACTGAGGGCCCCTGTTGGAGACGATGTCTAGGGGTATCCCATGAACCCGGAAGACATGGTTAACCATCAGCTCGGCCGTCTCTGCAGCGGATGGTAATTTGGGAAGAGCCACAAAATGCACAGCCTTGGAAAACCGATCCACAATGGTGAGTATAGTATCATTACCGTCTGATAGGGGCAATCCAGTCACAAAATCCAGAGCAATGTGAGACCACGGTCGGCCAGGCACAGGAAGCGGATGGAGAACACCAGCAGGGGGTCGATGATAGATCAGGCTGGACCAGAACGGGGGCTGAGGAGAAGCGCCTCTTTAATTCGCTGAACGCTTCCTCAGCTGCAGGAGACCAAACAAACGGAACAGATAGAGAGGTTAGTTTAGTGAGGGGAGCCACTACCTGACTGTAGCTCCTCACAAACCGTCTGTAGAAGTTGGCGAAACCCAGGAACCTCTGGAGCTGCTTCTGTGTGTTGGGCTGTGGCCACTCCATGACCGCCTGAACCTTGGCGGGATCAGGTCGCACTCGTCCACTCTCCAGAATGTAGCCTAAAAAAGTCACTGAGGGAACATGGAACTCACATTTCTCTTGTTTAACAAACAGCTTATTTTCCCACAATCTCTGGAGAACCTGTCGCACATGCACAATGTGCTCCTCGAGGTTCTTGGAGAAAATAAGGATGTCGTCTAAATAAACAAAAACAGAATGGTTCAAGAAATCTCTCAGGACGTCATTCACCAGGGCTTGAAAAACTGCAGGAGCGTTGGTAAGGCCAAAAGGCATCACCCGATATTCAAAGTGTCCTAAGGGGGTGTTAAAGGCAGTTTTCCATCTCTGATGCGGACCAGGTGGTAGGCGTTGTGCAGGTCTAGTTTAGAGAATATCCTGGCACCATGAAGAGGCTCGAAAGCAGAGTTAATGAGAGGCAGGGGATACTTGTTTTTAACGGTAATATTATTCAGTCCACGAAAATCAATACAAGGCCTCAGAGTTTTATCCTTCTTAGCCACGAAGAAAAACCCAGCTCCTAGTGGTGAAGAAGAGGGTCGAATGATACCCGAATCCAGCGACTCTGTTATGTACCTCTCCATGGCCTCCCGCTCCGGCGAAGAAAGACTGTAAAGCCGGCTGGTAGGGAAGGGGGCTCCAGGCAGCAGATCAATGGCGCAGTCGTAAGGTCTGTGACTGATGAGGCTTCGGGTTTAACCGCGAAGGACAGGCTGCCAGTTGGTGTCCAGGTTCTCCACAATAGAGACACAGTCCGCCTCGAAACCTTCGGTCCCGCTCGGCGGCAGTGAGCCGGTTCCGTCCCAGCTGCATCGGCTCTTCAGAAGGTAGCGAGGACAAGGCGGTGCTGCTGGTGTCGGTAGACTTTCCCTGCACCCTCTCCCTACGCCTTTCTCTTAATCTATTATCCACCTTAATGGCTAATGTTATCAGCTCCTGTAGGTCTGTGGTCTCAGCTCTACCAACAATTCTTTTTTTTAAGGCTTCGTTTAAACCCCTCAAGAAAATGCTCTGCAGTGCCCCGTCATCCCACCCCAGCTCAGTGGCTAGCGTCCGAAACTCAACTGAGTAATTAGCAGCACTAAGAGGACCTTGACGGAGACTGAGCAGGTGATTACTAGCGTCACTGCTAGCTACAGGGTGGTCAAAAACGGAGAGCATCTCCGCCGAAAACTCGTCAAAAGTAGCGTTGGTATTAGCATAGCTGTGCCAGAAGGCAGTACCCCAAGACCTAGCCCTCCCCGTTAGCAACCCCAACACGTAGGCGATCTTAGCTCGATCATAGATGTAGGTTAAAGGTTGTAACTTGAATACTAGGGAGCACTGAAACAGGAAAGATTTACATTCACCTAGTTTGCCCTCGTAACGTTCGGGTGCAGGGACGAAGGGCTCCCGGGGATGAGGAGGACCCACTGGAGCCGTTGGTGGCGGAGGAGGGATCCGTAGTTGTCTCTCCACTCGCTCGAGTCCAGCAGCCAGGTCGGATAAAGTTCCCGTAATACCTCTAAGAGACTGGTCATGTTGTCCCAATAGCGCCCCTTGGTTGGAAACAGCTTGGAAGAGGTTTGTCGTTTGTGCATCAGATTCGGAGTCGGCTGGGTTCATGTTTTGGGCCAGTTCATTCTGTTATGTTAACAACAGAGAGTGAACCCAAATGCACGACTCGATTCAGGGAGTCAGTTCCAAAAGTACTTTTTATTGGTGACAGAGAAAATACCACGAAGCAGGAGGTATAGAGGGGTGCTGGAGAGTCCCGGGGTCCCGTGAGGAGTGCTGGCGGTGACGGGTGAAACGTCTGTGATGATCCCACTCGTAATAGCGGAGCTGCGCGTCCCCGCGGTCTGCGTTGCGCCGGTCGGAGGCTCCCAAAATGGATGGTGGGTCACCGTGACCGGCAGCGGCAGAAGAAGGCGATAAGGCAGGGAAGTAAGCACGCAGATCAACAGACAAGCAGGCAGGCAGACAGGCAGGCAGGATCAACTGTGGCAGAGGAAAACAACCGGTCAGAACAGCTACATTAGCCGAATCACAAAAGAACAATTTTCTAGGAGCCAGGATCAAACTGGGTAGTGTAGAAGAAAATGTGTTACCTTACAATTCTTATTTGGTTTTGGTATAATGTTCCTTTCTCTCTAAACATCAAATGTCCTGCTGAGCTGTTTTCCATTGTGTTAACCCTTGCCGTCTTGATGAAAAGACTCTGATCTTTCCCTCTTCCTGAACGGTCTCTGTCTCAAATACATTGATCAAGGCCCGATGAGTGACCCCTGTAGTGACATCGTCTAGCTCTCCCGAGAACGGTCACACCTTGTAGATATCAACAGATGTCTCTTCCTCTGCAGAGAGACATGTGTTGATTCAATGCAAATCCACTCATGACGCCTTCCCTTTTGTTCTCTGGCATGTGCTGTATAAATCCAACTCGGCCAAGCCATTCGACAGACTGGATCTTCATAGATACACTGTGAATTTCTTTTCTCCACTGTCAGTGATTAAACCTCATTTGAACCAGCCACTGAATTGGACCTGAAGAGTTTTCTTCCACAATATGGCGTTGTCGGCAACTCGCTAACCCTGGGCGCCAAATTCAAAGGGTAAAGGAAGCCTCTTGTAAAATGCCTAACTTTTGCTGATATTCACAATGCCCTGTCTCAGGTCCGGATCTTCCATAGACCCAGGTAACGCGATTTAAATGTTCAAATAGCAGCGGTTGACTGCAGGCGGTTCTGGTGAGTTTTAAGCAAAAAGGCCTTTTGTAGTATAATGACGGATTACATGGTGCGATTCTCTATGAAGTGACCTTATGGGTTTGAGTTTTTCTCTGTGTAACGGTTTATTATATGAGGTGGATAATATTGTATTGGAGTAACCAGGCTACCATACAGATTATCGTGATTCCTATTGGTAGTATATGAACACTTTGCATGGGGGAATTCTCCGTGACCTTATGGGTCTGAGTGTTTCTCCATGTAATGGATTCTTATATGAGGTGGATATTATTAGTGGAGTGAATCAGTCTGACACTAGAGTATCATAATTCCTATTGTAGTATATGAACACTTTGCATGATGGAATTCTCCGTGACCTTATGAGTCTGAGAGTTTCTCCGTGTAACGGTTTCTTATATGAGGTGGATATTAGTGTATGGAGTAACCAGTCTACCATACAGAGTATCATAATTCCTATTGTAGTATGAGAACGCTTTGCATAGTGAAATTCTCCGTGACCTTATGAGTGAGAGTTTCTCTGTGTAACGGATTCTTATATGAGGTGGATATTAGTGTATGGAGTAACCAGTCTGCCATACAGAGTATCATAATTCCTATTGTAGTATGAGAACACTTTGCATGATGGAATTCTCCGTGACCTTGTGAGTCTGAGAGTTTCTCTGTGTAACGGATTCTTATATGAGGTGGATATTAGTGTATGGAGTAACCAGTCTACCGTACAGAGTATCATAATTCCTATTGTAGTATGACAATTTGCATGGTGAAACTCTCTTTGATCTTATGGATTTCAGTGTTTTTCTTTGTAAAAGATTGTTATATGGAATGAATGAGGTGTTTATAACCGGTTTGACAGTTGTATGAGCTCATTGTAACGTCTTATTTGTCAATGTTGTGTATTTGTGTTTTGCTGTGATTTAAGGCCCGCTGTGGCCATAAAAATTTTGTTTTCTTGCTGTGAGAAATTATTGCTGGAATTGAGTAGTTGTTCAGGAGGTTACAATTGAACACAACATTCCAGCTCTAGTTCCTTATCCGTTAGTTAATAGCCTTTTGATCACTGTGATTCACGACTGCTGTTTTGCGATAAACCACGTGGCTAAGAGCACTTTATTTTCATGTAAATACAAATTTTTCTTCACTGTGTAGAATCACTTCTTTAGCTAGTTGGGTTGTAAGTCTGTTTTAATTAATTTTCCCCAACCTACTTTAGTTTTCTTTTTAAATACGTTATATTCTATTTTTTTTATTTCTTGTTACTCAAGACTGTTAGTAACTTGCCCTTTATCCCTTCTCTAACTAGTTGGTTTGTCTCTCTGTTTTAATTAGTTTCCCCCACCCTGCCCTTTGTTAACTCTTTTGTTCTTTACTATAGTTTAATTATTGGTTCTTTTAGTATTCTGGCTTCTCTTTAGCCTGTTGATTCGTTTATTTTTTTTAATTCACTTCACCCTACCTATCTATTATTTTTGTATTTTTGTAAATATTTCATTTTTTCAATTTTATGATTTCTTGTTTCCCATAACTAATACTGTACCTTATCCTTCTTGTATTATCATTTCGTTTGAGCCGGTTGTTTCTGTATCAATTAATTTGCCCCCTTTTATTTATTTGTCAAAATACTGTTCTCAATATTTAGTACTATTATTATTTTCTCGTTAATCATTTTATAATATTTTTGTTTCAATTGTATTTTTATTTTCACTGTATTTCATTTTAATCTTTATTATTATTTTTTATTTTCACCTAGTTTTTGCCTGGAATGCTCTATACAAATCTGGCACCCTATTGAACGGAGTTAAACTGAGAGAGTGTTCAGAGACACCAGGATGAACGCATTCACAGTAGCGTTCATCAGGCAGAAATACAGTACAGTTCACGTTCGCCCAAAATATGAACGAGTTCAAGAACTACCGTTCAATGAACAGGTTCAGGCACAACAATGTTTAGCAGTATTGCTTCTGTAACTAGTTGGTTGTCTGTCAGTTTTAATGCATTTTCAGCAACCTACCTGTTGCTATTTTAGTCTTTTTGTAAATACATTATTTTTCTATTTTATTACTTCAAGTTTCACATACTGTTAGTACCTTGTCCTTTAAGTGTTATTGTTTATCTTAACTAGTTTGCTGTTTTTTTTTGTCTATATGAATTCATTTTTACCTTTTGTTAATATTATTTTTGTTTAATTTTTTAAATGTATTATTTTCATTTTTAAATTTCTCGTTAATAATTATGTTGGTTTTAATTTTTATTTCATCTTATTTTTTATTAGTGTTTCATTATTATTTTCGCTTGTACATTTTTATTTTATTTTTTCTCTCTTCTTCTTAAAAAAAAAAGAGGGATAAATTAACTGAATTATATGACTTGCCATCAATCCTAAAGACTTGAATTGTAACTGGAAACGTTGAATTGTCCTCTGAGGTTGTAAACACAGTAAGCGTCTCTGGCATCACTAAACAAAACCCAGTAAGTGCTCCAATGACAGTGGAATTAGGCCCCCTATCTAGAGAACTGATACCCCTCTGAACTTACTGGGTCGTGATTTATTATGTCAATTTGACTGCACCATTAATGCACCCCTTATGGGGTATATCTTGATGTACCTGATGCTAATGTTAATACTGTGTTTTCTATGCTACAACAGGTTTCCCGATCAGTGACCTATGCTTGACAGTTGCCCTCTCCTCAACTTTCTTTAAAACTTCAAACAATCTATAACCATATAACCAAACAACCCACTTCTCCTTTCCTTTCTTGGCTGATTTCTGAAATATCTGACTCTTTGCTCTGGTTTCCCTCACTCCATTGTCTAGCTCATCACGATGCAGTTCCAAATTCTGAGTATACTCAAAAAAAAAGAAGCTGAGCAAGATGAAAGAGCAACCTCCCTCTTGCATGATTATGATATATATTTTGGTCATGGAGGGATTGCACTCAATGTAAAACTATCTCTCATCTAACAACCTATGTTTCAGAAGGATGACGGTGTTCCCCATATCGCAGTAGCTACTGCTAACAAATACGACACCTTGGAGCTGGGCAAGATGGTAAAGTTATTCCAATGTTGTAATGACAAAACATTTTGTGATACTGTAGCCAGTTACCCACTGTACAAGGTTGGCTCTTTGGGGTACACCCTGTGTGTCTCTTTTGACCCACAACCTGTTATCTTTTCAACTCTGTCACAGACAGAACCACACCTAGCCCCCCCAGCCTATTTCTCCATCTACAACCTCCTTCCATCTTCATCCCAGATCCCTCCTGCTTTGTGTTCCTCCCACCCTAATGATGTGGGACTGATTCTTTCTGCTTCTAGTGTAAAAAATAATGTCAACCCAGATAAACCACTCCCAAAGAAACGCCAGTATCCCCTTAAACTTGACGCAGAACTTGGAATTGCACCTGTGATAGAGTCCTTGTTAGAACAAGGAATAATAATAGCTACCTCCAGCCTCTGTAACACTCCCATTTTGCCCATACCAAAAAAAAACAAACAAACAAATAAGACAAGTTATAAGATCTCAGTGCAGTTAATGATGTGTTAACCCTATTTTTCCTGTAGTTCCAGATCCAACCACTATCCTCTCCTCCTGTTCTGTTCATCCCAGATCACTTTTTATTATTAGTATGTTTTTATTTCAGTCACACTGTGGAAACTACTTCCTCCATGTTACTGAGATCTCCACTAAACACTATTTGCCCCCACTCTGTCTCCCATGTTGTCTTCCGCTCTGAAACGCAACATTTTTCCTCCTCTAGACAGACTTGTTATGAGTTCACCCTTCTTTCCAAACCTAACCTTACTATTGAGCGCTGATCACCTCTTAACTCTGTTTCCCTCCTTCCTTCCCTAATTGATGGCAAGCCATATAGTTGTGAAAGTTGATCTTAGTTGATCATTATGCTCACCCCGTCCCGAAACACTAGACACACCACTTGCAAAACCTGAGTTAATTTGTTTGTAGATGGTAGCTCATACCACTCTCCCACTGGAGCACTTGACTAGAACCCTATGAAATCTGTTTTAATTTTTCAAGATTCCTTTTATTTTTCCAGAATTTCGTGCTCTCCGTTTTAATTTTCTAAATTCTGATTTCCATTTTTATTTTTCTAAATTCCATGTTTTCCCATTTAATTTTTCCCAAATTCCGTACTTCCCGTTTTAATTTTTCTAAATCCCGGTTTCTGTTTAATTTTTCTAAATTCTTTTTTCCAGTTTAATTTTTCTAAATTTTTTATTTTCCATTTTATTGTTTTTTTTCCTAAATTCCATGCTTTCTGTTTTCCATTTTTCGGACTTCTGTGTTTTCCGTTTAAATGTTTCTAAATTTTGTTTTCCGTTCTCATTTTTCAAAATTCTGTTTTCCGTTTTTATTTTTGAAATTCTGTTTTCCGTTTTCATTTATAGAAATTCAGTATTTTACAATTTTATAGCATTTTTTCATCAAATACTGTCTAATCGTGTAGGTGATAGATCAAAATAAAGAAATTTCTAGCAGCCCCCTGCCCCTGACTTTCGCTGTGTCTAAAATCAGCGTATCTGTCAATCCACTCGCTACTATTTATGTTTCACTTTTCAGACAGGCTGGATGAGGCGGTGTTGCCGTTGATTACACAACGTTTAACCCCCCCCCTTTTCCCTTTTCTTTCAGCTTAGGTATGGTAACAAACTCTTATAATGTTCGAGAAAACATTGATTTTCAGATTTTGACAAATTCCACGAAATTCCACGTTTTACAGGTATTCTTGTCAGTTTCTGCGTTTTAGTCTATGCGCATTGTGGGAATCAGAGAGCCCTACACTTGACTCAGGTTATGCAATTGGTCCCCTATTTGAGATCCTAGAATCTCACCCACCCCCTCCCACCCCCATGCTCAGCCCCACAAGCTGAGCTCTTTGCTTTAACTTGGCTACGTTACAAGCTGCCCCCGACACCTCTGAGCGCTCTGCCTGGTTGTGTTGTTTTATGAATTGTGGAGCTCCTGCGACAGCCGCGCATTAGCCACACATTTCTTGCTTCCTCAACTTGTTTGTGTGACACATGGTGTGACTCACAGGAGCAAATGGGGAATGGTTGCTGCAATAAGCAGATTTACGTTGCTCCTGTTACGTCCCTAAATTCAAACAATTTTGTCGACACAAACCAAGAAGAGCATTCCCCCCGTGAGGACTCTTTTGTAAATATGCTGATTGACTTTGTACAAAGTCATATGTTCATATGTTATTGTTACTGTTTTTTTAATCATATGTTTTCAACATAGACTGAAGTTTTTGCAAACAGAAAAGCAGACACCACAACAGTGACTACCCTAGACACGGGGAAACAGACAACAAACAGAAGAAGAGGGGCTGCCATGATGTAGATCATGACACTTAGCCCTCTTCACTGGATTACCCAAGCCTTTTACATTCCAGCTTAATATCTTCACTGTGCCGTCATGTGACTTACTGCTGATATTATGTGCCATTCATAACCACAACAACATGCTTTCTTTCTGTCAACATCCCAATATAACATATGTACATTATACCACCAACATAAGACATGAACAGTTTGAACGCCCTGAACAATTTGCCCCCCCACCCCTTAACACTTAACAGGCTTCCCCAACTGAAACCCGATTCAAACTTCCCTGATGTCCAGTGGTGCATAGGCATCGTTCATTACCCTCCCAGGCTCCGCTCGAAAGATTATTGAAGTACATGTACATCCCTTATTGGTGACCGTTGATTTAAGACGAGGAGGCGGACAACTTATCACGGAGAAACTGTTCTGCTTCCTTCGGGTTGTTGAAGATCCTGGTAACACCATCCAGTGTCACACGAAATCTAGCCAGGTGAAGAAAGCCGTAGAGGAGGCCGGCCGCCCTGCCCGTCTTGCGGACTTCATCAAACACTCTGCGCTGGCCAAGAACCTCCGCCGTCAGATCCGGAAAGATGAAGAGCTTCGTCCCATTGTATTGTAGCGGAGATTTTTGAGCAGCGAGTCTGAGGATGAGCTCCCGGGTCTGGTAGTAGTGGAGTCTGACTATGAACGGCCATGGGCGAGCTCTGTCCGCCGGCTTCGGACCCAGGGAGCGGTGTGCATGGTCTACGACCACCGTCGGATTTGAGAAGTGTTCAGCCCCGAGCAGAGCTGGAATCAGCTTGGTGACGAACTCCACTGGTTTGCTCTTGTCTGCTCCTTCAGGAATGCCGATGATTCTGACGTTCTGGTGTCTCCAATGAAGTTAGCTTGCCATCGTGTTCATTCACGGCCTCCTCCATGTCGCGTACCTTCCCTGTCACAGTAGCCAGAGTAGTTTGCAAAGCGCCTATGGTGTATGAGATGGCCGTGAATTTGGTTGTCACGTTTTCGTCATTTTTTTCCCCTCCTTTGTTGTTCCTTGTCTTCGTCATCAAATGAAGTAATGCTGAACTTTAGCAAGTTTTAAAGAGATTTCGCAGCGGGACATTTATGTTTAAATAAAAGTCGAGCAGAGCCACCTCGGAACACAGCTACTCCATAGTTCGCTGGCCACGCCCCCCCCCAGAAAGTAACAGTTCTGATGGGTGCTGCTCCAGCACCAGCATTGTTATCCCCACCACATAGAAATTTTGTTTTGGAGATATGTCATATTTAGTAGTATATTAAATGGTATTATATGGATTAATCAAATATCACTATGGGAAAGTGCTTTGGTCAATCAGATGTGCCCCACTCAAAGCAAAATATTCATATTCAAAAAGTTTTCTTTTTTGTTGATTCAGGGCTATGGACTTTCATTATAGACGCCGGAATCATCAGGGTAATTATTCCCTACGACGCCCCATCTGGATGTGGAGGAAGAGAGGTCTGTCTGTCTGTCTGACTGCAAAATAACTTGGATTTTGATGACATTTTCAGGCAGCGCAGGTATTAGGACAAGAAACAAATGTTTGCTTTTACGTTGCGGCCATCCGACTTTAGTTTTGAAGTCGACAATTGGAAAACAGAAATGAGTCGTATCCCATTATTCATTTTAAAAACGGGAAACGAGAAACGGAAAACAAATCTTTAACTGATATCAGATATTGTATTCATGAATGGGATTCGGGGATGAAATAACAGTGCCATTTTTCATTCCAGATTATGCTATACACCTTTACATTGATCCGGAAGGCGCTGTGTTATGTAATTTATGTAATTACCTGAAAGCCTACTTTGAGACATTTAGGGGGAACACTGTTCATAAACGCTCTGACAGCGTCTGACACTCGCGTTTTGAAGTAAACCTACTGTTTTAAACACGCACCAAAAGCGTCATGACGCGCACATAAAAGCAGTTAAAACCGACGGGGAGAATCGGAGCCTCCGCCTCTTCGCCGCCGCCCCTCAGCTGTTGATCCTCGGTGTGACTGCCAGGGTCGGTTGCGTTCTGACCGACCGGGAGCCGCTCCGTGAGTCGGTGTCCAGCTCATGGAGCCTGCTAACAACAGCGATTAATTAACATAGTGTAGAGTTATGATTAGCTGTGCTTTATGTGACTTTCACCCAGTTGGAAGAGATGGCTGGTCCGCTGTGGCTTTACCAGTGTTCTACTGAGGAAAGTAGCAGCGCGCACCCAACAGTTACCCTCCTGCCTTCTGTAACTTAAAGCCTCGGAGGAGACCAAAATGGTCACTCATGCCTTGCCCCTTTTCCACCAAGGCATTTTGAGGGCCAGTTCGGAGCCGATGCCTCAGTGCTGCAGCTATATCACCACAAGACATCCCACTTGACCTCCTGGCTGTTATAAAATCTGAATATTCAGATAAAGACATTGTAATCGGTCTGCGGATCAGATTAAGTGTTTTCGCGGCATAACACGGCGCCTTCCGGGTCATTAAAAAAGACATACGGAAAAATCTGGAATGAAAAATGGCACTGTTATTTCATCACTCGAATATCAGTTAACGAGTCGTTTTCCGTTACTCGTTTTCCGATTTTAAAATGAATAATGGGATACGACTCAGTTTTCCGATTGTCGACTTCAAAACGAAAGTCGGATGGCCGCAACGTACACGGACCGGCTTTCACACTTTTCCAAAAGTGGACCTTCTCTTAGTTGACCTGCTGATGAATACTTCAAGCAGGGTTGAAACATCACATTCATCCATAAGGTCACTATGCACATTCATAATGGCCAAACGTGTATGTAGTCTCTCCTGCTTCATAGTGTTGCACAGCCAGGTTTTCAACCTGCACAAGGCTGAGAAAGAGCGCTCGGATGCCGCGAGGACGCTGATTGGGGGCGGATGGGAGGGGGTGCAGCCGCACCCTCCGCACCCCTAGTTCCGACGTCTATGGTCAGCTGAGAGCTGAGATGCGCTCTCTGAGTGCACTCCGACGCAGAGGACCCAATCTCACCAAGAACCCTCTCTAATAGTCGATCACAGTTATCCAAGGCAAACATAAGTTGAAACTAACTGTTAATAGAGTGGTTTTATATATATCCATTTAGATATTTAGTGTACATTTACTTTCAGCTCTTAAACATTAGGTACCGAGGTCCGGACTTTGGTGGCCTGCTACCTGGCCTGGCCACCAGGGCGCAATTTTGAACAGGGAACAAGGGTTTGGGTTTAAGATTTTACGCTATAACACAGGGGGAAACCCGACTAAGGTTTGTACCTACCTCAATTATTTCCAGGCAAGTGAACTGAATAAGATTTATGTCCAAGAAATCGCCTGAAAAATGGTCCTGGTCTTTGAGATCTTGAAATGAGTTCATCCAGATGTGCGCATGGTGTGTTCTCAGAAATCCCCACCATTGTTCAATTCTTTGATTATGGTTACTTGAACCGGTAATGTAGCATCTTCCGGAAAACGCATCATTGTGGGTACCTCTTAGAAACTGTTGCATTTGCCCCAATACACAATTCTCAGTGCCCAGATCTGTTCGGATACGAGAAGGAGTGCCGCCCCTGCTGTCGACCTCATCAATAAAGTAGCCAACAATGACCCTTGGATTGCTGTTAGTGGAATAAGTGTTTAGCCATATAACCATACGCGAGAATCCATCCACTGCGCCATTAATGCATATACCGTATGGTTTAAGCTTGTCGTATGAGTCCACATGCCACAAGAAGTTTGGGCCTGGGTCTTAGACGCCGTCTTAACCTCAGCTGCACTCCTTGAGGATCAAGAATCTTGAGCAGACAGCAAAGAGTGGACTGAGTCACAACCAAGCCAGCTTGGATGCATTTCAAATGCATAAATCTGTAGCAATGCAACATGCCATATTGGTTTAGTTGCTCCTGCAGGACTTCCAGCAAGTCAGACTGGACTTTCCTCCTGAACAACCCCAACAACTTCAGTCGCCTCCGTAGCGTTGACATTGTAGTGGCTAAGGGGTTAATTATTTCTGCAGCCTAAGGATATCTAAGTTACCATGTCAGGCTGTAATTTAAAGGCCCTGCACCTGGGTTCATGAGTACACACAAACTGTGTACACCATTGTGTCATAATGGCCTTGAGGCCTGCTGCAGTGAGGAGATGTGTTTTAGGAACGCTTTAGGAAGCTAATGGGGAAAAACCCTGCCAAATTGTGACAGCTGGGAGAGTTCCAAATGATGGGTGGGGAAATTATGACAGTCATTGTTTTTTAGAAAAATAAGATCCTGATTTGTAGAAAAGGTGAGGGTGGCAACCTGACATGGGCGTGGAATCCTGGGTTCAACAGCATATAAACCGAGGACATTGGTCTCTCGGGCGCTTACCCCGGGGTAACCCGTGATGTTTGGATCCTGTATTGGCTAATAAACATCTCTCTTTTTTGTTTGGATTAAAGACTGGCTGGACTTCTTTTCATTTGGGACTACAATTGGGAGACTATCTGTTAGATAGTTAGTTTATCTGAAATGGACCTAGAAATTATGTAGTTGAAGGTTTTTCGCTACAACAATTGGTGAGCCCAGCCAGGAGGACTGGTCCGGCACACAGCCTGCGGCGGAGGACTGGGAGGACGGGACGGCGGTACTCGGGCGCGCCCACATCTACCGCTAAGGTCAGATAAAGATTTTTTTTTTTACGAGTGGCGCTGTCCACTCCTCCCAGCCCACAAGTCTAAGGTATTGTCTAAAAACCTTTCCGAAAGAACCTAGAAAAAAAAAAAAAAAATTTATTAAAAGATTATATAACCTGCAATAAGGTAGTTTAAGGAAGCATAACAGCAGTCTTCAATCCAAACTATTTATGATTGTGTGATTTATGTATGTGTATGAAGGTTAAGATCATGATAAAAATGTGTAAAATGATTAGAGAAAGAAATATCTATGTGTAAACCATGCCTAAAAATGGATACATTAGAACAGCTGATTTTTAATGTGTTAATTTTTATGTGGATTTGCATGTGTTTTAGTATAATAAGTGGAATAATATGGTGTGTTGCAAGAAATATGGTAATAATGAGAATGATGCATAATATATCGCAAGAAAATAATACTAACTCACTGTTTAATCAAGTAAATGGAACTGGGAAGGGGGAGTAGAGAAATTTAAAGCTCAGCTGAGGATAGATGTATGTTAATGTCTGTCATTTATGTTGTAAAAGAACTGAAAAAGTCTGAATTGGAAGATTGCTGGAACCTTTTTTGGGGTGATCTAGACTTAAGAGTTATGTGTGAAAATAGAGGATTTAGTGTCGAGGGGCAACCTCAAAAGGTTAGGTTGTCGCCTTTAGGCACCGGAACAGTTCCTAGGGCAGGACTGTTGCCGATAAGCTGATAAGCTGATAAGCTGATAAGATATAGGAACAGCACCTAAGAGAGGACTGTTGCCTATATGTCTGTTATTTAATGTCTGTCAATTATGTTGTAAAAGAACTGAAAAAGTCTGAATTGGAAGATTGCTGGAACCTTTTTTGGGGTGATCTAGACTTAAGAGTTCTGTGTGAAAATAGAGGATTTAGTGTCGAGGGGCAGCTTCAAAAGGGTAGGTTGTCGCCTGTGGAAGAAAACTCTTCAGGTCCAATTCTGTAGCTGGTTCAAATGAGGTTTAATCACTGACAGTGGAGAAAAGAAATTCACAGTGTGTCTATGAAGATCCAGTCTCTCGAATGGCTTGGCCGAGTTGGATTTATACAGAACATGCCAGAGAACAAAAGGGAAGGCGTCATGAGTGGATTTGTATTGAATCAACACATGTCTCTCTGCAGAGGAAGAGACATCTGTTGATATCTACAAGGTGTGACCGTTCTCGGGAGAGCTAGACGATGTCACTACAGGGGTCACTCATCGGGCCTTGATCAATGTATTTGAGACAGAGACCATTCAGGAAGAGGGAAAGATCAAGGAGTCTTTTCATCAAGACGGCAAGGGTTAACACAATGGAAAACAGCTCAGCAGGACATTTGATGTTTAGAGAGAAAGGAACATTATACCAAAACCAAATAACAAATGTAAGGTAACACAATTTCTTCTACAATTCCCCATTTTGTCCTATAGGACAACACTAAATACACAAGAAAATGTAATCAAGTGAAGTAAGAAAATTACAATACATCAATTCTACACAATTTGTCGAAAACATCATGAAATAATTCTTTAGGTACGTCGTGAGTAGTTCATTGAGTAGTCACCTTAGCTGTAATAATTTTACACATTGCTCTGATACAAGAAAAAATAACAACAAAAAATATAAAACAGATTAAACCAACAAAAACATATTGAACTATATTTGTACCCCAACGACCAATGAGGGTTTCCAACCATTCAAAAGGGCTACTAATATCGCTGGTGTACACTTCATCAGCAATGTGTTTTTACATGTGCAATGACATCAGAAAGGCTAGCATTATAATCTGGCACATAAGTACAACATTCAACACCAATCACTGCACAAGTACCACCCTGGGATGCTAAAAGATAGTCTAAAGCTGCTCTATTCTGTAAGGCAACTAGATTGCAGCCAGCTCTTTTGATAAGAGAGACAAACCTAGGGAAGTGGTATTAGCTAAATCCTCTATACGTTTGGAAAGATCTCTTATCTGATTCAGGGAAGACAATACACCATAACTAGGAATAAGCATGCCGAATAGACGGCTCCAATCTGTCTGTGAGTGGGTGATTAACACATCTCGTTTAGATCTTGTTGACTTTAATCCTGAGGGAATTGTAGGCAATTTATCTACAACTCGCATTGCTGGGACTACGTAGCCCAGGCCACACACTCCGCTCCAACCCTTAGGAAGATATTCATATGCTTTTTGTCCACATATCCAGTATATCCCTTTTCCAGCTGGGACGGAACAAAAAGAAGCCGCTGTGGCTAACCTAGAAAAGTTAATGTCAAGTGTAGAACAAGCTGTAGGTGAAGGGCTGTAGTCTGAAGTCCATATTCTGGGAGAACTTCTTGGTATTGGATAAAACAGCGAGTCACAGTTCGAATGTCCCATGTCATGACCAACTCCGGTACCTTTAATGCACCACTTTAATGGTCGTGGAACTACTCTAAGAGGGATGGCAGCAGGGACATCAGTGCATGCCTGACACTTGCTTGTGGATGTTTTGCAAGGTAAAGGTCTCAGTTCAGGTGTGACTGGGCACAGTTCATGGGTGTAAGATGTGTGGTATTTAGGTGAAGTAAATGGCACGTGTCGCAGTCAGAAATGGGCAGAGCCATCAGGGGGGAGGCCTTCATTTGTGCTATGTGGGATGAATCCACATACGTAACAATTGGTAGAATTTGAGCTGTGATAAGCTACCATTCTAGTCAGGTTGATATAGGTGTTTGTGGAAATCATTTGGTCGTGTGTGGAGATTGTATTTGGTCCAGTTTCCCGTCTCTGTTGAAGGATGGAGCATTCAAGCAGGGACGAGATGTTGCTAATATGCTTCTTTTTTTTTTTTTCTGGTGGCTCCGTGGTTTCAGTATTAAGAGGGGGATCTTCCAAAGCAACCTTCTGTCCCCATTGCTTAATACTGGTACTGCAAAGGAGCCACAGAAGTGATAATCCAGTCACAAGCAGCAGCCATGTTGGTGTCGTTCATCAGCATCTGGTCAGAACAGCACCGTTCTGGGTTGATCTCCTGCTGGGCTGTTGATCTTCACTGGTCCATGTTGGCATCCTGCTGGGTTGTTGATCTTCACTGGTGTGAAGAGTGGATCCATGTGGGGTGTCACACACTTCATGACAGTGTTGTTGGTCAGCAGTATTTGAGATGGGCCGGTCCACCTGGGCTGGAGAGCGTTCCTTTGCTTGAACTGCTTCAGGGTTGAAATCACCAGGCTGAAGGTTGTGATAGTTCCCGTCAGTGGGAGGCGTGTGAGCTGCGATCACCTGTTAGTGCAGAGCTTAGACAGAAGAACACAGTTCCTTGCAGAGTTCTCGTGTGATAGAGGAGTTGAAATGGGTGCCGTCGTCGCTGTTAATCCAGCGTGGGATCCCAAACAGGCAGACAATGTCTCTGAGGAGCAGAGTAGTCACTGTTGTGGTGTCTGCTTTTCTGTTTGCAAAAACTTCAGTCTATGTTGAAAACATATGATTAAAAAAACAATAACAATAACATGTGAACATATGACTTTGTACAAAGTCAATCAGCATATTTACAAAAGAGTCCTCAGGGGGGGAATGCTCTTCTTGGTTTGTGTCGACAAAATTGTTTGAATTCAGGGACGTAACAGGAGCAACATAAATCTGCTTATTGCAGCAATCATTCCCCATTTGGTCCTGTAAGTCACACCATGTGTCACAC
The DNA here is from genome assembly GCF_963514095.1 of Eutrigla gurnardus. Taxonomy (NCBI): domain Eukaryota; kingdom Metazoa; phylum Chordata; class Actinopteri; order Perciformes; family Triglidae; genus Eutrigla; species Eutrigla gurnardus. The sequence goes on from NC_139931.1 coordinate 21,372,417, forward strand.
AAACAAGTTGAGGAAGCAAGAAATGTGTGGCTAATTCGCGGCCGTCGCAGGAGCTCCACAATTCATAAAACAACACAACCAGGCAGAGCGCTCAGAGGTGTCGGGGGCAGCTTGTAACGTAGCCACGTTAAAGCAAAGAGCTCAGCTTGTGGGGCTGAGCATGGGGGGTGGGAGGGGGTGGGTGAGATTCAAACAAATGAACTCAGGTTTTGCAAGTGGTGTGTCTAGTGGTTCGGGACGGGGTGAGCTAATGATCAACTAAGATCAACTTTCACAACTATATGGCTTGCCATCAATTAGGGAAGGAAGGAGGGAAACAGAGTTAAGAGGTGATCAGAAAGAAAGTTGAGGAGAGGGCAACTGCCAAGCATAGGTCACTGATCGGGAAACCTGTTGTAGCCTAGAAAACACAGTATTAACATTAGCATCAGGTACATCAAGATATACCCCATAAGGGGTGCATTAATGGTGCAGCCACATTTACATAATAAATCACGACCCAGTAATTTCAGAGGGGTATCAGTAGCCATTTGAAAGGCATGTTCTCTAGATAGGGGGCCTAATTCCACTGTCATTGGAGCACTTACTGGGTTTTGTTTAGTGATGCCGGAGACGCCTACTGTGTTTACAACCTCAGAGGACAATTCAACGTTTCAAGTTATAATTCAAGTCTTTAGGATTGATGGCAAGTCAAATAATTCAGTTAATTTATCCCTCTTTTTTTTTTTTTTTTTTTTTTTAGAAGAGAGAAAAAATAAAAATAAAATGTACAAGCGAAAATAATAATGAAACACTAATACAAAATAAGATGAAATAAAAATTAAAACCAACATAATTATTAACGAGAAATTTAAAAATGAAAATAATACATTTAAAAAAAAAAAAAAAAACTAATATTAACAAAAGGTAAAAATTAATTCATATAGACAAAAAAAACAGCAAACTAGTTAAGATAAACAATAACACTTAAAGGACAAGGTACTAACAGTATGTGAAACCTGAAGTAATAAAATAGAAAAATAATGTATTTACAAAAAGACTAAAATAGCAACAGGTAGGTTGCTGAAAATGCATTAAAACAGACAGACAACCAACTAGTTACAGAAACAATACTGCTAAACAGTGTTGTGCCTGAACCTGTTCATTGAACGATAGTTGTTGAACTCGTTCATATTTTGGGAAGAACGTGAACTGATCGTACTGTATTTCTGCCTGATGAACGCTACTGTGAATGCGTTCATCCTGGTGTCTGTGAACGCTCTCTCAGTTTAACTCCGTTCAATAGGGTGGCAGATTTGTATAGAGCATTCCAGGCAAAAACCAGGCGAAAATAAAAAAAAATAATAAAGATAACAATGAAATACAGTAAAAATAAAAGTACAATTGAAACAAAAATATTATAAAATGATTAACGAGAAATTAATAATAGTACTAAATATTAAGAACAATATTTTGACAAAAAAATAAAAGGGGGCAAATTAATTGATACAGAAACAACCGGCTCAAACGAAATGATAATACTAGAAGGATAAGGTACAGTATTAGTTATGAGAAACAAGAAATCATAAAATTGAAAAAATGAAATATTTACAAAAAATAGTAGAAGGTAGGTAGGGTGAAGTGAGTTAAAAAAAATTAACAATTCAACAGGCTAAAGAGAAGCCAGAATACTAAAAAAACCCAACAATTTAACTACAGTAAGGAAAAAAAGAGTTAATAACAAAGGGCAGAGTGGGGGAAACTAATTAAATCAGAGAGACAAACCAACTAGTTAGAGAAGGGGTAAAGGGCAAGTTACTAACAGTCTTGAGTAACAAAAAATAAAAAAAAATAGAATATAACGTATTTTAAAAGAAAAATTTTCCCCAAAAAGTAGGTTGGGGAAAATTAATTAAAACAGACTTACAACCCAACTAGCTAAAGAAGTGATTCTACACAGTGAAGAAAAATTTGTTTTACATGATAATAAAGTGCTCTTAGCCACGTGGTTTATCGCAAAACAGTAGTCGTGAATCACAGTGATCAAAAGGCTATTTAACCAATGGATAAGGAACTAGAGCTGGAATGTTGTGTTCAATTGTAACCTCCTGAACAACTACTCAATTCCAGCAATCATTTCTCACAGCAAGAAAACAACATTTTTATGGCCTCGGCGGGCCTTAAATCACAGCAAACACAAATACACAACATTGACAAACAAGACGTTACAATGAGCTCATACAACTGTCAAACCGGTTATACACACCTCATTCATTCAATATAACAATCTTTGACAAAGAGAAACACTGAAATCTATAAGATCACAGAGAGTTTCACCATGCAAATCGTCATTACATTTCCAAGTAGGGATTACAATGACATGAGCGGCGGTCTGGCTACCCCAACTTCAATGTCATCCACCTCGCATAACAATCTTTCATATAGAAAAATCCTCAATCACAGAGAATGTCACTTTATAAACCGTCATTACACTACCAATAGGATTTAGGATAATACGAGCGGCGGTCTGGTTACCCCAACTTCAATATCATCAACCTCACATAACAATCTCTCACATAGAGAAACACTCAGACCCGTAAGGTCACGGAGAATTCCACCATGCAAACTGTCATTATGCTACCAAGTTTAGGAATTATGACAATATAAGTGGCGGACTGGCTACCCCACGTAAATATTGTCGACCTCACATAACAATCTCTCACATAGAGAAACACTCAGACCCATAAGGTCACGGAGAATTCCACCATGCAAACTGTCATTATGCTACCAAGTTTAGGAATTATGACAATATAGTGTCAGACTGATTTACTCCACTAAAATTGTCTACCTCACATAACAATCCCTCACATAGAGAAACACTCAGACCCATAAGATCACGGAGAATTCCACCATGTAAACTGTCATTATGCTACCAATAGGAATTACGACAATATGTATGGAAGCCTGGTTACTCCATAACAATATCATCCACCTCATATAATAATCTGTTACACCGAGAAAAACTCAAACCCATAAGGTGACGGAGAATTCCACCATGCAATCTGTTATTATACTACATAAGGCCTTTTTTTTTCTTTTTTCTTAAAACTCACCAGAACAGCCTGCAGTCAACCGCTGCTATTTGAAAATTTAAATCGCGTTACCTGGATCTATGGAAGATCCGGACTTGAAACAGAGCATTGTGAATATCAGCAAAAGTTAGGAATTTTACAAGAGGCTTCCTTTACCCTTTGAATTTGGCGCCGATTGCTAATATTCAGAATGACTCCATCCAGTCCAGACGTCCTCTAGCCCAGGGTTAGCGAGATGCCGACAACGCCATATTGTGGAAGAAAACTCTTCAGGTCCAATTCTGTAGCTGGTTCAAATGAGGTTTAATCACTGACAGTGGAGAAAAGAAATTCACAGTGTGTCTATGAAGATCCAGTCTCTCGAATGGCTTGGCCGAGTTGGATTTATACAGAACATGCCAGAGAACAAAAGGGAAGGCGTCATGAGTGGATTTGCATTGAATCAACACATGTCTCTCTGCAGAGGAAGAGACATCTGTTGATATCTACAAGGTGTGACCGTTCTCGGGAGAGCTAGACGATGTCACTACAGGGGTCACTCATCGGGCCTTGATCAATGTATTTGAGACAGAGACCATTCAGGAAGAGGGAAAGATCAAGGAGTCTTTTCATCAAGACGGCAAGGGTTAACACAATGGAAAACAGCTCAGCAGGACATTTGATGTTTAGAGAGAAAGGAACATTATACCAAAACCAAATAACAAATGTAAGGTAACACAATTTCTTCTACACGCCTTTAGGCACCCGAACAGTTCCTAGGGCAGGACTGTTGCCGATAAGCTGATAAGATATAGGAACAGCGCCTACAAGAGGGCTGTTGCCTGTAAGAGTAGCTACATAAAATAGGTAGGGAAAACAGCTGTAAAATAAAAAAGCATAAGGCCTTGTAAATATATGTAAATAAAAGTGCGCAAAGTGACAAAATATGTGATATGCTGTCGGGAAATAGAGGAGAGCAGGAGTGCAGTGTAAATAAAAAAGGGAGTAAAAGTGATAGAGTAAAAGTAAAAGTGGTAAATAATAATAAAAGTAGAGAAATCAAATAGGTAAGAATTAAGAGAAAATTAGTTAAAGGTGAAAAGGGCATAAATAGAGAAATAAATTGAGTAAGAATTAAAAGAAAAATATTTAAAAGTCCGTCTAACGGCTACCGCTTTGTCCTGTACGCAGTGTCGCGGGTGAGCTGGAGCCGATCCCAGCTAGTTATTTAAAGGAGGAAACAGAAAGGAGTTATTTAAAGGTCCGTTTGTCGGCTACCGCTTATCCTGTATGCAGGGTCGTGGGGGAGCCGGAGCCGATCCCAGCAGTAATGATTTAAAAAACATAAATAAATAAAAGCAGAGAAAATAAATTAAGTAGCATTCAAAAGAAAATTAGTTAAAAGGTAAACAAGTGGGGGGCGCTAGTGAGCAGGCTATGGAGTAGACGTGTGTGTCGGAGCTCTCCAGAACCTTCTTCTCTAAAAACGTTAAAATAGCACAACATTTTTTTTTTTACTTTTTTTATTTCATTTACATATAGTTATACGTTTCTAAAAACATTTGCGTGTGAAGAAATGGCTGGTAAAGCGCAAAAGAACCGCAACACCGCTTCATCTGCACCGAGGCCCAGTGCCCCGAGTTCATCCCCGAGGGGAAGTGGTAGCCCGATCCCCGCCGACATGACCTCAGTGCTAGCGACCGAGACCTTCAGGCGGGAGTTGCTCACATCGCTACGTGAAGACATCGGTCATGTTATCAAGCTGGAGATCAGAGAGGTGCTGGAGAGGGAGATGGCGGGGCTTCGCGGAGACATGAATACGGTAAAAACCGAACTACAATCCTACCGGAGCTCAGTTGCTAAAGAGCTAACCTCGCTAAAGGATACTATGACTGAAGTGGAGAAGAGCCTGTCTTCCTGCACAGATGATGTTGCAGCGTTACAGCGTGAGGTTAAACATCTCCAGAAGCAAACGGAGTCATTGCAAAATAAATGTGAGGACTTAGAAGCCAGATCAAGGAGGAACAATGTCAGGATTGTTGGGGTACCGGAGAGCCAGAGCAGCTCTGCCGACGCGGTTTCAGCGCTTTTACAGAAAGCATTTGACCTCGAGGAGGCCCCGGTACTGGATAGATCCCATCGCTCACTACAGCCAGCGCCAAGACGGGGAGACCAGCCGCGCGTCATTGTGGCTCGCCTACACTACTCCCAGGACTGTGCCAACATCCTTCGCCAGGCCAGGACGAAGCAGCGGATCACGGTGGACGGGATGACCATCTCTGTCTACCCAGATTACACTACACAGGTGGCCAGAGCTCGAGCAGTTTATAACGCGGTGAGGCAACAACTCCGAGGGCTTGAAGGAGTTAAGTATGGCATCCTATATCCGGCGCGCTTCAGGATCACCTACAACAACCAGGAGCGGATCTTCTCCACGCCAGAAGAAGCGCAGGTTTACATCTCGAAGAATATCTCCACACAGGGGGCTTCTCGCAGTGAGTGACTGTTAGGACAAGGAATATATTCTGGAGTCATAGAGACATTTATTATAACTTTACAAGTACTGTTCTCAGTCTGCTGAAAAGCTAAACTTTACCTTGAATTTACAGTTATACCACCAGCTTTGTTGTCATATGGCACATCCTTTTATTTTATGACCACTTTTGCCACGTTGGTTATTACTACCAGTTACTCAATGTTTAATCGCTTTTGCCAGACCACTGAAAACAATCTGTTTATTTAATTATTTTACTCTTCTTTTCTATTTACCAAACTTATTCGCTTACATTTATGGTTCATTTAATTTAAATACTACTGAGTGCTACAATCGTTGCCTTTTTGTTCTGGGGCTCTTAGTGGAGTGTTTAGTGTTAACCCAGTATACTTATGAGGGGACTTAGCCTAGGGTTAGGAGAGGCTAGAGCGACCTGGGTGTTCATACAGGTCAGCTTAGGGTTTCAAGGCCTTTTTTTAATTATTTTTGGTTTAAATGAGAAAGCTCACATGCTTGTATGTTTTTCACAACAACCGTTATTGTAGTGGGGACATGTATTTTTCTTGAGCTAGTCCAGCTGGTCACACAGCTATGCATCTGCGCACGATATAAAGATAACAACAATAAACTCTCAGGGCCTAGGCTCGAAAAGATTCATTAGTTGGAATATCAAAGGGATCCAACATCCTATCAAGCGCAATAGGGTTTTTGCACGCCTGAAAACATTAGGTTCGGACATCATGTACCTCCAAGAGACACAAGGGTCGATTCATCATAGTAACAGGAAAGCTGTATGGTAACTTGGTGGCACTTGTCAGTCTTTATGGCCCCAACTGGGATAACCCTCAGTTTTTCTCTAGCCTCATGGGAAAACTCCCAGACCCTAATTCACATTTGTTGATAATGGGGGGAGAATTTAATTGCACTTTACAGCCAGCTTTGGATAAATCTAATCCTAAACAAAATAAGAATGTGTCCAAATCAGGTGCACTACTTATGTCTTTCATGCAATCTTATAAACTATATGATCCTTGGAGACACACCAACCCCTCCGCTAGACAGTTTTCCTTTTTTTCGCCAGTTCACCTTTCGTATACAAGAATCGACTTTTTCCTTATTGATTATAGGACAATGTCCTTTGTAGCTGATAGCAGGTACCATAGTATCACAATTTCTGATCACTGCCCTGTCCAGTTGGACATGTCATTTCCAGACAGTTCTGTCCCCCAGCGTTCATGGCAACTTGACCCGCTACTATTAAAGCAACCATCATTTGAAAAATTTATCTCTGACCAAATAGACTTTTTTCTCCTGACAAACAGTACCCCAGGAATGCCATATGCTACCATATGGGAGTCACTTAAGGCATATCTCAGGGGTCAGATTATCTCATATGCAACTCATAAGAAAAAAGAACGCAATAAACGCCTCAGGGAGTTGAACCAACAAATATTGAATATAGACAATCAATTGGCCCACAACTCTACACCTGAACTTTTTAAGGAACGGTTATTGCTACAAACAGAATTTGACATATTATGAACATGGTGAGAGAGCAGGGAAGTTACTTTGTCATCAACTTAAACAAACAATGGCACAAAGCGCAATTCCTGAAATCCGTGTTTCACCAGACTCGACTTCTTCACACCCACAAACCATTAATGATCGTTTTAAAGCATATTATACTGAACTTTACAGATCTGCGAACGCTACGGACACTGAGAATTTTTTAGACGGCCTAACTCTACCACAAGTTTCCGCGGAGGACAGTGACATGCTTGATGCCCATATAACAACCGAGGAGATAATACAGGCCATAAAATCCATGCAAAATAGAAAAACACCGGGTCCGGATGGATTTCCCGTAGAATTTTATAAGGTATTTGTTTCCGAGCTGGCACCTTTTTTACGTTTATTGTTTCAGGAAATCACTTCAGACGGGAAACTTCCTCCCACCATGACACAGGCTACTATATCAGTTTTGTTGAAGAAAGGTAGGGACCCATTGGACTGTGGCTCATATCGTCCGATCAGCCTACTGTGCTGTGATTATAAGATTCTCACAAAAGTTTTATCACGTCGCTTAGAAACAGTGATACCAAAAATTATTGATTCTGATCAAACAGGCTTTATACCAGGGAGACAATCATTCTATAATATGAGGCGTTTGTTCAATGTGCTCTATTCGACCCACTCAGCCCGGCAGGCGGAGGTTGTACTCTCACTCGATGCAGAGAAGGCCTTTGACCGGGTTGAGTGGGAGTATCTATTTACGGTACTTGATAAATTTGGATTTGGTCCTGCTTTTACCTCGTTGGTTAGGATATTATATGCATCGCCAACGGCCTCGGTGCGCACAAATTCCATCAGATCTGATTACTTTAGGCTACATAGAGGTACACGGCAGGGATGCTGCCTCTCACCATTTTTATTCGATCTAGCCATCGAACCACTGGCTACATCCTTGAAAATGCAACAGTGCATTACGGGTATCACCAGAAATGACACGGTGCATAAAGTTTCATTGTATGCAGATGACCTTTTATTATATATATCAAACCCAGTGGAATCAATCCCCAAACTTATACACACACTACAACAATTTGGAACTCTATCAGGCTACAGTCTTAACCTAACAAAAAGTTTGCTCTTCCCCATAAATCAACTAGCTAAACATAGCGACTATAGCGGCTTCCCATTCAAATTAGAACAACAGGCTTTCACGTATTTGGGCATAAACGTTACACGGTCATATAAAAACCTGTATGACCACAACTTTAAAGTTTTGTTAGAACGCACCAAACAGGATTTTCTTAAATGGTCAGCTCTCCCTATTACACTAGCGGGCCGAGTTAACACAATCAAGATGACAGTGCTACCAAGGTTTTTATATTTGTTTCAGATGATCCCGATTCTATTAACTAAATCATGGTTTAAACAATTGAATAGTCATATCACTAGTTTTATCTGGGGCACCTCCTCCCCACGAATTAAAAGAACTTCATTAGAGATGCCCAAGAGCGCGGGGGGACTGGGCCTGCCTAATTTCCTATTTTATTACTGGGCAGCAAATATCTCCAAATTGAATTACTGGATCTCGATGCACGAAAACAAGACGGGACCAGTGTGGGTCGCAATGGAACTCAAATCTAGTTTGCCACTTTCGCCAGTCTCCATCCTAAGCAGCTCCCTGCCCAGTAATTTAAGTCTTCAACACCTGGGGCCGGTTATTAGAAATTCTCTAAAGATATGGCTGCAGTTTAGGAAACATTTCCACTTCAATCAGCCAATCACTCTCCTTCCCCTGGTTCGTAACCACCTGTTTCCCCAGTCTCAAGCTGACACTGCTTTTGAAACGTGGCATCGTAATGGATTGGGGTTCTTCAAAGACCTCTTTGTAGATGGCACATTCACTTCTTTTGACCTACTGCAGAAAGACAATAATATTCCTAAAAGTCACTTCTTCAGATACCTGCAGGTATACGCAGTTTTGCCAAAAAGCACTTCCCATTTCCTCAATTACCGCCTAAGAATGTATTGAGCACTATATTGGACCTAGACCCCAATGGAAGGAGGAGGGTAGCCAAGATTTACCAAATGTTGCAAGATATCGACCCACCGTCGTGGGAAAATACTCGGTTGGCATGGGAAAAAGACTTAGATATTACACTACCTGAGGAGATATGGCAAAAAAGTTTAAAACGTATACACACCACATCTCTCTGCATACGGCATGGTCTTATCCAGTTTAAAGTTGTACATAGATTGCACTATTCAAATGAGAAACTGGCCAAAATATACCCTAACATCAACCCTGAATGTCCAAGATGCAGCCACAATCCAGCCACAGTGGGTCATATGTTTTGGGGGTGCAGGTCTCTGAACAGCTTCTGGACAAAGGTTTTCGAAGCTATATCTTACATACGAGGTGTTACTGTAGATCCTGACCCAGTAATAGCCATCTTTGGGACAACACCCTCAGAGGAACACTTTACTACCTTACAGATGAATGCCATAGCGTTTCTAACGCTGATGGCACGGAGATTGATTCTTATGCAGTGGAAGTCGGTAAGACCTCCGTCATTCAAACACTGGGTTAAGGAGGTCCTCTCTATGATTCCACTGGAGAAGTTGAGATATAGCCACAACGGCAGCAAAGACAGATTTATTAAGAGTTAAGAGAGTTTATTGAAAGCATATCTTTCACTTAACATCGCTCTGGCGTGCCAACCTTTGTACATTTAGATTGACCAGCTGGATCCGTGTAGTGGATTAGAATGTCCCCATCATGTCATTTATACAGGATTGTAAGTGATATATGTGTTTGTACATGTATGAGTATGAATATTTATGTGTGCTTGTGTATTTGCGTGAATATGAGCGTGTTCATGTATCTGTGTGCACACGTAGGAACACATGAATGCTTTTCTTTAGTACATATACTATGTGAGATTACATTAATATGAAGATATTGCATTATTTTTTTTATTTTTTTTTATTTTTTATTATTTTATGTTTCTTTTTTCTTTTTTATGTTTATTTATTAATTTATATATATATATACACACATTTTCTTTTTTTGGCCTAATGGGAGTGGGTGGGCGTTTTGAAAAAAGTCTATAAATAAAGTGCTTAAAAAAAAAAAAGGTAAACAAGTAAAAGCCGAAAAAATTAAATAAGTAAGACATTAAAGAAAATAATTTAAAGAATAAATCAACAGTCGGAGGGCCAGATTAGGAGAAGGCGAGCGGAATAACACAGGAGCAAGATAGCACAGCGCCGTCGGGCCGCTGCACCCAGCCAGTGTGTAAAAGAAAAATGGGTACAAATTACAGTACACAGTCGGAAGGACTGACAGCAGTTGAATTGGTAATGTTGAAACACCCAAGAAAAAAAAAAAAATGCATGACAAAGTGGCATAGAATAACTTCAGGAGGCACAAGATGGCCAGTGACGAGAACCTTTGATCTAAATTACTGTGACTGAGTGGAATCAGAGTTAAGAGATAAAGATAAAAAGAATGATAAACGACACCAGCGAAAGAGAATAAGTTATTATATAAGTTAATAATAAGAAAACTTATTATAATAAGTTATGCGGAGTAGAGAGATGTGCTGCAATATTTTAAAATAGAAGACATAAACACAGAACAATGCAACAAAAAATGGTACGAAATGGCATAAAGCCAACTGCTCCAGGTCTGGAAACGCAGACACCACCGCCGTGTGTGCCTCTGGAGGGAGCTGGACAATTTCCCCAAATGCAGCGAGGGGCAGAAGTGAACGGGAGAATAAGCAGGACAGTGACGGTAGACCTGAGAGAGAGACAGCAGCTGAGCACACACACACACACCCCCTCACATGAAGAAGTGAGAGCAAGAAAGGAGGGGCAAAGTTACTCCTCCCAAGATAACGACTGGCAAATAAGAGCAAGGGGAGGAGGACTTGCAACTGCGGGGGAGGACCCTCCCGAAATACCACAGTACTGGCAGAATGCCCAGTAGGAACACACAGGACTACAGAATATCATGTGATGAGGTGAAAGAGGAGAGTGAAGAGGAAGGAGGAATGATGGGACCCCTGCTGGCCAAAGGGCCGAATCAGGCAGAAAGATATGTGCCTTGGAGTTTTATGGACATGACAGGGTTAATAAACCGCCTGCCTGCACTAACAGAAGGAGCAGATAAATGGATCAGAGACTTTGAAGACACAGGAGGAATAAAGCTTGCTATGGGAGACATCAAGGCCGTACTAATGAAGATAGTTGGCCAGTATATAACAGCTGAAATCCTCAAAGAAGGAGGCGTGAAAGCAGTAAACAACAATCATCAATATGACGCCACTGCATTTGGGCCTTATCTTACGAAGGTGTGGGATGCACTACGGGCCAAATATCCATCTAAAATGGACCCATCCAGACTGGAAAGAGAAACACTTAAGGATGGAGATAATCCAGCACAATTTCTCCATGAGTTTCAGAGAAAATGGAAAGAAGAAACAGGAAGTGAATGGAACACAAATGAGGCATCCAAAGTGTGGACAGCCAGGACACATGCAAAGAAGCTGCCTAACTAATCCATGGGCAGCAGGCCAAAACGCTGGTGGGTCATTCCGTGTCATTTCATCAAATGCCTCCCACCTGACCATCTCAGAATGTCCTGAAAAAATTCAAGTACAAAGACACACTTGTTAATAGGACAAATCCAAAATATTAGGTCTCTACTTTCAATAGTTTTCTCATGAAACATCATTCAATGAAGGGTAGTTTAGACGGTTTTTGGCATCATGCTCTGAAAAGCCATTTTTAAACGGCAATATCTAGAAAACTATCTCACCTGTGGCCTTCAAAATTTCTACAGTGTATATCTGTTACTAAACGCCTCCAGACATGGAATATCAGGGGTGTAGCTCAATGATAACCTAGTATGGTAGGTACTTAAAAAGGGGCTTGTTGAAATAAAGTAGTACATTTGAAGGATGGCTGAGCTCCCATTTTTGCAGATAAAAGACTTCTATCACTTCTGCCTCTATCTCTGGTGTTAGCTTAAACATTCTACAAAATATGGGTTCTCTCAGATGATTAGTTTCACAGATATTAAGGCTAAAAAATGGAAGTAAACACATCTTTGCCCAACTTCAGAGTCATATTCCAAAAAACTGACAACACGTATCAGGTCCAAACTTACTTTTTTTTAAAGATCATATTCTTGTTAAAATCATATTAAAAAATCGGGAGGGTGTTTTGCCTCAATTTGTCGCAGTGATTTTTTAAAATCCTGATATTGGTGGGGTTTTTGTGGCTGGTTTTGGTACTGCATGTCCTAACGGCCTACTTGTAAACATCACAGGAGGGCAATTCAATTGTGCTTTTTATCATTTACCAAAGACTTACATGTGACTAAATGCTACTGATAAATTTAGCCTCACGAAAACATTAAAATGGATCACAGTTGTAGTTACAGAGGCAATACGTCCTTGAATGTGAGTTAAACATGGTGAAAGCAGCTTTTAAGGTCTTAAACCATGAACAAACATAGCAAAATAATGAAGACTGTACATTTTGTCATACTTTAAGTACATACATTACACAACCAAATCAAATAATAATCTTAATTTGAGCATAAATATTTTACATTACAGTACAAAAGTCTCCAAAGTGCGATATTGAATAACAGTTTGTCTCTATGCTCACTATGAGGGATCACACATTTTTCATCTTTTAGATCCAATTCCTTAGTCACATTCATTAATTTGGCAGTGACTTTACAAATAGTCTAATGTACATCTCTGCTCTATTGTGCTCATCTTTTTTGATGGCATACATGCACCCAGTTTCTGTAGAGGGAACGTCTATCCTTGCAATTCTATGCTGCAGTGGGACATTGCACATGTCTTCTATTCTTGGCCTGTAGAAACTCTTGGCAGGGCCATGTGGGTGCATGAACTGAACCAGTACATCTTCATCTGAAACATCTCTGATACTTCCTATCCACCATTTCTGATCATACACACAACTCACATATTGTCTCATAGTGAGCACAGAGACAAACTGTTATTCAATATCAAACTTTGGAGACTTTTCTACTGTAATGTAAAATCGTTATGCTCAAATTAAGATTATTATTTGATTTGGTTGTGTAATTTATATACTTAAAGTATGACAAAATGTACAGTCTTCAATTCATTTGTTCATGGTTTAAGACATTAAAAGCTGCTTTCAGCATGTTCAACTCACATCCAAGGACTTATTGCCTCTATAACTACAACTGTGCTACAATTTAATGTTTTCATAAGGCAAAATTTATCAGTAGTATTTAGTCACATATAAGTCTTTGGTAAATGGTAAAAAAAAACACAATTGAAATGCCTGCTGTGATGTTTACTTGTAGGATATTAAGACATGCAGTACCAAAAACGGCCACAAAAACCCCACCAATATCAGGATTTTAAAAAATCACTGCGACAAATTGAGGCAAAACACCCTCCTGATTTTTTAATATGATTTTAACAAGAATATGATCTTTCAAAAAAAGTAAGTTTGGACCTGATACGTGTTGTCAGTTTTTTGGAATATGACTCTGAAGTTGGGCAAAGATGTGTTAACTTCCATTTTTGAGCCTTAATATCTGTGAAACTAATCATCTGAGAGAAACCATATTTTGTAGAATGTTTAAGCTAACACCAGAGATAGAGGCAGAAGTGATAGAAGTCTTTTATCTGCAAAAATGGGAGCTCAGACACTCTTCAAATGTACTACTTTATTTCAACAAGCCACATTTTAAGTACCTACCATACTAGGTTATCATTGAGCTACACCCCTGATATTCGATGTCTGGAGGCTATCAGTAACAGATATACACTGTAGAAATTTTGAAGGCCACAGGTGAGATAGTTTTCCAGATATTGCTGTTTAAAAATGGCTTTTCAGAGCATGATGCCAAAAACCGTCTAAACTACCCTTCATTCAATGATGTTTCATGAGAAAACTATTGAGAGTAGAGACTTAATATTTTGGATTTTTCCTAGTAACAAGTGTATCTTTGTACTCAAATTTTTTCAGGACATTGTGAGATGGTCAGGTGGGAAGATTTTCAGAAATTTGATGAAATGACACGGAATGACCCTGGTCCGTGGATGAGACCAGCAGCACAATGGCAATAGGGATGCCTAGAGAAATCTGAAGGGGAAGTAATAAACCTGTCCTAACCAAGCAGCCACGCACTGAACCCACCATAGAAGTAACGATACAGGACCATCAGCATCAGTTCATGGTGGATACAGGAGCAACATACTCCTGCATTGGAAAAGAAGGAGCTGGACTTCTCCTATCATCATCAAAAATTCGAACCGTCGGTTTCTCTGGGAAAACTCAAATAATACCAATGACAGAACCAGTTCCAATAAAGATTGCAGGAAAAAAAATGTATGCATCATTACTCTACTCAGTAGATACGCCCATCAATCTATTAGGAAGAGACATTCTGTGTGCAAAAATAATGTGTACTCCAGATGGACTTTATTTTGATCTACCGGAAGAAAACCTACAAAGCATAATGACACCAGTGGTAATGGCACCAGTGGTGGAACAAGATGATGACATAAAAGAAGCCCAAGTATATTGGATGAAGTTAACTTCACCAAACTCCTTCCTACACCAAGAGTGGGAAATATGGAAGCTGTTCATAACACACTACTATGAAATGGCTAATGAACCAACACTCCCTTTTCATTGTACCATGTTGTACGATGTAGACAAAAGTCAAGAAGAGTATGATGCCTTTTGGAATGAATTGATTAATCACTCCCCTACAGCCATACAATATGATGACATCATACTAGGACCTCAAGGAGCTGCAGCAGCAGTCACACTGTCAAAAGACATAAAAGAATAGTTCCAGGTTCCTAACTCATCACCACATGTGACACTACTAATAGCGGACAGATATGAATCACATGATCTAGGACCAATGATTAAAGAAGCACAACAAATCAAGGAATGGACCCCCACAGACAATCAGTACATATATGTATCCCCAGACAGACGTTATTGTAGAATATCATACAAACAAGCAGATGAAGCAACAGCAGAAAAAGTGTTGCTGCCCACAGAAGCAAGAACACAAATGCTATTAACCAAAGAACATGAAGACCTGCTATTACAAGTCCCACCACAAGTATGGTCAAAACATAAAACTGATGTAGGGTTAGTAAAATCAGCAACCCCAAGGCGATTCCAGGTGAAAACAGACATACGTTTGCCATACCAAAGACAATATCCACTCAGAAAATAAGCTATTGACGGAATAAAACCAACTATAGAAGGGTTGTTAGAAACAGGAGTTCTAGTGAAAACTAATAGCCCATGTAACACACCTATTTTTCCAATTAGGAAAATAAATTCTAAAGACTACAGGCTAGTGCATGATCTAAGAGGAATAAATGCCATAGTGACAGAAGAAACACCAGTTGTGCCTGATCCACATACTTTATTGTCCAACATCCCTCCAGGGACAAAATGGTATACGGTGATAGATTTATGTTCAGCATTTTTTAGTGTACCAGTTCATCCAGAGTCACAATACTTGTTTGCATTCACCTATCAGAATCAACAGTACACCTATCACCGGTTACCACAAGGGTTCGTGCACTCGCCATCTATTTTTAACAAAGTTCTAGCTGAAGACCTCCAACATTTAAATGTTCAGTCCACAACATTAATGTATGTTGATGATATTCTAATATGCTCAAACAGAAAAGAGCAGTGTGAAGAAGACTCACTAACTGTCCTAACAGCGCTGGCAGATGGTGGTCACAAGGTCAGTAAAAGTAAACTACAGTTCTGCCAACAGACAGTAGAATACTTGGGCCGACAACTAAGTGGAAATAAAAAACAAATTGCACCCTCACAAATTGAGGCTGTGACGAAAGCCCCAAAGCCGCAAACGGTAGGGCAAATGTTATCTTTTCTAGGAATGGCTGGTTACAGTAGGTCCTGGATATGTGACTATGCAATCAAGACAGCTCCATTAAGAGCGTTGATTCGCGCTGCCGGCCAGACAGACAGGTCGGCTCATCTGAATTGGACAGAGGAAGCTGAAAAAGCGTTCTTCCTCATTAAAACTGATATGTAAACCGCTCCTGCCCTGGCCACTCCAGACTATAGTAAACCATTTCATCTCTATGCAACAGAGCGACAGGGCTATGCATGTGCTGTGTTAATGCAGGAGTCTCCTACAGGCAAACAGCCCCTGGCTTATTACAGCACAAGATTGGACATCATTGAGGAAGGCCTGCCACCTTGCTACCAAGGATTGGCTGCTGCTGCCTTTGCTCACAAAAAAGCATCAGTCCTGACAATGGGACATCCTGTCACCCTGTATACAACACACCAGCTACATGCCATGCTAACTAGCCCACGGTTTGTATTAACTCAAGCCAGACAAACTGGGTATGAAGTTCTCCTATCAGGATCGGAATTAACGATACAACGTTGCAATACTATAAACCCAGCTACAAAAATGATATTGCCAACAGAGGGCACCCCTCACGACTGCCTCAAAGAAACAGATAGTTTCATGAAAGTGCGCGACAAACTGCATAATCAACCAATTCCATCAGAATTGACTCTATTTGTAGATGGATCCTGTGTACATGGCGATACAGGCAATCTTGCAGGATATGGAGTGGTACATCTGAACCCCGATAATACGTTCACTAAACTCATATCAGCGTGAATAAACCAACCATGTTCAGCTCAATTGGCAGAAATAAAAGCATTAACTACAGCTTGCAAACTAGCTGCAGGAAGAAGGGCAACTATTTACACAGATAGTGCCTATGGCTATGGCGTATGTCACATTAACGCCAGCATCTGGAAACAACGAGGTTTCATTCAAGCAGATGGTACACCAGTAGTACATGGTCAGGCAGTACTAGAATTGATCCAAGCAATGCAGCTTCCGGCAGAGTTAGCTATTGTAAAGTGTTCAGCACACCAACCTAATGACTCTCTGGTAGCTAAGGGAAACAACTTGGCTGATGAGGCAGCTAAAGAGGCAACAGGGAAAGCTACACAAGCGGCAATCTCGGTCGAGCAAGACTGTGCGCCTATAACCACTTTGAGCTCATTGATAGAAGCCCAAAATCAGGTCCCAGAGGCTGAAAAACAACTTTGTATACAGAGAGGAGCTATCAGAACAACAACCCCCCATGCAGGGTTGTGGAGAAGCTGCCATGGACACTTTGTCCTCCCGCTATCACTGTTACAGATAGCAATCAAAAAGATGCATGAACCTGATCATTGTTCACGAAGTCAAGTTCTTCGGAAACTACAAGAAACATGGTGGACACCATACATGACTGCTATGGTAGATAGGCAATTGGCCACATGTGGCCACAAGTGTTGGAACAGCCGTTAGGTACATGGTCAGCGTAATGCAAGGTAGAAAACACAATAGGCAACTTGTCTAAAGACAACTACATCAACACAAAGAAACGTCTGACGATCAAAGCACAAGTTGAAATGGCCAGAAGCCAGAGGAGATCATACGAACGCAGACGAAGGGTTAAGATCCAAGAATAAAAAACATCTAGGAGACTGCTGATGGATGAGACAGCCCAGCTGAGAGAAGAGAATGCAGAACTGCAGGCGAATAACGAAAACCTGCGGCAGACTGCCAACGTCACACAGCGCAGACTGGCCCAGCTACAACATCAGAATGCTGGACTGTTGAGGTTCTGCAATGATAAACAGGTACATCAGTCAAATGTATTGGAGCTACTCAGAATGGGGATGACTACAATGGGAGGCGGTCATTACCCAGACGGTCAAAGCCATGGCCAATAAACTGAACTGTTGAAACTGCCATGAGTCAAGCACCGATCTGGGGGTCTCTCTTGCTATAAAAATAGGGTTGAGGGTAAAAGTGGGAGGTGGCTAGTAACAGCGCCACAATAGTAGTGATAGATAGGAGGGAGAGTGCAGGTGAAACTGCACTCTGAAGGAGATTATTATAAAATTATCTAGTTTATACAGTGATATGCAGGAAATCAGTAAGCCCGATAGGGGATACGATGGAATGTTCGCCTGAAAGGGCATTACTGGCGAAAACAACACAAGAAAGTAACAAAAACAAAAATGTAAGGAGGATAACCTCCAAAGTTGCCTGGATAAAATAATCCAAGAATCATATGAGTGTTTATCAATATAATCATAAGTCATGAATAGTCATAGTCCTGGACATAATGGTCCAAAAAAATCATGTGTGGATGTTAATCAATATAGTCGTAGTCATGAATAAATCATAGTCATATGATCAAAAGTTTATCTAAGCAATATTATATCATGTTGTGAAACACAACATGATATAATATTGCTTAGATAAACTTCAGTGATTGTACTAACAATCACTGTTAGTATACAATTGTTAGTATACTAACAATCACTGGAGTGTTCAAAAGTGCACATATTAATGTTATGAAGTCACAAGGAGATGTTGTGTTAGATGTAGTTACTCACTATGGTTTGCTTCACATTATATATGCTCACAAACAATGTTTCACAATATGTTTAATCATTGTTACACCAGCAGGAAAGGTCAGCATCAAGAAACAGGCCACATGGTGGGGGCTTTTACCTCTCGAGTGCTTCTGGAGAGGATGTTTCCCCTGCCAGGTTGCCAGGAAAGTTTAAGGACTCATCAGTGATGATCTCTGATCCATCTGTTGGGTGTTTTGACCCAATGGGATGGTGTGGGGATCCTTACTGAGGGACCAAGTTGGGGTGTAACCAGTGTTGGGAACGTTACTTTAAAAAAATAATTAGTTATAGTTACTCACTACTTGTTCCAAAAAGTAACTGAGTTAGTAACTGAATTACTTTATAATAAAAGTAACTAGTTACCAGGGAAAGTAACTATTTGCGTTACTGAAAAAAAAATGTCAAAGAATTTGGATTTTTCTTGTAATGGGATGGCAAACTGTAGTCTTGTAGTCTACTCCTATAGTCGCGTAGCGTGTAGTCTTGTGTATAGTAATTGAGATCGCATTCTCCGCACCTCGCATGCGGGAATAATTAAAACTTGAGGAGAAATTATACAGTGGGAGACGCTGTGTCTGTCATATATCACAAAACAGGGTCAGAGCGCACAGCAGTAGACATAATGACGACGAGACCCCGGTGCCTCCACGAGCCGCCGGGCCGTTCATCATCATCATCATCACCACCGTCTTCACCATCCGCGCTCCACAGCTGCACCGGATTCCCGTCCAACACCAGAACGGCGGGACACCGGGGCCCGCGTGGCCCTCGCGCGCCGCTCAGAACAGCAGCAGCCCCAACTCCGGCTCCAGCTCGCGGCAAGTTTGCACGTTTCTCCACGGACAACAGGCTGCCGAGACCAGGCACGAGCGGCGCGCAAGCAGAACACGATCCTGACTTCTTTTTTTTTAACCGACAACCGACAAATTAAAGTCATAGTAACGCACCGCATTTAACGTTCAGTAACGATAACGGCGTTGTAACGACGGAAAGAGTAATTAGTTAGATTACCCCGTTACTGAAAAAATAACGGCGTTACCTAACGCCGTTTAAAAGAACGGCGTTAGGTAACGCCGTTATTCCAAACACTGGGTGTAACTAACAAAGTGTTACTAATCTGTATTTTGTGTTTTAGGCAAATATGTAGTGGTGTGTATTAACGAAGATTTGTTTATTGGTTGTTTGATGTTTTGGTCCTTGTCAGGACCAAAGGGGGGATTGTAGTGGCTAAGGGGTTAATTATTTCTGCAGCCTAAGGATATCTAAGTTAGAGGCTGTGATTTAAAGGCCCTGCACCTGGGTTCATGAGTCCACACAAACTGTGTACACCATTGTGTCATAATGGCCTTGAGGCCTGCTGCAGTGAGGAGATGTGTTTTAGGAACGCTTTAGGAAGCTAATGGGGAAAAACCCTGCCAAATTGTGACAGCTGGGAGAGTTCCAAATGATGGGTGGGGAAATTATGACAGTCATTGTTTTTTAGAAAAATAAGATCCTGATTTGTAGAAAAGGTGAGGGTGGCAACCTGACATGGGCGTGGAATCCTGGGTTCAACAGCATATAAACCAAGGACACGGGGCTCTTGGGCGCTTACCCCGGGGTAACCCGTGATGTTTGGATCCTGTATTGGCTAATAAACATCTCTCTTTTTTGTTTGGATTAAAGACTGGCTGGACTTCTTTTCATCTGGGACTACAATTGGGAGACTATCTGTTAGATAGTTAGTTTATCTGAAATGGACCTAGAAATTATGTAGTTTTTCGCTACAACAACATGCTTATTTGAATTCCATCCATCTTAAGACATTAATATTTCCCAGTGTCTCATGCCAAGTAGGAAATAAAAGCATATATAGTGAGAAACATCCATTTCTATGGACACCGTGTCGACCATGTCACACCGTGTCGACCATGTCATTATCTTGAAATAACACGACAGTTTTATGTAATAATGTGATACATATCTTGTAAAAACTTGAACATATCATATCTTGAAATAACATATTTTCGTGTTAAAACGTGGAAATGTCAATATCATGAAATAACGTGATCATTTCATGTAATAATGTAATAAATATCTTGTAAAAACGTGAAAATATCTTATCTTGAAATAATATGATATTTTGATGTTATGACGTGAAAATATTGTCATGAAATAACGTGATAATTTCATGTAATAACATGATACTTATCTTGTTAAAACGTGAAAAAGATATTGTTATAACAAGAAACTTTTCACATAATTACTTGATACTTGCCTTTTTTTTTTTTTTTAGTGTGACAGCAATGCGCCACCATACCTTTCCTACCGATCACATATCTAAATAATATTCTCCGACATTTTCAACATTTCATATCGCGGACATAATCCAGATTCTTTGCAGAGCTCTTTTGCGAACGGGAGATTTATGAAATGTTTAAGGACATTACTGTGTAATATGTGAAACATGATTAAAATCATATGCCTTAGTCTACGTATTTGCTCAAGATTCTTATGCTTAATTTTAATGTGAAGCCACTTTCTTTTTGTGTGGATTATACCTATATGAAAATGAATATTTGCTCATTCCGCTACTTTGTCAACCACGGGAGTTGAATCCCTGTCGCCTGTACCGTAGGCAGCGTTGCTAACCGTTACACCAGTGTCGATCTGTGAAGCTGAACGTAAAGCGTTATCACGTGTAGATCAATCGACTGTTTCATTCAGTTATATGCATTAAGTCGGGCCGTAAATGTCTGCCACGCCAACTATCTCTATTTTGATGCAGTTACATTGCTCCGCTTTCTAAAGGGGCGTTCACACCGAACGCGATAGACGCGAATTGAGCGGCGACTCTACATTGAAAATCAATGTAAATGGCGCGATGACACGCGATTCAGGCGGAGGCGGCGCGAATGGAGCGTCTGGCGCGATGAGACGCGGCGCGAATGGCGCGAATGGCGCGTCTGACGCGGCGCGAATGGCACGTCTGACGCGAATGACGCGAATGGAGCGTCTGACGCGAATGAAGCCGTACTAACGTACTGCCTACTACATACTCAACGTGTAAGTACTGCATACTGCCTACTAAATGAACGTTTGAGTATGCTGTTACCCTCAGACTGTTCACATGGAAGTATACACATCTCATACTACATTATATTGTTTTTTAACTTTATTGACATCTCGTCCTCATTTTCTGTCGCGTAACTAAATCCATTACGTTAGCGGTTCTAGCTCCCATTTAATGGAAATTACTTATCAAAATATAAAGCATGATTATTATTACACTTAAATATTTCTAAATATTTTTAAGTCAAATTACCATTGTCAAATGTTTTCTAGTTTATTATATATGTGCGCTCCCACGCTTTCCCTCTTTCTTCTTCTTACCTGAGTAGCTGCCTTCACTCGCCATCAATCGCGACTATTAAGCAGCTTTTATCGATCATTAAACGTCCGTTCATAGATTGTATTATACCTCTGACCATGGATCACCAGCACTTTCACCGCGGAGACAACGGAGGCAATCGGCCCGTCGGAGGAGCTACATTATTCACATGTACATGGAATTTGGATTTCCCTCTGAAGTAAGTATGACTTATCTGTTTTAAATACGATCCTTTATTATTTGATCATCAATAGACAGGCATATGCATGCATAAACAAAATCAACAAACATGTAGGCTAATAAGTAGTGGGCTATTTGTGAATAATTTATTAGACAAATAATCCATGTTATATACACAGGTTGCAATACGTGTATGATATGAAGAAATAAGTACTGTTTATCAACAAATGAATAGGAAAACGTTCAGAATAAATTAAATATATGATGTTTTTCTGTTACGGGTTGGTGCCAGAGGGCCGTACTGCAGGTCAATCCTTATGTTTCCCCGCTGCGCCTCTACTTTGGGGAAGGGGATTTAAGGAAGGACCTCCAACTTTCAAGGCGTTCCAATGAGAACCTCATCCACTGCTTACTAACAGAACAGATGGGTTCCATGTCCATAGTTCCACGGTGGTGATGGGGATGACAGCGACGAAGCCAACGAGCCACTCCAGCAGTCCTGGTACATCCTCAGAGGCTCCAGCAGTCCTGGGACATCCTCAGAGACTCCAGCAGTCCTGGGACATCCTCAGAGGCTCGTAGCTGCAGTGTCTGCTCCAATTGTCCAGATCTCTGTGTTGCAGGAACATGATTATTGTTGAGGTTTTATTTTTGTTTATCAGTAGAGCAGTTTATATGTAATACCACACAGTAGAAGTTCTTACAGACAAATGTTTCCTGTTAAATGTTTCACGATTATTAGGTTTTGTATAAATCTAAATATCTGAATATATATGATTGTTGACTCATGTTTTAGGCCTGCAGGTCTATTTTCCTCCTGCTCTGGAGGAGAGACCCTGCTGCAGTGGTTGGCATCATGGCTGAGGAGATGGGGTGTAGTGGGGTAATAGCAGGTCTTTGCTCCATCTCCTCATCCATGACAACAAACACTTCCAGTGTGCAGCAGTGACCTCTCCTCCCTCAGTGCTGACACCTTCAGTTCATACAAACAACACTTCTCATAATCATTGTTTAGATCAACTATTCACCACTAGTCATATATTATAATATGTACTGTAATACTGTTCCACATGGGATAAAGTTAATGTGGATATTACCCAGCACTGACTTTGTCTGGTTATTTATAAGAAAGACACCTTCATCTTGTTTCTTTTATGCTGTAGTGTTCAAGACTTTAAACTGCTTCCAACTCACCTTGTATTTCTGCTTCATGTTCTCCCACTTCTTCTTAGCTCATCCAGGCTCCACCTTCCCTCCATCCCTGTTCTTTAAAAGGAACCCCGGCTATGAAGACTTGTAGTTCTTAAAAGATAAATGTTAGTATCAGTTATAATAAAGTGATATAAAAAACCTTCTTGATGTCTTAAAATAGTTTAACTTGTAGGTCGCCATTGTTGTTAACGTCCCAATGCACTCTGGGTAGTGACGTCAAATGGTTGCAATGGCCGGCTTTGGGACCCTGTTGTAACTGTTCAGCGACATAAACATGTCATCTGTTCAGCCTTTTCAATTTGAACCCGAGTGAAACATTAATGAGGAGGACAGCACTGACAATGTTTCACAAAACGAGCATCAAAATGAAGAGCAAGAAAGACGGGATGAGGCGAGAGTGGGACAAAACCGGTGGTGTATGTGCGGCAACTGCATCTCAACCGAGAGGGAGAGTGTTTGTTGTCAAGAGCTCCAATTTTTCTCAGCAGATGTTCACGGTAAGCTATTGTGTGATCAAACTTATTCCAATATCAATAATTTTAGAGATTATTAGCATCCAGAGCTGTTGTGTGCTTTATAGATAATTAGCCCTGCGGGCCGTTTTGCACTAGTTTCGCATTCATTCCGTTTAATCGCATATTATTTTCAATGCGTCTGCGTCATATTATACATCATTTGAAAGCTGAAAATCTCGTGAATCAAACAAAGCAAGCCATTTTAGGATCACGGAGACACATCAAAAGCAAACACAGCGTTCCCTAACTTTCGAGCTGTCTGGAAGTCCAAAAACAACATGTAGCATGATAATCCCGATATCCAGAGAAAGGTAAGAGTCCAACGAACAAAAGTAGCCACTTCGTTTAGTCCCACGAGCACGCTAACTCCGGTAATCATCCATAACACGCCATGTGTTTACTTTGCGAGTCTCTGTAGAAGATAGTTTTTGTTTGTTTATCGCTTTGTACCGCTTTACGGCGGAGCGGTACATATCGATGTTTAACGTGCATTTCACTCGCTCCCCGAGGTCATTTAGGCTCCTTATGTGGGAAAATTGTCGGAAAAGCATTTGATTTTAGTCTTTGTTTAAACCCAGCCGCTCCGGTGAGCTCTTTCAGCAGTTGTGGTCGACTAAAAGCCTCAAATGCATCAGGAGAAAAATGTCGAGAACACAGCCGCGGATCTTTGGGAAGTTGTGTCCGTCCACAGGCATATTCCCACTCCTTTCTCCTCTTCTTGTCAGTAGGAAAGCAGTGTAAACTCAGATCACTCCCCTTGTTGCCTTTTGACTGGAAATCGCATCCAAAAGCAGTACAATGTGGCATTTTACTTGAAATTACTTAACAAACGCACGTAAACAAACACTAGCGTCAATAGCTATTTTACCGAGTGCCCCCAGAGTGCATTGCGCGCGGAAAACATGGCGTCCTACGTAGGTCAAAATATGTACTAAATATTATATATTTTTAAAGCAATGGCAACATTTTGTGTGGTTCAAACAACATATTTTAGTACAAGACAACAATTGTGGCGTATTAGGGCCTACAAGTCTTCATAGCCGGGGTTCCTTTTAAGAAACATTAAGAAACAACACCGCCTGAACCTCTATGGTAAATAACCGTCTGTAGGCTAGCCGGCTAGCAGGACCTTCGATTCGTAACGTTAACGTACAATTCCAACAACAATAAAGTAACGTTCATTATCAATTATCAATACGATTTAAAAGTCAGCTGAAAACATAAAAATCGTGTAACAGTATACTTACATGTGTACGTGGTTTGTTGCTGGTTGTCGCCAGAATCGCCACATTCGTCCGCCATTATCCAAAAAGTTTCAGAAGTCAGACAAGCCGCAATGCATTTTGGGGAAGTTGAGTAGATCTAGCAAGGTATACTCAGAAATTCTTGCCAATGCAGTATACATCCGGGCATTTCTCACGTACACAAATCCACATACTATTGTATGTAGACGCACTACGTACTCAAATATACGTCACATTTTAGTACAAGTAGGACGTTAGTCTGGCATTTCAAACACAGCCTATGTCAAACGAATCAAGAATAATATTGGCAGATTTCTTAGCACTAATATTGGGACCGCCTCATCGTCCATTGTGTGGGAATCCTTAAAGGGATAGTTCGGAATTTTAGACATAAGACCTATTTTCCAAGTGCGCCGGTGGGCCCTAGTTTCGTAGACCAGGCGCAGTCAGCTGTCAGCGCACCTGCGCCACGCCGACGGGGTGTGTCCGCCTGGACTGTGCAAGTTTCGTGCACCGGGCAGGCTCGCGCAGGCACACCTCCCGTCTCGCCCACCCGCACAAGTGGGAAAGAGGGAGGATAAGAAGGCGTGAGTGGGAGACGAGGAGGAGATGAGGCGTGGACTGGGATTAATACAGCCGATTCAGATCTTCACCAATCAAATGAGCTCCTCTCCTCTCCTTTAATGCTTTAGGGGAGGTTCAGTGCAAGATCCGTCACTTGACAACCCGATGACAGAAGCAGCGCCGCCGCTCCCACCATGAGCATCACGCGCTGTGCGTGCGTATCATAATAATAACAATGCCGATATTATAAAAAACAGGAGAGAGAGAGGGAGATGTTTTGGTCCGAGAGGCTGAGTTTCCGTTACGCGTGCCATCCGCCTTTGATCTGACGTCAGATGTGACGGAACAATCTATATAGATATAAATTCACGTGTTGATTCAATTAGTTGCATTAAATAGTGTTTGTTGTGATTATTTATTGCATTTAAATGTGCCTGGAACTGTGGAAACCTGCCTGTGAGGTCTCGGTGACGTGTGCGCACTGCGCGCCGTCAACCAAACTTCCACTCCGCCAGCTGTGATTCGCCTTGAATGAATGGACTGTATTTACGCCTTGCGCCGAGAGTAGACCAGGTTGGAGCTGGCGGGCTTTCAGCGTAGTCTCGGTGAGGCTTTTTGCCACGAAACGCCAAGCTGAATCTCTGACGCCTCCCCCTGCTGCGCTGCCACACCCATCTTGGCACAGGCGATCCACCAAACTGCCAAACTGACCGTGCGCAAGGCTGCGGGGGGCGAAACTTGCATTACGCCAGCTCCGCCACCCTGCGCAGCCCTGCGCTGCGCCACAAAACTAGGGCCCGGTGTGTTCGAGACGTCTGGAGACGTTTTCAAGAAATTTCATTCAGTTCTTCTAGTTGCCGAGTTCGCTTATGCTATGGCTAGCGCAAGTCAACAGTTCTTAGTTAGACAGGCATTAAAAACAGTCTTGCCCACTCCACAGTGCACCCGAGGCAAATCAATTAAAACACTATACTGTTGATGTACATATCTGTGTTGATATGAACAAAACTAACCTTGCATCGCATGAATCATCCATTCTTTGAGGAACTAGTTTCTCAGCAACTTTACTTTGCGCCATCGGACTCAAAACTCTAAGACGAGCCGCCCGAAATACTGCACGTAAATAGGCAATCGAACCGGGACGAATTGTCGGGACTCATGCCCTCAGACCTGGGTGAAAAGCGCTTGGACCTCACGCAAACACCGGGCAGCCCACGGCCACGCGAGCCCCTAAGAACTGTTGACTTGCGCTAGCCATAGCACAAGCGAACTCGGCAACTAGAAGAACTGAATGAAATTTCTTGAAAACGTCTCCAGACGTCTCGAACACACCGGCTCATTTGGAAAATATGTCTTATGTCCAAAATTCTGAACTATCCCTTTAAAGGCTTACTTGCGGGGTGGTTCACCTCCTCTTCCACCACTGGCTCTAAGTCCTCATTCAGTTCTGGCAAAATCACAGAAGGCACGACCTGCACCACCCCCACCTCTACAAGGATGGCAGAATTATCTTCTGTCTCCACAGCCTGATAACAGTTCAGCATGTTCAGTTACTTGTGTGCAAAATACAGCAAACTCTAACTGATATGTGCTGGGATCAGGCTACAGGACGGATACATTTGTTTTTAAACGTCGTCGGACGGAACAACAGATGGCGGTGGCGGGCGTGTTGGATAAAACTACGGACGCACCGTTGATACCTGCAGGGGAAGATGACCACTCGGGTCCCGGCTGTTAACGTAACTATTCACGTTTCGCTGTCTCTGTCTCTCTCTCTCACTGTGTGCGTGTTTATAGCTGTGGGAGGGTGTTGTCAGCGCCGCCAGGATTCAATTTATTTCAATGTACGCACAAAAACGGCAAATACAACAACAAATGGAAAAATACTTTTTTAAGACAAAATCTAATGTTTTCAGTATCAGTGAAATCAGTAGTGTATATCATGGTGATAGGCCCCGGTGCAAATATTTTTTTTGTGCCCTTCATCCCCGCCCTAAACACAAGCGCACGCTTGTGAGCACTCCAAGCATGCACACACACGCTTGGACACACACGCACAGTACGGTATGATAACTCTCCCGGCCCGGGGAGAGAGACATGCATCGGCTCGGCCCACAGTGCTCAGCAGCAGAGAGGTGACGAGACTAGAGCTGAGCTGTATTGTGTAGTGGAGAGGGGCCAACACATTGCGCACACACGCGCGA
The DNA here is from genome assembly GCF_963514095.1 of Eutrigla gurnardus. Lineage (NCBI taxonomy): Eukaryota > Metazoa > Chordata > Actinopteri > Perciformes > Triglidae > Eutrigla > Eutrigla gurnardus. Next base: position 21,400,288 of record NC_139931.1, read on the forward strand.
TCGTCCTCTCAAATGCGGCTGCGTCTCTCCAGGTCACTGTGTGAGAGAAAGAAAAGCTCTGACTTGCTTGGGCAGACGTTGTTTTGTGTCACCCGCTGAATTGCATAATTTAAAAATCTAGCCCGCTGAATCTTCCAATCCGGCCCCGGTTCAGCACCATCAATTTTTTTTTCACCTTCAAAAAAGTATGCACAGTGCGTACAGGATTCTGGCTGGCGGTGTGTTGTTAAATATTCACATTGAAATTCTGGCATTGATTTGAGCCCCAACGCCGTATGAGTTAGCCCCACCGTAGTTGAACCAGAAAAAATACTCTGGCGCCGCCACTGACTGTAGCCCATCTTTTTCAAGGTTCGACGTGTTGTGCATTCAGAGATTGTATTCTGCATTCCTTGGTTGTAACGAGTGGTTATTTGAGTTATTGTTGCCTTTCTATCATCTCCAACCAGTCTGCCCTCTCACCTCTCACATCAACAAGGCATTTTCGTCCACTTAACTGCCGCTCACTAGAGCGGACCATTCTCTGTAAACCCTAGAGATGGTTGTGTGTGAAAATCCCAGTAGATAAGCAGTTTCTGAAATACACACTCAAAAAAATAAAGGGGACACTAAAACAACATAATGTAACTGCAAACTGCACTGTAAAGTCAATCATATTTCTGAGATATCATCCTGTCCAATTAGGAAGCAGCACTGATTGGGAATCAATTTCACCTGCTGTTGTGCAAATGGAACAGACCACAGGTGGAAACGAGTGGCAATTAGCAAGACATCCCTATAAAGGAATGGTTCTGCAGGTGGTAACCACATACCATTTCTCTGTTGAATTTTGGCAGTGTTTGCACCACTAGAGCATGAGGCGGTTTCTCCAACCCACAGAAGTTGCCCAGTTAGTGCAACTCATCCAGGATGGCACATCAATGCGCAGTGTGGTAGGAAGGTTTACTGTGTCCCCCAGCACAGTGTCAAGAGCATGGAGGAGATTCCAGGAGACAGGCCAGTAAACCAGGAGACGTGGAGGGGGCCGAAGAAGGACAACAACCCAACAGCAGGACCGATATCTGCTCCTTTGTGCACGGAGGAACAGAAGGAGCACTGCCAGAGTCCTACAAAATGACCTCCAGCAGGCTACTGATGTTCAAGTTTCAACTCAAACGGTCCAAAATCGACTCCATGAGGGTGGTTTGAGGGCCCAACATCCACAAATAGGGCCTGTGCTTACAACCCAACACCATGCAATGCGATTGGCATTTGCTAGAGATCACAGACATTGGCAGATTCACCATTGGTGCCCTGTGCTCTTCACGGATGAGAGCAGGTTCACCCTGAGCACATGACCAACGTGACAGAGTCTGGCGACGCCGCGGAGAACGTTCTGCTGCCTGCAACATCCTCCAGCATGACCGGTTTTGCGGTGGGTCAGTAATGGTCTGGGGAAGCATTTCTTTGGAAGGTTGCACAGCCCTCCATGTGCTTGCCGGAGGTACCCTGACTGCCATTAGGTACGGGATGAGATCCTCAGACCGATTGTGAGACCATATACTGTTGCAGTGGGCCCTAGGTTCCTTCTAATGCATGACAATGCTAGGCCTCATGTGGCTGGAGTGTGTCAGCAGTTCCTGCATGATGAAGGCATTGATGTTATGGACTGGCCTGCCCGTTCCCCAGACCTGAATCCTATTGAGCACATCTGGGACATCATGTCTCGTTCCATCCACCAACGCCATGTCGCACCACAAACTGTCCAGGAGTTGACTGCTGCTCTGCTCCAGGTCTGGGAGGAGATCCCTCAGGAGACCATCTGTCGTCTCATCCGGAGCATGCCCAGGCATTGTAGGGAGTGCATACAGGCACGTGGAGGCCACACGCACTACTGAGGATCATTTTGACATGTCTTGAAAAATCTCCACAAAAGTTGGATCAGCCTGCAATCTGATTTTCCACTTTGATTTTCAGTATGATTCTGAATCAAGACCTCCATAAGATGGGGATTTTGATTTCATTAATCATCCTTGTTGTTTTGTTGTCAACGCATTGCACGTTGTAATGAATAAAGATTTCCAACTGGAATATGTTATTCATTGAGAACTAGCATGTGTTGTTTAGCTTTTCCCTTTAATTTTTTGAGCAGTGTTCTTAGAACAGCCTGTCTGGCATCTGGCAACAACCACACCACGTTCAAAGTCAATTAAATTCCCTTTCTACCCCATTTTCATGCTTGGTTTGAACTTCAGCATGTTGTCTTGACCACCTCTACATGCTTAAATGCATTGAATTGCAGCCATGTGATTGGCTGATTAGCTAATTGTGTTAACAAGCAATTGAACAGGTGTACCTAATAAAGTGGCCGGTGAGTGTATATGCACGCTCCCAAGATTTCCCTCTTCCTTCCTCTGTCCTCAGTAGCTGCTTTCACTTGCCATCGATCGCAAGTATTAAGATCATTAATCATCAATAGTCAGTTCATAGATCGTATAATGACTCTAACCAGGCACCGACCACCGGTGGTTCACAGAAGTGAGTTAGAAGAGTCGCAATGCATTTTGGGGCAGTTGAGTATATCTAGCAAGATCAGAAATTCTTGCCGATGCAGTTTACATACGGGAATTTCTCGCATACACAAATTCACATACTATTCTATGTAGAGCACTACATACTCAAATTTACGTCAAAGTTAGTATGAATAGTACGTTAGCATGTGATTTTGAACACAGCCAATTTCCTTTTGATAGACAACAGGTGGCAGAGAGGTGGTCAAGGCGGGGACTTGAAAAGTCAGGATCTGTGTATGTGTGTTCCCGCCTCTGTGAGAGATAACAGGGTAGAGGAGGGATGTGATCATATATATCAGTCATTCAGAGACTGGGTGGACGGACAAGGCTTCATAAATTACCTGCTTTAGTGGAGACACAATCAATCTATTGACTGAGAGTGTCTAACCCTAACTCTAACCCTAACCCACAATAAAAGGCCAAAGCATAACTTTAAACAAATTAATGTGTTGCTTAGATGTATTCTTATAATTCTTTCAGCTGCAATCCCGGCGGTGTAAAACGGACTTGGGAGCAAATAAAATACATATAAAAACATAATTCAAAGTGGTCAGTAGGCTGTACGCTGACACAGAAAAGTCATTCCCTCTGATGAGAATCTGTAACTCATATAAAACATCATCAGGGACAGAAAAAGGGTTTTGCCAGTCTCTGAACACTCTAGCTCTCCTAAGAGACACGATCCACCGAGCTTCTTTTTTTTTTATCCGCACACGAATAGAGCTGATTGGTCAGTAAGCGGTGTTTTTCTCCACATTGATCTCTTATGAGGAACATAACCTGCTCCGGAGCAGGCTGCAGCCTAACTTACCATGGTGATCTACCCCGGTAAGAAGTGAACCAGCGTCGTAGGACGGAAAACCCAGAGTTAACCCTGAAGTTACCTCGCTAACCCCAAATCCTGCTTCCTAGTACAGGCCCCTGGTCTTTGTCTGGATTTTAACTGCATTTAGGTCCATACCTCCTTCAATCTTAGTACACCCGTGACAGATGTATCTAAAAAAAGATAGTGGCAAATAGAAGTATCTAATGCAGTTCTATAGTTTTTCTCTATCATAGCATTAGTTTTACCTAGTTTTGTTTGATCCTAATTACTGATAAAATAAGACACATTTGTAACTATTTTAATATCTTACCCTAAAACATATTCTACAGAAAATAGCCAATAACTGAAAACATGTTATTTTACTGAGTGACATATCTGATGCTACTGTACTGCAATGTATATGGAAAGAGAATAAAAACATACCATGTGGTCCAGGGGGAATTGCTGTAGGCAAAGACCCACTTCCTCCCCGTCATCTTCATCTGCCTGATGATCACTCCCTGCCTCTGTCCTACTTTCTGAATCTACAGCAGCCTCCTCTTCATCCCTCACATCCTCTTCTCCTTCACATATTTCTTCATCTCCTTCTGTGGCCTTCCCCTGCTCTGACCCTCCTGGTCTCTCCAGTTCACCTTCTCCTTCATTTCCCTCCTTCTCTTCCTGCTGTGCACTTTTCTTTCCAAAAAACCTTTCAATCCCCACTTTTTGCTTTCCTTTTCACTGTTCTGCTCTCTCCAGCTACACTGAAAAAAGTCTAACATTGCTGTTGTTGGTTTAATGTGTATTTTCGCGCTCTAATAGCTGAAAGTTATTAGTTTTTTCATTTAATCTAAACATTCTAATTTATGTTTATGGTTGAAACTATTTTTGTATTTGGATACAATATAAATTAGCAGCTGGACATTGAACTGAATTTATTCATTTGATCAAAGCATTTTTATTAGATTAAGCATGATTTGCACATGCGCATTTTGAGTTTGAGATCACGCTCTCTGACCCGTTTACGTCCAAATAAAGGAATAAAAAAACCCTCCGTCACAGAATCAGTGGGCGTCGGCCGCAACGGTACACTCCAACAGACCCCTCGAGCCAGGCTGCGACACAGAAGAACGACAACGAGCAACATTGATACTGGTAAGGTAAAAACATTAAACCTTGTCTACCGTCAACGTTTTTTTCCAAGTATACCTGACTGGCCTTGACTCTGGCCGTAATTTCAGTACTACCGCTTGATAGCTTGTAAGTTATAAGGTTAAGCTAGCGCTAACGTTAGCATTCTTCATTCAAACTATAAAGTTAACATACGTTAGCTGCCCTCTTGGGTGGGTTATGCTATCACAGTTAGCTAGCTACGTTAACTAACAAATGCAAGCTATCATTTCTAAATGTAATGTTATTTTGTGGCGGAATTGACGGTAGCGCAAGTTACCACGTGTAAGTTAGTTAACGTTACAGCTAATGTTATGTTCGTGACTTAAAATGCTTGCTCTGCTTAGTGTGTTTAATAGTTAACAGTGGCGCGAAGAGCCTAGCAAATGTTTATTTGCCGACATTACTGTCTTAAAGTGCTCTGCGGGTTCTGTTTTAATGCTAGTGAAGATAGTAGTAGTATCATATGAAACTACACAACGTTAGGCATCAATTATTACCAACCATGACATGCTAGCTTGTAAGGAAGGGGGTTAATAATGCTCCAAAGTTTTTTTTTATTCGTTTTTGACACGTGGTGACTAGTTAATCCCCAGGTTCAAGCTGCAAATTTGACTGATGGTTATTTCTGCTATCAATAGCATAAAGGCATCTGTGATCTTTTATTCCCCCTCCTAATTATCTCGTGTTCAGTATTTATCAGCCATGGTATTACAAGGCCCAGCTAATTCTAGCTGGTAATGTTACTTTGCTACACTGTTAACAGCATTTACATGTGGTAAAAAAAAGTACCAAAATGTTAGCCAGCTTCCCTAAAATCATAAAATAAAGTATATGTGTTTATGTAAAAGTTGGATAATTTGTGCATCATGTTAGTAGCGAACACACTTTGATGGTTAACTTAAAAACTAAATAATGTATTCTCTTTCAAGTTCAGGGAAGCAGCCACCAATCAATTGTGTTCCTGCCGTGCAACCTATTTGGAAGCTCCTGCCAGTGATCATTGCTTGTGGTAAGTTTTATTCACATTGTCATAAGGACATTTTTGATAATTAGGCCAGTTGGCTGGGGAAAGTATAGAATCTTCTCTTATCTGGGAAATTGTCTACCAGATCTACTAGGTTAAACTAAATGTAAATAGAAAATTAGGTGTAGTCTACTCAGTTAACTAAAGGTATCTTTTGTATCATGTTTCCTCAGTTATCCATGTATGTGGAAATGTAAAGACTGGCAAGAGATGGCAAAGACGCTTGGATACCAGAGACAAGAAATTGTGCATAAGAAGCCGAGCATTGAAGACGTCTTCGAGAGATGGCCTGCACTTTTTCAGATGTAGGTTTTTAGATGCAAAGCATCTCAGACGCATTAGTCACCCATGCATTTACTAACTTAATTGTTAGCCTGTAGTGGTTTCATCGGCATGGCACTCAATTCATGTTTTCTTTTTTTTTTTTGTGTGTGTAGGTGATAATTTGGTTAGACTGTGCTGGTGATTCTGTTTTGTTTTTCTAGGTTTAAGTATTTCACCATCTAAAAACGTGTACCCTTCTTTCTGTATGCTCTACTTTTTAGATCAATGCCAAGTTCATCCGAATCACAACAGTTCCCTTGGAGACAAAGTACTCTTCGCAGTTGGACAAGCACTCCACCAAATTGCTGGAGGTCATCAGGAGCAAGGGAGGAGTTGTGAAAGAGAAGACCACCAGGACCTTGCAAGTTTTAGATGAGGTATCTATGAACAAGTTGTGTATCAGTGAGATCCATGGCTGAATTGATTGTTTAATTTTAATTGATTGAAACTGTTCTTACTCAGACTGTGGACATCACCATCAGAAGAGAATGCGAACCTGTTGAGAATCTTATCAAAGAATACCAGGTAAGGGCTCTCACCCTCTCACACAGTTAACACCCACAGACTAACAGCCATATGTAATAAATAGGGTAAATATGTGAATTGTGTGAGTCTCATGTGACAGCTTTTTAACCCGACAAGAAATCTTGTCACTTTTAATCTCGTCATACCCCTTGCAATAAACATTTGTTTGATTTGCGCCTATTCAAGTTTTGAAAGTTTAGAGTTTATAAGAGATTAAGATTCGATTTCTGAAACAATAACGCTTATCTTTTCTTTTCTTTTTTTTTAATGCAGGAAAATGAGGTTGAAGAACTGGAGCAGACAACCATGGCGATCTTTATCACTGAGAAAGAGGATCCTCTACATCCACCCGAAGAAATTAAAATTGTCACCGAAGGAACAGAGGTCCTAAACGAGTTGCCCTTAGTTGCAACAGCTTTTGCCATGGTGTCTTTGGGCTCTTATACACACTCAACCTAAAATATCCAAAAAGGCTGCACTTCACCTTTGAATTTGTGCAAAAGGTCCTGATGGAGCTTGATGGAAAAAGGATGACCAAGAAAGTCAATAGACTGAGCACCCAACTGTACAGCACAGAGGTTAAATTTTCAGACTAATGGAGGGGACCAGGAGCTTTCTATCTTGAGAACTGGAGAGATTCACACAAGTCATCTTAAAACCCTTTTAAGAAAATCATTTGGATAACGTTTCCTGTCAGAAGAATGTTCCTACTTCAATGTTCCTAACTGTTGATTCCATCATGTGAGTGATACTTAAAGTCACCAACTTTGTAGGCTCAGAGTTTTTGTTTGAGCTATTATGCCTAAACTCTCAGTGTCTTAGGAGTTCCACTATTCACTGTCTGAGGAGCAGTTCCAGGATTTGTGTTCAGCTGAAAGAGTCTGTCAACATCATATACATTTGAAACAGGTGTACAATGCTGTCAAAATAACATTTAATTATATTTTAGAATGTTTTAAGGTGAAATGTGTTCCGTCAGGAAAACCCTTCCCAATTCAATATTACTACAAACGTGATGTCATCAAGTGATGATTTGAATTATGTAACAAATTTGTGGGCTCAAAGCCATTTTGTCAAATTACTTGTATTTTAAGATGAACTGTGGTTGATATTTTTACACTGCTGCACACACTGCCCCACCACAGTCTGTGATGTCAGACTACCTTTTTTTTGCCATAGACAGATGTTAGTACCTCCAAAGACCTCACAGATTAGGGTGAGGCAGTGTGTGCAGCAGGGTGAAAATATCAATAGGGCAGCAATTGATCATGTGTTTAGCTAATAGTAAGGCTTACACCTGAATTAGAAAACGTATGTCCTGGTAAATTTGCCATGGGTACTGCATGATGTCTTAGGAGTTCGACAGGACATTTAAAACAGATGTTGAATGTTTATGGAACAATAAATATGAATGTATTTTAAAGGAAAGTGTTCTGAGTAGTCACTGATCAAAATGTATAAAAAGCAATTTTTAAAATTTGATTTACTATACATTTCAAATAATGACAACTGTTACTTTTTTATTTGAGACAATCTAAAATAATTAGTTTGCTCCAAACTAAAATGATTCGATTGCTCCAACCTTTAAAAAGTGGTTGCATGGATTTAAACTTTTCAGGTTAAACTAAATTAAATTTTTGCTTCGAGTCAATGTCAAATATTTCGTGTGATTGATTACCTCAATTTTTTTACATTGATCCAAGGGTTTTATTTTTTCAGTGTACTCTTTCATTTAGTCAAGAGGTGAGAAGCTCTTTCTTTATTATAACAAATATAATATCAGAAAAGATTTATTACACACAGTGTATGTTATGTTATGTTTAGACTACGAGGCATTGCACTTGAAGCAGTAAGTGGATGTCTTCATGTTCAACCAAACCCGTCCTGCAGTCCTGAGTGACAGGCACATGGCTTGCAAGTGTTGGTGAGACGACATCACAGCTGCTGTCTGAGTAAGGAGAAAATGTAAATGCGACGTCTGACTGCCTCTGTATCTCGGCAGAAATCCCCTCCATGTCCTTCTCTGTGTTCTAAATGTTCTTTGCTATGGTGGAAAAACACACAGTGTCAAATAAAACTGTGTAAAACTTCTTTGTCGTCCAATGCGGCTCTGCGCGTTCGGCTCCCCTGCACTCTGCGTAAAAGCTTCCTGCAACATGTTATACACTGTAAGAAAAAAAAAAGGTCAATGACTGGCATCTACGGCTGCCAACCAAAAACCGTAAAATTAAAGTAAAATACCCTAATTCAAATAGAGTGCAAAAACATTATTATTACAGAAAATTTCATTAAATGTTCTGCAGAAAAATACCGTTATTTTACAGATTTTTCCCATTTTTTAAATGATCACACCTTTAATAAAGTGACAATGCTAAAAGTTCTGCAGAAAAATACAGTTACTCTACAAATATTTCTTAATCTTTTTACAATCAAACACCTTTAATAAAGTGACAGTGCTAAAGGTTCTGTAGAAAAATACCATTATTCTACAGATTTTCCTAAATTATTACAATCAAACACCTTTAATAACAGTTAAAAACACCTTAAAAAACAGTTAAAATGACCGGCAGCTACGGCTGCCAAACAAAAACCCTAAAATTAAAGTAAAATATCTATAATAATACATCTAATTCAGATTAAGTAACATTTTCATTCTGCTGCTCAAAGATAATTGTGAAATATCCTCAACTCAAAAGATACTTAGGAAATTCAAAATTGATACATCAAAAGGTTTTCACTGTTTCAATTAAAGTAGGTTGCGAAACTTAATTATAAATAAAATACACACCAATATTGATTCTAAAACCCCTTTATTTAATGTATTGAGTTGTAAATTTACAATATCAACCAATTATTCACAAGCAGTTCTTCAGAGACCCCCAAGGAAGAATTGAAAAACTAAAAATGTAATTTCTCCATGTGTCTATCTTGTCTGTTAGCTGTACTATCATGACAAGGTGATGGCGTTTCACTTTTGAAACAGGTGGAGAGCTGCTGGGCTGAGGGGGTTGTTGTCAGTTGTTTTTTAGCTTGTATTTTCCAATTCAGTTTTATATTGTTTTCCACAATGTTCTCCTGTCCCTGGGGGCTCTGTAGTTCCAATAATATTTGTAGTATTTGTGCACATGCATTACATTCTTAATTTAGCCTATTCAGCCCTCTTAATTTAACCTTAAATGTACAGTGTATTATCAAATAAAATCACAACATACCACAAAAGGTCAATTAATCTGTACCAGAGGTGACAGTGCAATGTAGCAGATCAAGAAGAATCCTCCTCCAAGTTGCCAGTAATCAACTGGATCTTTGGTGCACCTGGGGGAGGGGGAAAGGAAAAAGGACAAAGTAAGATCCACTGAAAAGTCCTTACTATAAAAAGGATTTTAGTTATTTTTCTGTTATTATTAGTTGATCCAGAGTCAGTTTTTTTTGCAATTCCAATTACAGGGGTTGGGGGAGGCGGGTCATTGAGTCATACTCATGAGAGGGACGCTGTTAGTACTTGACGTTCATGGTCGCAGTTGCTCATAGAGTCGCTAGTTAGCTGTGGTGTTCGGTATGGATATCCGTATTTCCCCCCAAAAAATACGCGGACAAGAAGTGACGACGAGAGCGGGAGCGAGCGGGAGCGAGCAGGAAGCAGCGATATTCACTTCTACTGGAAACGTAAGCACTGAAGTCAACAGTAACACTGGAGTAAACATTCATGCTAGGAGAGGTAGCTCCCTAGCTGCTGTAGCTACCGCTCCCAGTATGAATGTTTACTTCAGTGTTCAGGTTGACATCAGTGCTTCTGTTTCAAGTAGAAGTAAAGCTGTATGGTGCTATCTGAATGCCACAAACCTTATTGCTGTTCTTGAATTAATGCTTGAGTTGAATAAATGGACACAGCGCTAAACTATTTTGTTTGTTTGCCGTGCAATGGCTTCGCGTCGTGGCGAGTTTTGAGAGACGGGGCGCCGCCTCCCGCAAGCTGTCGAACATCTTTTAAAATGAACGTTCGATCTAAAATAAAACAACTGCATAGCTTATTTCTCGCATTGGATGTTTTCAGAAACACATTTCGGTGCTGACCGAAATGACCTAAATGTGCTAAAATAACGTTAATCACCTACGACTATACGATAACATTAGTTAACGGTTAGCTAACAGTTTGACAAGACCATCACTGTAAATTAAGGGAATGAACACAAACACTGCGTTAGGTTATGATTTTACAAAGGGAAGGGAAATGAATTCTTACCTAATACAGCAGTTATGTAGTGAAGTCCAAGTAATGTTAGCTGACCAAACAGATCCGCCTGACCGTTCAACTGTGTCCATACTCCACTTTTTTGTTCTCCGTTGAAATCCCACAACTCAGATTCGCTCCAAATGAAAACATGGCGAGCAGATGTAAAATAGTCCAGGTAATAATCCAGGTAATACGTTAGTGGTCAGGTAGTCCACTAGTGCACGATTGCCAGCGCATACCCATTCAAACTGACGTATTTTCAAAAAGAAGGCGCGCACAGTTGTCATTGGCCAGTTTTCGTGATGACAGCAACCAATCACATTCAAAGCAACATGGCAAGAAAGCCAATAGCAATTGTATCAGCGTGGTATCTTTATCTTTATCAAGAAAAGATGATAAAGAAAATAAATGTTTATTTATTTTTATTTGTAGGCGGGTATATATTTAATTACATAAGCATCTCTGTCTCTCTCTCTCTCTCTCTCTCTCTCTCTCTCTCTCTCTCTCTCTCTCTGTCACACACGATCTACTGCATTATGTGTAAAGCACTATATAAACAAAGATGAGTTGACTTCACTTGATTTAAGCAAAATATTAAAAGCATCAATATTTTTACTGGTACTTGCATTACTTGCTGAACAGCAGATAAAGGATAAAGGTAACATAGATATATTATTAATTATTTTAATTGGAACGTAAGCTAACCCACTCATATTTTTTTATTTTTGCGATAATCATTGTTATTGAAGCATCATCCGAATTCAAGCTTTACCCATCAACAAGTTTACCGATTGCCATCATTGACCTGTTTTTGACCTCCCCACACATTACGCTGCCTTCAGCCACTGAAAGACGCACCATACCTGTCTGCACAGACAGCCTGACCTGTACGTATTTTTGTTAGAATCATTGCCATTATATCCAGAATTACAGTTTGAATATTAAAGTACTCACTAGTCTAATACTATCTAGTCTAATCCAAAGTCTATACAAGTACTTTTATACATACCACATAGTACTAGTGAATTAATAAGATTTACCTTAACCTTACAGAGAAAAACGTTAGTATGGACATAAATCTTAATATAATGAGCTACATATTTAATTACAGAGTTTGAATGTAAAAGTACACATAAATCTAAAACTAATAAGATTTACCTTAAAATTACAGAGAAAAACATTAGATTGTTAGTATGGAAATAAACCTTCATATAACAAGCTACATATTTAATTGCAGGTTGAATGTATAATTATATGTAAATGTGAAAATAATAAGATTTACTGTGAAATTACAGAGAAAAGTGTTAAGATTGTTTTTATGGACATAAACCTTTTTATTACAAGTTACATATTTAATTATAGAGAATTACTGTCATTTTACAATAATTTGTATTTAATTTAAGAAAACGGAAAGATAATGTATAATTAATATAGTATTTTTCTGTAAAAAAAATGAGAAATAAATGTAGTTTATCATTACTGTCATAATACTTAAAATAACAGGCAGATTGTTCATTTACTGATAAAGTCTGTAATTTTACAGTTTTGTACACTATTTTCAAAGAACAGAAAAACTACTGTAAAAAATTAGAGTCATATACCGTAAAATTAGGATTTTTTTTTTTACAGTGTAAGAATTTTGTATAACCTCATGTCTTAAAGTTTTCTTTGTTCAGGTTACAGCTTTATGTGTTGAACTGTTTATTACTTTAGTATCCCCATTGCTGACCTAAATGTTATCAGAGGCCTGGTAGTCATGATGTCTTGTTCTGCATGAAGGTTAACTGTCAATGACGCATTATCTCCTGTGCCTTTAAAAGACTCAAGTCACAACAGTGATTTGAGCACTTTCTCTGTAGCATCCTCACACGTTGTTGCATTGTAACTGCTCCTCTTGATTAAGATTAAAGTCAGACGTCGACTTTACTTCTGTCTCTGATTTCCTCCTTGGGTGAATTTATTCGTTTACGGACAAATTCTTTTAACACAACACGGCTGGGTATTGTTTCCATAGGATGTTTGCTATTGTAACTCTCTGTGATTTACTAAGACCACTTAAGATAAACACTGTGTTCTAATTCGTCTCAAGGAGCGAGGGAAGGTAAGTATGTAGTAAACACAAGTACGTTTATTCTCACAACATCAAAATCAAGTTGAAATCAGTTGAGATTCAAAATCCCCAATGGAATTAAAAAATAAAAATAATAATGAACAAAGACAAAATAAATTGTCGTCTCAGCTTGTAGCTGTTCTGATATCAAAGTTCAATCTGTCCAGTCAAAGTTCAGGTGAATCTGTATTCGTGTCAGTCCAAGTGTTTTCAGTGTATGTTTGTGTGTGTGCTACCCGGGTAGTATGTGTGTAATGAATGGTTACTGCGCAGCTCAGGCTCCACATGCGTGTGACTCTCCATGCAGCGATGAAGGTGGAGGATGTGGTATCCCCTTCGACCCCGGCACGCCTCGGACAGAAGACCCGGTTGAAATCACCGCTGATAACTCGACGCAGATCCAGCACTCGGCAACCAACAACAACAAAAAAAAACAATCTGCATAGACACCAGCAGTCATGAATTTCTGTACAGAATTATATCTATCTTCTTCTTTTACTCGAATGTAATCAGCAATACTGCCCACAAAATAATAAGTAACTGTAGCATGAGATATTAAAACCTTGAGTCACCATTTTGTCTTTTTAACAGTACTGTATGAATCATGTTACACAAATCAATTCTAATCTCCTTTCAATCAGGTTTCTCATCTACATTCACAAAATACATCTTTCATCAATTCAAAAATGAATTTAAACACACTATTAACATTAGGGTCATTCCGTGTCATTTCATCAAATTTCTGAAAATCTTCCCACCTGACCATCTCAGAATGTCCTGAAAAAATTCAAGTACAAAGACACACTTGGTAATAGGACTAATCCAAAATATTAGGTCTCTACTGTCAATAGTTTTCTCATGAAACATCATTGAATGAAGGGTAGTTTAGACGGTTTTTGGCATCATGCTCTGAAAAGCCATTTTTAAACAGCAATATCTGGAAAACTATCTCACCTGTGGCCTTCAAACTTTTTACAGAGTATATCTGTTACTAATAGCCTCCAGACATGGAATATCAGGGATGTAGCTCAATGATAACCTAGTATGGTAGGTACCTCTTGCAAAGCCGTCCTATTTTTGAAGAAAAGGCTGAAAACGACATACCCAAAGTAAAATGGTTACTGTTTTTGAACCCCTATGACTACAGGCACAAAGCTGAGCATTCCTGAAAGATAACCCTTTGAATTTTCTTCTGCAGGTGTCAGATTTACTCTACGTGTTACTGACACTGAGTTACTGCAGCTCAAACATAGTGGAAATTGCATTTTTTTTGCCTCGCCTAAATTATTTTTCTTTTTGAATGAAACAAGTTCGCTGTGGGGGCTGCACGGTGGTGTAGTGGGTAGCACTCTCGCCTCGCAGCAAGAGGGTCCTGGGTTCGATTCCCGGGTCAGCCTGGGTTCCTTCTGTGTGGAGTTTGCATGTTCTCCCCGTGTAAGCGTGGGTTCTCTCCGGGTTCTCCGGCTTCCTCCCACAGTCCAAAGACATGCAGGATGGGGATAGGTTCATTGATGACTCTAAATTGCCCATAGGTGTGAATGTGAGCGTGAATGGTTGTTTGTCTCTACATGTCGGCCCTGTGATAGACTGGCGTCCTATCCAGGGTGTACCCTGCCTTCGCCCAATGACAGCTGGGATTGGCTCCAGCCCCCCTTGCGACCCTGAATACAGGATAAGCGGTAGACAATGGATGGATGGATGGAAGTTCGCTGTGGCTGTTATAGATAGGCCTAAAAGTTGAATGAAGCAACAGCCACAAGCCTGACCAACAAATGGTAGAAAGTAGATAAAAAGACACCCAAAAATGAGCTTTGCAAGTGCAGTGTTGTAGGGCAATGTCAGACGGAGCTGCATCTGGAACAAAGTGTTCCAAATGAGATTATGGGTATTTTTAGGTATATAATTCTACTTTTTTTTGTTGTTTATTTCACCAGTTCTACAACTACTACTAATAAAACCAACATTTTTTTAATGTTTCTTTACATAACAGCCTTCTGTAATGAGACGCTGCATAACTATCATATCTGCAGGTCACAGTCTGACCTTTCTGAGCTGCTGCGCTCTCAGCCTCAAGCCCCCTCCCCTCATGTAACATACCGCTGGAATCGTAAGCTCGTTGGCTATAAGACCTGTCAGTCAAAAATGTACTCCTCTGCCTATTGGCTCTCTGCCTGGGGATTCTCGTGGTTGGTCAGCCGTTGGTCAGTGAAGCACTGGCTCTCTTGATGGACAGTTTTTTCGGCCAATTGGGATCGCAGAATCATCGAAGGGGGCTTGTTTTGTCGCCAGGAAGTTGCGCTACACGGAGTTAGCAAAGTCCGTCATCGAAGAGCGATAACTAGCGATAAACAGCTATAAACAATCTTTTGTTCAGAAACTCACAACGTCAACACATGGCGTGTTATGGATGATTACCGGAGATCGCGTGCTCGTGGGACTAAACGAAGTAGCTACTTTTGTTCGTTGGACTCTTACCGTTCTCTGGATATAAGGATTAGCATGCAACATGTTCTTTATGGACTTCGAGACAGCTCGAAAGGTAGGGAACTCCTGTCATGTTGTTGTTATTTTTCTGTGCACTCCTTGCACACATGCTGTGTTTGCTTTTGATGTGTTTTCCGTGAGCATAAAACGGCTTACTTTTTCGATTTGCGAGACTCGTAGCTTTCAAATGATGTGTAATATGACTCAGACACATAAAAATAATATGCGAGTAAACAGAATGAATGCAAAACTACTGAGTAGCTGAGCTATCAGGTCCAAACTTACTTTTTTTGAAAGATCATATTCTTGTTAAAATCATATTAAAAAATCGGGAGGGTGTTTTGCCTCATTTTGTCGCAGTGATTTTTTAAAATCCTGATATTGGTGGGGTTTTTGTGTCCGTTTTTGGTACTGCATGTCTTAATATCCTACAAGTAAACATCACAGCAGGGCAATTCAAATGTGTTTTTTACCATTTACCAAAGACTTACATGTGACTAAATGCTACTGATAAATTTAGCCTTACGAAAACATTAAAATGTAGCACAGTTGTAGTTACAGAGGCAATACGTCCTTGAATGTGAGTTAAACATGGTGAAAGCAGCTTTTAATGTCTTAAACCATGAACAAACACAGCATAATATTGAAGACTGTACATTTCGTCATACTTAAAGTATATACATTACACAACCAAATCAAATAATCTTAATTTGAGCATAAAGATTTTACATTACAGTAGAAAAGTCTCCAAAGTTTGATATTGAATAACAGTTTCTCTCTATGCTCACTATGAGACAATATGTGAGTTATGATCAGAAATGGTGGATAGGAAGTATCAGAGATGTTTCAGATGAAGATGAAGATGTACTGGGTTCAGTTCATGCACCCACATGACCCTACCAAGAGTTTCTACTGGCCAAGAAGAGAAGACATGTGCAATGTCCCACTGCAGCATAGAATTGCAAGATTTGACGTTCCCTCTACAGAAACTGGGCGCATGTATGCCATCAAAAAAGATGAGCACAACAGAGCAGAGATGTACATTAGACTATTTGTAAAGTGACTGACAAATTAATGAATGTGACAAAGGAATTGGATCTAAAAGATGAAAAATGTGTGATCCCTCATAGTGAGCATAGAGACAAACTGTTATTCAATATCAAACTTTGGAGACTTTTGTACTGTAATGTAAAATCTTTATGCTCAATTTAAGATTATTATTTGATTTGGTTGTGTAATTTATATACTTACAGTATGACAAAATGTACAGTCTTCAATATTATGCTATGTTTGTTCATGGTTTAAGACATTAAAAGCTACTTTCAGCATGTTTAACTCACATTCAAGGACTTATTGCCTCGACAACTGTGCTACATTTGAATGTTTTCGTAAGGCTAAATTTATCAGTAGCATTTAGTCACATGTAAGTCTTTGGTAAATGGTAAAAAACACATTTGAATTGCCCTCCTGTGATGTTTACTGGTAGGCTATTAGGACATGCAGTACCAAAACCAGCCACAAAAACCCCACCAATATCGGGATTTAAAAAAAATCACTGCGACAAAATGAGGCAAAACACCCTCCTGATTTTTTAATATGATTTTAACAAGAATATGATCTTTCAAATAAAGTAAGTTTGGACCAGATACGTGTTGTCAGTTTTTTGGAATATGACTCTGAAGTTGGGCAAAGATGTGTTAACTTCCATTTTTGAGACTTAATATCTGTGAAACTAATAATCTAAGAGAGACCATATTTTGTAGAATGTTTAAGCTAACACCAGAGATAGAGGCAGAAATGATAGAAGTCTTTTATCTGTAAAAATGGGAGCTCAGCCACTCTTCAAATGTACTACTTTATTTCAACAAGCCTCATTTTAAGTACCTACCATACTAGGTTATCATTGAGCTACACCCCTGATATTCCATGTCTGGAGGCTATTAGTAACAGATATACACTGTAGAAATTTTGAAGGCCACAGGTGAGATAGTTTTCCAGATAATGTCGTTTAAAAATGGCTTTTCAGAGTATGATGCCAAAAACCGTCTAAACTACCCTTCATTCAATGACGTTTCATGAGAAAACTGTTGACAGTAGAGACGTAATATTTTGGATTAGTCCTATTAACAAGTGTGCCTTTGTACTCAATTTTTTTCAGGACATTCTGAGATGGTCAGGTGGGAGGCATTTGATGAAATGACTCGGAATGACCCATTACAAAAATCAGCAAAAACCTGTGTGTGCACATACAGGTACTACTCGGAAAATTAGAATATCGTGTAAAAGTTGTTTTATTCAGGCAATTCAACATAAAAGATGAAACCAATACATTCTATAGACTCATTACATGGAAAGTGAGATATCTCAAGCATTTCTTTGTTGTAATTTTGCTGATTATGATTTACAGCTTATTAAAACCTCAAAACCAAAAACTCATTAAATTAGAATACTGTGAAAAGCTTCAGTAATGTAGGCTCAAAGTGTCACACACTAATCAGGTAAGTAATCCAAAACACCTGCAAAAGGGTCCTGAGCCTTTAAAAAGTCTGTTTGGTTGCTTGTTTGGTTTAGAAGAATTCACAATCATGGGGAAGACTGCTGATCTCACAGTTGTGCAGAAACCATCATTGACTCCCTGCACAAGGTGGGTAAGACACAAAAAGTGATAGCAAAAGAAGCTGGGTGTTCTCAGAGTGCAGTCTCAAAGCACATTAATGGACAGTTAAGTGGAAGGCAGAAGTGTGGAAGAAAACGGTGTACAAGCCGGAGGGATGACCGCAGCCTGGAGAAGATGGTCAGGAAAGGGCCATTCAAAAGTGTGGGGGAACTTCATAAGGAGTGGACTCAGGCTGGAGTTGCTGCTTCAAGGGAAACGTCACGCAGGCGGATGCTGGACATGGGCTTCAAATGTCGAATTCCTGTTGTCAAGCCGCTCCTCACGAGCAAGCAACGCCAGAGGCGCCTTACCTGGGCTAGAGAGAAGAAAGACTGGACTGTTGGCCAGTGGTCCAAAGTCCTCTTTTCTGATGAGAGCAAGTTTTGCATCTCATTTGGCAACAAAGGTCCCAGAGTCTGGAGGAAGACCGGAGAGGCGCAAAATGGAAGATGCAGGAAGTCCAGTGTTAAGTTTCCCCAGTCTGTGATGACTTGGGGATCCATGTCAGCTGCTGGTGTTGGTCCTCTGTGCTTTATCAAGTCCAGCATAAACGCAGCTGTCTACCAGGAAATTTTAGAGCACTTCATGCTTGCTTCAGTGGACCAGCTTTATGGGGATGAGGACTTCATCTTCCAGCAGGACTTGGCACCTGCCCACACTGCCAAAACTACAAAATCCTGGTTCAACAACCATGGGATTACAGTGCTTGACTGGCCCGCAAACTCACCTGACCTGAACCCCATAGAAAATCTGTGGGGCATTGCCAAGAGAAAGCTGAACGGGAAGAGACCAAACAATAAAGAAGAGCTCAAGGCCGCGATTGAAGCATGTTGGTCTTCCATAACACCTGAGATATGCCACAAGATGGTAGCATCCATGCCGCGCCGGATTAAGGCAGTCATTCGTGCAAAAGGGGCCCCAACCAAGTACTAAGTACAGATGCAAGAATTTACATTCAGAGGCCTGACATTTTTGTATTTAAAATCCTTTTTTTTAATTGATTTCAAGCAGTATTCTAATTTTCTGAGTTTTTGAATTTGAGGTTTTCTGAAGCTGCAAGTCCAAATCAGCAAAATCCAAACAAATAAAAGCTTGAAATATATTGATTCGCATTGTATTTGTCTATATAATGTGTAAATTTCACCTTTAAAGTTGAGTTACAGAAATACATGCACTTTTTCAGGATATTCTAATTTTCCGAGTAGTACCTGTATGTCGCTTTAGCACACACTGAGCCCCTTTTCACTCACTAACATTGAACATGGCGTCGGAATGACACAGTGAAAATTACCGTGGCACTTGTAAAATAAATGCACTTTTTCCAACTCAAAACTTAGCATGTTGACTCATTACAACATCATAAGAACATTTACAATCAACTCCAATTGGTTTTATGGCATAAGTGTTTAACATCCCACATTCATAAACAACTGAAAATTCACATCTCTATAGCCGTTAGCAACTTAGCATCGTAGCATATCGCCATAACACAGTATAACAACTCACCGGAGTCCTTGGTTAGAACACACGAGTTGAGAAACCCTTTTGATTTTTATTTCTTTATGTTCAATACAGTTCTCTTGTAACCTTTGTATTATTCTGTAACTACTTTTTGTCACCATATTCTTCAATGAACAGCACACTCCACACCATGGTGACACCACTGACTTAACCACACTTCATAACACCGAAGGCACGCTGTTTCAGCACACTATTTCAGTACGCTATTTCAGCATGCTAGTTCAGCATGCTATTTCAGCACACTGTTTCACACCAGCTCCTTGTTTAAGTAATGTAGACCACGCACAGCGGTTCATTTTGTGTTCTGCATCTATCGCATGGCGTTATGTCCCAATATGGATAAGGGAGTAACAATTGATGTAAATGCACAGAAGGACAGAGGCCAGCTGCTTGTTGCCAAAATATAAGTCCAATTCATTAATTAAGAAAACGAAGAAACAGTAGAGTGCACACACACACACACACACACACATACACAACACAGCTTGCAGGTCTCCAAGGTATTTGTAAAGGTCCTGGACATCTGCTATGTTGCCTTCTGTTAGTTCCAGATACCATCCAGATACCACCATTGGGTACACCCGACCACACTTATTTAGCTCAGATGACTTTCTGATGCCGTTGTAGATCCTGGTGATGTGGATCAGTGAGTCAATGCTCATTCCAAGCATACAGCTCCATGTCATCCATGTAGAGGAAGTGGCTGATGGTTACTCCACTTTGGAACTGGTATCGTAGCCATGTGTGTGGCATCGGGTCAATCCAGGCCATGCACAGGTTGGGTTGTCTGATCAAACAGTGTCTAGTGACTGCTTATCTAGCAGACATCCATCTTGAGAGAAGGACAAGATACCTAGCCACCTAGCTAACTAGCCACCTAGCTAACTAGCCAGCCATCCATCTCCAGAGATGTCATTTCTCTTCCTGGTGAGCTGTGACACCATTTTAAAGTCCCACTGACAAAGTGTTGTCACCATAACAACAACAATCACTATTTCCTTTTGTACTAGTCACATGACCAATGCAAACAGTTTTAGTACTGCGAGTAGTGGAAATAAATGTTTCGAAACAAGAACAGTTAGTACTTTATTTATAAAACAGTAACAGAAATATATGAGGCCACATCAAAGATGCAATTTTGTTTGAGTACAGGACATATATCTGATTTCTATGGACAGCCTTTTAAAAGCAGTCCATTGAAATACAATTCAATTTCACATGTAGCCTTTGACTGATGTCTGCCTAGACTCGGACTAGCAAACACAGGTTTAATCAGCAGGAGCTCCTGACAGTAAAGCCACTCCTGAACACATCAACATGAACATGCAGTATGAAGCCACAGAATCCCTTTCAATGCCTCATTCTTTGCCTTCTGTTGACGAGTAAGGGCACAAGGATGGACAAAGGGACACTGTTGTGTTTATGTTTTTGTTTTACTTTTTGCTCAACAGTAACCCTTGTGGCAGATGGCAGCAAGTGAGAAATTCAGACCAGCTCCAGATTGTCTTTTCCAAGCTAACAAGTCCTCCCATACATGCAATCCATGGAGAGAGTGCGTTATGGAACGCTGATTTGATGAGAATGTTTAGTTCTGTCTGCATGAATATGTCAAATTTGTAAGTCCAGTTGTAATACCAGTCTAATGCTTCTGGCCATTTGCAGAGATTTCCTGCTTGCAACACATTTGTGTGCATACGCAGCATATAAAGTACTATAGTAGAACTCAGCCTACCTTTCTGGTTCTGAGATGGACACGGAGGCAAAACGAGGTGGCGATGAGTGGGTGCAGCTTCAATTGAGCTACAGCTGTGGGAACAGGTGAGATGAGTTGGGCTGATGAGATGGGCGTAAATGCACATAGGTGAGGGAGTGGAAAACGACTGGGCAGCAGACTGGGAAACACCGGAGCTGCGTTTCAATAACAGTTTGAGTCGCCCTCGCTCACTTGCCCTAAGCACTTGCCCTCGGGGGAATCCCCGCCGCCATCTTAAGGGCTGTTCCATTTCCCTGAACAGCTGAAGTGAACTCCGTGAGATCGACCCTTGAGGGCTGAGTGATCGAGTGAACAACGATGGCCACTTCAGAGCTGTATATCACCCACAATGCATTGCAGTGGTGCACAAAAAATATGTCCATGCGGTGGCGATAATGAACCTCAAACACCATTGTCTGCTGTCTATTCACCACCAAGGAAGAAGAAGAAAGAAGAAAGTAGAAAATGAATTAAATTTAATTCATTTTCTTAAATTGTGCAATTAGACTGTCTGTTGCAGAGTTATGGCAGAGCCCAACGTTTACAAGTGTAAAGTATATAAGCCGACGTATTGCCATCAAGCGCAGAATACGTCTTCGTCTCAATGAAATGAGTCTCTGCATATTTTGTGTAATTCGGAATAGGCAGTATAGCGCTACTCCAACAACGTGTGGTTGATCCATGATTGTCTGGGCTGTTAGTGAACGAGGGCAGGTGTGTTCCATTTATCTCTTTCACTCCCCCTCCGCCCACTTTCCCTCCACCCTCCAAGTGGCCTCCGTGTGACGTCATAGCAAGGGCTGAGGGCAAGTGAGCGAGGGCGACTCAAACTGTTTTTGAAACGCAGCCCAGTATTTTTCAGTTTTACATATGGAGAACTCATTAATAAGCTCACTCTCTTTTTACTTTCTACACAAGGAACACATGTTCCCATGGCTGCATCCTATTGGCCAAATGTTATCTGGCTGCTTCTGATTGGACTTTTTTAAAAATAAAAAACAAGCGTCTATGAGATACTGCTCAAGGTTGCTTTAGGATCTGCAATTCGATTTCGAGAGGAAGATACTTAACAACATGTCCGAGTATTAATATGAATGACATTTTTTGGCTCGACTGCTGAGCCATATCAGTACGAGCCTGAGCTGTCAATCACAACAGAGCCGAGAGAGCCGTGGAGCCGAATGTTAATCTGCCTGGAAAAATAGTTTCTTAAGTTTCTCCTGACCTGAATTTCAAAATCTGATTTTAGCTGGAGGCGCTTTTAATGATGAGGTGAGTTTCAGATAACCTTGACAAACAGTTTCAGGTAACTTCTGTAACGTTTATTGAATATGGACAAAACTTTAAAATAAAACTATCTCATAATATCTCAAATAAAGCAATTTTGGTAATCATGCTAGAGATGTAAAGTATGTTAACTCAGTGGCCAATGTTGGCAGTGGAAAATGACATTGACTAAACACTGGTATGGTCCCATCAGAAGACACAATGATTTGGTAACACAACTACATTTTTTACGCCTTAAGGCATTTCTGTAACTTAATTTTCAACCTCTTAGGCCCCGTTTACACAAAGGGAAAATGCAAATATTTCCATGCGGTTTGGCCTCTCATTTATACGAAAACCCCGTAAACTATTATTTCTAAAAACTCCGGCCAAAGTGGAGATTTCTGATAATGCCGGTTATGTGTTGTTGTGTCAACTGGGAGAAACAGGATTTTAGGTTCTCAAGCGTCACATTATGCGGCAGAAAATTCTTAACGTCATGTGAGCGCCCTGTGTTGGCTATCATGGATGCTGTTAAGGTGGTACTCATTTTTACATTTGTGCAAACGCTTTTGGCCTGTTTGCATTTGCAAATACAACTGCTATACTCTATCGATATATTGTTTTGAAAGGAACAGGAAGTCGCTTGTGTTATTCATTGTTGTTGATTCTGAGGATTCTGATTGGCCTGCATGGCTTTATCCTTCTCCCTACACTGCCACCCATAGTTTGGCATAGTTAATAGTCAACGGCGTATTTATGCGGGTTTATGTAAATGACAACTTTTTTGAAAACGGAGGGGGGAATTATTAGTTTCTCTAAATACCCTGCTATGTATAAATGTGGCCTTAATGCGGTCAACATCGGCTGCTACCGCTACATCTGTTCTGAATGAAACCCTACACACATCGCAAAAGAGACGCAACATCAGCCATTTATTTTATTTGCCTGCCAAAAAGCCCACTAGATGGCAGTATTGGAGCACAAACGGCAACCTGTTAAATTAGAATTTGTTGTTCTGCCATTGACTTTGATGGAAATGGGTTAAGCTCCTTCTTAATTAATGATGATATTTTAGTGCAGACAAGGGGTATTTTTAATGTAATGGCAATACATTTTACATTGTGTACACATTAGGAATGGGATGATAGAAGATTTTTATCTCAGATCAGGATAAAAAAAACACTAATTTGCTATCATGGTAAAAAATAAATAATAAAAAAGTATTATGTAATAAATAAAAATCGCACGATGTTTCCATTTTATTTTAGATCTATTAATTGTTTATTTTTGCAGGGAGACCGTATCATTACCTTATTTAAGATTGTTTGACTATTTGTTTTTCACTAAAAAAATGTCTTGTTCCTCAACATAACGTAAAGTGATTGGAGTTTCTTTTTGTGCCATATTTGAATTGTTATTGGCTTATATCGTGAAGTCATCTCTCTTAACTCCACCCACCCCACTCAAATGGACTCTCCCAAATTGATTTAGCTAAGCAGCCCAAATATACCAGAAAGATAGCAAGAGCCCACATGACCACAACGTCGATGCATCGTAAAAGGCTCCGTGTGTTGACACCAACCAATAGCAGGGTCCAAATGCCTTAAGATGTAAAAAGTTGTGGAAATGCAGATGGAAGGCCTGGTCTGCTTGAGATTCCTGCCTTAAGTTAAATCTGTTAGGTAGTTTTTTTCTTGCCAATGTGGCATAGCAACGCTTGCTCTTGGGTGATGTAGGGACTTTAAAATTCAGTGACTTTAAAAATGATGGGCGTGTTCTAGTCCTGCTTTCTGTGAAAAGTGTCCTCATGTAACTTTTGTTGCGATATGACACTATAAATAAAAGTCTTGAGACGTACACATTTTAGATGTCAATGCAGATGCAGAATTAG
The DNA here is from genome assembly GCF_963514095.1 of Eutrigla gurnardus. Taxonomy (NCBI): domain Eukaryota; kingdom Metazoa; phylum Chordata; class Actinopteri; order Perciformes; family Triglidae; genus Eutrigla; species Eutrigla gurnardus. The sequence goes on from NC_139931.1 coordinate 21,424,609, forward strand.
ACATTTTGGTGCGATCTGCATTCCGTTACAGCAGCGTGTGTGTGTTGTGGAATTCATGCAGCTCCTTCAACAACACCTGCCTTCAGAGGAACACAAGAGGAAATTCCAGCGGACATTTGATTTGGCAGAGCACTTCTCAAAGGGACTTGTGTACGTATCATGGGTGAATGAGAGTCCTCGGGTCACCGCTGAGTGCAACCCATGCCGCCGGCGAAGCCTCCATAGAGTTTAAAAACAAAGACACTCATTTGATGTGTGTGAGGAAGCTTTGGCATTAAACACTGGCGTTGTTCTGTTTAATCTGTCAATGTGAGCAGTGGAGGATTTGAATGTATTGAAGGGATCTCATGATTTTGAGATGGCGTCCTGTCTGGAGTCCAACGGGGGTTCAGCTGCTCAGTCAGCCACCTCAACCGGCCCAGGTCCTCCGACTCAAGGATCCACGTCGGGGACAGATGCTTCCTCCAACGCTGATGCTGCAGGTCGATCACAGGTGGGCAGACAGGACAGTACCAATCATCATCATCATCATCATCATAATGTAAAAACAAGAAACAGATGGAAAACTGAACAACTGATCCAGGATGAAGGACATTCTGAACCCATTCAGGTACTAGAGGGCTATTTCACCATTAAAATGACCGTTTTTATACCAATGTCTCACCCATATAACTAGAACTCTTCAGGAATACTGCTCTCACACAAAATGTGAAACCAATATCGCGATTGCATACGTCAATGCAAAGATACAAATTTGCGGCGCATTCGCACAAGTTGAAAATATTTCAATTCAAACAAGAAATTCTGGTGACACTGTTTCTTTAAAGCCTACCAGTGTTGCTGAACTAGAATGTTGTCTCCTGTGTCTATGGAGAGAGCTTCTTAAAGTGGGGGTCCCACAAAATAATTTGCTATAAATTATAAAATTGTGCTGTATCATTAAATAATGCGACCAAAAGAAACTCTGATATGATTGTGACATCACGTCAATCTGTCAATCACACTTCACTCCCACTGCTAGCTAGCTGGCCACCATGGAGAAATATTTGAGTCGGTCCACATTGTCACGTTATGCTGAGACCAAACGAGCCAAATTGAGAAAATATGACTTGTCTTAAAAAGACAGGAAATATGCTGGAATCACTGCACATTTTGTTAAGAAACAAATATGTCTATTGTGTCACAAATAAGAGACACATATTTTTTTAGTGAACATCCAAAACCTTCTAATAATGTAAATCTAGTTATCATAAGTCTCCTCGCATAAATCAATAGTTTTGTGTTCTGTATTTTCTTTTAAATCAGGCCCTATTTTTCAGGTCTCTACCATGATAGTGGGCTAGACACTTTTTAAAGTGACTGGTGATTTTGGAGTGATGAAATCCTTTCTGTAGTTTTCTGGTTGAGCCTGTACCTTTGTCATCCCCCACCGGGCTGCAGACCCCCGCCACCAGCTCTCTGGCCTCCACAGCCAGTTGGAAGGCGGGGTCAGGAAGCGGTGACGGGGTGTCGGGGCTGTCGGTGGCTGGAGATGACCTGTTGCTCCTGATACACACACACACACACACACACACACACACACACACAGGAAGAGGAGTGTTTACAGCAGGACTCCGAGCTAATAATGACTCATCTTTTCTGATAATGTCAGTCTCTTACCCGCCGTCTCCTCCAAACAGACTGGGGGTCGTCAGCACTTTGTGGACGTTCTGAGGGCAGACACAAAGAGTTAGGTTTTCTCTATGAACTACACTAAAGAATTTTCTTATTCGTGTCAACATTCAACTTGAGCGAGAAATTTGCGTTACGTGAAAGCCTCTCATCGCTGAGATCCTCCTCCTGTCACCCTGATATAGATAGTAGTCCATATTAGTCCAGAGACCAGACCAGACTATGTGGAGAAACCAGAGACTGTTTGTGGTCCCCCAGAGGTCTAGATAGTAGCTCACATTAGTCCAGAGACAAGATCAGACTATATGGAATCTTTTAAAGAAAAGATTATGATGAAGATTTTATCCTGTGGGTAATGGGGGCGGGACTAGATAAGCTTTGGCTTCTCCCGCTTTCCCTTTCGGCCATGTGTATTGTATTATTTTAACAAAGATGAAGTGTGATGATGACGATTTAATTGTCTGTGGTCCCCCAGAGGTCTAGATAGTAGCCCACATTAGTCCAGAGACCAGACCAGACTATGTGGAGCAACCAGAGACTGTCTGTTGTCCCCCAGAGGTCTAGATATTGGGGCATTAGGGGGGCATTAGCTCAGGAGGTAGAGCGGGTTGGGCTGGTAACCACAAGATTGCTTGTTCTATCCCCGGCTCCTCCTAGCTGAGTGCCTGGTGTCCCTGAGCAAGACACCTCACCCTAATTGCTCCTGACGAGCTGGCTGTCGCCCTACGTGGTTGACTGCGCTGTCGGTGTGTGAATGTGTGTGTGAATGGGTGAATGTCAGTCAACACTGTACAGCACTTTGGACAAAAGCGCTATATAAATGAGGACCATTTAGATAGTAGCTCACATTAGTCCAGAGACCAGACCAGACTATGTCCTGTGTGGCGTAAAGCAGCCCTTCCACCTGTTAAAAAGACGGACGTGCTCCGTCCAATCAGCAATGATGTGTCATAGCAAGTACCTACCCTTTCCGGTAGAAGTTAATGTTGTTGTGTTTTTGTTAATGTCATTGCCGTTTGCCCTTCAGGGCCACCGTAGCGTTAGAGTTCTGTTATACTGACATTTGGACTTTCTTGCTTTAAAAAAATGACAACTGTCATTTGGATAAATAAACTAATCTGAGGCTTTGCAGATGAGCTGTGGTTTGTACTGTTTCTAGATATGTGCTTACTGTTACAAATGAAAGACTTCTTCTTTATGAACTGTTGCAAATAGCTGCAGTAAGTGTTTCAGCCACCAGAGGGCAGACTGACTCCATGGCAGCACATGAAACATTGAATCCAGTGTATGGTAGATGAAGGGATGTGACAGGACACATGCTGACTGTCATGAAGTCATTTCCGTCTATTGACAGTCTGTTGACGATCCACATCACTTGTCCTCGCCTCCAAAGCAAATAGTCAGCTATTTCATAGATAACACAAAGGTGTTTTGGGTCTATGCCAACACTCAGCAGTGTATAATCTGGTGCTGAGGATGATGTCTGCCACGAAAATCATTTGATATATCTCAGGACTAAATGTCCTGGACATGACTGTGAAGAGTAATAAAAATAAATAAATAAATAAATAACATTCAATCCTGAGCAGTTCTTCTTTCACCGCAGATAGAAAATGTCCATCCACTGTAATTTAGTCCATTCAGTTGGGTCCGTACAGTCCAACAGATCCAACATTGATAACTGTTCTGCTGGAAAACCAGTCAAATACCCAGAAAGGCTCCACACTCCTAGTCACACATGTGACAGCACACACTACAGAATGGAAACTGTGCTTGTGAGTCTCTAGGACAACATAGAAAACATCTCTGGATGAAAGTAGAGGGGAAGTGATCCGTTAGGCCTGTTGAAGTCGTACCTGAGCGAAGCCCAGCAGCTTCCTGTTGGAGATCTCCAGGTGTTTCCTGCTCAGCTCCGACTTCCTCAGCTGAACGTCGATGGTTGTCAGCCTCCTGTTCAGCTCCAGCACCTGCTCCTGATCAGCACAATCCATACACATTACACTTGATCTGGGTTTGATTTACACCCTTGAAATAGTAAAACCAGATGAAGTGATCATTTTGCAGTGGTGTCTTTATTTTTTCCCAGAGCTGTATGTATGTATATGCATGCGCGCACACACACACACACACACACACACACACACACACACACACACACACACACACACACACACACACACACACACACACACACACACACACACACACACACACACACACACACACATTATACTGGTCCCTTTCACCATGGTCTTTGTGAAAGGCTTGTAAGTGAGGAGGAAATGAAGACAACCAATGAAGGAATGAAAGAATGAAAGAGAGAAAAAAGACTGGTAGAGGGAAGGTTCTGGTCCTCGGAGAGAAGGGCCTTCATTTCTCTTATTGTCTCATCATCTGTATCACCTGAGATGAAAATGCACAGACATACACCTGCTGGTGAAAACACAGATGCAGCTCCATGTGGCTGACGGTGATGATGCCCGCTCAGGACGGAGGGAAGGAAGCTTTTTACATTCCTAACGATACCATCTGCAGGGAGAGTGTTCATGTTTGTTCAGTCGACCGCTGAGAGGTGATGCCAGACTCCAGGTGATGCCAGCCAACAGAGACACGCTGCAGCAGACGAACTTTAAACAGGTTTGTGCAGTGACAGTTTCACAATGTGGATTTAGACACCGTTGCCATGGAGGCTACAGAGATAACAACAGCTCTGTGTTTGTAATGCTATATGGAATGCCGTTTAGGAAATAATTTTATACATATATATATTTATGTATATACATATATATATATATAATGTGAAGTTTGAGAATATGGAATATATATATATATATATATATATATACATACACACACACATACATTGTTGTGTATGTATTTTATGAATTGACCACACATTGTATATAAGAGTAAACATGCTGTGGAGTAGAAAGTATTGGAAACAGCTCGATGCCTGAGACTCACCTTGTTGGTCTCCACTCCGCGTGCTTGCCTCTTGCTGGCGAGCTGGTTCTTCAGGTCTCTGATCTCAGCCTCCAGCAGCTGGATCACCTCTTCATAGTCCTGCTCGGCGCTGCTTGTCTGCCGCTGGCCGGCCTCTGCCACCTGCAGCCGGCTCTTCAGACGGGTGTTCTCCTCCACAGTCAGACAGGCTTTCTGAAGAGAACAACAGAACCTCTGCTGGTTCAAATATTCATACTTGGCTCTGCAACAAACTTCAGCACAGTCTCAAGGCACAACCATTTTTTGTTGCTTAATATGACTTCAAATAAATGTTTTTGAATTGGAAGTATTGTTAATGCTTACACCATGTTTTCATTTTGTCAGTGGAAACGACATAATGCTACAAAATAAAGAAAAGTGAGGATTCAGCAACAAAACCAACATTAAAGACAAAAAAGTGTTGTAGCGGTCTGTGGTCTCACAGAGCTTTACCATAGTACCTCACATTTGTACAGAGAGGGAACAAAACCATCCAGTCAACAATGTTGCTGCTGTATTAATGTCTAGATGACATATTTAGTACTGATGGATATTCTGGGTTCCTCTGGCTGTAGTAAACCAGCTGATGTGGGTCTTGCTAGAGCCAGTGAATCCAGCTTCATCCAGAGCACCTCTGGACAGCGACGGCACCAGAAAATTATTATTGGGGGGGCAATGAGGGGGTCTGATTGTTTATAGGAGGTGCTATTGAATTCTGACACCAACAAATAATACTATAATAGATATAGATGTACTGTTCCCGTGGCCGTGCTGATACACTACATATTGTCGAATGCATGTTACTAAACGTTTATCATAAAACAAACACAAGCATATTTAACTACTTTTAATGAAATTAAGTGCCAAACAACAAGCACAAAAAACAATACAAATCCACCACAGAGAACATCTGTGGATTTACAAGAGTGTAACTGAGAATTGTAGCACAGTGTATAGTTGTATACAGTATACTCTTACAACTGTCTCTCAACTCACTAAATATGTTTTCTCTCTCCTTCTGTTCTCCTCTCCTTCACTCTCCACTCCTGTCTTCCTCCTCTTCCTCTCCTCTAAACTCCTCCTCCTCACTCTCCACTCCTGTCTTCCTCTCCTCTAAACTCCTCCTCATTCACTCTCAACTCCTGTCTTCCTCTCCTCTAAACTCCTCCTCCTCACTCTCCACTCCTGTCTTCCTCTCCTCTAAACTCCTCCTCCTCACTCTCCACTCCTGTCTTCCTCTCCTCTAAACTCCTCCTCATTCACTCAACTCCTGTCTTCCTCTCCTCTTCCTCCCTTCTTCTCCTCCTCACTCACTCCCCACTCCTGTCTTCCTCTCCTCTTCCTCCCTTCTTGTCCTCTAAACTTTGCTTCACTCGCTCTCCAATGCTGTCTTTCTCTCTTCTCCTCTCCCCTCCTCCTCCTTTCTCTGTTCTCCTCACCCACTACTGCCCCTTCATCATCCTTGCTTTCATCCTCATCCTCCAAGTCTGTCATTACTCTGTCCTGCGTCCGTAAATCACCACCACCATCGTCCACTCTTATTCGCTTTTTGGCTATCACAAATCGGTCCATTTCGCTCTGTTGACACAAGCGCTAACTAGCCGCTATGCATCAACCACCGCTAACGTGAACGTCAGATTCAGCCTGCCGTCTGCGTGCAAACCAGCCAATCAAATCGCACGACACAGGAAAAAAAAAAAAAAATCACCATAGGAACGTTATAAACAATATTTCTTCAGATGATTGATTTTTAATGTCTCAGTGTTTTAATTTGTTCTATATTTGTTATAGTTTTTAATCCATAAATATTTAGAGGGGAGGGGGGGCAAAAGGGGGGGCGCAGCCTTTGACAGGAGGGTCTTCAGACCCTGTTTGCCCCCCCCTCGCGCCGTCACTGCCTCTGGATGATTTCATGATGATGTCATGAACTCAGACAGGACAACATAAGTACTGATCATTTCAGCCATGTTTTATAAAACATTGTCTGTGTCTACATTGAGGTGAGGCCCTGGCTCCTCTCGCCATCTAGCGTGAGTGATGCCAATAAACCCAAATGATCCCGGGAATAAACTAATGAACTCTACATTGACAATGAACATGAAACCAATACATTGTTGGGACTATTGGAAGAAGTGCCATGAGACTGGGCTGCACACTTTCTCATGTTACATGTGTGAACATATCTAAAGAGCACAGGGCCGGTGTCTCACCTCAGAGGTCTTCTGCAGCTCCTCCTCCAGGGTCTTCTTGCTGTGCTCCATGTCCTTCAGCATCACCTGCCAAGAGAGGCAGCAGATGAAGCCCGGGAGGTTTTATATGTGGCGACATCACAGAGGAAACCACTCAGTCCAACTGAGCCTGGCTGTTGCCTCACTGAGTCTCAGTGTCTTTGATGTTGTTATCCTCATATTCTCATTCTCATATGGATTGACTTATTATTTTGTTGTTTATTCTGTAAACGTAACATACATACTTAGGCATGCAGACAGTTTCTACAAACATTTGTGAAAGAATGGGTCGCTCTCAGGAGCTCAGTGAATTCCAGGGTGGTATGCCACCTGTGCAACAAGTCCAGTCGTGAAATGTCCTCCCTCCTAAATATTCCACAGTCAAATGTCAGTAGGATTATAACAGTGGAAGTGATTGGGAACGACAGCAACTCAGCCAAGAAGTGGTAGACCACGTAAAATGACAGAGCGGGGTCAGCGGATGCTGAGGCACATAGTGCACAGAGGTCACCAACTTTCTACAGAGTCAATCACTACAGACCTCCAAACTTCATGTGGCCTTCAGATGAGCTCAAGAACAGTGTAGAGAGCTTCATGGAATGGTTTCCATGGCGATCAGGTGCATCCAAGCCATACATCAGCAAGTGCAATGCAAAGCATCGGATGCAGTGATGTAAAGCACACCGCCACTGGACTCTAGAGCAGTGGAGACGTTCTCTGGAGTGACCAATCATGCTTCTCCTTCTGGCAATCTGATGGACGAGTCTGGGTTTGACGGTTGCCAGGACAACGGTACTTGACTGACTGCATTGTGCCACGTGTAAAATTTGGTGGAGGGGATTATGGTGTGGGGTTGTTTGTCAGGAGCTGGGCTTGGCCCATTAGTTCCAGTGAAAGGAACTCTGAAGGCTTCAGCATACCAAGAGATGTTGGACAATTCCATGCTCCAAACTTTGTGGAACAGTTTGGGGATGACCCCTTCCTGTTCCAACATGACTGTGCACCAGTGCACAAAGCAAGGTTCATAAAGACATGGAGGAGAGAGTTTGGTGTGGATGAACTTGAATGGCCTGCACAGAGTCCTGACCTCAACCCTCAATTTGCTTCTCGAAGAATGGTCAAAAAGTCCCAGAAACACACTCCTACTCTCTCTCTTCACATGCTGTCACACATACAGATTATTTCATATCTGATCGGATCTGAACGAGTAATACTGAAGGTGTTTGAAACCTGCTCAGCAGCTGTGTTTACTTGACATGTTGGAGTACTAATGAAGCCTCGCATCCTCAGAATCAGCAGCTGTCAGTTCTTTCCCTGCACAGAGCATTTTATCTCTGTATTTCCATTCTGTATTTTCCAACACTCCAGACTTATTCCCAGTAGAGTGAGTAAGAGAGGAAGTGTGTCATAGGCTTTATATCAGAAGTGGATGTCGTCATGGTGACGTCACCCATTGGTTTGTGGGCTACGGGTTGGAAACCTAGAGTTCGGCATTTTGGCCACCGCCATCTTCAAATTCTTGTAACCAGTGAAGAAAGTGACCATTTGGACTGTGGAGGAGCGACGGGTGGATCTGAGGAACACAAGCAGCAGAGCGGCACCCTTACAGGATCTGGATCCATCTGGATTCTGGTGTGAAGCTGCTAACAAAGTTAATCAGCAGGTAGCCCCGCCCCTAAATCATCCCCTGCTTTTTGGTCTATTTGACCCTAAATGAACCATAATGTATTATAACATAAACATTATGCTGGATTGAAGACATAAACTCATGTTTGAAATATTTACTGAGATAATAAATCCAGTGAGAAGTAGGGCCATTCTCTCAGAGACAAACTTCCTTTTTACAACCAGAGGAATCGCCACCTGATGGCCAGCAGAAAAATGACAGTTTAAGGCACTTCAGCCTTGGCTTCCCTTTTCAGAACTAGAGGTTGTCGCCTGGTGTGTGTGTGTGTGTGTGTGTGTGTCTGTGTGTGTGTGTTTTCACCTTGAGCTGTTTCATCTGGGTTTGCAGCTGCTTCACCTCCATCTGAAACTGCTCCATCTCCTCGCTGCTGTAGCTGCATTCTGATTCATATGTCTGCGCGCACACACACACACACACACTTCTTTAGATGCTTTACAGGTTGGGCTGTCCTGGTGGAGCCTGTGAGTGTTGCTTACAGGGGAGTGGAAGGCCGACGTGTCCATCAAACTAGCTGCTTCGTGATAGGAAAACATGAAGGGACCCTCCCCCAGACCCAGCTCCTCCAGGTTCTCCTGGAAAATGTTCCGGGTGGCCTCCACGAAGTCTGAGAGACAAACACAGAGAAAAAAATTAAGTCTGTTCAATTATGATGTCATTGGAAATGACTCTTATCTGCAAAAGCACTGCTTCCCAAATAAACAACAACAACAAAACAACAAAACAGGCAGCGGCGGCCAGAATAAAGTCAGTTGGCCCGGCGGCCTATAAGACATTACTGGAAAACAAAGTCCATCCTCCTGGCCTTCTGAATAATCCATATAGTTAAAGCTGCAGTCGGCAAGTCTGGCAGATGGAGATGGAGCTGGGATCTGTGGCGTGTGCACGAACTGTGAACTGCGCTGAGTGGACAGGATGATACGGGCGTAGTGGATTTTTGCAAAACAAACAACAAGCTCTAAGTGCATGTAGAGGCGCGTTTTTTTTCTGAAACCGGATGATTTATATTGTTCTATCGGAGCATAGTGTCGGTTTCAGTGAATATGATCAAACAAATGTTGCCGACTGCGTCTTTAATAAGCCGTTTCAAAATATCCCAACCTTCATTATGATTGATGACATCCTGCTCTATCCTGGTGCCCCCAAATGCTTTTTATGCATTTACATTTACATTACATTTAGGTCATTTAGCAGACACTTTTGTCCAAAGCGACTTACAATAAGTACATTTGTCGAAAGAAAGAAACCACAACATATCATTGTCGATAAAGCAAATAGAAACAAGTGTTAGGTCCTCATATAAGTAAAGTAGTTGCTGTTCAGCAAGGATACCTTAAGTACAAATGCCAAACAGCCAGCAATCCCAGCAGCAAGGCTTTGCTCCTCTGTTGATCCTGTCATCCAGGCATATCATGTATAATTGCTGGCCTTGACATTTCACTAAACACCTTGTTTTTGAGCACTAAATTCAGCTCTGGCGTAGATCCTCCCTTTCTCCTGAATTCCAACTTTTCATTCAAAGTGTATCTGGAGAACGTCGTCAATAACGCCGTCCTCCTCCCTAGCGATAGCGTTTGTTGGTGGCTATATTCTGCTAGTGGTGATTCCCCACAGCGGGGTGGAAGTTAGTGATAACAAAGCTCAGCCATTTAAAGTGAAGGTATGATTGGTCAATTAGTCATTTGAAATATGTCTCTCATTTAATTATTGCTCGGGCCTGTGTACATGTATAGCTGGATCACCAATCACAGACCTGAATAAGAACATTTCTGATAGGCTGACAATTTGTTTGGATGTTAATTGTCAAATAATGAATTGATAAAATAACATTTTAACAAATTACATTTAAATTATTATTTATTTTAGAATATATCTAAGGCCCCCTGTGCAGGCCTAGAGGGCCCTTCCATTTCCCCGTTGATCAGCTCATTAATAATGAATAACATAGATCATATATTAATGAGCTGAGCTATATATATATAGTTTATAGATTCTCATGAATGACTCAGTCTGTAATTAAGACTGACTTTTGATTATTTATTGATGGAGGAACCATTCATTCAGTCATCCATGAGTCTTACATGAGTTCTACATGAACTCAGGATGAACTGGGCATTAGTTAAGCATCAATTAATGCTGATGAGTGTCTACTTGATGTAAAGTCTTACTCTTATGTCTGCTTTGTTGTTTCATATATTCTTGTATATTTTTAAAATACATGCTCAAATGTATTATTATAATCATGCACTGGAAGCATATCATTAAAAAACATTGATTAATGAATTGGAGTAAGCCAGAAGTATAATTGAGCATATTATTACTAAAACAACAAGAGACACTAAGTATGGTTTAACTACTCATAACACAAACCAAACAAAATAATAAGTGTACTCAGTACACACACTCACGACAAACTGAGCTCTTACAAAATATCAAACTTCAAGTGAACTAATCATGAACACACTTGAAGTAAACTGATGATTGTTGTGAAGTCAAGTATACTAATGTTTAATGTACTTAGCATATTGATTTGTCACAAGAAATAATGTGTATTTAAAGATCTGTTTCAGGTACCCCTTAATTAGCAGATATAATATATTAATATTAGTACCAATCCAATCCACTATATTTATATAGCACGATTTTCTCACCTCCATATGCCACAGTGCCTTGTGGATCCGTGGTCAGACTCTGTCTCAGCTTCTTCCTCTTCTCCTCTGTGAGGTCCAACCCGAGGAAGGACAAAGCCTGAGAGTAGAAGAAGAGGAACTGTCATCAGCTGTTACACATTTTTTTTACATCTTCTTTATATCACTATGTAGGGACCTCACCAAAAAGGACAACACAGAGCGGCCTACACAGAGGCCAAAAGCCTTCACATGGGGTCAGAACAAAGGAACAAAGGAGATAAAAGAACTACAACCTCCATTTTGTTTTACTTTTCACCAAGGTGTGAAATGTGACGTCACACTAACTCTCCTATTGGCTGACAACCACAGGGACCCCTCTTCTCTCCATCGCGACTCGGCGTTGCAACAGGAGGTGAACTTTTAACGTCTGCAGCGTTTTCTTTGTCCTAGGCCGCAGTCTTTCCCCCAAACACGCTGGACGAGAGACAGACTGTTTTCCCTCCTTTTTCCCTACTCGCATTTTTCTTTTTTTTTTTATTATTTTGGATCCTGAGAAGATCGCCGCATGCGACTCTTTGTTTGCCTGCAGAAGGGAGAACGCAACGGTTTCTTCATCCAAGCTACCAGCAAGATGGATAACCTCTGAGCCCCGCTCTTGTCTGAAGTCAGCAAATCGCCACACTGCGTGATTTTATTGTTTGCCTGCAGAAGGGAGAAACACAAACTGTTTTCTTCAACTGAGTCGATCCGTGAGGAGGATAACAAATTCTTCGCACCCTCCGCTGCCGCACGAGGACTCGCGAACCACAGTCCGTCACCGCATAGGACGGAATCCCTCACAACGACACAAGTAAGAGGCTATTTGTCTGGGCAGAGGCAGAGATTTGATAGTGTAGGATATGCTTGTAATTCTTGTTAACGTTTTTTAAGTTTTGATCACGGACTGCCGAGTCCATTGCTTTCTGTATTGTTGTATTCGAATGCTGATTGTGTACCCACGCCGCTGGGTTTTATTTTGGTAACAGTGTGTGGCCTAACCTCGGCCACATTCACGAGCTCAGTAAGCGATCTACTATCAGTTAAAGGACCGGGGTCCCACCGAACGAACGCCAGTACATTCACGATAGTGATAGTAATACGCCTACTGAACCTTTGTGTATTGCGTGCGCATTCTCTCACTCTCTTTGTTTGTTTCCCGCTAACACACACACGCACACATACACCCCCCCCACACGTTTCCTACGCCAGCTGTTCCTGTTCCTGTCTCCCCGGCCATCTCTCTTTCTCTCTCACTATTCTACCTGACGTCAGCAGTTCTGCCCCTGAACGCTGTGAGGAATAGCTCCACCTGGTGGCTGCGCCCGGCCATCTCTCGCTCATCACCTTTTCTCCCCCCACACACACACATACACCCACATACACAAAAGCGCACACACACACACACACACTCCACGTGTGTCTCTTCCTTTGTTTAGCTTAGCTTTGTGTGTATTTAGGTAGTTAGGTAATAAGGCTTTGTTAATTGCAGTGTTATTGATTGTGATCATTATTACTGACTTTAATAAATCTTATATTATAACTAGCAGTCTCTTGTGCTTGTTGTGTATATGTCACTGGATAACAGCAGGTTGTGAAGGCTAGTGTTCGGATTTCACGCCTTTTAATTGTTCAATTGTTTCTACTTCGATGCCAATGATCACAATGATTGGCATGTGAGTATAAAACCCCTTTATATTGAGTACAGTTTTCGGTTATCTTTCCCTGATTCCAGGGTGATGCCCCGTATATTTATGATCATATCATAATAATATATTAAATATAATTATAAATATAGATAATCATATTGACATTAATAATTATCTGTTGATAACCAAATCTGCTCCTGCTACTTCCCCAACAACTACATATTTACTAGGGATGCACGATATTATCAGCAAGGTACCGGTATCAGCAGATATTGACGTTAAAATGTATTATCTGATATTGGATAACATGCCGATATATTAAACCGATAAATAAAGACGGCTGCTTCCTTGATTAAATCAGATTAATTACATGAGGGCGCGAGGATTGCGTGCGCAGCGCGACGTGACACATCACCTACTTCAACTTGCAGCAGAGCAAGAGAGAAGTTCAAAATGTCAGTGGTGTGGAAGTTTTTTAAGGTGTCGGAAACGGATAGCAAAGTTTGTATTTGCAATGATTTGCGTCGGTGATGCGAGGAGGAGCCAAGATGCATTCTTTTAACACCACAAACTTAATTGTCCATTTGAAGAACCGTCATCCGGAATGTTACAACGAGTTTATATATTTATATCGGTATTGATATCGGTGTGGAAGGAAAAACTCTTCAGGTCCAATTCTGTGGCTGCTTCAGATGAGGTTTAATCACTAACAGTGGAGAAAGGAAAATACAGCGTTGCGATACAGTCCATTCTAAATAATGTGGGGCAAGGGAGAGCTTTATACACAGAACGAAAGGGGGAGGTCTAAACAGTGGATTTGAAGAGATTCAATACCAAGAGGAAGAGACGTCCTGAGAAAACAGAAAGGTGTGACTTCTCGGGACAGCTAGACAATGTCACAACAAGGGCCATTCATCAGGCCTTGATCAAGTACGTGAGATAAAGATGTTTCGGAGACGGTCCAGGAAGGGGGACAGATCAAAGGTCTTCTTATCAGAATAACAAGTCAACCACAATCAAATAGGGGCAGCAGGACATTTGATGAGTACAAGAGAAAGGAATATTAGTATAAGATTAAAATAAGAATTGTAAGGTAACGCATTTTCTTCTACATTGGTGTTACGTGTGTGGTTGTTTTCCTGTGTCTCCCCTCTCGTTCTCTGTAGGTCTCACGCCATTGGCTGTTACTCCACCATCGTCCAACCCCCTGTCCAATCTGGGAGCTGTCTGTTGGCCAATCAGTGTCATCTGGCCTTGATAACTTGCACCTGTTTTGTCTCCATTGTAAGATGCCATTGTCTGCCTGTGTGTTGGCTGTGTCATGCTGTTGCCTTTTGTTTTGAGATGCCGTAGGGGTTTAGGTGAATAGGTAAGATACCCTTGGGTTTACACTACCATCACGTAGATTTACTCTGTTATCACATCAGGTTAGAAGCGGGGCCACCCTCTGTATGTATTAGCTAGGTCGTATGTGTGCACTAGTTAGTTGTCACTTTATCTTGTTTTCTTTGATTTGGCTCCGCTTATAGTTCCCTATTCCCCTGGGCGGAACACTCGCCAAATAAATACACTTATGTACCTAGTTTGCTGTTGTGCCCTGCTTTCTTGTCCTCCCAGTCAGTCTAACAGCAACATGTGTTATGGTTCCCCTACTTCCCCCCTAGACGTAGCAAGCTAACATCCTGGAGCCGTAACAATCGGCCAAATGAGTTGTAAAATATCGACATATCAGATATTGGCAAAAAATCCAATATCGTGCATCCCTAATATTTACACATACAAGGTGAGGGTTTGTTTCCAGGACTCCCCCAGGAATCAAATATGATGAACAAGTTCTGTTTTGATGCTTTTTGTACGCTCTTTACAGATACTGCTCTGGTTTCTACTCTCGTTCGAAGCAACACTTAAGATTCTTCTACTTCTGATTTGCATGTTTTTCACCCCCAAGCTCTCACTTCATCTAATTCTTAATTCCTCTCTCACTGCTCACTTTATCTCACTTCGTCTGTACATTAGTTTTACCATCTCAGCACACTGTCTCACTGCTCTCACAGCTTCCTGTCTCCTTCTCTGGCTGTCTGCTCTCTCTACACTCTGACCGTTGTTCAGCTGGGATGTTTATTCAGCTCTGTCGTAGGTTGGACCTGTCTGTCTGTCTGTCTGTCTATCTATCTATATACTGTATATATACTGTATATGTATATGTATATGTATATATATATATATATATATATATATATACACTTTATTTCGCAAAGCATTCACTCACCCATCCAAATAATATAAATCAGGTGTTCAATCACTTCATGACCACAGGTGTATAAAAGCAAGCACCTAGGTATGCAGACTGTTCCTACAAATATTTGTGAAAGAATGGGTCGCTCTCAGGAGCTCAGTGAATTCCAGCGTGGTACTGTGATAGGATGCCACCTGTGCAACAAGTCCAGTCGTGAAATGTCCTCACTCCTAAATATTCCACAGTCAACTGTCAGTGGGATTATAACAGTGGAAGCGTTCGGGAACGACAGCAACTCAGCCAAGAAGTGGTAGACCACGTAAAATGATGGAGTGGGGTCAGCGGATGCTGAGGCAGATAGTGCACAGAGGTCACCAACTTTCTGCAGAGTCAAGCACTACAGACCTCTAAACTTCATGTGGCCTTCAGATTAGCTCAAGAACAGTGTAGAGAGCTTCATGAAATTGGTCTCCATGGTGATCCAATGCCGTACATCAGCAAGTGCAATGCAAAGCGTCGGATGCAGTGGTGTAAAGCATGCCGCCACTGGACTCTAGAGCAGTGGAGATGTTCTCTGGAGTGACCAATCACGCTTCTCCATCAGCAATCTGATGGACGAGTCTGGGTTTGGCGGTTGCCAGGACAACGGTACTTGTCTGACTGCATTGTGCCACGTGTAAAGTTTGGTGGAGGGGGATTATGGTGTGGGTTGTTTTTCAGGAGTTGGGCTTGGCCCCTTAGTTCCAGTGAAAGGAACTCTGAATGCTTCAGCATACCAAGAGATACCAGGGGATGGCCCCTTCCTGTTCCAACATGCCTGTGCACCAGTGCACAAAGCAAGTTCCATAAAGACATGGATGAGAGAGTTTGGTGTGGATGAACTTGAATGGCCTGCACAGTCCTGACCTCAACCCGATAGAACACCTTTAGGATGAATTTGAGTGGAGGCTGAGAGCCAGGCCTTCCTGTCCAACATCAGTGTGTGACCTCACAAATACACTTCTGGAAGAATGGTCAAAAAGTCCCATAAACACACTCCTAAACCTTGTGTGATATGGACATTTTGTACTTCTTGATGAGAGATATCTGAACTGAAGACTTACACATGAGAAGGGTTGGTGTGAATGTAAATGTGTCCTGTGACCTGTGGCCTGTGGCCATTTGTGTGTGTTTTGCAACCCATGTGTGTTTTGCGACATAGGTGTGGTTTATGACCCAGGTGGGGTTTGCGACCCATGCAAGGTTTAGATAAACATCGGAGTTTACGACTTTCATCCCTGTGAACTGAGTGAAAACACACCCACAAGAAGATGGATAAATATCATGTTTGTCTCACAGCACGACGAGTCTACACTTAGTAACAGACCAGCATGTTGCTCTGTGAATTCTCCTCTTGATCAAGATTAAATCCCTGTTTGGACCTTGAGCTGACTCCGATCTCCTTCCTCCAGTTCTAAACCATCGGGTAATTATTTTAACATTGTGGAAACTCTTCCAGAAGAGTTGATGCTGTTATAGCTGCAAAGGGTGGACCGACGTCATATTAAACCCTATGGATTAAGAATGGGATGTCACTTAAGTTCATATGTGAGTCAAGGCAGGTGAGCAAATACTTTTGGCAATAAAGTGTGTGTGTGTGTGTATATATATGTGACCCGCCACGGCAAAACCAGCAACAAGTCGGGTGGGACGAATTCGCGTAAAAGACGAAATAAGCTTTTTTTTCAAAATTAGTTATTTTTTTTTTTTTTTTGCAGAATATGCAAGTTGAAATCATGAAGAAGCCACTCCATGTTTCAGATAACAGTATTGGTTGCCGTAAAAGTATACATTTTGTATTTGTAGTTTCGGAAAAAATTGGCCATGTCTGTGTCCCTGCAGGGCCGTGTACGGCGATGCAGTTCATTTCCATACTGATCACCGTTGGCCATTGTTGTTATTTTTTCGTCAAATCAGCGCACGTTAGAAGCGAAACACATGGCTACTTATTCAGCGCAGCAGATCAGCTGGAGCGGAAGATATCAGTCTATTTCTACAGTTACATTTCAACGGGATAAAGACAGCGAAATGGAGGAAATCCGTAACTTTGACTGCAAAGTTGGATACGTTTGTATAAACGGAAGTTGGATACGTTTGTATAAACGTATCCAAGATGGCGCTGCTCTATGGCGACTCGGTACAACTCTCTGTTTTGTTTGTTTGTTTAGTGTTGTCCTGTATGTTCCTGGAACCCAGCCTTGGCATTGTTCAGTATGACAGATCTGCATTATTTCATATTCGGGACAGCATGCCCATTCTCCTGCCCTCCTGTTCTCTACCTCCGGATTTCCAACCACACAAGGAGCGGCTTAAACAACGCTGGAAGACTCGGAAGCGGGGTGCGAGAGGTGGTGCTCTCGTCCAGCTTAGGCGTCGCATCCACCGCCCAGCTCTACCAAGCCTGATTCTCTCCAATGTCGGTTCCCTGGCAAACAAATTGGATGAACTTTCTATGCTCACTCACACACAGAGACACTTCAGGGACGCCGCCGCTATCTGCCTGTCTGAGACCTGGCTAGCTGAGAGTCTTCCAGACTCCATGCTACAACTAGCCGGCTTCTCTCTCCACCGCGCAGACCGCACCGCGAGTTCACAAAAACTATGCGGGGGCGGGGTTGGCTGCTACATCAATAACAACTGGTGTTCAGACTGCAATAAACTGTCCCAAACCTGCTCTCCAGAGCTGGAGTCTCTCACAGTGATGTGTAGGCCCTTCTACTTGCCTCGAGAGTTTTCTTCTGTTGTCCTAATGGTTATATACAGTATATCCCCCCGGACACCTCTGCTCCGGCTGCTCTGAAGCAACTGGTGGACTATATCACGCTGCCATGTTCGTGCTGGGAGATTTCAACCACGTCTCCTTGAGGAAGGCACTCACCAGATACAAACCCCAAATCCAGATCGCTACCAGGATGGATAAAACTCTGTATCAATGCTATTCTCCTATTCCTGAGGCATATCATGCCCCCCTGGGTAAGTCCGACCACAACACTTTTCTTATAGTACCAAAGTATCGCCAGAAACTTAAAATGGCGAAACCAACTGTCAAACTTTTTAGGAAAATGGTCCCCACAAGCCATAGACACATTACAGGACTGCTTAGACTGCACGAAATGGAGTAACTTTTGGTCTGATGGTCAGGATATTAACACCTACACTGACACCGTCACTTCCTATATTCACTTCTGTGAGAGTGTTTGTAT
The DNA here is from genome assembly GCF_963514095.1 of Eutrigla gurnardus. Lineage (NCBI taxonomy): Eukaryota > Metazoa > Chordata > Actinopteri > Perciformes > Triglidae > Eutrigla > Eutrigla gurnardus. The sequence goes on from NC_139931.1 coordinate 21,442,967, forward strand.
TCCTACAAGAGCTGTTCCCGTTTTTAATAACAACAAGCCCTGGTTTAATAATGAAGTGAGAGTGCTATGTAGGAAGAAACAAGCTGCTTTTAAGAGTGGTGATATGGTTCAATACAAATAACTGAAGTATGAACTTCAGCGAGCTGTGTTGAAAGCCAAGTCTTCCTATAAAGCTAAGCTTGAAAATAAATAACAAGCAAACGACATCAAAGGTGTCTGGCGTGGGCTGCAGGTCATTACTGACTATAAGATCAAGCACCATGCTCCAGTTAGCGACCCCTCTCTTCCTGGGAGGCTTAATGACTTCTACTGTCGTTTTGATAGTGGAAATCACTTGCCCTCCCCCTGCTTCAGAGAGCAAGGGGACCCTCCACCCACTATCTCTGAGCATGATGTCAGAATATTGCTCCGCCAGCAGAACATCAGGAAGGCGGCTGGGCCTGATGGCATAATGTCCGCCACTTTAAGACACTGTGCTGATCAATCAACATCTGTCCTCACTTTTATCTTTAACTGGTCTCTCCAACTTGGTATTGTGCCTGCCTGTTTTAAATCTGCTGTGATCATTCCAGTTCCAAAAAAATCTAGAATCACCTGTCTTAATGACTATAGGCCTGTGGCCCTAATTTCTGTCATTATGACAGTGTTTGAGCGTCTGATATGTCCTGTCCAGTATTTCACTTGACCCCCACCAATTTGCTTATAGAGCAAATAGGTGTGTTGATGATGCAGTTTCACTCTGTTTGCACTCTATCCTTCAACATCTGGAGTTAAAATCTACATATGTCCATGTCCTCTTTGTGGACTTTAGTTCTGCCTTCAACACCATTGTTCCTGTAAAGCTTATTGACACTCTACAGGAACTTGGTGTTAGAACATCACTCTGTAAATGGATTTTCAATTTTCTATATAATAGGAAGCAGGTGGTTAAAATGGGTGACCATGTCTCACAGCCTAAGTTTCTGAACACTGGCACCCCTCAGGGCTGCGTCCTCTCCCCACTTCTGTACTCTTTATACACACAATTCTGTCAATCACACACTAGTTCAGTCTTGCTGTTGAAGTTTGCAGACGATACCTCTGTTGGTCTCATTACTAACGGAGATGAGTCTGACTACCGCAGGGAAGTGGAGGGGCTGGTGAAATGGTGTGAAAGCTTTAATTTGATACTCAACATCTCAAAAACCAAAGAACTGGTAGTGGATTTAAGAAGGTCCCCCAGACCCCTCTCTACGCTCTCCATTAATGGGGAGGAGGTGGAGAGGGTCACTTCCTTCCAGTTCCTTGGGACCACAATCCATGAATCTCTATCATGGGAGCTCAACACTAATATTAAGATCAGTAAAGCCCACCAGCGACTCCACTTTCTGCGGCAACTCAAAAAGTTTAGAGTCAGCCGAGTTGCCATGACCCACTTTTATAGGTCTACTATTGAAAGCGTGCTCACTTTTTCCATGCTCGTCTGGTTCGGTCACACAACCACTCAGGACAAAACTAGGCTGGAAAGAGTAGTACGCAGAGCATCAAAAATCATAGGCTGTAGTCTCCCTTCACTTTCTTCACTCTTCTCCACCAGAATAATTAGGAAGGCTAAAAACATCATAGCAGATCACTCTCACCCTGCTCACCACCTCTTTAACCTTCTCCGATCAGGAAGAAGATACAGGAGCATTAAGACCTCCACATCACGGTTCAGAGACAGCACTTACCCTCTGGCTATCAGAAATCTGAACTTGTACTGAAAGATATGTTAATAGCACTTTAACAACTGTATGCACTACGCACTTTCTCTGTCTACTGTTTTACTGTCTGTTGGGTATGGTCTATTGTTCTACTGTCTGCTTGGTATTGTTTATTGTCTGTTGTTTGTTGTACATGGTCTGTTCTCTGTACTTATGATGCCTGTCCTTCATGTTACTTTTGTTTGTGAGTTGTACCAAGACAAATTCCTATCAACTTGTTGACATGGCAATAAATTTATTGAATTGAATTGTGGGCTGCTCGGTGGTGTAGTGGGTAGCACCGTCGCCTCACAGCGAGAGGATCCCGGGTTCGATTCCCGGGTCGGCCCGGGCTCCTTCTGTGTGGAGTTTGCATGTTCTCATGCACCTCTCCGGGTTCTCCGGCTTCCTCCCACAGTCCAAAGACATGCAGGATGGGGATAGGTTAATTGGTGACTCCAAATTGCCCGTAGGTGTGAATGTGAGTGTGAATGGTTGTTTGTCTCTACATGTTGGCCCTGTGATAGACTGGCGACCTGTCCAGGGTGTACTGTCGTTTTAAAGGTATATGCACATCGAAACTAAGCTGTAATGGGAGGTTTTCGCTCGTAATGTGGGCATCTGATTTAACAGAAGGTGCCAAGGGGCCTGTTGGCATTGCTTGAATTGACTGTGATGCTAATAGTTTAGCAACTAGCCTACCTGAGGACAATAGGCTAGTTGCTAAATCATTAGCACTAGCTACTTAGACGGTGCCTGCAGGCTAACAGATAACAGATATCACTGAGTGACATCTGTAGGGGGGAGGGCTTATCTGAATGAGATGCAAATGAGCACCATTGTGTTTCCTTTCTGGCCAGGTGAGGTGAGATTTGCAAATCTTTCAGGCCAGTTTTCTCAGTGAACGGTTTTCAGAAAAGCATACATTCAAATGGCCACAACTTCGTCAAATATGTTAGACATCATTGGAAAGCTTAGAAACTACACTTCCAGAACCTGTGAATAACTCAAAATGCCCCGAGGCCGACTTGTTCCTGGTTTTGCCGTGGCGGGTCACATATATAGGAGAGAGAGAGAGAGAGAGAGAGAGAGAGAGAGAGAGAGAGAGAGAGAGAGAGAGAGAGAGGGAGGGAGGTTGATACAAACTTAATAGGCTTTTTAGTTTGAGGCACATTTGAGGATTAGACAACACTATTCAAAACATGTTGGGCCTCCCATGTCAGGCGATCTTGAGTTAATCTAGTAGCGTGGCTCTGAAATGAAGGGCGGTGCTCACCAAGTCTAACTTGTCTGATTTGAGACGTATGTAGGGGTCCAGTGTTATCTTCGGTTTGGTCCCAGTTGGCGACCTCTGGCTGGTTGTACCTAGAAGCAGCAGGAAAGTAAAAGAAAAGGAAGGTGGAAGGTGGAAAAGAAGAGGAAGACAAATGAGAGAAATGAAAAAATATTGACTGAAAACACAGTATCTGTATGAGATATCAATGCAGGCGAGAGGAGAGAGAATGTGAGGCCACACAACTCTTAGTAAACAACAGGAGGAGAACACATATTGGATAATCTGTAATATCAGAGTGGATGGACAGATATTCTCTGTGGATATGATGGACGTGGGTGTGTGTGTGGTGATGAGGGACGTGTGTTTGGATGGGGGGATGAAAAGCAGATGATTAAAGAGAGAGGAGTGGAGGAAAGGTGGATGATTATATAGATGAGAGGGGAGAGGGCAGACAGCCAATGCCTGATATTAATTTGATGAGTTTGTCTGGCCCAGATCTGTGTGTCTGCCTGCTACAGGAACCTTCCCTCGGAGTAGCAAGGGCTGTGAACTCATTTCCTCCACCCACCCAAAGGATTTGCTCCACCCCCACCCATCACTGCTGGGGATGATTGATAGATCTGCTGCCGTGACAACAGCCATGTTTTACACTCTGGTTTTAACACCTTTATCATTAACTTGTCATTTAATATCATTCAAGTGTATCCATCCACTTGATGGAAGGAAGTATCACACCCATCTATTGTCATGATACTAATATTGGGACTTAAAGTGGCAGTCCGTAACATTTTAATCTGTGTATTTTTAGTTCCTACCTATCAAATAGTGAGCTAGAACAATGGTGGTTGATCATGTGACCACTAATGAAAGTGCTTGTTGCTGCTTTGTCCAGAAATAGGATCTCCGTGTCTGTGGCCACATTCCCACTAAACTCTAAATGAGTTTGATCTTTTTCCGTCAGTGAGCAGCGGTTGGTCTGCAGGTGGAGCTACTCACGGAAGTATGCTGCGTTTACTTGGAATGGGAAATCGGTAACTTCTAACTGCTGAGTCAGGCTCCCTCTAGTCTAAAGTGTTTGACCAGGTACATTTCATTACTGCTGACTCACAATGGAGGATCAACAGGCAGAGAAAGAAGATCATTCAACTTCCAGTCCAAGAAAAAGAAACAACAAACTAATGGAAGTGAAGAAGGAAAGTCATCAAGAAGCAAAGTGACCGCCAACGAAGGAAAACCACCGACCTCCTTTCAGTGTGGAGCATTTGAAGGCATCACGCAGATGAGAGACAGTCGACACTGTTGGGTGAGGGAGATGAGTCCCAGAGGCTAGCCTGCAGTTCTATCTACCACCACAGAGGCCGCTAGAAGCAACGATCTCAGATCTTACAGGAGTACAACTTTAAAGCAACACTAAAGAGTATTTAGTGCCTTAAAATAATATTTCCAAAATAGTTTGAGTGGTTCAGCCGTTCAGCACCTCAAAACCGGCGTGAACGGCACTTCAGCATTCGCTCTGCAGCCGTCTATCGGCTGTAACCGCATTATGTAACTTTGCCTCGTCAGGTAGCGGTTTTGTACTTCTAATGAGACTACGAATTTGACCTGCTTTACGGCAAGCGTTACAAAAGCCGGTAGGTGGAGGCTCTGCGTAAAGATCAGTGGGAGAACACCCGGCAGGTGCGTGGAAGATACCTTGCAGCTAGGTAGTTTTTAAATTGCCGTCATGGCAGAGCCTGCAAAGAAAAGGAGGAGTATAATGTCCGATGAGGCGAAGAAAAGAAAACGGGAGCATGACAAAGAAAGAGCTCGTACGAGAGTGAATATCGGACAAGCTCACACTCGTTGGCGAGAGCTGAAAGAGGCTACAAAATGCAAGACGGATGGTGACTTGGCTTTGTTGCTGCTGGACTTAAAATTAAATTAAATAATACCAGTAATCTTTTTTTTTCCAACAGTGTGCATCAATACATTGTCGATTATTTTATTGGCTCATGTTAACTAAGGCGTTAGCTATTGTGCTAATATATATGTAACTATCGCTATGGCTCATGTTGGCTAATCTTAGCTAAGGCGTTAGCTACTCTACCTTGTCACTGGACATCGTTCAAATTGTTCATCATTTCCAGAGCCGGTTCTGCATACAAACAAATGACGTGCATGCGACGGTAGGCTGCGGTAGGCTAAATTATTTACGATGGTAGTAATGGACAATTCCCTTCCAACCTGTAGGGGTACCAAAGAGGAAAAGTTCTTAAGTGTTGCTTTAAATGTTATTAATGAATAATGTTAAAATGAATTTATTTAAAAAATATACCTGGTATGCAGTAATCTAATGTCCCCTTAACGTGAGTTCATGTGATTTATTTGATAGTTAAAGGAACGCACCAGTCAAATTCTGACATCTTGCCGTTAGCAGAGATTTCTCCAGTTTTCAACACATTTTGTGTGTGTATTCAGTGTTTGCTATGTAAATATGTTAACTATAGTAGATCTCAGCCAGTGAACTGAATAACTTATAGGGGTTACCTCATAAGTAGTCTAGCTAACAGGAAGTGAAGGCTCAGGATCAACACCTGGAGGAAGGAAGCCAGACTTGACCCCTCCCCTTCCGCTTTCTGTGTCTCCGTTCTCAAACTTGCTTTGAACAACAGCAGCAACCTCAGAGCTAGCAACTTATACACAGAAAATGGCAAGTTTAACAAATATTTAGATTCTTTCTGTGCATTTTTGTAAAGATGTACAGAGAATATGTGAAGAACATATAGACGTTCTTGCAAGTTTGCCTACAGGTTATGGAAAAAGTTTGGCCTATTGTCTGCAGTGAGCTAGCAATCACATCATTTATGTTTTTCTTTTGTTTTAATAAATGTCTCGTCACACAGTCGACATACGTTTTTTAAGGTTTTATTCAGTTTTCTTGGGGGGGAATCGGACATGTTAATGACGGGCTCACGTCAAGTTTCCTGAAGCTTAGCACCGCCCATAACCATTGTGATTGGTTGAAGGAAATACAAACAAGCCAGAGCGTTTGTTTCCCTGATCCCGGAGACGTGATATACTGTATAGCCAAACCCTTCTACTGTGGAGACGGGTCTGGCAAAGCCAGACTAGTCTCATAAGTAGATCCACTCAGGATTCAGACTGAACGCATCATTTCTATTTTCTCGGCGCTGTGACGAACACACAAAGATGGTGGTCTGCTCCAGTCACAGCACAAAGAAAGGTAGAAAATACACTCGCCGGCCACTTTATTAGGTACACTTTGCTATTACTGGGTTGGACCCCCTTTTGCCTTCAGAACTGCCTTAATCCTTCGTGGCATAGATTCAACAAGGTATAGTTGTTGAATCTATGCCAACTATAGATTGCGCCCACAGAACTGCCGCTCACTGGATATTTTCTCTTTTTGGGACCATTCTCTGTAAACCCTAGAGATGGTGCCAGTAGATCAGCAGTTTCTGAAATACTTGTCTGGCACCAACAACCATGCCACGTTAAAACTTCACTTAAATCACCTTTCTTCCCCATTCTGATGCTCGGTTTGAACTGCAGCAGATCGTCTTGACCATGTCTACATGCCTAAATGCATTGAGTTGCTGCCATGTGATTGGCTGAGTAGAAATTTGCGTTAACGAGCATTTGGACAGGTGTACCTAATAAAGTGGCCGGTGAGTGTAAGGCTTCCAGTGTTAGCATTGTTTTTTCAAAGCAGTAAGACCATGTGCATGTTTTATTTTACCCATAAACACCATTGTTTTATGTGGACCACCAAGTTGTTCATAGCAAGACTAAAATGATTATTTTCGTTGTCTTTTCCCAATTAAGTCATAATTGTTTGGATACATTACATTTTGATATAAACTTCTGTCATGTGTTTTCAGCCAAAAAAGATACGTACTTTTGAAAAGACTTTTGTTTCTCAGGCTGAACCTGGCTGGCATGTATTTCAGTGGAATGCAGAGCGAGGACAACAGCGCCATCGCAGGGCAAAGCTGTGTACAGAATTATGTTCCCGAAGTCAAAGAAGGGAGGCTGTACAGCAAAGCCCAATAAGGCGGAGCCTACATGCAGTACGTAAAAAACAGTATTTTATTATAAACAATCCAAACAACGTTTGATATACTCATTTACATACATCAATAAATAAGTGCAAAATTCCTTATCATTAAAATGACTGTAAATTTGTAGTGGCATCAGCCATAAATAACTATAAAATAATCTAAATATTTTCCAGAATATGAGCTGAATGTGAACTGATGCAGCTTCTTCTTGAGGAAGTGTTGAGGATGCCACCACGCACTTTGAGGAACTCAAACAAATCCCCATCCCAGAGGACCTGAATGCCCACTTTGAGAGACCCTCCAAGGAGGAGGTCAAGGGTCGGCCGGAACCCAACAAAGTTGCCCTCTGGATCAAGAAACTCTTGGCATAACCGCCACACACAACCCATGAAAGGATCCACAACCCGACAAGTCTCTGTAGGCGCCCCGACACCAGCTGACCAACCTGCTGAAAGACAGAGGAGAAGACATCAGAAGCATGTAAGGCCTCCTCCAGCACTGATTGAAGGCCACCTGATTTTAATGTGACAAGAGCAGGATAGAGTGTGTGCGTGTGTGTGTGTGTGTGTGTATAGTGTACCAATAATGTATGTAGGCTTGTGAATTCTCAGCAACAGGATAGTACCTGACATATTGTTACTTTGCATCGTTCTACATTACTGAAAAATACTCTTAGTGTTTGTAAAATAATTTGTAAGACGGCATATTAAGGCCATTGTAGGAGAAAAGGAGAAAAAAAATAAACGGAGCTGAGAGAGGAGGGCAATATTTAGAGAAAAGAAGTTGCACATTTGCTACTTTATTATAGAAGTCATAGTGGAAGTAAACGCGTTTCTTGACCGAATGTTTGCCGTTGCTATGACATGTGAACGCTACAGCTAGCATCTTAGCCCAACCACCCGATCAATAAACACCCATAAGATGACAATTGCCCATGTAAGCATCGTAATAATGTAGCAAATTTGCTCCTCCTCTCGCAATCGTGTCATTGTACATGTAGCGGATAACACAAATTGGATAACAGAATGAATAACTTACTGTTCCTCTCTTCTCCTCCTAAGAAGTCCATCGCCCGCTCTGTAAATATAATGTTTTGAAGGGTGAATGGTTCAAGCCCGGGACGGTCAGTCACGCATGTAGCACTATTTGGAACCTGCTTCATTCTTTTTAGAACCTAATTTAAGGGAACAAAACGAATAAAGAAAAAAGCAAACAGGAAGTCTTATTGACATTGGAATGACATATTTACAGTTAAGTTGTAGAAAAGTACTCTTAGCTTCGAGACATTTAGCTCCTATTATTATCAAGGATAATTGGTCAAATCCAATTAGGAAAGATGATGCAGGCACGTCTTTAGCATGAAATTTGATCTAGTCATAAGAAATCCCCTACAATTATTGCAAAAGACGGTTAAATAGCGGTCTCTTTGGTAGATGTATGTACACATTCATACAATACATTCTACCCGAGTAGTACTAAAGGTATTTCATGTACTACAGCATACAAATAACATGTTGTAGGGAGATAGCAGAACATTATTTAGCTTTTTAGTTAGCTTGCCATTTCCTGGCGGCAGACGTTTTCCACTTCGGTCGGCATTTCAGAACATTTCCCACACGTACACCAATGAACATGTTTTGTGATTAAAAGACTAAACCTAGCGTTATGTCACGCAGTAAGCAGGTAATGAGTGTAATATTTACCAAACAGAGATGTCCTACTGTAATCGTAGCTGCAGCTGTTTGTGCTGACCACTCTCATATTCTGGAGCCAACTCGGATTCAAACAAGTACTGCTTGATTTGAGAAGTTGCCATTTCCAAAAAAGAACAAGACATTGTTATTATTATTATTTCAGAAGCTCAGTGCCGGCAGGATGGGAGGCGGTTCTCAGAAGGACCGGGGGGCCGCCCCCTTGGCATGCTTCTGGGAGTTGGCCAATCAGAAGAAAGTGGGCATTCACACCAAATGTGACGTGAATTATTCACGCTACAAAATTACATTTAAGTCATGAAGCCAATCATGCCGTTATTTTCAGTGTTTACGGAGCAGCTACGGTGTTAGAGTAGCCTAGCTCTGATCGATCCAAACTCCATTCAGAAAAAAAGCATTTTAAAAGTGATTTGCTTATCGTGCAGACAGGTTTGTGTCATGACTTTGACTTTTATGGCGCTACTGTTGAGCCGTATCAGTGTGGGCCTGAAAATCCCAAGTACGAGGTGTAACTTTCAGCCAATCGTTAACCTCCTTTATAATCTGGTTCCACCCTCTGAGCTGTCAATCACATAAAAGACAAGAGAACTGTTGAGCTGAATGTTATTACGCATGGAAAATGAATTCCTTACAAATGTGAATTTGAACTAGGAGGAGGATTTTAACGACGAGGAGACTTCTATGGTAAAACAGCGCCCCCGCCAATACATCAGGTGGAGAGTGATACTGCACCAGGGAGACACACAAAATGATTATAAATTCTGATAAGGTTCTGTGAGAAGTTGATGAGGAAAAGCTGCTAAAAGCAGATCAGATGAGAACCTAACACTTGTTTCTATGTTTTCGCTCTTACTTTTACTCGGCAATGATGATGTTGTGGTCTTTATCTTTCGACAAATGTAGTTATTGTAAGTCCCTTTGGACAAAAGTGGCTGCTAAATGCCCTAAATGTCATATATGTCCACTTCACCTTCCTGAGAAAAACGGTTAAAATAAGAATTTAACACAGGCTTTGGTGGATTAAGTGTTTGATGAATTACAGAAGATGCTTGAACAGATTCATGCGTAAACGTAGCTTTTTAATTGACAAACATCATACTCTCTTCACTGTGGGGTCGGTACTGTTATACTTATCTACATTTTCAGTGCTAATGACTGGAGAAGAGTATTTCCTGTAGAACAACTTTAATTATCCTGTGTTTATAGAGCTAGGGTTTAGGATGAGGTCAAAATACAGAATATTTGGTGCATGTAAACATACATTTCTGACTTCTCACATACAACCTCTGCCATTGTTACTAGGGGTGGGGGAAAAAATGATTCTTAGATAAATCTTGATTTGAACGTGGACGATTGGAATCGATTCACAAATGTTGTATTGTTTATGGAACGCAAAAGGCGGAACTCGGAAATGCAGCACCTGGACAATCTGTGGCGTTGCACATAACAGAGACATCGCTGAGAGAGAACATTTACACAGATAATGTTTCATCATTCATGGCCAAAATAAACACTATTACTGCTTTGTACATGTTGTAGAAGTCCCAGACACACCAGGAAACTAAACGGCGTCCTGTCTGAGTTCATACCTTCACCCGGAGGAGGATCGGTGAATCTCATAGACCTGTATTCACAATCAATCAAACACGACGTTGTGATTTAATTACAATATACAGATAAAGAGTATGCCGAAGTAACGATGATTAGTAAAAAGTCCTAAGTCATGGTTTGTTAAGTCGGTCTGTTTAGACAATATGAAAATAACTTTAAAAATGCTTGTTTTGGCGTTTGGCTCGCTCAGAGCTAAGCTAGGCTAACACGGTAGCGGCTACGTAAACACTGAACATAAAGTTGTCTCGGCATAAATACGGCAGCGACCTTGTTGTTTGTTCCACTAACAGTCTCTGGTTTTACTCCTAGTTCGGTCTCTTTATGAGACGTAAGATAATATCCCACGGACCGCTACGCTGTGATGTGTTAAAATGTAGCTGCATTGATCATTACACTGTTCATAGAAAGTCATAATTGTGACAAGGAAAAGCTTTTTCTCTAATAAAAAATTAGAGAAGGAAATTCATCTGTTTTTCTTTAATTATCAACACAAATGTAGGAAGTGATTTGCAAACTCTGAGTAGCAAACTCAAATGTATGTGTGTGTGTATATATATATATATATATATATATATATTTAAATCATGCATGGAAATGCACATCAAAAATCGAGATGAATCGATAATCAGTTTAGAATCGATAATCGGTTTAGAATCGAATCGTTGACCTGAATCCGAATCAAATCATGAGGTGCCAAGAGATTCCCACCCCTAATTGTTACAGTACCTCGGGTGATAATAGCTGCGTGCAAATAGGGTTTTAGGCACGTCGTCTCGGCTGTGATTATCTCCCTAACAGGATTGAACGACTTTGGTGACCTTTGTCCATGCTGTGAGATTGACATGTTTAAGTATGTATATATATGTATATGCATATGACCCAAGCTTGAAGCATTAGTGAACCTTCACATAACTGAACAATGATTAAACAAGAGATAAATGATTCATTGTAAGCAGTCACTGAGAAACAAGAGAAAAGATATCCTCTGAGTATCTGTATCTGCTCAACTCACCACAAACGGCTGGCATCGGTCATTGCTAGCAACTGGCTTAACAACAGGACCCTGAAGGGGAGCTAAGTGGTCTCAGCACCTCGGAAATAAACTTGACCCTGGTAATCCAGGCCAATAAGATTTGGGCCAAACTGCCAAGTGGCTTTGAGCTGGGACCCACAGGTGACCCTCGATATCAGAGTTGGTGGTCTGTTCCCATCAATCTTTCCCATCTTTCATCATTAAGATATTTGCCTTAAACTAAAAAAACGGACTGTTTTATATTGTTATCAGGTGTTTGGTTCTTCAGTTGTTTCCATGTGCTCTGGTTGGACTCCAGTAAAGCACTACACTACAACATATCTACCTGCAGACGCCAAAACTACCTGGCTCCCCTCAAAACCTTGTGATAGCTTCCAATGTGGTCATTGTAATCACTGCTCTAATGTGTTAAAATGCAAAAAGCTTTCAGGATATCGACGGAGATAAAACCACAAAATAAGACTCTTTATTAACTGTAAGAAAACATTTGTCATTTAGTGATTGGAATACCCTGAGAGCAAAGTGTTTTATATTAAGCGTGTTCTGGTCCTGCTCAATCTAAAATTACAATGGGATTGAATTGGAAGAACTAAACACAGACTACAAGACAGACTGTCAGAGGGTTAGGGTAAAGTATAAGAGCAACCCATCTATCCTGAAAGCGATAAGCATGTATCATATCCCAGAATCAATATGTGGAGCTAATAGGATCAAACAACTCAGCCAACGGGAACGTTTCTGGATCTCCAAGTTAAGGGCAACCCACTACCCTGGTCTTAATGAGGACCTTGATTTCAGTCATTTTTGTCAGATGTTTTCACTGTTATAGATAGATGTGTAGCTATACCTTCACTGAAATTGTGGGAGTTACATTTAAGGTGTTCTTTCTGTACCATACCTTTGTTGTATATTCTTGTATATAGAAACACGCGTCTGAGCCAGTCAAAATATGGCAAAAGAAAGTTAAGTAGGATCCTTTTTCATGGTGGAGACACAAACGAAAAACATGCATGTGACTATGCAATGTCCACAGTTAGTGAAGTGGTATTAAATACTGGGAAAGGCCACTCATGGTTGTGGGGGTGGGGAAGTGGATGGATTCAACAACTCTGGACTTTAACGCCTCACGTTGGTGTTGTTGTCTTGGACTAGAAGGGAACCTTCAGTGATCTCCACCATGTTAGCAGAACAGTGCAAACTCACACAATATGTTAATCAATCACAACATGGCGACTTCCTGGAGGGGCTTCATGGCGAGCATATGACCGGATAAATGAGACATGGAGACATGGACACTGAACAAGTTGTATCAGAGTTGGACTTTGGATGAGTTTGGATTCAATGTTAAACACAAATCAAGGTTTCTTCAACAATCAAATCCACACAGGGTGAGTTGAGACAGTAATGGTCAGTTTGTAGGTAAACTACGGTCTCACTGTGAATGTACTATCATCTCTGCTCGGCAGCGGAGGAACAGTTGTGATGATGATAAGAGAACATTGTAGGACAGACAAAGAGTAAAATGGGTGTTTTACCTGAAATAGGAACATCTGGTGGACAGATGTCGGGAGACGGCAAGGACACTGAGGCGGGCTCCTCTGTACAGATCTACAGACAAACAACAATCACAATCCACTTCACGTTTACAAAGGGCTTTTACAGATGGCTCAGATTTGCAGGACGTCTCAGGGAACTGCAAAGTTATAGTGACCTGTTTCATAGAGTGGAGATCACTGTGTGCCACCATTGTAAGATCATCACAAACTCAACAAAAGTATTCATTGTTCCAGAGGCACACACACTCCAGGTTCCAGAAATAACTAGAACATGGAAGATGAAATCTAGTCCAACCTGCTGAGAAAAACACTCATCAACTTTTATTGTGCATCCTACTGAGAGCAACATTTTTGTTGATAATATTACTACTTCAGTTGCTAGAGAAACTACAATTACAGCCAGCCAATCAGTTAACATCCATGTCTGTCCAAAATGTCGCCACTAGGAATGGGAATATATAGGATTTATTGTAAATCACTCGCAATAAGTTGATCCTGGTGAATTCCCATTATCAGGATAATAGTAAATATCATCACGAGTGACTTGAAAAAGCTGTATATCTCCCTCTCATGGTAGAGAAGTGAAAAATAGAGCCTGCACAGGTGCACCTGTACATTGGGAAAACTTAACAACCACTGCACAAGGGAATGGCACAACACAGAAGGGCTGGTTTCTCAGGTCCAGGAGTCACATGCCTCTCAGCTCTCAAAGTATAAGGCCCTACAAGAAGTTAAATACCTAAACTCTCCACTAGTCAGAACCGAAGAAGCCTCTTGGATGAAACATCTTCAAAAGTATAAAGGAGGTTCAGTTGCCAACGATTTAAAAAATGACCATGACCTGGATGATGGAGAATCTACAGTTGCTTGGTGAGGACACAGTGACATTTGACCACCAAATACTAATTAGCTCATCTTTGAGTCCAGGTGAACGTTGGTGCCAAATTCCCTCCTGAGATATCACTTTCAGGAGAATGGGACCGACGACCTGAAAACATAATGCCTCCACAGAGAGAACCATGAATATTCTGCTGACCTCAGGTGATCTGATGTGGACTTTTAAGCGTCCAGCGTTGAAGCTGTTGCCTGTGGCTCGCTGGACCCCGTTGTGAAGGGATGTGCTGCTCGGAAAAAGTCCTTTCCCTGGGATGAAGGCTATCTCAACAGGACCATCCTGACTGGAGACAAAATTCACAAGAGAACAAAGACAATAGCATGTAGACAGATGAGTAGAGGAGCAAGGAATGGGCTGCTGTGATTTACAGATGTCACTCCACCACTCACCTTAGTTTGACTTTGTTCAGCATGCTTTTGGCCTCCTCGTGGGTCACACCTATCAAGGACTCCTTGTTAACGGCAATGAGCTGGTCTCCTGGTCTGAGACGTCCGTCCTGAACAACAAAGAGACAGAGTCTTTAGTCTGGAATGGAATGAAAGTATGAAAGTGAGTCCCAGTGCCAAGACTCTCATGTCTCATGTTGAGTCCTTTTTCACTGCATAGGCTGTGACGTAACTATCTCTGGTCCAAACAACAATGTTTTCGTATTTATGTCTAGATAGCCTTATTTGGAGTGTTAATGGAGCAGCTATGATGTTAGCATAGCCTAGCACCCATCAATCCAGACTCCATTCAGAAAAGCAGCATTATAAAAGTAGTTAGCTTGTGGTCTTGCAGACAGACCTAACAAAGCATGACTTCACACTTTTTACTGATCACCATCATTATGGAGTTATTTCAGCATCCTTTTCATCTGGTTATTGATATTTAATCACAGCTAAATAGTTTATTCTGGTTCCTCCAGCTGTGGTAAACCAGCCCACGCGGGTCTTGTTAGATCCAGTGAATCCAGTTTGGTAAAATCCAGCGAACACCTCTGGTTGATGTCATGAACTCAAACAGGACAGGGTTTGGTTTCCTGGTGGATCTGGGACTTCAATGTACAAAGCAGCAATAGTGGGGATTTCAGCCATGCCATTCTTGTTTGTGTCTACATGGAAAGACACCACCCTCCCTCCCAGCACGCCTAGTGGGAGTGACGCGAATAAACACAAATGATCCCATGGTAAAACGTGCGAGTAACGAAAAATTCACACCAAAACAGTTTGGTCACAACAGACACCATTTTTATCTAGAGAAGGTCCAGACCCCACTCTTTAGTTTACAGAGACCCAACATCCTGCATGAATAAGCAGTTACCTTCCCCTTTAACAGGAAGTAACCTGGAACAGAACCAGACTCAAGGTGGGCGGGCCATTCGCCTCGAGCGGTTGGGTTGGGACACAGAGACGCACAGCAACAACAGCAGTTCTGATAAATGCACGGCTGCATAATTCCCCAGCTGACTCATGCCATACAGAAAATCACAGTGCATGAAATGCTCGCCTGCTTCCTAAATGACACCGGGGATTATATGGGATTTAGAGGAAATGGACTGCTTCCATAAGCAGAAGACTGTTGTGACAGAGCCAGGCATGAGTGTACAGTGTGGATATACAGCGTCTCTTCACTGTGCCTGTCTCTAACACAATTGCATGATACCATTCCCCTTCTCTTATTGGAGATTTTGAAGTGATTTTTAGTGAAAACGCCATAAGAAATATCATGCATGCATGCTGGCTGCACTGCTGCCTCATCTCGTTTTTCAGTCAGACGAGACTTATAAATTCATGCATACAAGAGTTTATGTGGACATTTTACTGCTTTCTGTCCACAGCTGAGATGCAACATCACCATCTAGGCTTTTGACTGTCGCCAACTTGTTTTTTGGCCTTCACCATCTTGGTGTTCAACTTCATCTCCCTGGTTTTTGAACCTCACTTCCTTTATTTTTGGTCGTCACCATCTTCGTTTTTGACTATTGCCATCTTTGTTTTAAGCAGTCACCAATTGTCATTCGCCATCTTGATTTTTGCCTGTCGCCATCTTGGTTGTTGGCTAAATGCTAAAATCTTGTGGCTGATTGAAAGAATTTCCTCTTGGGTTGCTCCGCTGCAGTGAAACAAGCATAGCTGTTTAGTCAATTTGAGCACATAATACAAGGAATTGACATACATATCAAGCTGATGCTTCATATTTAGTGGCAACATGACCTGGTTTTCAATTACTAGGGCATGTCCCTGCCTGTTAGAAACAGGGCAATGTTGGTGTTAAGGTTGCCACTACCAGCAAAGCTTTAATCTCAGCCTTGTGGAAATTCTAAATGAGGACCACAAACAACAATGAGAATGGTTATAATAAAGAGGAAATCTAAACAGCCATTTAAAAGAAATCCATATTGTACATATTGTACCAAAAGACACAAACCAGTGCTCATGGGATATCTACTCTACCCTGATGTGCTCCCTATGATTCACTGTCACTCAATGGCATCCTGAATAAAAATGATGCAAAACGTTGTAATAAGAAACATCTGCTGAGAAACAGCTTTCTTCAAGTATATTCCTGTATACTTCTCCTCCATTGTCCCCATTTTCTTCCTTGTCAGTCCGTCCACACTTGACAAAGTGTAGGCGGACAGCGAGGCAAAGATGATGGGATTGGGGAAGAAGAGGAATCTGCAGAAAAGGAAGACGGCAGCAATATATGCAACCTGAGGGCTGTGTAGGTTTGTTTCTGTATAGCTGGTAAGTGATCGTTGGCACTAAACCATCATCCGTCTCATTCCCATTCAAGAGGTGAGAGGATGATTGACTTCTGATGACGATCTGAGCGACTTTGTGCTTTCAAAGTTTCAGATATTTCTTCTCCCAGTGTATATCGATGGCAATCCCAAACCTATAAGCATAGTTATGCTATAGACTTGGGCAGTATTTTGGTATATTAAGGTAATTCGCAATCCACACAGTACGATCAATAAAGAGTACATTAATTTCTGTGTAGTGTAACAGACAGCAGTGTTTCCCCCAGAAAACTTGTTAGTTAAGGTTGTGTCTGTCCAGGGGCGTCGCCCGGGACAGACGGACTCGGCCCGTCGCCATCACGTCTCCGCCTCATCGCTGCCACCACAGCCTTGGGGGCAATAGACTACATTGAACACATATTTATTAAAAAATAACCAAATAACAATATGTTATAATATAAAATATACACTATAATAGGGGATTTTAGCCCATACATTAAAAATAAATAAAAAACGCACCTTGAATTTTTACACATTTTATTAAAAAAAGCACTGCAAACCATTTTTACTAAAGAAAAGCTCAACATAGAAAGTTGCACACACTTGTCTGGATTATGCTAGAAGTTATTTAAAGCTTCTCGCTGCTTTTGTCTATGAAATATGGATATTCTTTTGGGTAGTGTCTATGGGCGTTATGTTTTTTTTTACCAGGAATGGTCCTTTCCTCTCCCTGCCCTAAATATGTGTGTATATAGTGTACTTCTTCTGTACCATTTATGTATTTAACTTTCTCTATCACTACAGTAACTTTTGACCATCCTTTTCTCTGATTTCAACTCCTCCGTGTCTCCCGTTTGGGCAAACACACCAACTCACGGCCAATCGTAAATCAGGCTTTCCGATTGGCTGTAAAAGCCACTACGGGAGCCAATACGAGCTTCCGATGCATAAACGTAACTCTATACATCACTAGTAAAATGGCGGATGAGATGTTGATCGATATACATAAACAAAACGGAGAAATGCGCCACGGAGACGAGGAGACATCTAGTCACATATTTTACTAATTTACGCATTTGTTTTGTTGTCAGGAATAAATCGCTCACATGGACAAGCAGGGTACCGTTGTTTAGCCCCATTTCTCTAGTTTAAGAGGGAAAAAACGCATGTTTCTAGCGCAGGAGATGCAAGAGATGCAGTTGAGAGAAAAGCTGCTGCTGTGACAGCCCAGAGAAGAGAGTGCAGGAAGGCTGAACGAATCTGGCGGAGTACTAAACTTCATATTCCAGGGCTCCAGAGTGCGAACATTTTGGTCGCAAATGCGACCCAAATTTTTAGGAGTGCGACTGAAAACAATTGTCGGTCGCACTGGTGCACCTAACGCTGCTCGGGTGAAAAAAAAATTAATAAGCGCAGCATCTCTTTGTGTTCTCCTGATGGCATCGTGGTCTAAACCAATAAGAGACGGAGCTCGGGCGGGTCCTTGCCTCTGATTGGCTGTGGTCCTTTTCACTGCTGTAAATTGTGTCAGTTCGAAAAATGTGAGCAAGCTGAGCAGGTACTCCTGAACGCTTCAACAATGAGTGCTGAGCGCTTCGATTTTCTTTGAAAATGAAGAGAGGCAGAAAGCCTCGCCCCAAGACTAATTAAAAAGCCCAAAAATATGCCTTCAGACAGGACTGGTTGAAGCAATTTCCCTGGCTGATGTACGGTAAAGAAAGGGACTCAATGCACTGCATTTATTGTCGGGAGTGCGGTCAGAATTTGGCCGGTAAGTGCGTTTCACATCGAGACGTTGAAAAAGCGCAATATGTCCAAAAAGCATTGTACATGCCATGATAAGTGTGTTAATAAAGTGGCCCCTCATCCAGCTGCATTTCAGCGTCAGGCTGTATCAATCAGGTCCGCTGAGGAATCTGAAATTATTATAAAATTAAACGTCGCTTACAATATTGCAAAGGAGGAGTTGCCGTTCACTAAATTTAAGTCAGAAATTATTCTGATGAAAAAAAATGCCGACACACTGAAGAACAAGACAGCTGCGGAGGTTGGAAATGCCACGTACACGTCATTCATGATTGTCGTGACACAGACGTCTCTACGAAGGAGTGCGTTATTGTCTACTGCTGCATTTTGCAGAAAGGGAGTCCGGTCAACAGGTTAATTGGACATGTCTGGTGGAGCATGGACATGCACAGTGTTTGAAGGCCCACATTACAGCGTGAGAGATCATGAATAGGAAATTGTATGAAATGAATAGCCTAAGTAAAAATATAAGTAGGCTAGGCTAAGATCACATAAACAGTTTTCCATTTGCAATCTATAGGCTAGTGACCTGTATGATCTTTTTATTCTTGAGGAATTTATGCTGCCACAAAGCAAGAATTTGCTGCGCTTGGGCATTAGTGTGCAGATTGGCTGGAGAAAACGGTTGCTCTGGGTGCTGATGGTGCTGCAGTTAACCTAGGCCATAAGGGGGGCATCATTATGTAAAAGGAGAGCGATAAAAACGTGACTTTTTGGCGTTAAAAGCGATGCGATAAAAAATGTGGGTGCACCTAAATTTTGTGCTGGTGCACCTAAAAAAAAAAGTTAGGCGCACCAGTGCTACCAATGCAAAAAGTTAGTCTGGAGCCCTGTATTCACCATGACATCTATAAAGAGAGCCTCCGGGCCTACAATTTAGTCTTAAAAAGTGCGAGAGAAACATTCTTCTCCAATATCATAAACAACGACACTAATAAGGCGAAAACCCTATTTGCAACTGTTGACAGACTGACCAACCCCCCAACACAAATACCAGCTAAACTCCATTCCACGCAGAAATGCAATGAGTTTGCATTCTTTTATACTAATAAAATTGAAGGCATCAGACGTGCCATCAATATCTCAAACAAAAAAGTTGGATCACCACCCTGTTCAGGCAAAAGTAACACAGCAATGATGGCAAGCTTTAATGCCATAGACTCTAAAACTCTAGTGGAAACGGTGACAAATCTAAAATCATCCACCTGCTGCCTTGATGCTTTACCTACCAACTTTTTTGACTGCCTATCAATAGACGTATTGCAAATAGTTAATAACTCCATTCAATCAGGCAATTTCCCAAAGGCCTTCAAAACTGCAGTCATTAAACCTCTTCTAAAAAAGCGGAGCCTAGATGCCTCTATTATCAACAACTACAGACCAATGTCAAATCTACCCTTCATAAGTAAAATAATTGAGAAAGTTGTCCTCCAACAACTAAATCACTTCCTGGCTTCAACTGGCTGCCACAACAACTTCCAGTCAGGATTTCGACCTTTTCATAGCACCGAGACGGCCCTTATTAAAGTTGTAAATAACATCCGTCTTAACACAGACTCTGGCAAAACTTCAATATTAATGCTATTAGACCTCAGTGCTGCATTTGACACTGTCGTCCACTCAATACTTTTGGACAGGTTGGAAAACTGGGTGAGGCTCTCAGGCACAGTCTTAAGCTGGTTCAAGTCATATCTACAAGATAGGAACTATTTTGTTTCCATTGGTGACTTTGTATCAGAACCTACCAATGTAACGTGTGGAGTCCCCCAAGGTTCAATCTTGGGGCCGACTTTATTCAACATCTACATGCTCCCACTAGGACAAATCATGCAAAATAATAACATTGATCACCATTGCTATGCCGATGACACCCAAATCTATGTAGCACTATCACCAAACGACTATCGCCCCATAGATCTTCTGTGCCAGTGCATTGAGCAAGTCAAAGACTGGATGTGCCAAAACTTCCTGCAACTAAATGAGGACAAAACTGAGATAATTGTTTTTGGTGCTAAAAAAGAAAGGTTTAAAGTAATTCAACACCTTCACTCTCTGTCCCTGCAAACCTCAAACAAAGCCAGAAACCTTGGGGTTATTATGGATTCTGATTTACATTTCGACAGTCACATAAATCAGTAACAAAATCAGCCTACTATCACCTCAAAAATGTAGCAAAACTTACGCCTGGTTCACACCGGCCGCGGAAGCGGTGCGAATAGGCGCGTAGCGGAGCCCGCTTCCTTTCGGCGCCCGCTTCCTTTCGGCGCCCTTGTTAAGCGATAGTGTAGTTCACACCAGACGCGGATACGCAAATAGGCGCGGCCGTCCCGCACCGTGAAGCGATTGTTTCGGCGTCTGCTCTATTTTATTTTTTGCGCGTGCCGCGAGCGAACGCATCAATTCTGGCAGGAAATCACACAAAGAAACAGGAGACAATCCGGTCAATTTTCAAAATAAAAGCAATTTTCAAAATAAAATACCACGATTGACAAATGCGATCATATTTGTGTATCTAAACTCGCACTGGGAAACAGGAAGAGAAAATACATAATAAATGTGAAGAGCAGATAAAAAAATATGTGTATTTCAACGGTATATCTGCACTACTACTGTCTACTACCATACACACTCTCTCTGTCTGTGTGTGTGTGTCTCTCTCTCTCTCTCAGAGAAAGAGAGAACGGAGTGTACAAACTTCTTGGTTACAGAAACATGGCGTATTAATTTTATGGGGTTATTTACTCCACAATGAAAACAATAGCTCTGAATGAACAACGGCTGAGCAGAAGCGCTTGTTGACCGTCGCGGAGAAATACGCGTCTGGTGTGAACAGGGGGCAGCGGACCGCAACGCTTCTAAAGCTTATAGTCACATGATTTGATTAATCTGTCAGTGTGTGGCGCAACATTAGGTAAGGCAAGTGCATTTTATTTATAGAGCACTATTTAGACACAAGGCAAGCCACTATTCAGAAGCCAGGTGGCGTGGCAGCAGGCTTAGGAGGGCAGTCCAGACCTCGCTCCCCCTGGCAACACTTTCCAGCTGGGGGACCCCGAGGCGTTTCCAGGCTAGATGGGCAGGGAAGTCCCTCCAGTACTTTCTGGGTCTACCCCGGGGCCGCTTCCCAGTAGGACATACCTGGAACACCACTAACGAGAGGCGTCCAGGGGGCATCCTGATTAGATGCAAGAACCCCACCAACTGGCTCCTTTCAATGTGATAAACATATATACATTAAACAATATTTGACATAAAAAAATTTAAATAGCAAAAAAAGACACTAAAAACAAAAACAGAAACCATTGAAACACACACAAGTAGCTTATATATGGAAAGAAGCAATAAAAACAAAAAGCAAGCAAATGAATATTTGCAGATTAAAAACAATTTTTGTGTTTAATGTACTGGAAAGCCACACAATAATGTAATTTCAGGTATTCAGAGCAATTATGAAGTTATCAGTTATGTTATAGCTGTGAATGTAGCGCGGCAGCGTGTGTACAGTTCAGGCTATTTCTCTGTGAATAAATGCTACGACTCTTTTGTCTTGCTTGCCACCTGCTGTTTAAAGTGAAGGACATTAGCCCCAGAGATAGCCACGACTCTTCTGTACAGGCACTTAAGGTGGACTGGCGTTTAAGGTGGATGAGCTAGTCTCATTTTGGTGACAAACCACTCTTTTGCTCAGAACCCCAGAACGCTCAGGTACTAACATAAGGTTGGTTATAATAACACCAAAGTAACCTGGGAAAACGGCAACATTGCTGCAAAACAAACAATGAAGGAAGCAACAAAGAGCCAGGAAACAAGCAGCACAGCGGCACTCCAAGCAGCACATTAGACATCCTGTTTTTATATTCTGAGAGCAGCCGGCTATTTGTTCTTGTCGTCAGACTGGCTTCCAGCCTCAAAGCATGTAACGGTTGAGCTGAGATAGAAAAAAGGTCAAAGTTCCATTTCTCCTGATGGGAAGTTGCTGTTGCTGCGGTGCCCAGGCCAGTGTCTCAGGGAATGTAGGGAACACAGTCATTTGCACCTGACAGGCAACAAGTGCTTGATACTGCAAACACAGGAGGTTACTCCCATCATTGTGTGTGCTGGAGAAGAGACAGCAGCAGAATGCTATATGGTGAATATGAAGGCAGCACTCTCCAGCTTGTCAGGCAGCCCGATCATCTTCTAAAATGTCAAACAACTAAACTGCATTGTGTTAAAATAATTACCCGATGGTTTAGAACTGGAGGAAGGAGATCAGAGTCAGCTCAAGGTCCAAACAGGGATTTAATCTTGATCAAGAGGAGAATTCACAGAGCAACATGCTGGTCCGTTACAATGTGAAGACTCATCGTGCTGTGAGACAAACATGGTATTTATCCATCTTCTGTGGGTGTGTTTTCACTCAGTTCACAGGGATGGAAGTCGTAAACTCAGATGTTTATCTAATCCTTGCATGGGTCGCAAACCCCACCTGGGTCATAAACCACACCTATGTCGCAAAACACACATGGGTTGCAAAACACACACAAATGGCCACAGGCCACAGGTCACAGGACACATTTACATTCACACCAAACCTTCTCATGTGTAAGTCTTCAGTTCAGATATCTCTCATCAAGAAGTACAAAATTTCCATATCACATTGTTTATTCTTTTTCAAGGGAAACATGTCATGGATTATATTTGCTAATGATTTCTCATAAAATGATTTTCATAGGGAGGACATCTGGCTGGTGGACTAGTCAAAAGGAAGACTGATGTTTGTGTCCCATTAGAACCATAGAATATATGTAAGAAGTTGATGTCATCATGGTGACAGTGATTGAGGACCGACTGGCGGCGGCCAGCGGATTTTGGACAGAGCGCAGAGCGGCATTTTTATTCTAAAAGGACTGGTCAAGTTCCGCTCACACCCCGAGTCTGAAGTAATGTCCCACCACTGGTCTGTAACAGGTCTGTAGTCTCAGTGGGTCCCACCACTGGTCTGTAATATGTCTGTAGTCTCAGTGGGTCCCACCACTGGTCTGTAATATGTCTGTAGTCTCAGTGGGTCCCACCACTGGTCTGTAACAGGTCTGTAGTCTCAGTGGGTCCCACCACCGGTCTGTAGTCTCAGTGGGTCCCACCACTGGTCTGTAACAGGTCTGTAGTCTTAGTGGGTCCCACCACTGGTCTGTAATAGGTCTTTAGTCTCAGTGGGTCCCACCACTGGTCTGTAATAGGTCTGTAGTCTCAGTAGGTCCCACCACTGGTCTGTAATATGTCTGTAGTCTCAGTGGGTTCCACCACTGGGCTGTGACAGTCTGTAGTCTCAGTGGATGCAAATGGATGAAGTATTTCTTTAGGCATTTCAGCTTTGCCTTCACTTCTAAGAAGAGACACCTGATTGTGACAAAAAATGTAGGATATTTTGCAAAGAACTTTTAACACAAAACCAGAAGGGTGTTTTTTTCTAAGTTCCCAGTGGAAACACTCGATCGACTAGAGCACCAGTAATCTGCTGCTAAAAATAGTCCCCAACAAAGGTACTATTTCCTTCTGTTAGTGTATGGTTTCATAAAAACTACACTTTAAGAAAAGTTGAAGGAAGCCAAATTAAACTGAAGATTTATGTCTCATTATACAAACACACAGAATTGCTGCTGTAGCATCTTAAAGTACGCAACATAAAGTCCATTGTAATTGTGTGTGTGTGTGTATCAGGAAGTATTATTTCCACTCATTCCAAAATATAAAAAATAAAAAGTACAAATTCAGTTTGCCTTGCGAA
This sequence comes from Eutrigla gurnardus, assembly GCF_963514095.1. NCBI lineage: Eukaryota > Metazoa > Chordata > Actinopteri > Perciformes > Triglidae > Eutrigla > Eutrigla gurnardus. The sequence continues at coordinate 21,467,130 of NC_139931.1, forward strand.
TAATAACAAATAAAAGAATATATACAAGATGTGTAGTTGATGCATGATTTAAAAAAAGTTTCCCCCTGACTCCAATGAAGTTATTGAGAACAAGAACAAGCAATCACTCAACAATGACACAGCAGAACATGAATTCCCCTAATAGGAATTTAGAATTGAGGTTCTTTCTGACCAATCATAAATAATATTTCTTAAGTTTATTCTGAAGAAAGTTCATCAGAAAAGTCTAAGTGATTCATGACGTGTTCTTAAACCGCAGAAATGTTTGCCTCTGTGTTCTTATCTTGATGGATCTGATGTCTTCGTAAATTGAAAGCCAGTCGTTTCTAATCAGCATATGTTAACGCCCCGCCAATGCCCATAAAAGGACATGAGGCTGCACGGCTGTGTGTAAACTCAGAACTTGAGAAGACAAGTTGAGACGGAAGTAAACAATAGAAACGAAAAGAGTGGGTCAGGACTGTTGTCTGGGCCCAGGAGTGGGTCAGGACTGGTGTCTGGTCCCAGAAGTGGGTCAGGACTGTTGTCCGGGCCCAGGAGTGGGTCAGGACTGTTGTCTGGTCCCAGGAGTGGGTCAGGACACAAATCCTCTTGTTTTGGGGTGAGGGGAATTTTGACACTGCGTTTAATGGCGATGGTGCATTTGGCTAAAGGAAGGAAGAGGACATCATAGTACAGAGACAGCTCTGGTGAAAATCACAAATGACCTTCTAATTGCTTCTGACAAAGGACTGGTTTCTGTACTTGTTTCTGGTTTCTGTAACACCGCTCGGAGACTCCCTGGATCTGCACTATCGACGCTGCTACCGAGGCAGAAAAAAAATCCAGAGTCCTGACCTGGACAGCCTGGTTTCAGCTCGTCCCTGCCATCGTGAAGTGCTCCTTGGAAAACGTGAAATCGCCCATCGCTATTACCAGCGCATAGCTGGAAGTCCTTGTAGCATCTTGGCTACACGGTTAAAAACAACCTGCAGTGCACTTCCACGTCGCTGCCGGCACCACTATGTTGAGTTACTCCGTCAACCAGCTGATGAATCTCAACAGTCTTTTCACCCTAGGGCTGAACGATTTATCGTTTTCTGACCAAAATTGCGATTTCAGACAACGCGATCACATGTGATCGCCAAAGCTGCGGTTTTTGCAGCGCTCCTGACTCACCCAGGATCTGTTGTCAACTATTTTACACATGCCGTCTCCCGACCATCCTGCCAAGCTCACCAATCAGACTACTCGTGAACAGGTCACGCTAACCAATCAGTATTAACCTGCTCCGTATTTGTAATTAGTCAGAAATTACTTCAACTGGATCAGAAGCGGAGTTAGGGGATTTAATCGCCAAGAAAAACAGCACGTCCGTCATTTGGGAGTATTTTGGGTTTGAGGCTGCAGACGTGCACCAGAAACGGGTACTGTGCAAAACCTGTCGCGCTAAAGTTGCAACATCCAGCGGAAACACAACCAATATACGGTGATATAATCTCCCGCGAGAGGGTGCATTTCACGGCAGGGGCGCTGATTACGGCACAACACCGGCACTTGAAAAATCACCACAGACATTTGCATGACGCGTGCATGACGAAAAAGTCCGGTGAAAAGTCCGGTGACTATGATGATCAGGCCCACTGTAGCAAACAGACTACAATTACAGCATCTTTTGCCAGTGTAACTCCGTACGATAAGAGCAGCGGAAGACACCGGAAAGACGGATTTAAAAACCTCCTCCGCACGCTGGACAGATATACGATTCCCTCCCGCACCGACCTCTAACAGGTTGCCGTCTCACAGCTATAAGCGGAGTGTAAAGAAAAAGTGGTAAGCCATAAATGAATGACCCACCTATTTTAATGTCTGACATATTTTTTAGAAGGGTCATTTTATTTCAATAACAGTTTTTGTATTTGATTTACAATTAAATTATTACAGTTAAGGATTTTTGCACATTTTAAGACAGTCAAAGATGGCTCTTTTAGTTCATTTGTAATAACTGCCATTGGTCAAGGACTTTAAAGAATGAACATGCATGTTTCTTGTTAATAAATTCATTTGGAAGCAATTTTTAACTTTAGTCCTTGCATTAGAGTAATAGCATTCAATGTTTTAATGTTACTGTACATTGTGAATATTGCACTGAAGCTTGATTTGAAGGAAATCGTGAATCAAATCGAAATCGCAATATCTGTCAGAAAAATCGCAATTAGATCTTTTCCCAAAATCGTTCAGCCCTATTTCACCCCACCATACATTACAGTGATTAAACAACTTGGACTTCTCCGCCGTCGGCGCTATATCCACAGAAGTTCCCTAAAAATGTTCCTCTACCCACAGACAAGTCCTGTCATCCCGGCTCTCTGGTTAGTCATGCGAGCTGTCGCCCCTCATACACGTCATCAGAGCAGCGTCTCCAACTGGATAAGTAGTTTGGCATTAGGGCTGCAGCTATCGATTCTTTTTGTAATCGATTAATTTAGCACTTTATCGATCGATTAATCGAGGAATCGGATAAAAAAAAAATTGTGTTTTTAAACAACCAAAACAAATAATGCATAACGAAAATGATGTGGCTGTAAAATGATCAAGCATTTCTAAAAAAAATAAACAGAGGTATTCATTCCAACTACAACATTTGGCTCCAAAACTAAGCCCATTTATTAAGTGCCAGTGAGAATTTAACAACAATACAGTAAAATCAACTTGGATAAAACATGGATAACATTTAATTTACGTTTTGTTTTGCCAGCAATGGCCCTTTCCTCTCCCTGCCCTAAATATGTGTGTATATAGTGTACTTCTTCTGTGCCATTTATGTATTTAGCTTTCTCATTCACTACAGTAACTGTTTGACCATTATTTTCTCTGCTTTGAACTCCTCCGTCCGTTTGGGCAAACACAACAACTCACAGCCAAGCGTAAATCAGGCTTTCCGATTGGCTGTAAAAGCCGCTACGGGAGCCAATACGAGCGTCCGATGCATAAACGTAACTCTATACGTCACTAGCAAGATGGCGGATGAGAAGTGATCGATATACAACAAAACGGAGAAATGCGCCACGGAGACGAGGAGACATCTAGTCACACATTTTACTACTTTACGCATTCGTTTTGTTGTCAGAAATAAATCGCTCACATGGGCAAGCAGGATACCGTTATTTAGCCCCGATACTCTCTGTCGTTTACGGACATTCTGAGTCTGACTTTCCGCCATCGCGCCAACTAAATTCAGAATGAATGACCGTGTATGACGCGCTGGTGCTTCCTGAACAACGGTCCGTGTGGAACAATCGGATCCCTGCACATAGGCGCGTCATAGGAATTTAACGAGGCTTCGAGGCAGATGTTTTGCCTCGAGGAATTTTCATAATCGAGTTAATCGAGTAACTCGATGAATCGTTGCAGCCCTATTTGGCATGATGCTCAGGGAATGGGATGGAAAACGTGGAGTGGCCTATAGTCTGCTACGGCCACTGCAAAGATATGTTGCTTCATCCAGCAGCAAAATTTAACTGTTAAATGCCCAATCAATCTCCAACAAATCCTGCCTCATACATGATCACATACTGGATAAGTGTCTGGATTTTATGTGTATCACAGGGACCTGGCACCAACCAGATACTTTCTCCTCTTTAAATGAGAGCTGTCCCCCAGGATATAGATACCTCCAGAAAGCCTGCAGTACAGGTCGTGGTGGCGGCCTGGCAGTCATTCATCACAGAGATCTGGAGCTATCTATGCAGCCATTGCCTGAACTCTCTTCATTTGAATGCCTTGCATTTAAATATAAGCCCCCTACTCCTGTGCTGTTCCTCCTTATTTACTGACCACCAAAATCAAACTCATCTTTCATCCGTGAGATGTCAAATCTCCTCACAATTTTCTGCACATCCTCTGCCGACGTTATCATTTTAGGTGATATGAACATCCACGTCGACACCCCCTCCTGCCACTTTTCTGCTGAATTTCTGCAACTACTGGACTGCTTTAATTTAAAGCAACTTGTTGATGTCCCCACACACACCAGGGGGCACACTTTGGACCTGGTCATCACAAACTCTGCCCCTCTCACCAACCTGCAGGTGTATGACCTGGGTGTCTCTGACCACAAGGTAATTTCTATGGAGTTGCCATCCTCATCCAGCCTCTCCAAGCCTAAACGAAACATCTGCTTTAGAAACCTAAAAAACATTAACCCAGAACACTTGGCAGCAGACTTTCAGCATCCCTCCACACTCTTCTCATCCGCCGACGAAGCAGTGGACTACTACAACAGCCATCTGAGTAGCCTCCTGGATCACCATGCACCTGTTAAAACCAGAGCAGTCACTTTCACCCACTCAGCACCCTCAGTTCACAGATGGGCTACAGAAGATGAAGGCAGCAGGGCAGGTCCTTGAGCGGCGCTACAAGGCCTCTGGCCTCACTGTCCACAAACAAATCTACCGGGAGCACCAACAACATTACTCAAAGTCCCTCAAAGAGGCAAGGTCACTGTTTTACTCCAATGTCCTCAGAAACAATCCAGGAAATTCCAAACAGCTCTCTCCACTGTCAACCATCTTCTCAATCCACAATCCCCCCCACTGACTGACACCACAGAGGAGCAGTGCAATCACTTCATGGATTTTTTCACTTCAATGCACATATTCGCACTGCCCTTTCCGGTCCTCCCACCCAAACCTTTCCCTCAACATATGCCATCTCTCAACCCCTGACCTGCTTTCCTGTGGTTTCATCAGTAGAGGTGCAGAACATCATCAGGAAGATGAAACCCTTCACCTGTGCCCTGGACCCTCTCCCAACCTCCCTGGTAAAAACCCATATCACTGCAAGTCCCCTGATCACCTCTGTTATAAATCACTCACTCCAAACTGGTCACATCCCCCCGTCTTAAAGAAAGCCAAAATCAGACCACTGCTCAAAAAACACACCCTTGACCCAGAAGTCCTATCAAACTACAGGCCCATCTCCAATCTCCCTTTCATATCCAAAGTACTTGAGAAAGCAGTTGCCACCCACCTTCAAAACCACCTCAAACTTAACAACCTCTATGAAAAACTCCAGTCCGGTTTCCGCTCCAGCCACAGCACAAAAACTGCACTCGTCAGAGTTAAAAACGACCTCCTGATGTCATCCGATGCTGGCTCTCCCTCCCTCCTCATCCTTCTGGACCTATCCGCTGCATTCGATGCCGTCGACCATGGCATTCTTTTAAACCGGCTCCACCTCACCACTGGACTCACTGACACTGCCCTCTGTTGGTTCCAGTCATACCTCACAAACCGGTCAGAATACATCTCCCTGGGCCCCTCCAAATCAAACCCACGCACAGTCACTTGCGCTGTCCCCCAGGGGTCAGTCCTTGGCCCCATCCTCTTCATCCTCTAACTCATCCCCCTTGGTCAGGTCATCCGCCGCCATGGTTTTTCATTCCACTGCTATGCCGATGACACACAGCTCTATGTCAATGCCACAGCTGCCACCCCACCCTCATCATCACCGTCATCCCCATCAATTCTCACCACCTGTCTGGAGTAGATAAAGGTATGGATGGAGCACAACTTCCTCCCACTCAACAGCTCCAAAACCGAAGCCATCCTAGTTGGCACCTCTCACCAGATCAAATCATCACCCATAACCAGCATAACCTTTTCTGGCTTCAATATCCCTCTCTCATCAGCAGTCACAAATCTTGGTGTAAAAATGGACCCCCAACTCACGTTTGAATCCCATATCATCCACCTCTGCAAGACCTCCTTCTATCACCTCTGCAACATTTCCAAACTCCGCCCCGCTCTCTCCCTCTCAGACGCCGAAAAACTGGTCCATGCCTTTATCTCTTCCAGACTGGACTACTGTAATGCACTGCTCATCGGGATCCCTAGCAAGAGCCTGCAGAGGCTCCAATACATCCAAAACTCTGCAGCTAGGATCCTGGTGAGAGTGCGCAAACATGAGCACATCGTCTCCCTCCTCACTCACCAATGTATACATGGACATGCCTCCCCCCACCTACCTCAATGAACTTCTCAAACCACAAAACACAACACACTCCCTCCACTCTACTCACTCAAACCTCCTCCACATACCCAGAACCAGGCTTAGGACCATGGAAGACAGGGCCTTCTGTGCTGCTGCCCCACGCCTGTGGAATGCCCTCCCTGACACCTTGAGGGCACCGCAATCCACTGACTGTTTTAAAAGAGGTCTCAAGACATTTCTTTTTAGCAAAACTTTTGGTTCCCCCTCTTAGATGTTTAAAAAAAAAAAAACGTTTTACTTTAAAAACTGCTTTTGACCTGTAGCCCTTTGAGATCTTCGGATGAAAAGGGCATATAAATAAAATGTATTATTATTATTATTAATTGCTCTCAGTTTGTGAATGGCAATGAAAACTCCTCCATGTGTTCGATGCGGTCTTCATGGTCAGACACCATCATATCTAAAAGAGCTCATTAAACCCTACTGTCCTGCTAGAGCACTGCGCTCTCTCTCTCTCTCTCTCTCTCTCTCTCTCTCTCTCTCTCTCTCTCTCTCTCTCTGTGTGTGCATGTGTTCCCTGGAGTCCTGGTGCTGTCAGGTTTCCCTGACAGCACCAGTGAAACCTGATCCTGACTGCTGTCGAGGCTGTTTTTTCTCGCCACTGTAGCACTGTAACGCTTGCTGCAGGTGATTTTGGGACTTTGATGATTCATTGAATCTGAAAATGATATTCTAGTCCTGCTCGATGCGTAACGTGTCCTGAGATATATTTTGTTGTGATATGACACTTTCCATAAAATTTAATTGAATTGTGTCTGTGTGTGTGACGGCGGAGCACAGCAAGGTGACACCCGAAGCAGAGTCATAGTGTGATGGCTGACCTTCACACTTGGTGTAGCGTGTCTGGGACTCTGGGACTCATCTAATAGAGCAGCACTGACACTGAAACAACACAAAGCCCTATTCTTTAATCCAGCATAAATTCATTGAGACTCAATAGGATTTAATGAATGGACAGGACAGGTTTGTTTGTCGCCTTATGCTCTTCAAAGTCATGGTAACACAACAAATGACAGAAAAATACTGTATACATTCAGTGTAGTGTTGTCACGATACCAACATTTTGGTACCGGTACCGGTACCAACATGTGTTTCTGTACTTTTCTATACTTTTCGATACTTTTTCAAATAAAAAGTGAACGTAAAAAATGTCATTACTGACTTTATTTTAATAGAAAATCTTAGAACAATAACATATTAATCAGCAAATAAAATAAAATACCACAAAAGCTTTTCTAATGCACACAATTTAAAAAATGTGAAAATATAAATACAATAATATAATATAATATATAATAATATAAATAAACCAGCTCTATTTTTTTTCTTCCAGAGCTACTTTTGTTTAGAGTGAAGGGGGGTGGCGCTTGCTTTTAGCACTGAATGTGGCTTTTTTTCCTGAGTAAATGACCTGTCGTTCCCTGAGCTCAGTGTGCAGGTCTGGGTGCTTGTCCTTTAAGTGTTTGGCTAAGTCGGAGGTGTTTCCGCCGTTAGCCATGTATGTTTTTAAACACCGTTTACACAGTGGTGCATCAGCGTTAACTGCCTCGCCTTGCGCATTTGTTTTTAGCTAAAGTACGGCTATATCGCACTTCGCGGCGCTGGTTTGTCCACAAGTTGCGGCGTGGTGACGGTTGCAGCAGCCATTCTCCTCTCCGTGATCCTCTCCCCCCACCTCTCTCCCCCTCTCTCTCTCTCTCTCTCTCTCTCCCCCCTCTGTTTGTTGCTCCAGTCTACGCTGCTCGCTAACTTGCTAACTGTTTCCTCCGGCTTGCTTGCTTTTTCTTTTTATCTCCCCAAGCTGCGGCTCGCTCCTCGTCCTCTCAGCTGTAGTTACAACGCGGTGACGTCACATGGCGTGTTCGCCGCGCTGTTGCGGCCGCTGCCGGTGTTGTGCCAGTGTAGGTATTCCCGACAGAAATTGTTTCCCCTGGCTGCGGGAGCGCGCATTCATTCAGGCGGAAGCCTGAAGGCGGAGCAACAGCGTTATGATTTTATTCTTTTGTACGTCATAACATCGTACTAGTACTGAACGGCAAAATGAAGGTAATCATTTCCTCATGTGATTTGACATATAACACGCTGTAATTCAAGTCCTGGTATGGAATTTGTCGAACTAAATATACGTCAATATCCAAAATCAAGACCACTGTGATTGTTTTCTGGCTTCAATTACGTCTATTTAAGCTACTTCACTCGAAATGTACTATAGTAGACAGATGAAGTCTGACCATCAAATTATTTATTTTGTGTGTTCTTTAGATACTACTCTATAACCTCTGTGATTATGAGCAAGTTTCTTATCTTCTCTTATACACAAAGTTATGGGGGGGAAACAGATTATTTCAGACGTTTACCTGTCTGCCAGAATTTGTATCCCCCCCCTCAAAATAGACAGAGGAAGTAGCTCCCGCAGTCAGGGGAAACAATTTCTGTCGGGGATACCTACACTGGCACAACACTAGATGCCGCATATCACGGGGGCCTTGAGATTCATAACTGGTTGTAAACCCCTCACACATCACTGTACATTGTACTCTTTCACAAACTGGTCTTCACTTTCCATGCGCAGAACCACTCACTGGTATCTATTTATCTATAAATCCATCATCGGACTGCTCCCCTCCTACTTGTCCACATACTTGACACGGAAACAGTCCGATCGCAGCCTCCGGTCCCTGGAATTCATCTTGTTTGCCATCTCGTCAGTCCGTACTGAACTTGGCAAGAAGGCGTTCTCTTATGCTGCACCTGCAACCTGGAACATGCTCCAGCAGAGGATGAAGCTGTCCAGCTTTATTCCTTTAGGGAAATTCAAATAGCTGGTATGAAAGCTGATGAGATCGTTTGTGGGGGTCTGCACATGTATTTAACCAGTCCTATTCTTCTTTGCACTTTGTAGTTTGCACTATACTTTAATGTTTGTATTCTGTGTTGTGTCTCCTGTATGTTCAGTTGTCTGTAACTTTGTGTTTTGCTGCTGCCTACCTGGAACAGGTCTCTCTTGTAAATGAGACCCTGGGTCTCAATGAGATTTTACCTGTATAAATAAAGGTTGATAAAAAATAAATAAATAGTACCGGTCCCGTCCAAATGCAATATACTGTTTTAAATGCCTCAGTACCCCGGTACCAAATTAGTACCGGTATACCGTGCAACCCTAATTCAGTGTTTGAAAGAAAAGAATGAAGGTATAGTTCCACCTTTCCCAAATAAAACCCAACTTTCTTCACTTAATCATAATTCCTCATTTCTATCATCATCTATCGTCTATGCTATTTCTATATTTTATATTTTGTAGTGGAGTTGTAGTCTTGTATGTTTATAGTGTATGCTATTATATTATTCATAAAGATGGGCCCGTCGCACTCAACTCATCATGATGAAGTGCTTCGAGAGGCTGCATCTTATGTCCATGAAGAAACACTAAGTTATGTTTAGTTTTGTCTTTCTCGTGACTTCCTGTTTTATTTTGAAATCTAACTCCTCTCGTTTCCTGTTTCCCGCTAGTCTGATGGTTTCCACCTGTTTTCCATTACCTTGTGTGTGTATGTAGTCTCTGTTTCCCTTTGTCCTGTGCCAGTTGGTCTTGTCTCGATGTCAGAGAACCATGCCAGCCACATGATCCCAAGTCAGGTTCAGAATTCTGTTACATTTTTTGCGATAGTCTTGCTGAAATATTATTTTGATACTTTGTCTTGTTCTGTATCGTAGTTGTTTTCCTCAAAAGAGTGATTTTTTGTTCTACAGTTTTTTTTCCTCTCTGTGAGTGATTTTCCTTTGCTACTTTGTTATTAATCGTTCAAACGTCCTAGTTCAGTCGTGACACTAGGGTTGTCAAAAAATCAATATTCGGATAATAATCAATACTAAAAATCTGTATCGGATTAGATACTAACTAGCCGTCTTTGCCATCTCTAGTTGATGGTGTATTAGAGCTTACAGTTTTTATCTATAATACTATTCAAATTTCATTCCATATTTGTTTCAATATTCAAATTATTTTCAAAGGCTGTGTCTGAAATCATTCACTCATTCCCTCCTCCCTACATAGGTGAGTTCTATGTAGAGTACTATATAGTGGACTCATTGGCAAAATGAAAAATACTTTGCCGCTCTCTCTCTCTCCTCTCGTCCGTTCGCCATTTGTCCTTCAGCGCAATGCATGATGGTAAAATGTGCTCTGCTAGTGACCATCGGTTGTACACTACTTTACGCAATGCATTGTGGGAAACTTTGAGTGCACTTTATTGACCAGCTACCAGACCGAACCAGTAGCAGCCTGCTCTACCAACTCTATTAGACCAGTTACCAGACAGAACCAGTAGCAGCCTGCTCTACCAACTCTATTAGACCAGCTACCAGACAGACAGTATGTACACAGTAATCCCTGAGCTGTACAACACAATAAAACAAAGAGAATCTGAACATATTTGTCACATAGAATATACTGTGTATATATATATATATATATATATATATACACACACACACACACACCCTACGGTTATTGCTGTTATTACAGTTATTTGCCTACCATCTCCACTGCACCTGGACTGTAAGGACTCACATGTACAAATGCTGTTCATAGACTTCAGCTCAGCATTCAACACAATTCTCCCTCGGTGCCTGATCAGCAAGCTGAGCATACTGGCTCTGAACTTCTCCCTCTGCAACAGCATCCTGGATTTCCCGATGAGGAGAACCAGACCGTCCGAATTGGGAGCAACACCTCCAGTTCCACCACACTGAACACCGGGGGCTCCCCAAGGCTGTGTGCTCAGTCCACTGCTGTTCACACTGCTGACCTACAACTTCACAGCGACACGACCGTGGTGGGGACTCATTAGCAAGATCGATGAGACAGCATACGGGGATGAGTTGAGACAACTGACGGCCTGGTGAAAGGCAACCTGCCTCTGAAAAAAAACCAAAGAGGTGGTTTTTGACTTTAGGTGAGCACAGACCACTTTTAGTGTGTCAACGAACACACCAAGTTTCTTAGTGTTCCCCTGACGGAGAATCTGACCGGGTCAAGATCCCCCCCCCCCCCCCACACACCCTCACCACCTTCTACAGAGGGACTGTCTACATCCTGGTGTGGCAGCTGCACCATTCTGGACTGCAGCGTTTAGTGAGGAGTGCTAAAGAAATTAGACGACGTTGACATTTGTGATGTTTGCAGATGACACTTCCGTCATTGGGCAGATTACGAACAACAACGAGACTTCAAATAGAGAGGAAACCAACAGAGAACAGGTAAAACCAAGGAGCTGATTGGTAATTTCATCCGTTTCACAAACATTTCCATCCTGGTGAAAAAATATCATAAAAAGCTGTCTCAAAGGAAATTGCCTGCTAAGCTTTCCAGAGGGGCGATAGAAAACATCCTGACTGGAAATATTACAAACTATCATGGCATGTTCAAGGTCCAGGACAGGAGGACTCTACAAACCACCAGAACATCACTGGTACCATCTACCAGCATCTGTGATATTGGTGAGAAGAGGTGCCTGCACAGAGCCCAACTATAGTCTGTTCACCCTGCTGCATTCTGGGAAGAGATACACTGATGAACCAGCAGACCTCGAAGCAGCTAGAGACTCCTAAGTTCATCCTCCACCCTCCACCATATAATATAGTGTTTAGTATAGTATAGTTTGTTTTTGTGTGTATTATTCTTATGTAGCAATAATGGGACTACAAACTAAATGTCAAAATGCACTAAATTGTGCACAGTGGGAAGCTTGAACCATGTGTGTTTCTGGTTGGTGGCTTCATTTCTTACCCGGTGACAGTCTCCCCCAGACAGCACCTCCTGGATGAAGACGGCGGGGCCGTCAACCTTGTTGGAGCCTCCTCCGATGGTGATGCCCAAACTGCTGGATCGTGCCACCGAAATGAGCTGAATCACTCCTTCACCTGGGTGACTGAGAACACGAAGACACAAAAAACACGTCAACCTATGATGGAAAGAAAAGCAGCTTTATTTTTGTGAATGAAGAGGCAGAAGGCGCATAGTGTAATGCAGGGGTGCCCAACTCCGGTCCTGGAGAGCCACTGTCCTGCATGTTTTAGGTTTCACCCTGGTCTACCACACCTGATTCGAACGATTTTCAAACCTGTGACAAGCTTCAGTTGCTTGATAACGAGCACATCATTAGAATCAGGTGTGTAAGAGCAGGGAGAAACCTAAAACATGCAGGAAAGGGGCTTTCCAGGACCGGAGTTAGGCACCCCTGTTGTAATGAGTAGGGATGGGGCGATATAGGATTTTAGCAGGGATTGTGATAAAAAAAAAAAGCTAACAATAAGTCAATCGTGGTGGATTTCTATTCTCAAGATAATTGTAAATATTGTCACAAATTACTTGAACAATCTGTCTAGCTAGCAATCATAGTAGATAAAATATTCCTAAAATATTCAGGATACAGATATACTGAAAAAAAATGTATTAATTCTTTATTCATGCAGGGAGATCTTAAGATTTATGGTAATCTTATTTAAGGTTTTTCACAAAAAAGTATGTTTACCAAAAAAAGGGTCTCATATGTGACTCTTTGTTTCTTGATTGGAGGTTGTTTTAACCATTCTAAGAGTTTTAAGCATATTATTATGGTTATCAGGATTATTTTGTGAATCGTAATGGCTTGGCGGGACAATCGTGACATTCATTTAGTCACATCATCATCATGTCTGGGCCGAGTTGTCTGGGCTCATAGTCCACACATTTGAGAACAATAGACATGTAACACCAAGGCCTTGCTTATTTCTATCACCATTATAAAACGACCTCGACCCCCAAAGTTACACATTCATGACACACTCATGTTTGTCATTGGATGGAAGTCAGTGGAACCCCCTGGAATCTCCTGGACCCACCCATGACAACACTCAGGTTATGAAGGTCAGTCCACACCTCCACCCATGCCCTTCCACTTAAGGACCCTCCCCCCCCACCCCCCACCCACCCACACACACACACACACACACACTGGCATTCTGAGTGAACAGCCTCCTTTTTGAGTCGAAATGAAATGTTCGGTTATTGGTCCCTGATCCCAGGGTGGTGCCCCATTATCATTTATATATTTGTATTAATATTAATTGTATTAATTTTCGTCAATAATTATCTTTTAATAACCGAGCATACTCCCTACTGAATCCCAACAAATCATAGGCAACATTCAGATTTTATCACATAGCAGAAGCATAAACATGGCTCAGAGGTAGAGCGAGTCTGAAGATTGAAGGACCGAAGTGTCCTTGGGCAAGATACTGAAACCCAAATCGCCCGAATCGCTTCTTCAGGCTGAACCATCGCTGTGTGAATGTCTGTGAATGTGTGTGAATGAATTAGATCCTGATGTTCAGGCGGCTCCTCTGCCATCGACGTATGAATGTGTATGAATGTGTCAATGTAGACTGAATGTAGTACAAAGCACCTTGAGTGGTGGAAAAGACAAGAAAAGCAGTTCCATTGATAAAGACTCCTTCATGTTCATGACAATCTCATGTACCCTTCCAATAAAGTGTTGCTGTAACATTTAATGCCAAGAACAATACTGACACACATGAAAGAAAATCAAAAACCAGTTTGTTTGTAAATCTGAGTTGGCGCATATAGGCTATTTGCTATAACAACTCCCCTAAGAGACCAGAGAGCGGTGTCATGGTAAGTGTATAATCTGACCTGAGGGAGCGCAGCATCGGCCCACTGTTGTTGTACATGTTCTGAGAGCCTGCTGGGCTCAACAACAAAGGACTCTGGGAGCGAGATGAGGAACCAGATGATGTACTGTCCAGGTAGCGGCCTCCTTTGGAATGGAAAGCAAGAACAAACGCTCAAAAAGGAGTGAGTGCAGTCATTTCACCTGTGAAGTGCTTGAAGGAGTACAATCAAATCATGTCAAAATGGTAAAATAGATGGATATATATATATGTGTGTGTGTGTGTGTGTGTGTGTGTGTGTGTGTCTATATATACTTCATTTAGCAATAGCTTATTTGTTCAGTGAAGAAAAGCTAAAAATAGACACAAGCTAAGTTCCAGCCAGCTGATCATGAAAGTGAAAGGAGTTAGTCCCGAATTTAGCAACAACTTTGGCTGCTCTGGCCCGGACATTTAAGGTGGGCTGACCTTTAAGGTGGACCAGAATTATTTTCCTTTAACCCACCATTAAGCCCTGTTAAGGGAACGTGTATAGAGATCATTTTGGCCGCGTTCCCTAGCCATAACAACTAGGTAAAGAAGTGTGTTTTTCAATGAATTTGGGATTTTTTGAGTTTCATCCATATCCACTGTATTGTGTGAGATGTTTTTGTTATGTTGGCACTGTTAACGACAATAATTGTACCATTTGATTGATTTAGTGATAACCTCTTTATGTCAGACTGGTGTGAAAGAATATTTTCCAGGAGTGTGTCTATGTGTAATCAAACCACAGACACTAAAATCCTTAAAAAATGCAATTTTGTAAACTCATAGAAAGCCATAAAGCCAGTAGTTGTTATTCCTTGACCATGGAAGGATAACATCTGGATTTTCATGGTGTTTTCCATTCATTTTGAAGGTAAGGCCTCAAATGTTATGTTTTTACACGCATTTCATATGGTTTCCCACTGAGGAGCAATCATGCCTCAAGACCAACCAGTACGTGGCCTAGACCCAAGACAACATAAACAAGTCTCAAGTTTGCATAAAAAGGTCGTCATTCCCAAAGTCAGGACTAAGAATGTTGATCTCGACCCAAATCATAAAAAAAAATGATTTAATGCACACTAAAATAATCATCCTTATTTATATATAAATCACAAAATACAATTGGGAATCCTTCATTAATATGAATGCTGATGTGACCCTATAGAAACTGCTCACATGCTGATGCTGTTTTTAAAACATCTGTACCAGCCGGCTGCCTCCATCGTGACTCAAACAGATGTTGGCAACGGTCAAATGCACTTGTCATGATTCATTTTTAAAGGCACACTCCATTTACCCTTTAGGCTTAATCATATTCAATAAAAAAACGTTTTTTTTACGTATGATGACATCATTTAGGTATTTTTTGACATTGAAGAGACTTTGTACAGGAGTGCAAACACAAATTCAATTTCACATCGTGAAATATGCACAAATTAAATTACAGTCACGGCTTGAGGAGAAGGAACAAATGCAGTGTGTAATGTAGTGTATAAAAGTATTCCTACCTTGCTGTATAGGAGAGTTGCGTGTCGATCCTGTGCTACCATTAGATCCATACTTCTCCAGCAACTCAGCAAATTCTCTCCTTTTCAGGGAAAACAGGAGAGAAAAAATATTCAGGTCAGACTTTGTCAGTCATGGATCAGAAAGAAAGATTTACACGTAAGCTGTTTTATTGTCTAAGTCTGACAAGGACAAGCACAGGCTCTTAAAAATCCTTGAAAGCAACGGTATGTCTTAAGTATGCTTTAGGTTTTGAGGACGATTCACCTCTCATCTGAGAGGCTTCTTAATAAGGTCAGGAGGATACTCAACAAACACCACATCCCCAAGCACGGCAAGCCCAGCAACACCGTGAGGCAAAAGCTTGTCCACCGCAAGAAAGAAAACATCCAGGCACAAGCTGGACATAGTAGTGTTTGCGGTCCAATGCAGTAAGGGATGCACTGACCTGTACATCGGGAAAGGAAACAACCGCTGCACAAGCGAATGGTACAATACAGGAGAGCCAGGTGGCAGGACGGGTTGACTCTCAGGAGCCTCTTGGATAAGAGGGGGAATATAAAGCAAGTCCAGCTGCTGACGACAAAGCTTTGAGAGAATACCATGACCTGGATGGTCAGACATCTCAGAAAAATTACATTCCACACAACTAGGCTGACCCCAACCGTTGTTTAAAATGTGCTGTATGAATCAAGTTTGAGTTGAGTTATGTTAGTTATGCAGCTTTAGACAACACAACCAACATTAGCTTTAGACAACAAAACCAATGTTAGCTTTAGACAACAAAACCAATGTTAGGTTGAGACAACAAAACCAACATTAGCTTTAGACAACAAAACCAACTTTAGGTTTAGACAACAAAACCAACTTTAGGTTTAGACAACAAAACCAATGTTAGCTTTAGACAACAAAATCAACATTAGCTTTAGACAACAAAACCAACGTTAGCTTTAGACAACAAAACCATGGGATAAATTCATGGGACAAATTCATGGGAGGATTCAAACGGGTTTAAAAAAAGATGTCTTTCACTGTTGATTTCTGCACATATTAAAAAAAAATCAGGTCTCATGGAAGACACAGGTCAGGGTGGGTCTATATGTGTAGTATCAAAAACCATTGTGGGCAGCAGCGCATGCTTGCTAATGGAAACATGAGGCTAGCAAATTGAAATCAATGTAGCTGTTTTCTGGTGAATTATGTTTATTATCAGTAGGTTTTCCCTCTTGGTAAATAAACGTGACATGAGAGATGTGATATGATTTTCTTGCAGCTGGATGGAGCTGCATGAAGCTTGTGCTAAGCTAGTTCTGACTTGTTTCTAAAAGAAGTAGAGGAAACAGACGGAGAGAGAGACAGACATAATCCCCCCCTTCCCTGCCATCCACTCTCCTCCCCTCCAGCCCAATCCTGCCCTGGTAGGGTAGTTAAAGCACAGACAGCCCAGATTAAAGCTCATCTCGTCAGGAGCACAGCCGTAGGTTAAGCTCCTTCCTTTAGTCCACACTGACAAGAGGGGGGTTGTTAGAATCCATCACGAGACTACTAATCACCTCAAAACATTAAACAAGACATTCATGTTCTAGCCTTCATCTTCATCTCAGGATGTCACGTCTACATATTCATACTAGGATCTGCCCAATAAATCTGCAGTGTGCTTCTGGTGGCTGTGTGTCGTGCTGTTACCACTATTAACTTCAAATTTCTGGCATGCATCCTCTCGAACAGCTGATGTGTAAATTATGTCTGCATTAAAGTCTCTTCGCTGAGGATCACACCTACAGGCAGAAAATAGCAGATTTTTTGTGAATATGAGGGATTCATGTTTAACTGCCTTGCTCATTTAAATTACAAATCCTCTGCAACTTTTGCCAATTTACAATTACGGACCATGTTTTCTAAAGTGGATTTGAGGGGAAGATGAGGCCTGTGATGGTGACAGCTGGTGCTGACCTTTTTTCACTAAAATTGGTTGTGGTCAGATTAGAAAGCTGGTAGACCACTAATATTATCGCCCTCACCCATCAGTAAATAGTGTTGCCATGCCAATCAATACTACCCGGCATGATTTAGAAGGATTGCATACTGCACAAGTGTTCCTAGTTATTCAGTGGTTGTGTAAATAACTTCGGATGTATCAGAAAACTTGATTCAGCATAGGTTCTGTGGTAGCAGGTGAGTTACTAAAACTAATGTAACAGCCCATCACAAACAGTGAGTTAAAAGCAGTGAAGTCGAGCTTCAAGTTAAAGTAGTGTAGACCAAACTATGTTTTTTATGTTCTGTAACTGTAGTATGGAATTAGCAAGCCAGACCCTAAATGTGTAAACCTGAACAAATTAATTCTTCCAGCCTTTGCGGCCCACTTAAGATGAGACCCATTACCATCCCTCTGGAAGACGGACGCGATGGATGGTCATCTGCTATGTTGGGTAACTCACACCACTCAGAATTTGAAACTCAGTTTTCATGATGGACATTACGAGACCTTATTTTTCCACGTTTTCATCTGAGCTGCATCCCCTAATCCTAGGGTTCCCATGGCTCATCAAGCATAATCTCTAGATTGACTGGGCCACTGGGAGGGTGGCCAAGTGGGGAGAAGACTGTGTAAAGAATTGCTGTATTCCTGCCCATGTCTTTTTGCCCTTTCTACCTCAGGTGCTGAGCTTCCACCATCCGATTCACCTCCAAAGACCAAAGACACTCCCATGCTCCTCACTATCGAGAGGGCCAAAGGGTTTGGCTCGCCACCAAAGACCTTCCTCTTCAGGGGGACTCCCGGAAATTGGCTCCCTCAATCTTGTGTCAAAGTTAAGAATCACAACAAAGAAGCCTGCAAACTCTTGGCTGTAAAAAAATAATCACAAAATGATGGATCCCCTGATGAGCACATTGAGAACCAGTGTACCAACATATCAATATAATATAATCATATAATCGCCAAGTTTGGTTGTCATGAACACAAGAAATCTGTAATGAGCAAAAAAGCAACATTACAGAAACATTCGGAGTACAAGAAGGTGTATATTAATCATGACATTGCCTTTGAACAGCGGGCTATTGAGTCCAGCTTCCATGCGATTTTAAAGGAAATCGGCACGGACAAACTCGCTGTCCGAGGCGGGCGTGTAGTTAACACGTCGGTCTGGTCAACACGCAGTAACACCGCAGCGGGGGGAGCAGCCCAGCGCTAGGTTTCATGCGGGTTTTGGAATGTACAAAGCTGGAACATCGATACATCATCAGAAAACAATAAAACACGTTCACAGTGTATTAAGCATCTGGGCTTGGATCTAATGGGAGTGGCAGAAACTCATCTGACTGGTGTGCAAGCTGCATCTGTTGCTGGATACAGGTGGTTTGGACAGAACTAGACTGCATCATCGCGCTCGCTCTGGATCAGGGGGAGTGGGACTTTTTATTAGTGACAGAATGTGTACGGACTACAACTGTGAAATCCTTGATGACTCTGTGGAAGGTATATTATGGCTGAAGCTGACTGCTAAGCCCCACCTCAGTATAAACCATGTGTTTTCTGTTGCTGTTTGCTATTTACCACCAGCTAATTCTAGCAGGCAGGTTGATGCAGCAGACTTTTATGAGACCCTTCTTTCAAATGTATTTAGATTTCAGAAACTTGGTCCCTTTTGCATTATGGGTGATTTCAACAGCCGTTGTGCAAATGTACAGGATTATATTGAGGGGGTGGATGCAGTAGAAGAACGAAATATAGTGGATACAGTATCTAACTCTTATGGGGAATTATTTATTCAGTTTCTTATCAGTGCAAATTGTTGTATTTTAAACGGGAGGAATTACCTCAATAATGATTTTACATGTGTATCATCAAAAGGGTTATCAGTTGTTGATTATATAATAGTGCCTTATGAAATTTTGCACTGGTTTAGTGAATTTAGTGTAAATAGGAGTGAGGACCTCTTCACAGAGGCAGGCTGTGTCTCCACTATTGACACATCCAGAACTATTCCTGACCACTCTTGCCTTACATGCTCTATGGTTCTCCCTGCTGGACTAATATCTCCTTCCATGTGTACCACCCAGAGGAATGAGGATATGGTCTCATTCACTGTTTTTGATCTACCCAGCATTCCTGATCATTTTCTATCAAGTGCCTCATGTCAAACAGCACTGAGGGACTGTGCAGCACAGTTGGGGGATGTCACCGCTTGCCAGCTTGCCGTGGATGCTGTGTATACACAGTTCTGTGAAATTTTGAAAAAGGAGATGCAAGATCAGATCCCTCACAGAGATGTTGTTATTCAACATGGCTGTTCTAACAAAAAGAGGAGGAGTAAAAAAGTTTGGTGGACAGATCATCGCTCCTCACTATGGAAGGCTTTATGCTCAGCGGAGAAGGAATGGATACTGTGCCCCCCTGGTCCAGCTAAGGCGCAGGCTAAAGCTGTAATGAAGGACATTCAGAAGCAGTTTGATCGTTCAGTCCAAGCTGCTAAAAGACGATACTGGAGATTACAGCAGGAAAACATCCAAGAACTAGTGAGTAACGACCCAAGGACCTTCTGGCAGCAGGTTAACCAGCTTGGTGTTGGCAGTGAACGCCGCCCAGAGATTCCCTGGGAGGTACTGAGGCCTGATGGGACTGTACAGACTGATAAATATGCTGTTTTAGAGACCTGGAGGTGTGAGTTTGCCGGTCTGTTTCAATCTAATAACCATTGTGACTCTTGTATCAGAGGTAGAGTTACTGCATATGCACATAACCAGGGCTCCTTCATGAATCAGCAAATTACAGAGCATGAAATCATAAAAGCTCTACAAGCAGCTAAAAAGGGTAAAGCTTATGGATATGACAGGGTGCCAGTTGATGTATTGAAAAATGGTAACACACTGAATATTTTAAATAGGCTCTTTAATTATTGTTTTTCAAATGGTGTGGTACCAGAGTTTTGGAAATATGGTATTATTAACCCCATCCCCAAAGCTGGGGGAAAAGACAACAGAATACCTCTAAACTATCGGGGAATCACTTTGACATCTTCTGTGTATAAACTGTTCTGTTCTGTGCTGTATAATCGTGTTGCCGAATGGGCAGAAGCTAACGATATTATAGCAGACGAGCAAAACGGGTTTAGAAAGAAACGGAGCTGCCTTGACCATATTGCTACTTTAACTACAATCATAGACACAAGGAAAAAGTTGAAGAAAGCTACTTTTTGTTCTTTTATAGATTTTTCTAAAGCTTTTGATCACATAGACCGAAACATGCTCTGGAATAAGTTGTCCGCATTAGGCCTACATGGCAACATGTTGAATTGTCTCATTGCTTTGTATGAAAATGTCAAATGTTGTGTTCGAGTTAATGGACGTCTCACAGATTGGTTTCCAGTTGATATTGGAGTTAAACAAGGATGTATTCTATCTCCTATTCTGTTTGCCATGTATATAAACGATCTGTCTCTAGCAATTAAGGCCTTAGATAAAGGTGTCTCTATTGGTAACGAAAAAATATCCATTCTGTTATATGCAGATGACATTGTTTTGATTTCTGAAACTGAGGAGGGGCTTCAGGAGATGCTTAATTTTGTTCATAGTTGGTGTCAGGACTGGAAATTGAATGTAAATCCTGATAAAACCAAGGTGGTGCACTTTAGAAATCCATCAATGCCCCTGTCTGAGTTTAGTTTCTCCTGCGGCTCGTTTACTTTGGCAACAGCTAAAGAGTATAAATATCTGGGTTTGATGTTAACAGAATTTCTAGATTATAATGAAACTGTCAAGAATTTAGCAATGCATGCGAATAGAGCCCTAGGTGCAATCATAGCTAAGTGTAAATGTATGGGTGGTTTTCCTTTTAAATGCTATACTAAATTGTTTGAATCCTTGGTCCTGCCTATTTTGACCTATGCTGCTGCTGTCTGGGGATACAAAAGTTATTCTCCTATTAATGCTGTGTTTAATAGAGCATGTAGATTCTATCTAGGTGTGGGTAAATACACCCCAATTGCTGCTATACAAGGTGACATGGGCTGGAAAACCCCATGGCAACATCAGTGGTCCTGTATTTTTAAAAACTGGCAAAGACTCTGTGGAATGTCTGACAGTCGATTATGTAAACGTGTTTTTCAGTGGGCGGCTCATTTGACAAATGTAAAAAATTATATGCAAACGGTAAAAACCTTTTTCAGTACTATGAATTTACCTCATCTTGCTTGTACAGATATGGTTTATTCTAGTAACGACCTTAAATGTTTTGATGTGGCTGTGTCAAAGGCAGATGAGGACTCATGGCTACAGTTAATAAATAAACCAGAAGGGAATAAATTACGCACCTACTGCCTATTTAAGGGTACATTTGAGACAGAGCATTATAAAGAATATACTTTCAAGACAACATAGAAGTTCCCTTGCTAAATTTAGATGTGGAGTCGCTCCTTTAGCGATAGAAACCGGTAGATACACAAACACCCCATTGGAGAGACGTTACTGTATTTTATGTGATTCTGGCTCCATTGAATCAGAAGCCCATGTTCTTTTGCACTGTGTTACTTATACGGACATTCGTGCTGATCTATTTAGTACACTTTCGAAGTTTTATTTTAATTTTAATGATTTTGATGATATGAATAAATTGTGTGTCATTTTAGCTGGTAAACATTGTATTAATGAATGTGCCAAAGCCTGCCACCTCATCCTCAATAGAAGACTGTCTCTTATGAGTTCCAGTTCATAAAATAATTGTTTTGCTTTGTTTTGTTTTGTTTTTTTTTTGTTTTTTTTGTTTTTTTTGTTTTTTTTGTTTTTTTGTTTGTTTGTTTTGTTTGTATGGTACCATAATGTGCGTTTCTATTCATGTTTTTATTAGTTGGTGTCTCACAACTCTCTTTTTGAGTGGTCCCCAACACTTTTAATTTTGTCAAGGGGGAACGGGTCATTTTGTAATCAATACTGTATTTTTATATTGTCTCTGGATTTTTATTGTGTGTTGTGGAGTGACACCGAAATAAAGCTTATCTATCTATCTATCTATCTATCTATCTATCTATCTATCTATCTATCTATCTATCTATCTATCTATCTATCTATCTATCTATCAATGTACTGTTTCATTACATTTCTATGTTGCTTACTTTGCCTCCTCATCTCTGGCTATGAGAAGTCTCATGAGGTTGGTAGCAGAGGCTGCTCTCAAGACGTCCACAGCTCTGTAACACAAACACACATTTACATTATTGCTACAACATCACCTGAATAAATTACAAGAGCAGCAGTTTTTACTTAAATACCTTTCACTTGTGACTCCCACTAGACTGTCACCATTCACTTCCAAGATCTGGTCCCCTGGCATCAGGTTTCCTGTCAAAAGTGAAAGAAAGGTCTAGTAAAAACAACATTTTTTGAGTGGGTGATTCTATTCATAAACACTTTCTGTTATATTCCTTGAAATCCTCGTAACATACCGATAAAATTAATACAGTAATGCTCTGACATAAAAATGTTAAAAAATGTCATCCGTGGCAAGACTGTAAAAGAAAATAGTTGGACAGCCTGTCCAGCTGTCAATGTTTACTTCCTGAGTGCCGATCGCCAGCACTCGTTTGGTGTTCTGAGGGAGGGGCTTTGAACAGAGGTCTGAATGAAGGGGGCGGGACTTTTTCGGTTCAGTGAACCAGGTCGAAGTCTCTGTGTTTTTTCAAAATGACCTTTTCTGCCTTTAGGCACCTCAGCATTGCCTTAATTTTTCAGATCCGGAGGTTGGTGCCTAGAGCGATTGCTTGATTCTCCTGGCGGAGATAATAGGTTTTGAAATTCTTCACATTAAAGAAGACCTATAATGCTAATTTCCAGCTCTATATGTTTTATTCTCTGATATGACCAGAGCAGCTTTGCATGATGCAAAGTTAGAAAAAAAACTAATTTATCATAAAGTGACACTCCATGTGGACCCTTAGTCAAGCCTCTGTCTGAAACACTCCATTTGAGCTCCTGCCGCTTTAAGGCCCACTTTCTTTTGATTGGCCAACTTCCAGAAGTACGTCCAGTCCTTCTGAGCACTGCTTCCTTTCATGCTGGTGTATAGCTTCAGAAAGTTAACATTAAAGTTAACATTAAAGAAGCATGATGTCTTGTTCTTTATTGGAAATGGCAACTTCTCAAATCAAGCAGAACTTGTTTGAATCTGAGTTGGCTCCAGAATATGAGAGTGGTCAGCACAAACAGCTGCAGCTACGATTACAGTAGGACGTCTCTGTTTAGTAAATCACTGCATGAAAAGTGGGATTTTTGTCAGTTAGCGGCCCTGTAAATTCCCGTGGAAGTTCAGGTTTACGACTGCAAACGGGAATTTGCAGGAAACACCGAAAACTGACGTAAATTGCCGGGAATTGACGTGGGCCTTGCTTGGCAGTTGTCCCCCCATGACCCCCCTCCCCGTAATCCTAGGGGAGGCTTTAAAATGTAAATGAAAATGCTGTGAGCTATACAAATGCAAATCAGGGTAGCAGGGGGAGTTTTCCCCCAGGCGACATTTTTCTGAAAGGTGTTGACTTCATTTCATCTTCATTCAAAGATATAACTTCATTTCATCTTCATTCAAAGATACACAAAACAATTTGCTTCAACAATTACTTTTAATCAGGCTTTGCCACAAAGGTAAAATGTACATTCATGCAAACAACATCACAGTCTCCTAGAGCTCAACCACTGTGCATAGTGGCATGACTACAGTGACCCTTTCTGTGCTTAAATGCACAGTGGATGTGTTAACTACACATCTCCCAGCAATGCGCTCAACAGGCAGAAATGATGCTGGGTATGACGTGTCTGTTCCCTGCAAGCTCCAAACTTCTATTGGCTTTCCATAAAAATGTCTGTCCGGATGGGGATGAAGCCAGGAAACTTGCGCAATAACATGTTTAAATGCAGTACCTTTTGACACAACATTAACAACTATAAACTGCTTTATAATGGCTGGTTGTAGTTCTGCTAGAGGGTCAAGGATGGGTTCATAGATCATAGATCTCGGCTGTGTTAGAAATGCCATACTAACGTCCGACTCGTACTTAATTGTGACGTAAATTTGAGTACGTAGTGCGTTCACATACAATAGTATGTGAATTTGTGTACGCGAGAAATGCCCGGATGTATACTGCATTGGCAAGAATTTCAGAGTATACAGCGGACCTTGCTAAATCTACTCAACTTCCCAAAATGCATTGCGGCTCGTCTGACTTCACAAGTTTTGGATAATGGCGGACGACTGCGGTGATTCTGGCGAGGAGCCCGACACAAACCGCGTACACATGTAAGTATACTGTAACATGATTGTTATGTTTCCAGCTGACTTTTAAATCGTATTGATAATGAACGTTACTTTATTGTTGTTGGCATTGTACGTTAACGTTACTAATCGAAGGTCCTGCTAGCCGGCTAGCCTACTGACGGTAATTTACTATAGAGGTTAGCGAGCGCAAGCGAAGTGGAAAATGTGCCGTTTTTACCGACGTTAACTAATAATATAGTGCTTATGTTAAACCGTGGTTATATATTTACTAACGGTGATTAATAACGCTGTGCACCGTTGTCCGTTAAAGGTACGGATGCAGACACTGGGCGCCTCATTCAGTGGGGGGAACGATGCGGAGACGTTCACGTTCACCGGCAGGAGGGATGCTGCACTGAGAGGCTTCACTTAAGAAAATGTGGTTTAAATGTTATAATTCTTATATCCAGGACTGCTGGAGACTCTGAGGATGTCCCAGGACTGCTGGAGACTCTCAGGATGATTGCGGTAAGAATATGTTCGGTGACTGCTAGCTAAGCTAAAATTAGCAAAGCAAGCCCAAGCTAAAAGTAGCTTAAAAGCTAATAGTCCAAGCTAAAAGTAGCATAGTAGCCTTGTAAAAGAACAAGAGAGAGGAACCAGTGTAACGTTAAGTTGCTTTGTTAAGTGTATGTTGTTGGTCTTTTACAGGAAGCAGTACGCCGTCTTCACAACTCGGAGACGAATTGTAGGCGCTACGAACCGGAGCAAGGGTAAGATTTAAAGAATATGCTTTCATTCTGCTGTATAAGGAAATAGATGCGTTTACAGTAGATACCGATCTTAACTGTTCATTTTGTTTTCACAGACGAACCTCGCCTCATAACGAAGCTGTGACCTCTTACTTGCTCGGAGCTTTGTCCGCAAGTCCGGATTTCTATGACGCTGATAGTGACGCCATTGTGTGTAAGTAACTTTTACTGTTTTCTTCTTCCTTGTTTTAATTTTACTGTGACTTAAGTTTTCTTATTCATACCACTCATTTAATTGTTTTCCAGCTGCCTGTAAGACATACTATGAAACGGTACGCAGGAGCTTCAGACACACACAGCCTGATCTCGCATCGCAGGTGGAAGCTGTGAAGACGTCAGCTCGGAGTCGTTCCAGGAGAAAGAGGGTAAGACTTATTAGATTTATTAGATCCGTTTTTGGTCAATGTGACCAAACCTACCTAAACCTATTTTTCAGGTGCATTAATAGATGTGTTGTGTCCATGCGCAGTGCATCGCGCAGTACTGATTGTCTTTATTGATTGTTTTACAGCTGCTGGAAGCGAGACGGAGTGTGCTTGCTGGCGATGAGGTGGACCGTTGGAAGTCCGCCACCACAGACATGATGTCTGATGAGGAGGACGGCGTCGTTGGCGGGGTGTCTGGATGGATTGTGCGACCTCCATCCTCTCGTAGCCAGGAGCTCACCGAGCTCTGTGCGACTCTACAGTCGCGATTAGAGAAGACTCCCAAGCACGCACAGCAGGCGGCTGTAAAATTGACCAAATTCGGACAGAATGTCGCCAGTTCATTTGTTTGTTGTGTGGGCAAATTTGTACAGTTGTGTGTTGTGTTGTCAATAAAGCTCTTTCTTTGAATACTTCCTCCTGGCAATTTTTCCTTTCCTCAATGAATTCATTCATATTTATATTTATAAATATATAAATAAATTAAAAATAAATATATGTGTGTATATATATGTATAAATATACATATATATAAACATATATGTATATATATATATGTGTGTATATATATATATATATATATATATATGTATATATATATAGTGATAGATCTGCTAACCAATCACTAGTGATTATTCTTGTTTCAAAGACCCAGTGTGACCAATAGTAACACATCTGCTAACGGGGGTGGGGTTTACTTTTATAATGACTCATCAGGTTGACCAATAGTGACAGATCTGCAAACGTGGGTTGGCTTTACATTTATAATGACCAGATCTGCCAACCAATCACGAGCGATTATACTTGTTTAAAACTAGTGGTTTCATCCAATCCTGAGTGAGGATATTCAAGCCATCTCTGGCCAGGCGCGGTTTCGCTGCTATTCATATGCTAATTAGAGCCTTCGCTGTGGTTCGTTTTCGACAATTTTCGGCACAGACGAAAGCGGCGTTCGCAGCCTATAAATTGTCGTTAACTCTCGAAAATTAGGGAGATTTCCGGGCGTTTACAGGGACGAAAATCCGACTTTTCATGCAGTGAATATTACACTCATTACCTGCTTACTGCGTGACATAACGCTAGGTTTAGTCTTTTAATCACAAAACATGTTTATTGGTGTACGTGTGGGAAATGTTCTGAAATGCCGACCGAAGTGGAAAACTTTGTGGACCAGTTTGGGAATGGCCCCTTTCTGTTCCAACATGCCTGTGCACCAGTGCACAAAGGTCACCATAAAGACATGAGAGATTTTGGTGTAGATGAACTTGACTGGCCTGCACAGAGTCCTGACCTCAACCCGATAGAACACCTTTGGGATGAATTAGAGTGGAGACTGAGAGCCAGGCCTTCCCGTCCAACATCAGTGTGTGACCACACAAATACACTTTTGGAAGAATGGTCAAAAAGTCCCATAAACACACTCCTAAACCTTGTGGAAAGCCTTCCAGAAGAGTTGAAGCTGTTATAGCTGCAAAGGGTGGACCGACGTCATATTAAACCCTATGGATTAAGAGTGGGATGTCACTTAAATTCATATGCGAGTCAAGGCAGGTGAGCGAATACTTTTGGCAATATAGCGTATGTAGAACGACCTGTAGCTCTCGAATACAGAGTAGTAACAACAAGGACTGGCTGTAAATGGGCGGGACTTTGCAACGCCATAGCGTGTCTCCCGATGTGGGTGTGCTGTACCTTGAGCAGATGACCAAATAGGAAAATCTGTGAAAGTTTTACGTCGAGAAAGTGGAAAAAAACAGTCTGAAATGAGGCTTTCACAGTAGTTTGAATCTTGAGCAGCTCATGGGGGTTACTACTACCCATGTTTACCTTATTTGAATGAATGAGGTAAACATAACAACATCCAACATAACAAAATATATATGACAAAAATATGGTAGAAAAGGTAAAGCATAAGGTCCACTTTAATATATTCAAACCAAACCCTCCAGCAGTCTGGTCACCACTGTTACTCTTGGATCTGTGTTGATGGGTTGGCCTTTCCCTACAGTCACATGACGCACCATGTCCTTAAAAACACTCCATAAAGACTATGGAGTACCTCCTGTCTCACACCGCTCCTTTCCTGTCCACACAATCACACTCTGTTGATGAAGATTAAACCTCAGTGTGACTGGCTTCTATTCACTGCAGCTTTACATTTTTCATTTGAATTTTTAGCTTATCTATTGAGGCCTAGAATAACTTAGTGTTAAAAAAAGAATCATATTAGATCCACTGAAGGTAGAATGTGATATAAATCAGTGACTACACGTTGTAGGGCAAAGCCAAAATGACTAAAAATGCCGACCAGTATGATTTGTCTGTTCCTTTGGTAGCTTGGTCTATATCTGTTTGTCTATCTTTATGTAACGTTGAAAAAGTAAAAAAAAAAAAGTTTATCAAGAACTTTGCTTTGTGGCCTAACGCAGAAGATTTAATTAGTAATCGGCAGAGACATGTTACCTGTCCAGGGTAAACTATGTTATTGACCTATTAAAAGGAAGAGCCTTTGTCTGGGCCAAACCGGCTTGTAGCATTAATCCAAGTTTGTGTAATAATTCTGAACCGATTGTTTAAAGTCTGAAGGACGTTTTTGATCATCCTGACCATGTGGGAAATGCTTCTTGTCTTCTCCTTAGTCTCTACCAGCGGACGAGAAGTGTCCTCTGCGGGGAGTGTTCACCTTGTTCACCAATGTCACCTCTGGCCCAAATAAGAGGGCTGCAGAAGATGTGGGGGTATTGGTGATTCAAGTTTCTTCTCCTTCTTCCCCACCCAAAACCCAATTGTCAGTGTCAGCCACCATTTGTTTCCAGGCTGAATCTTGTCCTGATCAAGTCTTAGTAGACTCTGGAGCACTGGAGGTTTTCTAACTTTAACCGTAACATCAGAGACTATAGTAAAGTCGCACAAGCTGGAAAAACAACACTTGCTCCACTGCCAGCACTTTTCGAACTCTCACCGGATGAAAAAGGGCAAGATAGCATTATTGTTACATCATTCAAAAGTATTATCTCCTGACCTTTGACCTGGCTCCTCCACCATTAAAAGAGTTCATATCACTGCACTTAGATTCTAGGACAACTAGGACAATCAACAAAGGTGAGTTTGGCAGATCAGCTTTCTCTATTAGAGCAACAAACCTTTGGAGCTCAGAGCCAAGTTATATAAGACAGAGCTGCAGCCATACTGCTTTTAAATTCAAGATGAAATCATGGCTAAAAAAAACCTCAAACCAATCATGTTGCCATCACACATGAATGTAAGCACTTTTGTTAAAAGAAAGAAACCACAGTGGAGGTTTCTCTTTTGTCTGGAGAAAGTAAGGAAGCTGCTTTGTATCTTGTTGGTAAATCAGAAACTAATTGTAGATTTGGGGTTAGGCATTCTGTGAGTACAGCTAGTTGTAACATTTAGGGCCTGTCCACACGAAAACGTTTTCGGTGCGTAAACGCAGAAGTCTTGTGCGTTTCGCCCTTCCGTCCATACGATTCCGGCGTTTTCGAGGCGTGAAAAAAACGGCACCCCTCCGTTTCGTGAGGACGGCGAAAAGAATACGCTGACGTCATCGCCCCGCTCCTCGACCCTCGAGCCTGACTTCTTCCCCCGCGACGTCTCGTAACAACAACAATAACGGCGGCCTCCGTGCTCGTAGCAGATATTCTGCTCGTCTGTTCGTCGGCGTATCAGGGCCACTGTATGAATAAAAACGGAGCCGAGACCAGGGGGGTGATATTCCGGGAAAAAAGTCGCAGATATGCTACTTTATTACGATGCTAACAAACAACCGCTAGCTAACTTCCCATGAATGTAGGAATATATTTGTCTAATTAATCCATCCCAACGTGTGACAACGCCTCGTCACGGTCCTTAGGATGACGGCTGTTGGAGCTTATTGTTGGTTTTATTTATACGGGCCAAATTGTCATCTTATGGGTGTTTATTGATTGGGTGGTCGGGTGGATATTTAGCCGTAGCTTTCACGTGTTGCCACAGCAAAGGCAAACATCCCGTCACACTCCGTCTCTTCTTCTGCATTTTTGTAGCAGAAACAGCGCCACATATAGGCCTGGAATATGTACTACAGCGCGCTGAGTCATTTTCAGTGGATTCTTCTGGACGCAGATTTTCTTGAAACGACGCCAAGGCAAAACGGAGAAAAAAAGTTTGTTTTGCTTCGTGTGTACGGGGCCTTAGTCTTGTGTAGATAGCCTGTTGTTTACATTGTTGTGAAGCTGATCTTACTGAGTGGGCAATTACCTAGTTTCAGCCAGCTCAGCTGTAGTCAATTGAGTTGATTGGAGGGAGGGGTCTCAGTCTGCGCATGAGGTAAACTGAGCACTTAAGAGCTTGTCACTACAGCGTCAGCTGCAGCATCAGGACAGCAGAACAAAGACAAGGGAGTCTATCTGCGGGAGTCCATTGAGGTAGGCATTAACCCCCTCCCATCGCAGCCATGTGTCCTATCCCTGTCAGAACATCAAACTGAAGAAGATTTTACCAGAGACCCTTCGCTCGAGGCTGTAACCCATCCAATCTCTGCTACCCACCATTCTCCACCGGTACAGAACTTGAAGTACTAGGGGGGCTGTGGAACTGCCAGTCTGCAGTCAAGAAGGCAGACACCATCAGCGTATGCCTCCCTGCAGACTCTCCACTTCCTGGCCCTTACGGAGATCTGGATCACCCCAGAAAACACTGCCACTCCAGCTGCTCCTTCAACTGCCTACTCGTTTTCACACTCCCCAAGACAAACAGGCCGTGGAGGAGGAACTGGGCTCCTCATCTCACCCAGGTGGTCCTACCAGGTCCTTCCTCTGGACCACCTACCCCGATCTGCACATGAATTCCACGCCGTCACCCTTCCTTTCAAGCTCAACATCATAATGATCTATCGCCTTTGTGTGATTCTCCCTCCCC
Source organism: Eutrigla gurnardus (assembly GCF_963514095.1). Classification (NCBI taxonomy): domain Eukaryota; kingdom Metazoa; phylum Chordata; class Actinopteri; order Perciformes; family Triglidae; genus Eutrigla; species Eutrigla gurnardus. Next base: position 21,497,771 of record NC_139931.1, read on the forward strand.
ATGAAGTCCACCACATCCCTCCCCTCTACGCCTCGAACTGTCACCAGCAGACGCAACCTGAAATCCCTCACTCCCTCCGCTCTCTCCTCAACTGTTCTTTCCTCACTACCATCCACATAACAATTCTCCTTAATGCCTACTGAGGAAGCATCCTCCATCCTGATGTCCTCACTCTCCTCTTCTTTGGACACTCTCTGTCCCCCCATCTCACGACCAGCGCGATCATATCACTCCACTCCCTGGCTGTCCGAACCTCTGCGAACCAACAGATCATTGTTGCGAGCGGCAGAGAGAAAATGGAAGAAATCGGGCCATCACGAGGACCTTGCTCACTACCACCACCTCCTCTCTGACTTCACCTCAACTATTTCAGCAGCTAAATCTGCCTTCTACCTGGCAAAGATCAACTCTTCTGCCTCCAACCCCAGGAAACTCTTCTCCATGTTCTCCTCCCTCCTCACCCCTCTCCCTCCTTCCTCCCTTACTGCTGATGACTTTGCAACTTTCTTTACCAAGAAAGTAAATGACATCAGCTCCCCATTTACGCCTATACCCTCCCAGAAAACATCTCCACTAACTCTCAACTCTGATGGCCTTACCAGCTTTAGCCCCCTCACCTCTGAAGACATTCACGCACTTGTTACATCTAACCGTGCTACCACCTGCTCCCTTGACCCGATTCCCTCCTTTCTTCTCCAAGACATCTCACATGACATCTTGCCATTCCTCACCACCCTGATCAACTCCTCCCTCACCTCAGGTGTCATTCCAGCGACTTTTAAGACTGCTACAGTGAAGCCCCTCCTTAAAAAACCCACCCTAGACACTGCTGACATCCAAAGCTACAGACCTGTATCTCTTCTTTCATTCCTCTCTAAAACCTTGGAACGTGCCGCCTACAACCAACTGTCATCTTATCTCTCGCAGAACAACCTCCTTGACCCTAATCAATCAGGATTCAGGACTGCTCACTGCACTGAGACGGCCCTCTTCACAGTGACCGAGTCCCTGCGAGACGCCAGTGCCTCATCCCACTCCGTTCTCATTCTCCTCGACCTATCTGCTGCATTCGAAAGTCAACCACCAAATCCTCCTCTCCACCCTGGCTGAACTTAGCATAACTGACTCTGCTCTCACCTGGTTCACATCATACCTGACAAATCGCACCTTTCAGGTCACATGGATTGGCTCCTTGTCCAAACCCTGTTCTCTGGACACAGGTGTCCCTCAAGGCTCAGTATTAGGACCGCTTCTGTTCTCACTCTACACTAGATCACTAGGTTCTGTAATTACATCGCATGGATTCTCCTACCATTGTTACGCAGATGACACCCAGCTGTTTCTCTCTTTTCCCCCTACCTCTGACACTCACATTGCAACTCGCATCTCGGACTGTCTGGCTGACATCTCTGTCCGGACAACTGCACATCACCTCAACCTTAACCTGAATAAAACCGAACTCCTCTTCGTCACGGGGAAAGACTGCCCTCGCATGGACCTGTCGGTCACTGTCGAGGGCATCACAGTATTGCCCTCCTCAACTGCGAGGAACCTGGGGGTAATCCTTGATGACCAACTTTCCTGCACCCCCAACATCACTGCTATGGCCCGATCCTGCAGATTTGCCCTCTACAATATCTGCAGGATTCTGACCTTCCTCACAAAGGATGCAACGCAACTCCTGGTCCAAGCATTGGTCATCTCCCGCCTTGACTACAGCTACTCTCTCCTGGCTGGACTCCCGGCCTCGGCAACTAAACCATTGCAGCGTATCCAGAACGCTGCAGCACGCCTTGTATTCGATCTACCCAAATTCTCCCATGTGACCCCCCTCCTCCGTGACCTCCACTGGCTTCCTGTTGCAGCACGCATCCAATTCAAGACGATGGCACTGGCCTTCAGGGCCATCAATGGAACGGCACCCATCAACCTTCAAGCACTGGTGAAACCACACACCCCGACTTCACTCCTCTACTTCAGCTGGCCGGCTGGTACCACCATTGCTGAAATCAAACAAATGCTGAACAGTTACTACTTGACTCAGACGAGGACCTTGTTTCTATTTTTTAGCTCTTACTTTATCGGCAATTATATGTTGTTGTTCCTTTCTTTTGACAAATGTACTTATTGTAAATCGCTTTGGACAAAAACTAAATGCCCTAAATGTAAATGTATTAGAGCAGCTACCAGACAGAACCAACAGCAGCCTGCTCTACCAACTCTATTAGACCAGCTACCAGACAAAACCAGTAGCAACCTGCTCTACCAACTCTATAAGACCAGCTACCAGACAGACCTGTAACATTAATTATGCACAGAAACCTTGCACACTGTATCCAATGTGTTTTTTAATTATTAGTTGGGAAAATGCTCAAAATTAAAATAAATCGAGTTATCCTACAGTGGGAGATTTTATGATTATCTAATTCTTGAAAGAAGAAAAAGAGCAGGGCAACAGTTGGATCATGGAGATTGGTGGTCTTCTTTCTGATGTGTTGTCCCAGTAGTGCTGCAAACTGGACCATCGACATCCTGAAGTCCACCTGGACCCGGAATCTTTGAAAACAATCATCCAGTAGTTTGCAGGATAGATCCGCTAGATAGTTCCTTGAAGAATTACATGATTACAACACCTTCCTCACTGCTGGATGACTGATTTTCAACGATCTTGTTCGGGTCCAGGTGCATTTCAGGATGTCGGTGGTCCAGTTTGCAACAAGCTTGACTTCAGACTACAAATCACCATCATTATGTAGTTATTTCAGCATCTTTATATCTGTTTATTGCAATACAATCAAAGAAATATAATACAGTATGTGGTGCCACTATCACTCTACCCCACAACCCTGAATACAGGATAAGCGGCAGATGATGGATGGACTATCACTTTAATGGTGAACAACTACAAGATCTCGCAGGACAACGAGGAACAGAGAAGATACATGCATTGTTGGTTTGAGGAGACAGCAGCCTGTTTTTAACTGTGACCAGTGAGACATGTTTTATACATTTTATTTTATGAATTATTTACACTTAAAAAAAGGGGGAAAAACTCAAGGTGTTCTTATTGATATGTTATTGTATAATGGTTTTACTGGTCTGGTATGGGGCCCATGAACTGAAATGAGTTTGTCAGCTCTTTTAATGCTTCTGTGTATCATGGCGGAGGACACAAGACTCACCATCAGTCGATGCAAGGCCACCTGGTAAAATCCGTTTGACGTAGACTCCAAACTCCTCTCCAGTCAATTCCTTCACTCCACCTATCACTTTGATTCCTGTTGGGAGGACAAGAAATATCACCTTTCTTAGTTTTGTGTTCATGTTCTGTACTTTTACAGCCAATAGAAGATATCAATGACAGCGACTCGACAGCAGAGGTAGCTCTGATCTTATAGAGCTCACTGCTTTCACGGCTAACACAGTTAATAGATCTAACAGCTAACAGTACTGATACAGCTAACAGAGCTATTTGGTTTTGAAATAGATCCCTTATACACCGTAACGACTTCCTACACCATACCTGGAAAGTCAAGTCAAGTCAATGAAAAAAGTCCTCAGATTTAGCTCGCCAAGGCATAATGTTGACAAGAGCCGACCACCAAAAGTCACCACTATATCACGATTTCAAGTTCCTCAATACTAAGCTGATGAACTCCAGATGGAACAAGTGCTCAGTACAGTACACATGAATAATTAGAGCTTGGAACAGATGGAATTTTAAATATTGTAATCTCAGGGGAGTGAGGGGAAGGTCATTGCTTGAACAGCTACCATTGCATGGTGTAGCGCTGACAGAAGAGGACTGGAGGGTCATATAAGCCATCTTTCAGTTGATTTCAAAGAGCAAAACTGTTTTCATTCACTGCAGATATTATCTCAACCAGGAGTTATTCAGCCATGAGTGTGCATCTCTGCATTCTGCTGGACACATCAACCTACAATTTTAACTTGTGGATCCCATCCCCAGACACATTTTTCACCTATTTAACAAATATGCTGAAAGAATTACAAGAAGGAAAAAAATCAATTTCTTCAGATTTTAACTCAAAACACGATGTGTTTTTTCTTCCTGGAAAAACAAACATGAGGCGTGCTTACATCCACTAGTACCAACTAGAGTTATCACGATACTAGAATTTCAAACTTGATACCGATACCCAGGAAAATATTTAATACTCAATACCATTTTCGATACTACAGGGGGAAAATTACAAAAATATAACGGGCAGAATTCAATTAAATATTAAACAATACAAATAACATCAATAACAACAAGAGTTGTCTGATATGGTGCAACAAGAACAAAAAAATAGAGAATCTGAAAATAGTTCCATATATATATATATATATATATATATATATATATATACCCTCCAGTTATGTAACTGATTGTTTTATTGTGTCATATAGGTCAGGGATTTCTGTGTACATGAAATGATTCCATGAAGGAAGGTTAAAGGCTTTTGCACACTGAGTTCGATGCGTTTTTTAAAGTATATTCGTTGAGAAAATTCACAAAACTAAAATAAACCGAGTCATCGAGCAGTGAGGAAGATTTTGTGGTCCTGTTATTCTTGAAAGAAGAAAAAGGAGGGACTGCTCAACGATCCAGGTGGACTTCAGGATGACGGTTGTCCAGTTTGCAGCACAACTGGGATCACACATCAGAAAGAAGACCACCAACCGCTGTGATCCACCTGACCCTGAACAGGCTGCAGTCCCCCAATCCCAAACTGCTCGGTGATCACTGCCACAATCTGTCCTTCATCTCTGCATCTTTATAGGAAATGGACCTGCATTTATAGCTTTTCTAGTTAACTAGCTACACTGTAAAAAAAAATCCTAATTTTACGGTATATGACTCTAATATTTTACAGTAGTTTTTCTGTTCTTTGAAAATAGTGTACAAATCTGTAAAATTACAGACTTTATCAGTAAATGAACAATCTGCCTGTTATTTTAAGTATTATGACAGTAATGACAAATTACATTTATTTCTCATTTTTTTACAGAAAAAACCTATATTAATTATACATGACGCAGTGTTTGTGTTCATTCCCTTAATTTACAGTGATGGTCTTGTCAAACTGTTAGCTAACCGTTAACTAATGTTATCGTATAGTCGTAGGTGATTAACGTTATTTTAGCACATTTAGGTCATTTCGGTCAGCACCGAAATGTGTTTCTGAAAACATCCAATGCGAGAAATAAGCTATGCAGTTGCTGAATCCGTCTTTATTTTAGATCGACAACGGTCAGTTTATAAGATTTTCGACAGCTTGCGGGAGGCGGCGCCCCGTCTCTCAAAACTCGCCGCGACGCGAAGCCATTGCACGGCAAACAAACAATAGTGTAGTGCTGTGTCCATTTATTCAACTCAAGCATTAATTCAAGAACAGCAATAAGGTTTGTGGCATTCAGATAGCACCATACAGCTTCACTTCTACTGGAAACAGAAGCACTGATGTCAACCTAAACACTGAAGTAAACATTCATACTGGGAGCGGTACAGCAGCTAGGGAACTAGCTCTCCTAGCATGAATGTTAACTCTAGTGTTACTGTTGACTTCAGTGCTGACGTTTCCAGTAGAAGTGAATATCGCTGCTTCCTGCTCGCTCCCGTTCGCGTCGTCACTTCTTGTCCGTGTATTTTTTGGGAAAATAATACGGCTATCCATACCGAACACCACAGCTAACTACCGATTCTATGAGCAACTGCGACCATGAAAGTCAAGTACTAACAGCGTCCCTCTCATGAGTCTGACTCAATGACGGGCCTCCCCAGCCCCTGTAATTGGCCAGCACGTTTGTTCGTTGATTGGATTGGTTGAATTGTATCGACAAACCGAGATAGGAATAATAGAGAGATGGCCACTCTGAGGTAAAAAACAAAAACCCAAATAAAACAGTTTCCAGCCCAGGGCAGGCACGGCCATATCTATGGGCAAAAAAAAATGACTCTGGACCAACTAATAATAATAGAAAAATAAATAAAATCCTTTTTATAGTAAGGACTTTTCAGTGGATCTTACTTTGTCCTTTTTCCTTTCCCCCTCCCCCAGGTGCACCAAAGATCCAGTTGATTACTGGCAAATTGGAGGAGGATTCTTCTTGATCTGCTACATTGCACTGTCACCTCTGGTACAGATTAATTGACCTTTTGTGGTATGTTTTGATTTTATTTGATAATACACGGTACATTTAAGGTTAAATTAAGAGGGCTGAATAGGCTAAATTAAGAATGTAATGCATGTGCACAAATACTACAAATATTATTGGAACTACAGAGCCCCCAGGGACAGGAGAACATTGTGGAAAACAATATAAAACTGAATTGGAAAATACAAGCTAAAAAACAACTGACAACAACCCCCTCAGCCCAGCAGCTCTCCACCTGTTTCAAAAGTGAAACGCCATCACCTTGTCATGATAGTACAGCTAACAGACAAGATAGACACATGGAGAAATTACATTTTTAGTATTTCAATTCTTCCTTGGGGGTCTCTGAAGAACTGTTTGTGAATAATTGGTTGATATTGTAAATTTACAACTCAATACATTAAATAAAGGGGTTTTAGAATCAATATTGGTGTGTATTTTATTTATATTTGTTTCGCGACCTACTTTAATTGAAACAGTGAAAACCTTTAGATGTATCGATTTTGAATTTCCTAAGTATGTTTTGAGTTGAGGATATTTCACAATAATCTTTGAGCAGCAGGATGAAAATGTTACTTAATCTGAATTAGATATATTATTATAGATATTTTACTTTAATTTTAGGGTTTTTGTTTGGCAGCCGTAGCTGCCAGTCATTTGACTGTTTTTTAAGGTGTTTTTTAACTGTTATTAAAGGTGTTTGATTTTAATAATTTAGGAAAAATCTGTAGAATAATGGTATTTTTCTACAGAACCTTTAGCACTGTCACTTTATTAAAGGTGTTTGATTGTAAAAAGATTAAGAAATATTTGTAGAATAACAGTATTTTTCAGCAGAACTTTTAGCATTGTCACTTTATTAAAGGTGTTTGATCATTAAAAAATAGGAAAAATCTGTAAAATAACAGTATTTTCTGCAGATCTTTTAGCATTTTCACTTTATTAAAGGTGTTTGATTGTAGTAATTTAGGAAAATTCTGTAAAATAACGGTATTTTTCTGCAGAACATTTAATGAAATTTTCTGTAATAATAAATTTTTGCACTTTATTTGAATTAAGGTATTTTACTTTAATTTTACGGTTTTTGGTTGGCAGCCGTAGCTGCCAGTCATTGACCGTTTTTTTACAGGTTTTTTTCTTACAGTGTACTCAAAGCAGGCTACACTATATTCAGTCTCTTTTATCCGTTAACACATACATTCATACAGAGGAGCCGCCTGCATATCAGGAGCTACACATTCACACGCCCATGGCACAGCCTTCAGGTGCAATTTGGGGTTCATTATGCCCAAGGAAAGTCGGCATGCAGACTGGAGGAGCCGGGATTCAAACTGCCACTCTTCCAATTGGAGGACAACTCGCTCTTCTTCTGAGACACAGATGTCTTCAGACTATTTGTCATACAGCGTTGATATATTGGATTGTTTGTAGTGCTACGGTGGCTCTGAGTGGTCAAATGCTTTTTGAAAGATACGAACAAAGCAGAAAATCAAACCTGTTCTTTCATGTTTTTTGAGGGACGAAAGTTTCGGAGCCGGTGTGCAAAGGTGATCGACATAACTAGCGTTCATGTGTCCAGCTGCTGGAGAGAGACGGAGGTGTGTCTCCCTGATATATAAAATCAGGGAGACACATTATATAAAACTATTTTTAGTATTACTATTTTGGATTTTTTGGACAACCCTACTACCAACCAACCATGATTTCACATTGAGTGTGAGAAGAACTGGTAAAGGTTGGCCTATCCATTCTGTTTGAAGTGAATACACACACCAAAGTGACTGAAGCCTCGCTGCTGAAGTCTCTTATTGAACCATGTGATCACTGTGATGCTGCAGCCTGCCTAGAGACAACATGGTAACACTAACTGGGTCTGGAGTGAAGTGCTGCCGGTTAATTATCGCCTGTTGGAAGAACGGCGTTATCCAGTTCCCCCCAGTCTTACTCTTTTTCTCTGAGGAAAAGTTATTTTGTTCAGCGTCAAAGCACTCTCCTCCCAGCGCCTATCATCATATAAGAAAAACATCCAACTCATGCAGAATATAAAAGACATGCTTCTTTCCCTCCCGTTAAGCTTTATATTTTGTTTTCCAAATCATTATCTCTTGCTCAAGATGTATCAAGGGCATGTTTGCCTCCCAAGGATGAAATGTTAAAACACTTTAAGACCTTGTAAAGATCAAAAACTTCAATGCGCTGAAAAAGACAGTGGCTTCAAAGATGGTCCATCATACCCCAGACGATACGTGGTCAATTGAAGTGATGGTTCGGAGTGAAATGCACCCTAGGTAATTTCCAATAAAAACTCAGCAAAACTTTTTCATACTCCCGCGCGAAACTCGTGTCACGGCATCGTCTGGGTAAACACGGAAGTGGCGTCGGTAGCATAGCAGCCGAGGATAGAAGCTATTAGGCAAGTGTTCTTTTAAAAAAACTCCTGGTGTACTTACAAACTTTCAAATGCCTCGTTTTGTGAGTACAGACCCTATGTGTACTACTGCACAAGTTTGGTAACATTCAATGCATTATTAGTGGGGTAATTTACGAGATATACCCTCTGTACCATGGCGCTAGTACTAAGCCATTCGGCTGATAGCGGCTATCTTGACCAATGCTTGACCATCACTAAAAATGCTTCCGAGGGGGTATTTGGCTGGATGTCATGGTGGAAATTACCTAGGGTGCATTTCACTCCGAACCATCACTTTAAGGATGTATATAGGGCTTTTCTAGTTTAAGCAACCGCTTAAAGCCAGCATTCACCCCAGCTCACACACACATTGACCCTCTGAGACCCACACAGAGAGCTACCTCTGTGTTTTGCCCAATAAAGTTGTAATTTTTTACAGTATCATCAAGTTATCCCCAGAATCAGCACAACCTCAGCTAACTGGGTGTATCACTCAACAAATATTCTATACACTATAAAAGGGGATTTTAGCCCATGAATTAAAAAAACGGACCTTGAATTTTTACACATTTTATTAAAAAAAGCACTGCAAACCATTATAAAGAAAGAACAGCTCAATGTAGAACGTTTCACACACTTGTTTGGATTGTTTTGAGAAGTTGTTTGAAGCTTCTAGCTCCTTCTGTCTATGAAATATGGATATTCTTTTGGGTAGTGTCTATGGCTGTTAATTTTTTTGCCAGGAATGGTCCTTTCCTCTCCCTGCCCCAATATGTGTGTGTATAATGTACTTCTTCTGTGCCATTATATATTTAACTTTCTCTATCACTACAGTAACTTTTTGACTGTCCTTTTCTCTGATTTGAACTCCTCCGTGTCTCCTGTTTGGGAAAACACAACAACTCACGGCCAAGCGTAAATCAGGCTTTCCGATTGACTGTAAAAGCCACTACGGGAGCGAATATGAGTGTTCAATGCATAAACGTAACTCTATACGCCACTAGCAAGATGGCGGATGAGAACTGATCAATTGATGGGATTGCCATCGCCTCAAATGCTACTCTAAGAAACCTTGGAGTTATCTTTGATCAGGACCTGTCCTTTGACTCGCATATTAAACAAACCACGAGGACAGCCTACTTTCACCTGCGTAACATTACTAAAATTAGGCCAATGCTGTCTCAAAAAGATGCAGAAAAACTCGTCCATGCATTTGTTACCTCAAGGCTGGACTATTGTAATTCTTTATTATCAGGCTGCTCTAATAAATCTCTTAAATCTCTCCAGCTGGTCCAGAATGCTGCAGCTCGTGTTCTGACTAAAACCAGAAGAAGGGATCACATTTCTCCTGTATTAGCTTCTCTGCACTGGCTCCCAGTAAAATCCAGAATAGAATTTAAAATCCTTCTCCTCACTTACAAGGCTCTTAATGGACAGGCAGCATCATATCTTAAAGAGCTCATTAAACCCTACTGTCCTCCTAGAGCACTACGCTCTCAGAATAAAGGGTTACTTGTAGTTCCTAAAGTCTCCAAAATTAGAACAGGGGCCAGAGCTTTCAGCCATCAAGCTCCTCTTCTGTGGAACCGTCTTCCGGTTCTGGTTCGTGAGGCAGACACTGTTCCCACATTTAAGAGTAGGCTTAAAACATTTCTCTTTGACATTGCTTATAGCTAGGGGTCTCCCTGGACCATGGTGGAACCTGGTCCAGACTGCACCGATGTTGTGGTCTTGTTTGCCTCTTACTGCCAGTATTTTTAATTAAAGTAATTGACTAAAATCGGCATCTCTACTGTCACTAACTTGACTACTCCCGGGAGTCTAGCTATGCTTTCTGGTCCAGCAGAGTCCACTGAGGTCCTGACTGATGCAGACTGCTAACTGGCCTGATGCTGGAAACACCACATTGTAGCTCCACCTGCCCGCTGTGTGACTGCTCAACTACTCCTGCTTTCTGGTCTACGGCGACGTGGTTGGGATGGATCCATCTCGGCGTGGCTGTACCTGCTGCCATGGACTACTACTGTTGATACTATTGCTTCTGTTAATACCACCACTACTGTTAATGCTACTACTACCATACTACCAACACCAAATGCAGTTGGAACCCAAGGGCCTGGGCTGCACGAGATTTCTGCCTAAAAGCCTATTAAGGCAGTTTTTTCTCGCGACTGTCGCTGTAACGCTTGCCCCTGGGTGATGTTGGGAATTTGAAATTGTGTTGACTTTTTTTGAGCGTATTCTAGTCCTGCTCAATGTGTTAAGTGTCTTGAGACGACTTCTGTTGTGATTTGACACTATAAATCAAATTGAATTGAATTGAATTATACATATACACAATGGAGAAATGCGCCACGGAGACAAGGAGAGATAGTCACATCTTTTACAACGTAACGTATTGGTTTCATTGTCGGAAGTAAATGGCTCACATGGACAAACAGGGTACCGTTGTTTAGCCCCGTTTCTCTAGTTTAAGAGGAAAAAAAGTTTCTAGTGCAAACCATTAAGGAGTTATGACGCACTAAAGACAACGTGACCTTTTGTAGTCTATATGCTACAATGGGTCTCAGAGGGTTAAGACACTGGTGGAAGAGAATGCCTTACAAGGTGCCATGGGCATCAGGACACTTGGACATGTGGCAGCAGGGTCCAGGGATCCAACCACCAACCTTGTGATGAGTGGCTGCTCACCTCTTGAGCCACACCGGCCAACATGTTCATTGAACCAGGTATCAGGTTAATATAACCATAGCTTATGAATTCCACCAAAATATTCCCTCTTATTCTTATTCTCCTTATTCTCCCTCTGGAGAGGCGTACGTTCCTCTGCATCATGAAGTTGGACTAGTTCCACCATGCTGTGCAGAGGAGCGATACCGGAGGTTAGAATTTCAATATATATATATATATATATATATATATATATATATATATATATATATATATATATATACAGTATATATATATATATATATATATATATATATATGTTGTTGACTGCAGTACTTTCTATTGTAATTCTTTGTTATTATTGTGCACATTGAACACCAAGGCAAATTCCCTGTATGTGAAAACGTACTTAAAGGGATAGTTCAAGTTTCCAAGTGAGCCGGTGTGTTCGAGGTACATATGTGTTGATAGAATGTTTGAAATAAAACCAACCTTTAATTTTTAAGGATTTATGTCTCAGCAGCAGCAGCGTGTCATACTTCCTAGTAGGCTATGGCAGTGGCGTTTCCACCCAAACCCAACCGTACCTGTACGAGCCTGAATATACAGAGGAAGAATTGCGCGAGAGGGATGCTCAAAGGGCAGAACGTGAACTAGCGTCTGTGGAGACCGAGATAGCCCCCGCTGGAGCTGAGAACCGGGACCGAACAAACGGAGACTGGTGGTGCCAGGAGGGAATCCCCCGCAACGCGTCCGAGGGTTTACGGGTCTACGGACGGAGCAGAGGTCCAGGTTCGCGGTGCGTAATTGTGGGTTCGCGTGGCCATGGGCTGCCCGGTGTTTGCGTGAGGTCCAAGGGCTTTTCACCCAGGTCTGGGGGCATAAGGGCCGAGAGTTCGGCGGTGTTTTTGTGTCTATTTACCGGAGGCAGGGCTCCAGACTAACTTTTTGCATTGGTTGCACTGGTGCGCCTAACTTTTTTTTGTAGGTGCACCAGCACAAAATTTAGGTGCACCCACATTTTTATCGCTCTCCTTTTACATAATGACACCCCCTTATGGCCTAGGTTAACTGCAGCACCATCAGCACCCAGAGGAACCGTTTTCTCCAGCCAATCTGCACACTGATGCCCAAGCGCAGTAAATGCTTGCTTTGTGGCAGCATACATTCCTCAAGAATAAAAAGATCATACAGGTCACTAGTCTATAGATTGCAAATGGAAAACTGTTTATGTGATCTTAGCCTAGCCTAATTATATTTTTACTTAGGCTATTCATTTTTAATAATAATATTAGGAATAGGCTACTATACAATTTCCTATTCATGATCTCTCATGCTGTAATGTGGGCCTTCAAACACTGTGCGTGTCCATGCTCCACCTCGACATGTCCAATAAACATGTTGACCGGCCTCCCTTTCCGCAAAATGCAGCAGTAGACAATAACGCACTCCTTCGTAGAGACGTCTGTGTTGCCGTCAATCATGAATGCATGTAGTATGCTTTTTGGACATATTGCGCTTTTTCAATGTCTCGATGCGAAATGTTGTTGACTCCTCCACAAATGCACTATTACCGGCCAAATGCTGACCGCACTCCCGACAATAAATGCAGTGCATTGAGTCCCTTTCTTCATCGTACATCAGCCAGGGAAATTGCTTCAACCAGTCCTGTCTGAAGGCATATTTTTGGGCGTTTTAATTAGTCTCGGGGCGAGGCTTTCTGACTCTCTTCACTTTCAAAGAAAATCGAAGCGCTCAGCGTCGAAACGCTCAGAGTACCTGCTCTGCTCGCTCGCATTTTCGAACTGACACAATTTACAGCAGTGAAAAGGACCACAGCCAATCAGAGGCAAGGACCCGCCCGAGCTCTGTCTCTTATTGGTTTAGACCACGATACCGTCAGGAGAACATAAAGAGATGCTGCGCTTATGATTTTTTTTTCACCCGAGCAGCGTTAGGTGCACCAGTGCGACCTACAATTTTTTTCAGTCGCACTCATAAAAATTTTGGTCGCATATGCGACCAAAATGGTCGCACTCTGGAGCCCTGACCGGAGGGATTCCCCGCAACGCGTCCGAGGGTTTACGGGTCTATGGACGGAGCAGAGGTCCGGCTTCGCGGTGCGTAATTGTGGCTTCGTGCGGCCGTGAGCTGCCCGGTGTTTAAGTGAGCTCCAAGGGCTTTACAGACAGCCTTGAGGGCACAAGTGCCGAGAGTTCGGCGGTGTTGAGCCGCGTGTTTACCGGCTGGATTGTGAGCGGCGCGTCTTAGAGTTTTAAGTCCGACGGAGAGTCCGCATGTGTGGATTCGCGTGGCCGTGGGCTGCCCGGTGTTTGAGTGAGGACCAAGGGCTTTTCACCCAGCTCTGAGGGCACGAGGCCCGAATATTCGGCGTTGTTCATGTGTCTATTTACCGGAGGGAATCACCGCAACGCGTCCGAGGGTTTACGGTTCTCCGGACGGACCAGGTTCGCGGTGCGTAATTGTGGCTTTGCGTGGCCGTGGGCTGCCTGGTGTTTGAGTGAGCTCCGAGGGCTTTTCAGACAGCCTTGGGGGTATAAGTGCCGACAGTTTGGCCCGGTTTGATTGCCTATTTATGGGCAGTATTTCGGGCTGCGCGTCTTAGAGTTTTGAGTCCGACAGAGCAAAGTAAAGTTCCGCTGCTGCTGAGAAACTAGTTCCTCAAAAAACGGATGATTCATGCGATGCAAGGTTAGTTTTGTTTCAAATATTATTCTATCAACACACATATGTACATCGACAGTCTAGTGTTTTAATGGATTTGCCTCAGGTGCACTGTGGAGTGGGCAAGACTGTTTTTAATGCTTGTCTAGCTAAGAACCATTGACTCGCGCTAGCTATAGCATAAGCGAACTCGGCAACTAGAAGAACTGAATGAAATTCCTTAAAAAACGTCTCCAGACGTCTCGAACACACCAACTCACTTGGAAAATAGGTCTTATGTCCAAAATTCTGAACTATCCCTTTAATTTCCTTTCTGATTCTGATGAAGGCCAATCCGATCCTGTAGTATTCAGTAATCAACTTAAACTCCATTCTTCAAAGTATTACAGGGCCCTAGTTTCGTAGACCAGGCGTAGTTGGCACGCAGTGCACCTGCGCCACGCCGACGGGGTGTGTCCGCCTGGACTTTTCAAGTTTCGTGCACTGCGCAGGCTAGCGCCTCCCGTCACTCCCACCCGCGCAAGTGGGAAAGAGGGAGGAGAAGAAGGCGTGAGTGGGAGACGAGGAGGAGACAAGGCGTGGACTGGGAATAACACAGCCGATTCAGATCTTCACCAATCAAATGAGCTCCTCTCCTCACCTTTAATGCGCCAGGCAAGGTTCAGTGCAAGTTTCGTCACTTGACAACCCAATGACAGAAGCAGCGCCGCCGCTCCCACCACGCTCATCACGCGCTGTGCGTGCGTATAGTCATAATAATTATAATGCTGATATTATATCACTATAGAAATTGTAGGCACATTTTAGGCATGTTTATCACAAAGCAGGGTCAGGGCGCACAGCAGTAGACATAATAGTGGCGAGAACCCGGTGCCTGCACAAGCCTGCCGGCCATTCATCATCATCATCACCATCTTCATCAGCTGCGCTCCACAGCTGCACCGGATTCCCCGTCCAACACCAGAACGGCGGGACACCTGGACGTCACGTGCCGCTCAGACCAGCTGCAACTAGGGCCCGACCGATTATCGGCCGCACCGATATATCGGGCCGATATTTAACATTTTAGGGATATCGGTATCGGCCATACTTTCCATAAATTCCCACCGATAAGTTCATATAATTTTCACAACCAATTTTGCAGCCGTTTCGTTCTGAACGCGCCTTCCGCTCTTGCCTCGCCCGTCACAGCATCTGATTGGTTTGGCACACGGAATACAACCAATCAACACGCAAGGCTGCAAGCGGGGCGGGGTGCCTTCACGCTCCCTGTGACTCGTGAGCGGTTTCTAGACGGCCACCTGGGGCTGAGGACGGTGCTGCGTGCGGATACAACTTAAAGCAGAGAAAACACATTTCCTTCGAGGTAAGCAGTGTTTCCCCTACCATTGTACAGGCCAAAATAAATCAATACTCCAAAAATAAGCTACCTATCAATTAATTCATAAATCAATAATCATTTACATTAGGAGCGCCTCCGCGCAGCACAGTAGACTTGCTCCGCAAGATGCGCGGCCGCAACAATCCTCGCCGCGCGCTCCCGCTACGTTTTTCGTGTACTTGATGTTGTTCTGATGCCGTTCCGCCTCGTTAAACCACCACAATGTCGCTTTCTACTTTGAAAACACGGAGTTGACACTGTATTTTGACAAGCTGTTGCACTCTTTAGACTCGTGGTGTGAGCGGAACCGGACCGGTACCGGAACCGGACCCGTGCATTTATAAGAAAAATGCCGCTGTGTTTCTCCGTCTAAAATCCGCTTTCCTCGCGCTGCCTGCTCGCACAGATCCGCTCGTGCGCACATTCGCTGATGCAGGTCGAGTGTTTAATATAAATATATGCAGAGACGGCGCTCCTTAAAAACAACATCAAGCCATGCATGTGTAGTATTAGGACGTGATGACGTTTGTACAACCGGGCATTTTTTATTTTTTACTTTAAGTAAACTACTAGTGCCGTATATTTACAGAAATATACAGGCTTATCTATATGATTTTGACTATTTTTATATAGAGACATACTATAAATTATTTAAAATTTATATGTACAATTATTATTTGTTTGTTTTTTTACAATGTCTGAAAATAGATTTAGTTTGTATCAAATATTTATTTTCTAAATATGTCTGTATTAGATTGCAACTGCTTATGCTACCCAATTTAACTTGTGTCACATTATTTTCCCCCAATGCAGATGGATGTGCCAACAGGAAAGACACGAGCCAAAAGTGCAGTGTGGAACTACTACAGCCAGTCAGGTGGTGTAGGCAAAGCAGTTTGCAATGCATGCAAAGTCTCGGTCAGCACTGGCGCTACAGTGGCTAAAACGGCCAACACATCTAATCTATGGTCCCATCTCAGAAGTCACCATAAAGAATTATATGAAGCGGCAAAGAAGGAGCAGCGCGAAATGGAATCTCAGAAAGCACCATCACACCAGCCTACAGTGGCAGACCTGTTTCAGCGACAAAAACAGTGGGCCAATTCAGATGAGAAGTCTAAGCAAATAGATAAACTTATTGCAGAAATGATAATTACTGACAACCAGCCATTTTCCGTTGTCTCTGATGTTGGTTTTCAGCGCCTTGTGGCTGCTCTTAATCCAAGATATGCACTTAAAAGCGAGAAGTTTTACCGCACTGAAAAGATACCTGCAATCCATGCAAAGGTTGTGCAAAAGATAAAAACCCTTATCCAACCAGAGAATGCTGGGTTCCCATTGGCGTTTACCACAGACTGCTGGTCTGGAACAACAGAGTCCCTAATGAGCCTGACATGCCACTTCATTACCAATGAGTGGGAGAGGAAGCAAGTTGTTTTGAACACGACGGTCATGGAAGGATCCCATACAGGGCAGTACATCAAGGATAAATTCCTTGAAATGATTGAGGAATGGCACATTGACAAAGAGCGCATAGCCCTTGTCCTTCGTGACAGTGGTGCCAATATGATGAAAGGCATGAGGCTTGCTGAAGTACCAGACCTCAGCTGCACTGCTCACCAGTTGCAGCTTGTTGTAAATGATGGCCTGTCCTGTCAGAGAGCAGTGATTGACACAATTGCTTCAGTGAAGCATTGTGTCACACATTTTCATCATTCTGTCCTGGCCAAGGACCGTTTGAAAACAATTCAGCAAGAACTTGGCCTTCCAGTCCACTAGTTCATACAAGCAGTTCCAACCAGGTGGAACTCAACACTGCACATGCTGCAGAGAGCACTGGAGCAGAAAAGAGCATTAACTCTCTACTCTGGGGAGTATGGGGGGTTTGCTGCTCCAAGTGCTCACCAGTGGGACCTGGTAGCTAATCTTGTGGAGACCCTGATTCCCATTGAGGAGGTCACGCTGGAGGTGAGCAGCAGCAGTTCCTCTGCGTCCTCAATCATTCCATGTGTCGGTTTGTTGAAGATGCTGCTGGAGGATGAAGGACCCAGAACAACCGGGATCAAAACTCTTCGGCAAGGTATGAAGGAAAGCCTCATCAAGAGGTTTGCAAAGCTTGAAGAAACCAAGCATGTTGTTCTGGCCTGTCTGCTAGATCCACGTTACAAGGATAATGCCTTTTCCTCTGACAACACAAAAGAGAAGGCGAAGCAGTGGCTCAAGGATGAAGTAGAGAGTGCCTCGGCGGAGGCACATGATGAAGAAACAGCACAGGAGGTTGATGTGGCGCAAGAGGCCGAAGCAGAAGAATACACTGCAGAACAACAGGCCCGAAAAAAACAGAGGAGAAATGAGGCACCATCTGGCAGCCGGATAGATGCCATCTTCAGCTCTTTGCTAGGACCACATGCGGGAGAGGCATCGGCCTCAGATGCTGGGCTTGATGAGGAGGTGAGGTTGTATCTCATGGAGCCAATCATTGACCGCCGAAAGGGGGATCCACTCCAGTGGTGGAAGCAGAATGAACAACGATTTAAGCTTCTGGCTAAACAAGCCAGGAAGTTTCTGT
Organism: Eutrigla gurnardus; assembly: GCF_963514095.1. Taxonomy (NCBI): domain Eukaryota; kingdom Metazoa; phylum Chordata; class Actinopteri; order Perciformes; family Triglidae; genus Eutrigla; species Eutrigla gurnardus. The sequence goes on from NC_139931.1 coordinate 21,515,648, forward strand.
GCGCACCGCCCTCATCGGTTCCCAGTGAGAGAGTCTTCAGTGAGATCTCTCTGATCTACTCGAAGAACAGGAGAAGCCTCACTGGGCAACATGCCGAGCAGCTGTGCTTCCTGCACTATAATGTTCTTTTACTTAATTGGCAATATTAGGCTTGGGTATTAAACCAGCCTATTGTTCATTGCAAAGTACAGTGATGTTTTACTCATTTCTCATAGCAGGTTTTACTCAGTTCTCATAGCAGGGAGTGATTTTATTTTTTATTGATGATTATTTATTCATTGATTTATTTATTTTTTCCCAGTTTTATTCTATGTTAAGTTATTCTAAGTTAAGTTCGGCTTTATTTTACAAATGCTGTTGGCAGCTCCCTGTACTTAAAATGTTTACTATTAAAAACACTTAATGGAAGTTCGAGTCAGTGTGTGCCATTTTTAATTTATTCGAGAATTTTTTTCTTCTATTTATCGGTTGCACATATCGGTTATCGGCCTCCCATTTTCATAAATATCGGTATCGGTATCGGCCCTGAAAAAAACATATCGGTCGGGCCCTAGCTGCAACCCCAACTCCGGTTCCAGCTTGCGGCAAAGTTGCGCGTTTCCACAGACACAACAGGCTGCCGAGGCGGGAGACCAGGCACGAGCTGCTGTCATTTTTTTAAGATTTTTTCAGGCATAGACGCATTTTATTAGCAGTGGATAGCTATAAAAAACAGGAGAGACAGAGGGAGATGTTTTGGTCCAAGTTTCAGCTGTGTTAATTCAGTCAGGCTGAGTTTCCGTTACGTGAGCCATCCGCCTTTGATCTGACGTTAGATGTGACGGGACAATCTATATAGATATAAATTCACGTGTTGATTCAATTAGTTGCATTAAAAAGTGCTTGTTGTGATTATTTATTGCATTTAAATGTGCCTGGAACTGTGGAAACCTGCCTGTGAGGTCTTGGTGACGTGTGCGCACTGCGGGCCGGTCAGCCAACTGTAATTCGCCTTATGCCAAGAGTAGACCAGGTTGGAGGTGGCGAGCTTTCGGTGCAGTCTCGTAGCTTTTTGCCACGAAACTTCCACTGCGCCAAACTGAATCTGTGACGCCTCCCCCTGCTGCGCCACCACACCCATCTTGGCGCAGGCGATCCACCAAACTGCCAAAATGACCTTGCGCAAGGCACGGTTGAAACTTGCATTACACCAGCTCCGCCACCCTGCGCTGCGCCACAAAACTAGGGCCCACAGACTACGATCAGACAGCCAATCACAAGGGATGCCTCGCCAGAAACACTTTACCTACAAAACCATTGTTTTTTTATGGCATGCCTGCCGTGTGATTGCCTCTGGCATTTTTCTAGCAGATTTTAGAACTTTTCAGCGCCAGCATAGAGTCTCACTGCTCTTCAATGTCACACTTGGTCCAAGCAGCCAATCAAATGGAGCAAGAGGTGGGCTTTACTACTTAACCACTTCCTTCCTGTGGTCCTGATCCTGCTCCATTTGGCTGGGCCAAGTGTTATCTCAATGCATGCTGCAACTCCTCACCTGAAAACATATTTCAACTTTTGTGTCCAAAAAAAGAAAAAACGCTGTAAAAACTTGTCACAGGATGAAAGGCCTTATTTCAGGTATCTAAACAGAAACACATTCAAACAACACATGACTTGAAGGTATGGCAACAGGAAACTCATTCCCAGGTTCTTGGACTCCTCCCTGCATCACACTATACTGCTAGTCGTTGCGTAGGCAGAAGCTCCGCCAGCGTGGTGGTGTATGGATCAAAACAATAGCAACTCCCTGCATTCTTAACCCAGCTGAGTTAAGTGGGTTAGGGCTTTGCACCGTGACCTACTTCCCCTGCTAAGCAACCACACTGATACTTAACAAGGATACTTACTCTGCAGAGAAAATCCCTTAAAAAAAAAACTTCAACTATTTCAGCTATTCCAAATCAGACACCGATGACAGCTAGTGGAGGGTGACAGAGTATTGGATGGAGCTACAATAGATGTTGTTAGTTTAAGCTGAGCATTTGATTTGGACCTCAAATAATGTGTGATAAGCATAGCTTCCTCCCGTCCCTCCTCGAAGTTGAAAGATTTTATTGTTTTATTTTTTTGTATTTTTCATAATTGTATGATGTATTTCATGTCATGTAATTATTGTGTATATATGTTTATAAAAACTAAGGGAATAAAGTCCACCAGAATCACGACTAAAGGATCACATGACTATGTGTCATGTGTGTCACTCATAGAACTGAGCCCACAGATGCCTTTCAGCTCTTTGCCTCTTTTTTGGCTTCATCACGCACAACTGTATTGTTTGGGCTCAGTGTCATCAGCCTCTTTCCAGCAGCCGCCAGCTGTTTCCAGTGAAACAGCTCTGATAAATCCACCGTACACTACCTGCTCCACATGCAAACAGACACAGCCAGAGAGTAGCTGGTGAACATAGTGGAGTTTTTAGCGGCAAAAGAATTGGTGGAGACCAAACAGAGCTAAAAGGAGAGAATGAAAAGGACTTTCATTCATCAAGTGACACAAACACTACTCAAAATGAATGATAATATAATTTTGTGTCTGCGGAAATAAGAAACTGTTTGCTAGCCCTCCTTTGCCATAACATCTGGGAGCAGTGAATGGGTCACGGCATTTCCCAGGTCAGCTATACAGCAGCTTAGATGATAAGCAGTAAGTGGTCTGCGGCGTGGTGGGTGTGTTTGGGTGCCCGTCACTGCGCTGAGTGCTGCCTTATATTAGTGGTCGACCCGTATGGGTTTTTCAATGGCCGATGCTGATATTTAGAGAGCAGGGTGGCCGATAGCCGATCTGTAATGCCGATATCATGATTTTGTTATCACGTTTTAGTTGCATCTCATCTGTGCACATGATAAATAAAGAACCTTGAAATAATTATTAATAATAACAACAAATTGATACAAAATTGCTATAGGAGGCGCAACCCAACTACACTACAGACCTATAACTGATCAGTGGTAGGACCTCACTTCAGACTGGGGGTGTGAGCGGAACCGGACCGGTCCACTCCACTCACCACGCTGCTGGCCCCCACAAGAGCCGCCCCTGCGCTCGCCGCAGAGAAGACTCTCCATTAACTACAATACTACAAGACAGCTCACGGGGCCAGCAGCTCGCGGGGCCGGGGCAAGCAGAATGTTATGTGACGGCTCCACAAGGCTGCCCACAGATGTGTCTGCAGACATTTTTTGTTTAGCAGCCTCGTGAGCGCAGGCATTGGCCTATGCCTAACATTTCAAAATGCCATAAATCGGCCGACCGATACCATTACCTTATATACGTGGAGGAACACATGAGCCAGATATGAGAGTCCAGTATAGAACTCTATGTAACTATGAAACCTTTCGAGAGGACCCTATCCCTCATCACCATGAACCAGTTACAGATATGAAGAGGACATCGGTACCTGTAGGAAACACAATAATACCTATATGTTTACTTTGTATTTTCTTCTATCCATGAACAGATAAAAACTTACCCAGGCCGTTCTCACAGTCTGTAAACTCCATGGAATGAACTGCTCGGTCTACTCCGTATGGACCCATTAGTGTCCTGTTAGAGATGGAGGGGTGAGGAGGATGGAGAGACAACAGAGGAGAGAATAAGTCCATCACAAACTTAACTTCCATTTTCCCTTCAGAGAGAGAACCTTAGATGCCCCAGAGAGAAGGCAGGGCTTCCCTCCATGTAGACCCCTACCAGGTTTCCTCAACTCAACTCAAACTTTATTTATAGAGCACATTTTACACGACCAATGGTCGACCAAAGTGCTGTACAGTTCAGTAAAACAGTACAATACAATACAATGAGAATAATAAAAATAAATAAATAAAAATATACATAATATACAGTTGACGGGTGTCATGCTCAGCCTGAATTAAAAGCCATGGAGAACAGGTGGGTCTTCAATAGGGACTTAAAAACCTCTAGGGTCTGGGCTGATCTAATATGCCAAGGCAAGCTATTCCAGAGCCTCGGGGCAGCCGCTGCAAAGGCTCGGTCCCCTCTGGTTTTTAGTCTGGTCCTGGGGACTTTCAGGAGCAGTTGATCTGCCGACCTCAGCGCTCTGGCTGGAGTGTGACAGTGTAATGCGGCGTTCACACCGGACGCGATAGACGCGAATACAATCGCTTTAGACGCTTGTAACGCGCCGCTTGATCATTTTGGACTATTTGTGTCATTCGCTTCATTCGCGCATGACGCTCATTTTAGAACCGGTGCCGCTCTAGCGGGGAAAACGAGGGCAGCGCCGCCTCAGGGTACCTGATGCCATAGTCCGTGAGCCTCCTCCGGGAGCCACGTCCCTCGCACCTCTCCCCAGGGAGAGTCGGGGCCACATTCGACTACGACCTCAGCATATTACTAAGCGGAGGAAAAGAAACTAACCAGGATTCCCTCAGTAGCGGCGAGCGAAGAGGGAAGAGCCCAGAGCCGAATCCCCGTCAGACGGGCGGACGTGGGAAATGTGGCGTACGGAAGACCGCTTGCCCGTTGTTGCTCGGGGGCCTGAGTCCTTCTGATTGAGTCTCAGCCTGCGGACGGTGTGAGGCCGGTAACGCCCCCCGTCGCGCCGGGGTCCGGTCTTCTCGGAGTCGGGTTGTTTGGGAATGCAGCCCGTCCATCTCAGCCGCGGAGCGCCTGTCCATCTGTCTGTTGGCTTGAACTCGTCGCTGATTGGATGTCGCGGCGCGATGCCGCCTGAAAAGTTAGATACTTTCAACTTTATTTGCGTCGCTTCAGACGCGCCATTCGCTTCAGACGCGCCATTCGCTTCAGACGCGCCATTCGCTTCATTCGCTTCATTCACGCCGCGTCTCATCGCGCCAGACGCTCCATTCCCGCCGCCGCTGTCTGAATACGTGTCATCGCGCCATTTACATTGATTTTCAATGTAGAGTTGCCGCTCAATTTGCGTCTATCGCGTCCGGTGTGAACGCCCCTCAAAGTTCAGATAAGTATAGCGGTGCCAGTCCATTTTAAGCTTTAAAAACAAATAACAAAAGTTTAAAATCAATCCTGAAGCGGACAGGGAGCCAGTGTAGCGAGGCCAAGACTGGTGTAATGTGGTCGCGCTTTCTTTTTCCAGTCAGGAGACGAGCGGCAGCATTTTGCACAAGCTGCAGGCGACGGAGCAATGACTGGTCGACACCAACATACAGAGAATTACAGTAATCCAGCCGTGAAGAAATAAAGGCATGGATCACTCTCTCTAGGTCTTTGGGAGGAAGATAGGCCTTAATCTTGGCTAAGAGTCGAAGCTGGAAGAAACTCGTTTTGTTACTCCAAGGTTCTTGACATGAGTGCGGGAGTTAGGAGTAAGTGGGCCCAGAAAACCAGCAGAAAAATCATGAACATTTTGCCCAAACATAATAATCTCGGTTTTGTTTTCGTTAAGGTTGAGAAAATGTATGTCCATCCAAGTTTTTATATCCGATAAGCAATCAAGCAATGGCTGCAATGTATCCTTACTCTTGGATTTTAAAGGGATCCAGCCATCATGGCTGAAATCACCACTATTACTGAAGTCCCAGATCCACCAGGAAACCAAACGCCGCTCTGACAGTTCATGACATCATCCAGAGGTGCTCGTGGATTTTACCAAACTGGATTCACTGGATCTAGCATGACCCACGTGGGGTGGTTTACCACATCTGGAGGAACCCAGAATAAACTTTTTATCTGTGATTTAATATCAATACCCAGATGAAAAGGATGCTGAAATAACTCCATAATGATGGTGATCAGTAGAAAGTGTGAAGTAATGCTTTGTTAGGTCTGTCTGCAAGACCACAAGATAACTACTTTTAAAACGCTGGTTTTCTGAATGGAGTCTGGTTGATAGGGGCTAGGCTACGCTAACATTGTAGCTGCTCCATCAACACTCCAAATAAGGTCATCATCCGGGGGGGGGTTTCCATATTTTTGGAAATTGGTATAAAGCAATGATGCGATTGTGTTCCACTGATCGTTTTGGCCGAGGCGTAACGTCTCTCCTATTCGTCCATTTCCTCGTGTTTTTTAATATCTTCTGCACTAACAAAGAAGAATGTAATGTTCTTAATGTTTTATTTTGGCCATTGAAACATCTCCATTGTTGTCAGAATATGGTTTGCATCAGTGGCCTGCAGACTTGCTCGTGCTGCAAGTCACTTGTCGCAGGCGGGTCTCTTTCATCAGGATAAGGGGTTAATTTGTGATTTTCAGGAAATTAATGGCCAGCAGTCTTAATATTTAATTGTTTGCCATCACTGAGCATATTACTAAGTTATTTCCACTATTTTCATTCTTTATCATCACTAAATTCTCCCTGATTTACATTCCAGACTTCTGGAAAAAATGTCCAAAATGGTGCATTATGAAGAATAAAATTCATATTATGGAGCTTCATAGTCGAAGGTTTTATTCCATTAAAAGAAAGAACAAATATGTATCTTTATCTGGTATAAATCCCATTAGGATCATCAAGTGCCCACATGGTCATTTGGGGTCCAAATATGAGGTTCCAAAAGAGTCACCTCTCCCCGAAAGGGTTTTTGGACCCCCATAAAACCCCCACCAGTGGTACCATACCCTTCAAATTCATTTTGGCAAGAAAAAAGTTCCCAAATATAACAAATAATCCCATTTAGAATAAATATGATCATTAATCGTGGTGCTAGGGGCACCCAAAAAATGAAAAATAATTTTGGCCATCAAACAAAAATTGGATTTTGGTGACCCACCTCTCACCCAAACAGTAAGGACTGTTGATTCTGCCTTCAGAATTGTGTAGTACAAACTACAATGAACTAACACCAATTTTGAGCCTTCTATCACTATAAGAACAGAAGTTATGGGCCTCCAAAAATGCCAAAAAATGAAATGCCAAATTCCAATGGGTCAAAAAGGGGTGTGGCACTTGAAATTCAAATGGACGCCACGGGCAAACCGTTTGAGATACTGACCTGAAACTGGTCACATAACTGGTCACATAATCACAACACAGCAAACTCCATCAGCATAACATGTTTCCCATCAGACATTTTGACATGTCCCAGTAAGAAGAGTGCAGGTGTATTTAATAATAGCCGTGTGACTCAGAGGCCCCACCATACGATATTATTAGCGTACGATATTTTTTAAATTTGTTTTGTGATACATATATTTCAACTGATCTTTTTTCTACTGCAAATGATGCCGTGTGTCAACATTTGTTTTATAAGATAGGATAAAAAGTTAGCCATGGGATACGAACATTTTCATGTCACGATTAACCTAGCCAGCATATTTGCAATTCACAAATTTGCAGTTGAAAGACAATAAAATAATATAAGTTATCATAACAGCACTTTGCAAATTGTTTAAAAAATCACAATAACATTGTATGATTTCATGAATTAAAGGCAGAGTAGGCCATTTGGAAAAACAACAGAGATTTTGACTTTGAACGCATCGCCGACCCACAAAGTCGAAACAAAGTGATTGGACGGTGTTTTTACAGTCCTGCCACGGACACTAATGACATTTTTTTAAGCATTTAATGTATTCATTGCATCGGTATGCAAGGATTTCAAGTAATATAACAGAAATTGTTTCTGAAGAGAATCACCTACTCAACCTTTAAGTATGATTGGGCATGGGACGATCTGAAAATTTCCTGTGAGATCAAATTGAACAATCAATCAATTCCCATTATGCTTTGGCATGAACGGAATTATGACATCGACATCTGAGAAAATCTATTGAAACTTTCTTTGAAAACTTCATCGGTGACATCATCTTGCAGCCAACAAAAGCAACGTGAGGTTTGGAACAACAATTCCATCCGCGTGAACACAACAGACTTTGAGTCACACTGTATCGAACGCTGGTCTTCTGTATGAACTGATCCACAAACAGCATCTGGAAAATCAACAGGAAGTCCACCTGACTGATCAGGATTCATCTCACTGGCAACATTATTCTACAACCATCACGTGACCGCAGCTACATCGTTCCACTAACTTTGTTTGAAGAACATGAAAGCTATGAAAGCAACAGAACGACCATCATTAATACAGTGAGGCGCACGAGATGACGGCTGCTCTACCCTATTCGGCGGAACGTTACCGAGATGACGGCACAAACGCATCACGCTCGCGAGCTTTAAGCAAAGTGATCTCGAACGGTTCCTCTCCGCGCTGAGCCCGGACACGGTTAACGGGGAACGGCGCAGCGACAATCACACGCGGTTCCGTCCGGAGACACGCCGTCACTCACACTCAGCCTTTTACCTGCTGATGATGACAGCTCCTTTATACATGACTGAGAAGGTTGGCATGTTGACATTGGACGGTCGGTCGGTCGGAGCTTCCCCAGCCTTCAACCTTCCGCCAGCGGTCACATGCTGCTCTGCCTGCTCGCAACAGCAGTTCAGCACGCTCCGCTCCAACATCTCCACCTTCACACACACACACACACACACACACACACTTAATCTCTTGCGTAACAAAGTCGGACCCAAAACATTCGGAAAGCAGGGTCTTCTCAGCAAAGGCTGGTTCGATTGGTTATTGATGATTAGACTATTCAAAAAGTCCTCAGCTACAATGTGTCATTATTTGTGTCATTATTTTTAATACCTAGGTGGGATTATTGGTCATCATTAAAGGCAATGTATTGTTATATTTTATAATATTCATTTTATTTCTTCGTTTATTTATTATTCATTTACATTTTAAAACGTTTTTTTATTTAAATAACACATTTACAAATCGTATTATTATAGAAGAAAATATCGATGATTAGATGATGTTTTCAGTTACAGTAGGTATGTGGAAATATTGTAACATCGATGTGGGATATTTGGACATCATTAGTCAATGTATCATTCTATTTCATATTATTCATTTTTATTGATTTATTTATCCGTTATTCATTTTAAAAATATTTAAGTACATTTTTTTTAATAACACAATGACAACTAATATTGTTATTGTTATTACACTATGAACATATTGATGATTAGACTATTCAAAATGACAGTAGGTGTGTGTAAATATTTTAACATTAGTGAACAGTTGCGATCACGCTACCGTTGCTATCACGCTACCGTTGCTATCGCGCTACAGTTGCTATCGTGCTACAGTTGCTACCACGCTACAGTTGCTATCACGCTACCGTTGCTATCACGCTACCGTTGCTATCACGCTACCGTCGCTACCACGCTACCGTCGCTACCATGCTACCGTCGCTACCACGGTTCCGCCGCTACCACGGTTCCGTCGCTACCACGCTTCCGTCACTACCATGCTTCTGTTGTGACCATGCTACCATCGCTACCACGCTTCCGTCACTACCATGCTTCCGTTGTGACCATGCTACTGTCGCTACTGATCACTGCTGGCTCTTGGACTTTGTGAGCAGTAAGCTGTGAGATAAACAATGCTTAGTTTACGATCCGCAATTCAATGTAGAGAAGATACTGGTCGGAAAAACAACTTCACAACATGTCCCAGTATGAATATGAGACGTAGTATTAGTTGAAAATCATTAATTTATGGTACGAGTTTTGAGTCATCAGTACAAGACGGAAAATGGCAGCTTTAATGCAAAAAAAATACTAACCTTGGCCTACATGCAACACCTCTGGATGTATGTGCAGGTCAGGAGGAAACATTAATTTGGTACAAACACCAACATTTATACAACCATGGTAAATGCATGCCAACATTTCCTCGATAACCATATTAGCTCAGTGTAGCCTCATAATCCCTGGCATATAGGCACAAAAAACATCTGCCATAAAATTTGGCTTAACTGACTGTGAAACAGTTGAAAACATACCTGGCAAAACCTAGAGGCACTTTCAACCTCTGGAACATGCCCGGATATCTTGTCAACATTCTCTCTGCATAGTCCCTCTCATGATGCACTATGGCTGCCAAGCAGTTATGCAGAGTTCCAACTGATGAGGGGATGATAAGCTTACAGCAAAAGGATAATACACGCAAATCCATGTGGTACAGCAATGTGCTAAATATAGGCCTTTATAAGAGGGCTACTCAATTACTTTAAACAGTAAGCACCACTATACCTCGGAGCTACAAACATTAAATGTTTCACACTATATTTTTACTTGCACCGTGTTTTCAGAAACACCTGGGTTAAGTACAACAATTCAATTCAATTTTATTTATAGTGTCATATCACAACAGAAGTCATCTTAGGACACTTAACACATTGAGCAGGACTATATACAATTTCAAAGTCCCAACATCACCCAGGGGCAAGCGTTACAGCGACAGTGGTGAGAAAAAACTGTCTTAATAGGCTTTTAGCTTTTGGGTGAACACTGAAAATCATGGCGGCCACTTGTTTATGTCCGGGTCACTTTTTCAGTTAGGAACCTTCCGAAGCAAAATAGACTATTCCACCGCAGCCTATGTGTTTGTGAGCAATCATCTCCCTCTCTCCCCTCCCTCAGCGTCTGTGTGTAGGCTCGTTCGAGATGAGCCAGGCCTGCGCAGAATCAATCGCCGACGATTGCCGCACAGTGCATGCTGGGTAGTTTTGTGTCCGACTTGATCCCAACTTGCTCTGACGTCATGAACAGGTGGGCAACGATAATCTCACGAGATCAAGGCGGCCTTAGTTTTTAGAGCCAGGCGCCGCAGTTGCTCTCAACCGACTGCAAGCCCCGGGGCATGATGGGAAACGCCCGGCTCTCGCCTCATCTAAGAGCTGATTGGCTCTTAGTTTTGACAACAAACAGCATGTTTAGTAGAAAATGCATATTTCCTGTGTGAGTCTAATATTTAATGCTAGATCGTGGGCTGTTAGTCTCATGTTGTGCAATTAAAGTTAAATCTGTTAACAAACATATCTCATGTGGTTGATAATATTAATAATAATCATAATAACAACAATAAAAGAGGTTATTAATATAGCCCTTATCAAAATGAGCAATTAGCCTACGGTGTGCTTTAAGAGGCAGAAATATAAAAAAGAAACACAGATACACATTTAATACAGTTTAACTGTCAAACATTACTTATGTGCACTTATGTGCACTATGCATACTACTTACTTTAACAGCAGATACACTACTATACTGTATAGATGCAACTTTTTCTATGACTTCCTGTCAAATCTTCGAAGGTCGATGGAAACTGTTCGACTGGAGCGCAACTTTTAGGCTCCGCCTCCTGCTGCTCCGCCTGCTCTCGTCTACTTTCCAGGCGAGGCGCAGTTCATCTCTAACGAGCCTTGTGTCTGTGTTAATGCTGCACAGGTGGGCCTGTTGATTGGCTCACTCAGCTTGATTGCTGCAACAGGGTTTGCTGGAGGGCAAGACAGCAGTTTGTTTTTAAACTTTAGACTCTTTACCAAAGCTGGGAGAACACAAAATAAACTTTTTAGCTGTGATTTAATATCAATAACTAGATAAGGATGCTGAAATAAGTACATAATGATGGTGATCAGTATGCTTTGTTAGGTCTGTCTGCAAGATAACTACTTTTAAAACGCTGGTTTTCTGAATGGAGTCTGGTTGATGGGTGCTAGGCTATGCTAACATTGTAGCTGCTCCATCAACACTCCTAATAAGGCCATCTAGACATAAATACGGCAGAGACCTTGTTGTTTGGAACACAGACAGTCTGGTCTGGTCTCTGGACTAATGTGAGCTACTATCTATACCTCTGGGGGACCACAGACAGTCTCTGGTTCCTCCACATAGTCTGGTCTGGTCTCTGGACTAATGTGAGCTACTATCTAGACCTCTGGGGGACCACAGACAGTCTCTGGTTCCTCCACATAGTCTGGTCTGGTCTCTGGACTAATGTGAGCTACTATCTAGACCTCTGGGGGACCACAGACAGTCTCTGGTTTCTCCACATACAAATTATGTATTGTGGCACCCTCAGGTGTGGGGAGGGATGCCACGTGACCAATCTCAATAAACAAATCACTGTCCACACTACAATCAGCTTTTTGCAAGTTTATTAAGGGAATAGGGCTGGAGCTGTGCAGCGTGGGGGCCGCCGTGAGGTCCTCGTGGCCGTCGGCGTGGTGGTTGCGCACGGGCGGCGCCGTCAGGAGGGGCGCGAAGATCGGGGGCGGGGGCAGATGAGGCGGCGTCTTTGGGCGAGTGCGGGGTTCGGTGTCCGGGCTCGGGTAGTCCTACAGTCCAGGGTTCGGCAGAGGGAATGGCGGTCAGGCAGGCGTGGGTCGGTACACAGGGGGGTTCTCAGATGATCCGGGGGTCGGGCAGCCAGCAGGGTTCTCCGTAGGGATGGGCAGAACGAGGCTTTGTGAAACAGCGAAGCGTTCGAAGCAATTGCGCCGGAATTGTGTCGAGGTTTCGAAACAATCCGAAACCTGGTTCTCCATGGTGACATCTAGTGGCCAGTTTTGCTAACATGACAATTTGACTGTGAAACTCAACTGGTTCAGACAGAGAATATAAATAGCTGTCAGGTAGTCAGCCCAACCGCGAAAAGTAACGTGGCCGAATGGTGAACAATCGCGTCGTACACCCGAAAGTCCGGTGTTCAATTCCCAAGAAGTGCCACGAACAGTGTTTTTAAATAGAATTTTTTTAAATCGAAATTTGCCAGATGTTTTGTTATTTCAGGTTCATAGTAGCCTACATGATTCTGTTTTAAAATGTAGGCTGATGGCCCAGGCTTTTTCTTGAGAACATGTTGTAGGGAAAGGATAAACGAATTGGGAAAGTTAGGCTATGCTAATCAGGTTCAACATGGACAAATAAAAACACATTTTATGTATGTCAAGATACATTTTTATTTAAGAATAATAGTTGTTCTGAAGTCTTGGCATTTAGTCGGTTTCTTGTTTTGGACAAAACCTCCCCAGCCTTGGAAAAAATCCTTTCACAAGGCACACTTGTTGCTGGAATACACAAATATTTGTTTGCCATTACACTTAAATGTGGATAAACAACTCTCCTCTCTTGCCAGTACTTCAACGGGTCAGCTGTTCTTGGGATGAAGGCATCAGTCAGATATTTCTCCACTGAAATTGGACAGACACACAGAACTTCCACTTTGGCATCTGCAGTGGCGCTCTGAATGTTTTGCGTTTCACCAACACGATGATCAAACAACTCCCATAAATTGTCTGATGTGGATGTTGGTGATGATGATGATGATGATGCTGATGGCTCTGAGGAGGCTCAATATCTCTCAAAATCTCTCTCCTCACAAAAACCCACAAAGATGAGATGTGTTTGAGAGGCTTTTAAGCATTCTGGAGCTTTGTGTTTTAGATTAACCAGCTGTTTAATTAGGCAATTGCCACCTGTGGAAAACAGATTGAAACCTGAATGAAACACTACGAAGCCTGTGGTCACGTGACAAGGGCGTTTTGAACCACATTTCGAAACACTGTCCGAAACACTTGCGTTCCGGAAGCTCGACACTGTTTCGAAACATCAGCTTCGAGCGTCACATCCCTAGTTCTCCGTCCTAAGGGGGTCATACACAGCACTTTATTCTGTGTCTCTCTCTTACTCTCCACATTCACCTCTCCGATGTTTCGCCGTAGCTACTCCGGCGTTTCTGGGCATTTCTTCCTCCTTTTATCTCCGCCCCTCTCGTTATGCCAACTCTCCCCAGCTGTGCCTTCGCCGCACAGGTGAGACCGCTTCCCTCATCGGAACTCCTTATCTGGTCCTCTGCGGAGGGAGAGCATTCAAAGTGCCCCGCTGCTCTCGCATGCCAGGGCGCGATGTACACACCATCGATCACTTGCCCACATTCCCTTTTCCCCATCCTTACCCGGCGGGCGCCACATTATATTTTGCGCATTCGCATATTTGCATTGCTTGTATACTATTGCACTGCATCGAAACGTTTGCTTCTTGTTTGGTGTTACCACGGCATTCGTTTAATCAGGTAAATACAATGCTTTAATGGTTACAAAGGATTGTTTCTTTGTATTTGCTGGATTAGGAAATAATTAGGCAACTGTTTGCTAACACCCATTGTTGATTTTTGCAATTATTGCATTTAGGTTTTTAGAAAGCTCTTTCCATCTACACATCAGGGATTCCTCTACACTGTTCTGATGTTTACCCAGTTGGTGCGATTAGAAGAATCTGGATGTGGTCCAGCCTCTTACCTAAAAGCCATCTTGTCCCAACTCCAGGCGAAGCCTTTGGGAAGATAGATGTAAGCTTGGCTAACACTTGACGACCGTGGTAGCCAACTTTTCACTGTCTCATTTATAATACTGGCCTGTTGGGCCACATACTGTACATGACGAGGATGTCCCCTGCATGAACCCAAAAAAAGAAAATTGGATGGAAACCAATGGAATGAAAGTTTGAAAATTGTATCTGATTCCACACAGTAAAGTGTTGTACAGCACCACTAGAGAAGTGGACGACGCGCTTTTTGTCGTCCATTATTGTAGTTTCTCCAGCGCAGACGCACGTCAATCACCGGTGCAGATCATCAGCTGTCAATCATCAGCAGCATTATAATGACGTAGATAGTGAAAGTCCGGTCGGATTCTCTGAGCACCGCTGTCGACTTTTCCTAAATCCTTTTGAGTTTCCTTCCCACTTTCTTTAACCCTGTGACGTTTTCCCCAGAGGTCAAGGAAAAGGTGTTAGGACCTAATGTTTGAACGATTCGACCGCAGCCACAGTCTCTGCTCATTATGGGTATACAAGACACCTGTCAACAGAATCAATCTCTGCCATTCTAACCTCTCCACCACCATGGACAAGACTAAAGCACTTTCAAAGGACATCAGGGACAAGATTGTCGACCTGCACAAGGCTGGAATGGGCTACAAGATAATGATCATGAGAAGGATGAGGATTAGTCCAGAACTACATGGGAGGAGCTTGGTTATGATCTCAAAGCAGCTGGGACCACAGTCACCAAACTCAGCAAAGAAACAAAATCAGCAGGGGATCAAATAATTATTTCCCCCACTGTATGTGTCAGAGGATTATTAATCTGTTTGGAGGGGGAAAAAACATATAATCTTCCAATTCTGTGTGGATTTGTTAGAATGATCTACAGATGCCCCTTCAGTCACAGATCTGATGGGTCACAGAATTTGGAGTACTTTAGGTTATGGTGTAGCTTCTTTGTTCCCCAGCATCTTCTTTTTACAGACACGTGTCTGTAACGGTTAAGCTCAGACTGCCACATCTTTACAAAACACTCTGAATCTTCAACCATTACAAGTAGTCTAAAACATTAGACACAATCGTCCCAGAAGAGACACCAGATCTGTATGGGAGAATTACTCCAAAACCTTGAATTCTTTCACTCAGTGGCCTTTTTTTCCACGTTTGGGCTGCTGAACGCCAAAATGCCGAACTCTTCAAAACGATAGTCCACATACGAATGGGTGACGTCATGATACATCCACTTCTTATATACAGGCAAGGGTTGAGACATGTCTCAGAGTGATCAAAGTCTACCTTCCATTGTAGCTTTGTATCAACATGAACAAATAAAATACAGTTTTTGAAGTCACAAATTCATGTATAATCTGTGTTTCTTAATGTCATTGAGAAAGACATTACAAGGGGATTTACAGTGAAAATACAAAGTTTATAAATGTCACACATGGCTGTTGTCTGGAAATATAGTTTACATGATGGTCATTCTTTTTATACACTGCTTAAAAAAAAAAAATGCTCAATTGGATTTAGGTCAGGGGAATGAGTGGGCCAGTCAATGGCATCTATCCTGTCATCCAGGAACTGCCTACACACTCTGGCCACATGAGGGTGGGCTAGTCCTGGACCAGGAAGAACCCAGGGCCCACTGCACCAGGAGGAATCCAGGACCCACTACCAGGAGGCCCTCCAAGGATATGCCTCCCCAGACAATCACTGACCCACCACCAAACCGGTCCTGCTGGATGATGTTACAGCAGCATCACGTTCACCACAGCGTGAGCACAGGACATGGTCTCAGTGTGAACCTGCTCTCATCTGTGAAGAGAACGGGCCACCAATGGTGGACCTTCCAATCCTGATGTTGGAGCTGCATGGTGATGGGCTGTGAGACGTGGGGTCCTCATGCCACTCTCATGTAGTTTTGACAGTTTGGTCAGAAACGTTAGTAGCCTGCTGGAGGTCATGTCATAGAACTTTGGCGGTGCTCCTCCTCCTGGTCCACCTCCACAAAGGAGCAGATACTGGCACTGGTACTGGGTTGATGCCCGGCCAGTCTCCCGGTATCTCCTCCAGGCTCTTGAGACTGTGCTGGGAGACTCAGCAAACCTTCTTGTGACCTCACGTATGGATATGGATCCTGGAGGAGCTGGACTACCTGTGCAACCTGATTCGTCTGCAGGTTCCACCTCATGCTCCAAGAGTGACAAGGAGACCAGCAGAACCAGAACTAGAGAAGAAGCAGTCAGGAAGGAGAAGCAAAGAACCATTGTCTGTGGCCACCACATGCAAAACCATTCCCTATGTGGGGGTTGTCTTGATTTTGCCTCTCCATTGCACTTGTTGTCTTGTGTACTTTAATTTGCACCAAAGCAGGTGAAACTGATTGACCATCACTTCTGCTTTCTAAATGGGCAGATTGACTTCCATGAAGTTTAACTGACTTGATGTTATATTGTGATGATTAAGAGTTATTGTGGAGCTGTATTAGTGAGGAATGTTTGCGTTTGTGTACAGGACAGTGTGTTGCTGGTTGAATCCTCCAGACGGTACTCCGTCACTCAGGACCTTAAGCCTCACATTCATCAGCAGCTTCTTTTCTCTGCTACTGCCATGCTTTGGCTTGTTTGCATATTTTTCAAATGGCGAGCCAATGTTTGGGGTAAGCCACTGAAATTCTTTCAATGAGCATTTGATGTGGGTGACTTGTGTTTACTTTGATCAGCCGCTGGATTACATAACATATGAAATCCTGCATTTTTTTCAATCTAATACCTAAAGAAGCTTAGTGGTTCTTCAAAGCATCTTTTTGGGGCTTTAAAGAACTGAGGGTGCTTTGAAGCTGCAGGCCAATGCCGTATATTCACTGACTTCACGGTGACAGTCGAGCATTCTGGTTCTTAGTCATGAGCTTTGTTTTTATATTGAGGCATTCTGGTCATGATTAGGCATCGTCTTTGTTTTGTGTCACAATATGATAAAAAGTAATTATTTAAAGCTGCATGATTTGATTTATGTCCCCACTTGAGGGCAGCACACCAAGATTAAAATATTCATATTTATCACTAAATGATATTGTTTTATGTTAGAAAATAGTTAATTATAAATCCAGCAACATAAACATTCTCATGGCAGCATGTGAAATAGTCAACACAAATGTATGACAGCCAACACGTGAAAGCATTAACTTTACTTATGTCCCAGATGTATTAAGGTGGAAGTAACGTTAACTTTACTAATGTCCCGGATGTGTTTAAGGTGGAAGTAACGTTAACTTTACTAATGTCCCTGATGTATTTAAGGTGACAGTAACGTTAACTTTACTAATGTCCTTGATGTATTTAAGGTGACAGTAACGTTAACTCTACTAATGTCCCGGATGTGTTTAAGGTGGAAGTAACGTTAACTCTACTAATGTCCCGGATGTGTTTAAGGTGGAAGTAACGTTAACTTTACTAATGTCCTTGATGTATTTAAGGTGACAGTAATGTTAAATTTACTAATGTCCCAGATGTATTAAGGTGGAAGTAACGTTAACTTTACTAATGTCCCGGATGTGTTTAAGGTGGGCACAACGTTAACTGGTGACTTTAACTACATTATATAATGATTAGCAAACCACGTTACTATCGTACAAAAGTAAGCTAGTAAGTTAACACTTGCTCCAAAAATAGTTTTTTTCGCGATGAGCCAGGTCTGCACAGTGCATGCTGGAAAGTTTTGTGTCTGACTTGATCCTGACTTGCTCTGACGTCATGAACACGTGGGCAAAGATAATCTCACGATATCAAGGCAGCCGCAGTTTTTAGAGCCAGGCGCAGCAGTTGCTCTCAACCGACTGCAAGCCACGAGGCATGATGGGAAACGCCTGGCTCTCACCTCATCTAAGAGCTGATTGGCTCTTAGTTTTGACAAACAGCATGTTTGGTAGAAAATGCAAATTTCCTGTGTGAGTCTAATATTAAATGCTAGATCGTGGGCTGTTAGACTCATGATGTGCTATTAAAGTTAAATCTGTTAACTAACATCTCATGTGGTTGATAATATTAATAATAATCATAATCAAAACTGCATAGCAGTGTCATGACGGGCCCTCGCTCATATGCGGTTGTGGACTGCCTGCGGTCACAGGGCAGTGTCGTGGACGCTGCCTGTGCTGCGGCCGCCTCTTGTGGCGCAAGTTGAGACACAAGCGATTGACATTCAAAGGCATCCATCTCTATTGTGCAGTTGTGGAGTGCCTGCGTTCACACGGCAGCGTCGCAGTCGCCTACCTGTGCTGCGGCCGCCTCCTCGTGGCGCAAGTTTAGACACAAGTGATCGACATTCAAAGCCATCTATCTGTCACGTGCAGTCGTGGAGTGGCTGCGGTCACAAGTGAAACTACATTTCAGTAATAACAGATGTCCATGCCTTCCTGACATCTCTCCTCCCCCCCCTGTGTCCTCCTTGCAGGCTGAAATGAGAGGAATATGTAAAAAAAAAATCAGGTGTGGCTGTCACAAAATCAATAACATTTCCTGTCGCCAGTAGGTGGCGTTCTGACTGTGAGTGAATATCACAGTGCAGATGTGTTCAGGAAGGAACTCTAATCAAGTATGGAAAGTTTGGAGCAAATGAGAGAAGAAACACTAAAGTTAAAATAGTTTTGATGTTAATGGCGAAGGTTCAACTGACAGCTGTCTGAGGTGCATGTGAAGTTTGGAGCAGATCAGACAATGCATAAAGTCATTAGCAGGTGTGGAAAATATCCTGACTGTTGATCTGGTGTTAAACAGTGACAGAGGTCACATCTCCTCCATGCCTTCCTGACATCTCTCTGAGTCCCCAGTGTTTTTCCATTACACAGTCACGGCACGGCACTACACGGCACAGCACGGCACGGCCGATTTTGGGTGTTTTTCCATTACAACTAGTACCTCCATAGTATCTCCTCGACGTGGGTGGGGTCGTCATACCACGGGTGCTAACCTGCCGTGACGTCATTTACGCGCGACGCACGCACAAAACCATAACAATAACATAAAAAAATAACACCATCACCAACAATGGAGGACACCGAGGCGATCGTGTATTTGCTGCTCGCTCTGTGGTTTGTTGTCACACACAGAGCTAAAGAAGAGAGCCAGAGAAGAATCCAGGCGGCGAGACAAAATACAATTAAAAAGTACAGAAAGGTTTTGGAAGCCATACAGGAGTATGAAGCCGAGGACGAGAGAATACGAGCTGCAAAAAGACGACATTTGGGGGTAAGTTAATGTTGCTATCGCTAGCTTGGTAGCAGTCGTCGTGCACAATAATGGCTGCTGGCTATCACTATAAAGCATTAAAATGTGTATGCTGTATGTGTGTGTTTCAGATGGTTCTCGACTTGCGTCGCGCCGCAAGCCGTCGGTCTGGGCATTTAACCGAGCCTCCGAGTGGTGGGATATAGTTGTCCCTGGCTTCATCAACACGCAGTGGGTGCAGAATTTCCAAATGTCCGAAGAAACGTTGGATTTCCTGTGCAACAAACTGCGCCCGATTATGGAGCGGCAAGACACCAGCTTCCGTGAATGTGTGCCCCTGAAGAAGAGAGTGGCTATCGCACTCTGGAAGCTTGCTACTGGCCCTGAGTATAGAAGCATTGGACACCTTTTTGGAGTCAGCATAACAACAGTGTGTGCAGGAGTTTTGTGCTGCAGCACAGACGGTGTTGGTCCCAGAGCAGATCCGTTTTCCTAATGAGGAGAAATTCAGAGAGATAGCTGCCTACAACGAGAACAGATGGGGGCTCCCACACTGTGTTGGTGCCATCGATGGATCACACATCCCTATCATAGCACCACAGGAATATCATTGTGACTATTTTAACCGTAAAGGGTGGCACTCCATCATTCTCCAAGGTGTGGTTGATGGAAAGGGGCTGTTCTGGAACGTGTTTGCTGGATTGCCAGGGAGCCTACATGATGCCAGGGTCCTGAGACTCTACACTGTGGGAGTTAGCCAGCCGGGGAAACCACTTGCCAGCTCACACAAGAAACATTGGTGGGGTGACTGCTGGCTATTACCTCCTAGGGGACTCCGCTTACCCCCTGCAGAACTGGCTCCTAAAACCTTTTCAGGACACCGGGCGACTGACAGACGAACAGCAAGTATTTAATAGAAAATTCAGCAGAGCACGAGTGGTTGTTGAAAATGCTTTCGGCAGACTCAAAGGAAGATGGCGTTACCTTCTGAAAAGGAACGACTCGGACACTGAACTTGTGAAGTCAATGGTGCTGACTTGCTGTGCTCTGCACAATCTGTGCGAAAATCATGGAGAGACCTATGTGACAGAATGGGACACACCTGCAGCAACAGCAGTTGAGCCTGTGGTAGCAGTGGCACAGGGTGCAGAGGAGGAGGGCAGAGATGTTAGGGAGGGTCTGATGCGTCACCTTTTGTCAAGTGCCTAAACATTTATTTTGCCCTTATGTGTGTACTGATGTACAGAATGGGAGATGTGCACTATACATTTACTGTGTGTTTTGACCAAAAATAAAACCTTTTTGTATTTTGCAAATATGTCTCCACTTTTGTTCATAAATTTACCAAGGTTATAAGGATTTACTGACAAATATAATGTATGTAATGTAAATAGAAGTAAAAGTATATGGTAGGAAATCTTAACTTTTGCTTTTTAACCCCTTTTCTGCACGTGTATAGACAAATGAATGAAACAGAAAGTCTTGATACAATCACACATTTATTAAAAACAAAAGTAAAGTGCAAAACCAACTATTTACAAAGTCCAAAGTACGTATGTCTCTTGAGACCAGGTCCAGGTGAGGGGAATGTTTTATGTACGCCGGTCACTCATTGCTTGGACGAGCTGGCCCAGGAGACCAAGGAATGCCTGGTTGAATGCAGCCGTCTGTGCACTCTCCTCCCTCCTCATTGTGGCTTCCGACTGTCTGGCATCTCGGGCGTCAGCAAGGAGCAATTGAATGTGGTTATCTCGCTGAGCCCGGTTCTGCTCCTGCTGCGATACATCCTCAGCCTGCATCTCCCTCAGCACAGCTGCCTGATCCTGCTGGAAGAGGCCCCTTTTTCTCTTCCCTGTACAACAATAAAGAAAAATATTAATAGTGGGTAATTAACCAAAGCAGGCTTGTAAAAATATTTCTGGGGACATACATTTAGGGCTAAAAAGGCACATGATGTAGACATCAAAAGACACTGTCGGTTGTACAAATGAAACCAAACGGTCTCGTAAGAGTGTATTATTAAATTTCAGACCAGCGTATATTATGTATTATGTCTGCCCTGTCTCTTACCTGTGACCACACGCTGTGTGTTGCTCGACGTCGAAGGACCAGAATCTGCTGACGTCGAAGCTTCAACTGGCGTCGAAGCTGCTGCTGGTGGTGCTGGGGTAGGGGAAGGGGAACGTGGGGGGTCGTCGGAAATCTCCTCACTTGTGGGAAGGGATTCTAAAACAAAAATATACACACGACGACTTAAGTACAAGCACAAAACAGAATGGCAACACGTGAAAGAGCAAGATACAGCACACTAGCACAGGACGGAAGTTTTAGCTTAGCTTGCTATCGATAGCTAAAAGTAGCTAGCTCACTGTGTACAACAGACAACAACCAAACTTTTACACGAGTAAATACATTTCAGTGAGCTGTGCACCAACTGGTTACGTAACCAGTTATTTTCACGATTACTACAGACAAAAGTCACAAAACACTTACCATCCTCGATCATTGTCCGTAACAACGACGTGGCCAAGTCCAGACCATACCACCTCCAGGCCTTTCGATTGGCCCCACTTCGGCCGTTGTGGTCCTTTATGGCCCAGTAATCGCTTTTGAGCTTTTTTAACTTGTCCCTACATTGCTGAAGCGTACGGTGGTACCCGTGTGCGGCCAACAGCTGGGCGATCTCCTTGAACACTTTTTCATTTCGTGTTGTGCCGTCGAGCTCCCTTTGAATTCTTTCTTCGGCCACTAAAGAGAGGAACGTGTGGACCTCGTCAACCGACCATGGCGTTGACTTTCTCTGCGATTCCATTTTTCTCGAATATGACGGGTTACGTGTTGTCGCAGAGCAGCCGGTTTTAAAAATGCCGGGGTTGAGTTGTGTTTACAGTCTGGACGGACGTCGCATTTATGACGCTTCCAGTGACGACACTCGTTGGCCAATCCGTGTAAGGCAGTCGGCTGACGTCACGTTTTAGTGGAGCTTCGGCCCGCTTGGAACCAGGGCCGAGGCGTTACAAAAAAAGTACCCTAACCCTAAGCCCAACCGTAGTGGAAATGCAAAAAAAACGCGCCGTGCCGTGTAGTGCCGTGCCGTGACTATGGAAAAGTCAGTGTTAGTGTTTCTCTCTCCCCTCCCCCACTTTTTACAGTTGGTTAAAAACATTTTTTTGCCCACTTGCTGTTGACTTTAGGCGGTGGGTTCAAGAGGCTTTTTTGTACATCTCAACATGGTCTATCTAGGAAAAAATATTCCATGTGTGTACGCCCAACCTCAGAAAAAGGGCATAAAATCAGTCACATTTCATGTTGCCATTGGGTGCCGCTCTGACTGCGAGTCAAAATTGCAGTGCAGTTGTGTTCAGGACGTGACTCTTATCAAGCATGAATATTTTGGAGCAGATCGAAGAAGAAACACCTAAGTTATAACAGCTTTAATGCCTTTGGCGAAGGTTCAAAATAGTAGCGCAGTCATGGCGTCACCCTGGCCACGCCCCTAAATAAATTATCTTTTACATTTACATTTAGGTCATTTAGCAGACGCTTTTGTCCAAAGCGACTTACAATAAGTACATTTGTCAAAAGAAGGAAACAAGGAAACCACAACGAATCATTGCTGATAAAGTAAGAGCTAAAAATAGAACAAGTGTTAGATCCTCATCTGAGTAAACTAGTAGTTCAAGAGCAACAGTGCTACGATCAGAGTGCTATAGGTAAGGGGTTTTTTTTGTTTTGGGGGGGGGGGTCATGCTAGTCGAGGTGAAGTCTGAACAGGTGAGTCTTGAGCCTTTTTCGGAAAATGGCAAATGACTCAGCTGTCCTGACATTAGTCGGGAGTTCGTTCCACCACTGAGGCGCCAGAACAGAGAAGAGTCTGGACTTTGCTGAGCGACATTTGTTTGATTTCAGCGATGGTGGTACCAGCCGGCCAGCTGAAGTAGAGGAGCGAAGTGCTCGCTTCGGGGCATGAGGTTTGACCAGTGTTTGAAGGTAGATGGGTGCCGTTCCATTGATGGCCCTGAAGGCCAGTGTCATCGTCTTGAATTGGATGCGTGCTGCAACAGGGAGCCAGTGGAGGTCACGGAGGAGGGGGGTCACATGGGAGAATTTGGGTAGATCGAATACAAGGCGTGCTGCAGCGTTCTGGATACGCTGCAATGGTTTAATCGCAGAGGCCGGGAGTCCGGCCAGGAGAGAGTTGCAGTAGTCAAGGCGGGAGATGACCAGTGCTTGGACCAAGAGTTGCGTTGCATCCTTTGTGAGGAGGGTCCGAATCCTGCGGATGTTGTAGAGGGCAAATCTGCAGGATCGGGCCACAGCAGTGATGTTGGGGGTGCAGGATAGTTGGTCATCGAGGATTACACCCAGGTTCCTCGCAGTTGACGACGGCAATACTGTGATGCCCTCGACAGTGACTGACAGGTCCATGCGAGGGCAGTCTTTCCCTGGGATGAAGAGGAGTTCGGTTTTATTCAGGTTAAGCTTGAGGTGATGTGCAGTTGTCCAGACAGAGATGTCAGCCAGACAGTCCGAGATGCGAGTTGCAATGTGGGTGTCAGAGGACGGGGGAAAAGAGAGGAACAGCTGGGTGTCATCTGCGTAGCAATGGTAGGAGAATCCATGCGATGTGATAACAGAACCTAGTGATCTGGTGTATAGTGAGAACAGAAGCGGTCCTAATACTGAGCCTTGAGGGACACCCGTGTCCAGAGAACAGGGTTTGGACATAGAGCCATTCCATGTGACCTGAAAGGTGCGATTTGTCAGGTATGATGTAAACCAGGCGAGAGCAGAGTCAGTTATGCCAAGTTCAGCCAGAGTGGAGAGGAGGATTTGGTGATTGACTGTGTCGAACGCAGCAGATAGGTCGAGGAGAACGAGAACGGAGGAGTGGGACGAGGCTCTGGTGTCTCGCAGGGACTCGGTCACTGTGAGGAGGGCCGTCTCAGTGGAGTGAGCAATCCTGAATCCTGATTGATTAGGGTCTAGGAGGTTGTTCAGCGAGAGATAGGATGACAGTTGGTTGTAGGCGGCACGTTCCAAGGTTTTTTTGATAACTTTTTGTCCTTAAGGCCTTTCCAACCACATATCCAATTTTGGTATCAATCAGATCACTGGTATAGTGGTTATAGATCAAATACGACCCCTGTGAATGGCCAAAAATGGCAATTTTTGGAAATTTTTGGAAGTGCCCCACATAACTCGATTTTGATGAAAATTGACATGTATGTTCTTTAAAGCTATGGCAACGTAGGGTTCCAGTTTCGTAACTATTGGGCCAAAGGTGATGGAGTTATGCTAATTGCGTTTTGGTGGCACAACCCTCTTATGTTCATTGGCCGATTAAAAGCATATTTTTAAAACCTTTTGGACCACCAGTAAGCACACCTAATTTTGTCCAAATCGGATAAACGGTGTTGGAAAAATGCGCAACGTCCAATTTTTCAAAAAATCCAAGATGCCGTAACATTTTGGGAGGCAGACTTTGGTACTCCAAGAGGATTTCTTGTAGAGGACACCTGTCCGCACATGTGTGCAAAATGTCATGTCAATCGGAGTTACGGTACGGCCAGCAAGGTGCTCCACGCTAGGTGGCGCTAGCGAGCAACTTTTTAGTGGCTTTTTAGTTTCAAATTTCTCACCAGGCCGCATGGACACACCAAATTTGGTTAGTTTTTTTAATGCTGAGGCCCCCAAAAGGCACATCGAATCCGTGTAAGAATAATAAACATTTGAATAACAATAGGGCTTCGCAGCCCAACGTTGTCGGCACTCAGGCCCTAATACCTTATCAAAACATGCAATAACCCTACGGTGTGCTTTAAGAAGCAAACAAAAACAAAAAAAGCTGTCAAACTTTACTAACGTGCACTAGATTATATCATACTACCTCAACAGCAGATACACTACTATACTGTATAGTGTTTTATATACATACATTATGTTCATACATTACTTATATTTAGTGGCATTATTTTATACTTTATATGTTTATACTTATTTGACTCTTTCTTTCCTGACTCTTATAAAACAACTGCAGCTGTATAACTGCCCGAGGGGTTACTAAATTATTCTGATTCTAATTTCCACAGATATTCATGAACAAATAAATAAATGCAAATGTGGTTGTAAACTACAGATAGCCTACAGATAGCGTCTAACAGGATGTAACTTTTTCTATGACTTCCTGTCTAATCTTCTTGGCCGATGGAAACTGCCTGACTGGAAAGCAGCTTTTAGGCTCCGCCTCCTGCTGCTCCGCCTGCTCTCGTCTACTTTCCAGCCAAGGCGCAGTTCATCTCGACTCACCCCTCCCCCCAGAGGGAAGGTCAATACTTAACGAGCAAGGGATCTGGTGCGGCAGGAACCCAGAAACAGGCCTCTCCGATATTTATTGGTTTTGCTATGCAGTTATGTTGTTGTAGAATTATATTATATTTCAAAAATATTAGTCATAATAGTATTGATAAAAATAGTGAAAGTTACGTTTTTTTCTTCCCTCATTTGCGCCCCCTAATGGATGATGATGCCCCTAGCATTGGCTTTTACAGCCTATACCAAGGGCCGCTGCCAAGTCCTCATCAACAATGTCCAGGACCCTCACTGACAAGAACTGCTTTCTGGTCCACGGCTGGACTTAGAACCATCTAAAGGTGGCTGTGCCTGTTACTATGGACTACTACTACTACTACTGTTAATACTACAACTGTTAATACTACTAGTACTGTTAATACTACTACTACTACTACTGTTAATACTACTACCGACACCAAATGGAGATGGAATCCAAGATCCTGGTTTTGCTCCAGATTTCTGCCTAAAGTCGAAAGTCTTATCCAACGTCAAGGCTCTAACTCTAACTGCGTTTGATTAAAACACATTTTCCCTTCCTATTGCAACAATTTCTTGAATCAATATTGTGTAGACTGCATCCTCTTCATTTTAAATCAGGTATATTTTAGTTTTTTCTGTTCTCTGTTCTTTACGTTTATTGTGAGCTATATCAAGGAAGACACAAAGGCAAAATTCTTGTATGTAAAATAACTGCTTGCACAGGACATTTCAGCACTGCTTCAGCATTCGTCCTCACACACACACACACACACACACGCTGAGAGGGGAAAACATACACACACACACACACGCCGAGAGGGAGAAACACACATTATCATCACACACAGATTTATTCTCTTCTTTTATTTGGCAGCCATGGCAACAACCGTTTGCCACAGAACTTTAATCACTAAATCTGCACAGTGGGTCATTATCAGATTATGGGATTATCCAATCCACACTGACAAATCAAACAAGTCGGCACCCAATCACGGAGAGACACACACGCATGCTCATAGAAACGCTCTCTCTCTCTCTGTGTGTGTGTGTGTGCGCGCAAGATAGAGAGTAGGCCTACTGCAAGCAAAATAATAGAGCTGGTTGATCACTATCAACACAAGGCTGCCCTCTATATGTGACCAAGAGAGGCTGTAACCGGATAAAGAATTTATATACTTTGTATATTTCAAATATATATATATATATATATATGGTTGTCTGTCTCTACATGTCAGCCCTGTGATAGACTGGCGACTTGTCCAGGGTGTACCCTGCCTTCGCCCAATGACAGCTGGGATCGGCTCCAGCCCCCCCGCGACCGTGAATACAGGAAAAGCGGTAGACAATGGATGGATGGATATATATATATATATATATATATATTCAATATATTGCAAATATACTAACAAAGAAATTTACTTTAGCTGGAAAAATATACTGAAAGTATACTCGTCATACCTTTAGGTATTCTTTCATTGTAACATTTTTACACGCTTTCCACTATACTACCACTTATACTAATATTTTTAGGGAAAAGTTAAGTGAAAGTTTAAGTGTAATAACTAAAGTGTACTTATCTCTTTTTTGTTGTTAAATATATTTTGATATATTTTTTAAATATAAGCTTAGAATTATTATTGTAAGAATGCATTGGAAGCAATCAAACCACACAATCCTTTTTCAAAATGATCGACTGATGTTTGAACGATTGCATGCTGATGTACTTTATACAAAACACGGCTGTCTTTAGTACTTTGTATACTACATATGTTTAATTTCCTCAATCGTGATTCTGTGAAAGATTGTCCCAGTACAGAACATGTATACCACCAGTTTTCCTCTGGAGGTCGGTTTGTGTGTTTGTTGCCAGCTCAGAGGGGTATTCCATCAAACTCGCTAAGTGCAAAGCCGGGCTCATTTCGATAAGCCTTGCTACCTTTAGCGAGAGTTGCGTTCCATCAAAGTGACTTGAGGCACTCTCCGCTAAGTAACCATGGGAATTTATCCGACCAAACTAGCCTGCTCCGGGGCAGGCTAACTATCAGGCTTACTTTAGCGGGGGTTTCAGAGAAGTCCGTCTGTCGGAAACAACTGTACCAGCAGAAGGTTCCGCCAAGCCTAGTCCTCGTGATTTCGTCACGTGAAAGACCAAAAATGACCAAAATTACATATATCAAGTACAAACAGACTATATTTTCATCAAGCGTCTAAGAATACACGCTTGCAATTAAAAAAATATGAATAAATCGTTTATTTTGTTAAAGACCAACTGGCCATATCATTATCTAAAGCCCCCAGTTGGGTCAGTGGTGATGCTCCTGCCCCCGGATGTGGGCATCGCAGGCATGCCTGTATAATTGTCTTTAGATCAGAGAATTAGACCAACATTTTACCTTAACTATGATAAATATGTCATACAATTTCCCCAGAACCCAAATATAACTTGCAAAAACATGATAGGCATAAAGATGTTATTATTAATAGCATGTATATCCCAATGACAAAGGCATTGCTGCATGCAATTTTCAGCCACATAAATTCCTTTCAGGTGAGTTCATTAATAGGTTCATTGAATGTGTTCATTGAATTGTTGAGATAAATGAGTTGGTCAATGTAGATGCATTTACTAGGCCTATCAACAAAAAAAAAAGAGAGAGAGAGTTCCGGACAAAGAAAGAAGTTTCTCAAACTTCCATAGTCGGGAATTGAACCGTGGCCGGCGGCATGCAAAGCCGGCACGTTACCTCTACGCTATCGTCACGTTCGACAAATTGTAGTCAGAGTTATATTAGAACATGTTACTCTTAACGGTACTTCCGTATTTAATCGTTCGGCAATTCTTGCCCAAGCAGCCTCGCGATTTTTATTTATCACTACAGTATTCTCTTTATTGGTTATGATGGGTTCGTACTCCTCGTACAGTTCCATCAATAATTTTTGCTCTGGTCTTTTCTGCCATTTTCTCGATGATTCGACATTCACGATTCTGGTCTGGCTTCATATCCCGTGAACGGCGTAACACACAACGTTAACCTGGCTTGAATTAGCCTCAACAAGGCGCGGCTGAAATGCGTTAATGGAACGGGTTTAGCCGCAAGTGGAAGTTGGCGTTAGTTCTAACCAGGGTGGAATACCCCTCAGGTCTGCTTTCATTTTGAATGCTGTTTTCACAACGATTGTGATGTCATTCTTGAACATGTATCTAGAAGTGTGTTGTGTATGTGTTCTAATATATACATATCTGGTTGTGTCACTTGTTTTATTGAATAATAGCTAATACAGTTCTTCTTTAATTTTCTATGTGCTTCACAATAAAACCATCAGCAGGAACTTATCATACGACGGTCAGTAAATATGAACATGAGGCTGATATGTGAAAGAAACGAACATAGATGCCAGTTAAAAGCTGTAAAAATCAAACTTTACACGTGGCACAATGCAGTCAGATAACTACCGTTGTCCTGGCAACCGCCAAACCCAAACTCGTCCATCAGATTGCCAGATGGAAAAGTGTGATTACTCACTCAAGATAACTTCTCCACTGCTCTAGAGTCCACTGGCGGCGTGCTTTACACCACTGCATCCGACGTTTTGCATTGCACTTGGATGCAGCTGATCGCCATGGAAACCCATTCCATGAAGCTCTCTACACTGTTCTTGAGCTAATCTGAATGCCACATAAGGTTTGGAGGTCTGTAGTGATTGACTCTGCAGAAAGTTGGTGACCTTTGCACTCAGCATGCCTCAGCATCCACTGACCCCGCTCTGTCATTTTACGTGGTCTACCACTTCTTGGCTGAGTTGCTGTCGTTCCCAATCACTTCCACTTTGTTATAATCCCACTGACAGTTGACTGTTGAATGAGTGAGGAAATTTCACGACTGGACTTGTTGCACAAGTGGCATCCTATCACAGTACCACGCTGGAATTCACTGAGCTCCTGAGAGCGACCCATTCTTCACAAATGTTGTAGAAACATTCTGCATGCCTAGGTGCTTGCTTTTATACACCTGTGGTCATGGACGTGATTGGAACACCTGATCATCAGCTGGTTGATGATGTTCACCTGGGATTATTTTATTATCTCCCCTGCTTCTCTTAGTTGTACGAGATATATTTTGTTTGAGAGTGTATGGGCAGTGTGAGATGAGGGAGTGGAAAACACATGTGTTACTCTGGTGGTCTAAATGAGGAACACTTGTTCAATCAAACATGACAGACACACCTGGTGGAGATCTGCACCTTTCTAGTCAACATGTTCTCTCCTTATTCATCCTGATTCAGTGAACAAAGAAAAAGTTCCACTGAGGAAAGAGTCAACACCATGGTGGTGCAATTGTAGTTTAAATGTCCGGTCCTAGAAGTGATTAGGACACATTAAAATACTTCACCTTTGAGTGATAAGTCATTTTCCTACAAAGAAGAGTAAAGCGTTTAATAATAAAAATGTAGCAGGTTGGACAGATACAGGTTGGGGAGAGATACCATGCATGAGAGATTGTGTCTACTCTATTTAATTTCCTGCGAGTTCCTGCACATTTTTTTAAACTGCTACATAAGCGGATCAGAGCGAGGCTGACGTAGGATCAGTGACAGACAGGGAAACTGCTCTTTGAAGAACTCTTTCAGGTCAACACATACAGATACTGTTCATGTATGTTTGCATCAGGTGGACCATACCAAATCAATCCTGATCACAATCTTCATTATTAAGGTTTAGGAGGAGGAGTATGGAAGGTATTATCATTCACAACAGCAACACACAGAACAGTTCACGTTATTTAGTGAAGCAAAACAGATGAATCTTCATGAATGCATGAGATTTGAACACCATGAGGTAGCCCCGCCCCCTAAAGCATCCCCTGCTTTCTGGTTTGTTGGACTCTAAATGGACCATAATGTACTAAATGAACATCATGATGGATTGAAGAAGACTTGAAACTAGAGGTTGAGACCATAAACTCATGTTTACAATGTTTACTGAGATAATACATCAAGAGAGAAGTAGGACCATTTTCTCATAGACTTCTATACAATCAGAGAGGAGTTCAGGAGTTCATTTTAGCATTGACTTCACTTTTCAGAAAGCAGAAAGGTTGCCACTTTTATACAATATTTTATCCTTAGAACAACATTGTCTTGGTTCAGGATTTTTATTTTGATTAATCATTCCAAGCTTTTGAAAAGATGTCAAATATAACTACATCGAAAAGAAGAAAGGATTTCCTTAATAACTTAAAGTCCCAGTCGGCAACATTTTTTTGATCATATTCACTGAAGCCGACACTATGCTCCGATAGAAAAAAAGTGCGCCTCTACGTGCACGTAGAGCCTGTTGTTTTTTTTGCAAAGATCCGACAGTGCCCGGATCATCCTGTCCAATCAGCACGCAGGGCTGTGTTCGTGCACACACAGAGCCCCCCCCCCTCGGGTCGTTCCACTATCACAGGAGGGAGGCGGAGGGAAGTAGCAACAAGCTTCCAATTCTTTGTTAAAAACCGAAATGAGGAGGTCGAAAACAACCAAGGAAAAAAAAACACCGGTGGAAAAGACAGGAAAAAAAGAAAGATTGCCAGGGTGCCCGTGATAAAACCAGAGTCAACATCGGACCCACGTTTCAAAGGTGGCATGATCTAAGGGATTTCAAAGGGCACGAAGTCGAGGGGAAGGAGCGCAATGGTCATGGGGGAGGAGTGTGAGAGCTGTAAACATTCAAAATCTGAAAGAGTGCCCTCGATTCGCCAGACTTGCCGACTGGGACTTTAATTAGCCTTCAGTTGAATGAAAAGTATTAGGCTTGTCCCAGCTAATTACAACAGTTAGATCCCAAACTTCCATCCTCACACTTGAAATAAAGAAAGACAAAAGGAAAAGTGTCTGAGAACCAATATCAATGTCTCCCCCTACAGCCTTAAACCCTGAACCCTCAGGGACTTCACTGACGCCAGTAGATGGTTGAGTGTGAGAGGCTGTGAGGGCTTGAAATGGTAGAAATACAAATGGGACAGCACATAAGCAACATTCAACTAAATGGTTGATTAATAAACCAGGTGTGTAATGCTGTGTTTGATGTTCCATATTAAATATTAAATGTAAATGTTTCTGTGTGAATGCAATATGCCCTATATGTGCAGTCCTTCGTTTACCTTTTTTTTAAATTTCTCTACATTTATTGTGGTAAGCCTGCATTTAACATCACAACGCTATGAACTGTGGGTAATTCCCTTAGGCAAAGTCTGCATACATGCTGATTTCTGGAAAGTGGGCATAAAGGGCTCAAAGAGTCTGATAATTAGACAGTGGGACAGACCTGAACCCTCAGGGACTTAACAGGAACGTGCAGTCTGTGAGTTTGTAAGTCCCTGAGTGTGGACATTGCGATTGGGTCTGGCACTCCTAAATAGACACGAGAGACCACTCAGCTAAGAAAGGAAACATCGATATGTGGATGAAAGAAAAAGAATCCGCAACAGGCAAACTTCCCTGGAGACAAATCCAGTCAGCGTTTTGCTTCACATCTTCTGTGTGAGAAAATCAAACCCAAAGAAGTCATCCCAGCAAATCGATCTTCTCCAGGGGGAACAAGGACAAGAGTAGTCGATAAGAGCTGAATTGGAATCCCATTACTACAAATTGATTTGACCTGACAAGGAAGAATGGAGCTGATTCCCCCAGTATCTGCAAGAGTCTGCAAAATGTCAGAGACAACTCCAGAAGGAGATAGTAATGAGCAGTTTAAACGGATACAAGGCAGCACCGTGAACCATGATGGCAACCATGTTTGGTTTAGTTGTAGGGAATTGGTGGAGGTGGCGCCACAAAAATTGTGAATTTATTTTAACATAGTGTTGTGGCCGGGGCTGGAGCCCCTGAAGTTTCCTAGTGTGTTCCTGTGTTTTTCCCTCCCTTGTGTTTCCAGTGCCCCCTGTCTGTCTCTCTGTTGTCTTGTTTGTGTTTTGGCGTGGGCGTGGCTTCTCCTCCTGGCTCAGCTGCTTCCTCCTGCAAATCAGCTCCTCACTCCAACCAGTCTGCACACCTGCCTCTCATCATCTCATCACCTGCAGTATTTATACCCCGGCTCTCCAGCCACTCGGCGCCAGATTGTTGTTTCACCACAAGTGGTAGTTACCCTCAGGCGTCCTCGTGCTTTGGTACTCCTAAGTGTTACACCGTTTCTAACTGTCGTCTCTTGTGCTCCAGGATCATCATCACAATCTCATCCCTCCGTCAGCCAACCTGCCATTTCCGACCTGCCACGCCACTGCCTCAACCCACTCACGCCAGCCTGCTTACCTGCCTCCTAATTTTCAATAAACCACCTTTACTTACCTGTTCAGTGTCCTGCGCTTGGGTCTCCGTCCGAGTCCGTAACATAGTTACATTTAAAAATGTACAGATAAACCAGATACTGGTTCCAGGCCACTGGGTGACAGTTGAGGCAGTCATGTACAGCCTGCTATAGACTGTACACATGGTCATACACTTTGGTAGGCCTGTCTGTCAGCTCTAAAAGAATGTCAATGGAAAGTTAATTAGGATCCTTTTGGGTGATGGACACATGAATTAAACACATTCACAAGACTATAATGTCTAGAGCTAATGATGTATTATTAAATATTGAGACAAACTCTTTATGGTGGATAAACCTGCAGACTCTGGAAGGACAAAACTATTTAACGTTTTGTTTTATATATAATAAAAGTTTAAAATCTGTTCACCCTTATCTGGTCTCCCTCCTTTTCAGACACAATCCCCGTCAAAGTCACATCAAAATCAAACTTCCTCAAATACTCTAGCAATACATTAAATCCATGTTAGGAGCAGAAAGATGTCATTTACTTTCAGATCACCGTCCGCTCCGTCCCACTGACGCCGTTAACTGCAGCAGCAATGTGTTGCCAGTCGCACTGCGTCTTTTTATTCGTGATCCCGCTGCTGTGACCACTAAATTCAATTATTGTCCGGGCCTCCACCTCCCCAACAAGTGTCTCTTTCTCCGTTTCTGAAAAGTTACGTTTCTTCGCTATTTTTCTGACCTTTTGCCGTGATTCACCACACGGAAACGATTGCATGCCGGCTCATTAATATAGTAAAACGTGGGCGTGTACAGGGCGGGATTCAGGTATGCACACTTGTAGGTGATCCTGTGATTTAATCCCGATCCGGACTCCCGATCCAGTTTTTTTTTTTTCAAACTCCGGTCCGTGTTATACAGCGCACCGATCCATTCAGTTTTTTTTCAGTTTTTTCCCCAAAATCCGGTCCGCATTTTCCAGCACACCTAGCGCACACCTAGCGACCTGTCCAGCATCCCCTAAACAACAACAAGACGGACTTGTCTGTGCATGTCCCACTAAGAATTTAAAGTTATCGATAAAAATGTCATGCACCTGAGCATGTTGAAATGATCACCTTTGTGAAGAAGAATCTCCCCATCATGCTCAGACTGCAGCCAGGGCAAACCGTAGAAATAGAAGGGAGTGTGGAGATGGAGCAGTAAAGTGTGGAGGAGATAGCAATACTGTAGAAGGCGTGACAGTTATTTGGGTTGTTCCAATACCAATTCAGTGTGTGTGTGGTAATTTGACTATTTTCTACTCAGGTTTTGTGTGTGTTGCTTTTATAATTTTATATAGTTTACAATATTGTTTACACTAATGGATTTTTTAAGCCTTGGTTTACACTCTTGAGCAGAGCACTGATGCCAATTCAGTTTGTGTGGTTAATTGATTATTTATTTTCTACTCAGGTTTTCTGTGTGTTTTGCTTTTTTTATACAGTACAATATTTGCACTGATGGCTTTTTAAGCCTTGGTTTATACTCTTGTTGTTCAAGAGCAGAGCACTGATGCCAATTCAGTTTGTGTGGTTAAATGACTATTTATTATTTTGTCTATTTTGTGTTTATTTAACCCTGTTAAGAATAAACAGGTCAGCTTCTCATTACCAACCATTGTGGATTATTCAAACTAACCTAATTAAGTTGGCTAGTT
Organism: Eutrigla gurnardus; assembly: GCF_963514095.1. Classification (NCBI taxonomy): domain Eukaryota; kingdom Metazoa; phylum Chordata; class Actinopteri; order Perciformes; family Triglidae; genus Eutrigla; species Eutrigla gurnardus. The sequence goes on from NC_139931.1 coordinate 21,550,357, forward strand.
GTTCTTAAGAGTAAAACCCTTTTCAACATGAGTCTGACAACAAAATAAGTAAATATCTTTAATCTTTAATACATGCTTGGATCGGCCGGTATCGGTATCGGCCGATACTAAAAGCTATAATATCGGTATCGGATCGGAAGTGCAAAAAGCTGGATCGGGACATCCCTACCTTCCACCACTAAGAAGCGACATGGATGACATCAATTGCCTGCTGTGAACTGTCCCATGAGCTCATCACTCATCATGAGCAATGATGAAATTCAAGCCAAGCAAGTTGCAGAATCTTTTCCCTGCGAAAAGAGGAGTGGGACGACAAGGCCACCTTCACCATCGGAGGAGAACACATTGCCTTCATTGCATCTGAAGCCAGGCAATACACAGCTAGCCTCACACACAAGGGGGATGTGGAAAAACATCCTTCAGCAGCTATGAGAAGGCCTTGCCAAGATCAACTCAAGCCAGCTACCCAGAAAGTAAGTGGTGTGGTGTTCCAACTTCACAAAGACCCAAGGGATAATGGGGCCTCTGAAGCTGTGTGAAGTTACTTCATCAACCATAAGCAGGAGGAATGCTAGAGCAAACTCCTCCATCCATAAATTGCGAGGGCTCCCGTGGTGCTTTTCTGCAGCTGGCCTGTACGGATGGACCTCACTGCATCTACCCCCCAAACCCCTCCATCACCCTCGGGTACAGGCAGGAGAAGGCGAGACTGGTGATGGAGTTAATGGACTCCTCCCTTAGTAGTATTAACAACTGCAATTCTGGAAATGGTCCTCATTTATATAGCGCTTTTATCCAAAGCGCTTTACAGTGTTGACTGACATTCACCCACTCATACACACATTCACACACCGACGGCGGAGTCAACCACGCAGGAGCAATTAGGGTGAGGCGTCTTGCTCAGGGACGCCAGACACTCAGCTAGGAGGAGCCGGGGATCGAACCGGCAATCTTGCGGTTGCCAGATGTCATCTATTGCTGTAGAGGTGCGTGGCTGTGTTTCCACACAGAGGATGCTACAATCTGAATGTTCAGAAACAATTCAATCTGCATCCATGAATTGTTTCATAGACACAAACCCTGAGTTCCCAACACCCAAAAGCCAATTGTCTTAATGTAGGTAATGAACTGGTTAAGTTTTGTAAATATTAGTTCAATATTACTATAATATAACTCTTAAAAGGTATGGAATTTAACCTTTAAAGGCCATTTTCTTTAAATGTGTTTTCTCCACTTCAGTAGCACTTACATCGACCAAACCTTCCAGTCTCATTCCTTTCTATATTCTGAAGGTTTTTATAGACAGATTTGTTCATATATCTTTCATAGTCGCATCTATACAGTGTTATATTATCAAAACCAGGAAGAAAAATGTAGTTAAATCCCCTCTGTATAAATCCTTGACTCAAACATGTCAACAAAAAGATTTTGAACCTGACTTTATCCAACGTTTACATTGATGTTCTGGATGTTTGCAGAATTTAGAGATACAACATAAAACATTTCTTAACTCCGTAAAGCCTGACCCATCAAATAGTCTATATTTTGGAACTGAGATGTTTATTAAACATTCAAACCAAATCCCCCCCAAAGATGATTTTTTTTTTTTTTTACATGACCCGTCAATGACAACGCACCCATTTATGTGACCAGCCACGGCAAAACCAGGAACAAGTCGACCTGGGGGCATTTTGAGTCATTCACAGATGAAAGTGTAGTTTCTAAGCTTTCCAATGATGTCTAACACATGGAAATCTGGCCTGAAAGATTTGCAAATCTCACCTCACCTCACCTGGCCAGAAAGGAAACACAATGGTGCTCATTTGCATCTCATTCAGATAAGCCCTCCCCCCTACAGATGTCACTCAGTGATATCTGGTATCTGTTAAGCCGAGTTCACACCGGACCGAAAATCGGAGTCTTTGAGAGAGTCGGCGTCCGTGACATGAGTCTACTTGGTGTGGTCGCTCGAATCGGCCATGTCGGCGTTCATTTCAGCCGACTCAAATGTATAATCCGCCATTCGAGTCGGTCATTCTTTTACCATTCTGATTGGTGGAGGCTAGCAGCTTGACTAGCGAATCAGTGAAGCCCGGAAGTGACTATGGTAAACATACCAGATAAACAGTGGAATCGAAGAAGGTGTCGACACACTCTCTCAACGCATTGTTTTGGCATCGCTTGATTGTTGATTTGGATAAGCTCCTTGGGCTGCTCGCTGTTGTATCCACGGCTTCACCCACTTAGTGCGCCTAATAACTGTTCTCTTTCTTTTCGCTTACGACTGTCTTCTTCCATAAGAATAAGTGCGAGAGCTGACAAGGCCAGTGTCTCCGTATCGACATCATCCAACATTTTAGATTTTTCCGTTCAGAGAGTAATCACAACTACAGTCTACAACCTCACTCTGCTGACAACAGTGACTGTTGAGGACAGCGTGCTCTGTGTTATGGTCTAGAGAGGACCGGCTACTTCCGGTTTTCGTGTTTTTTGGCCCACAATACAGATTAGCGCCGCCTGTTGTTTTGGAGACATTACATCTCGCGCAAGCGCGGAACGTATGGCGTCGGCTGTAATTCCGTAGGTGTGAACCGCCCATGTCGTTGTTCGAGTCGGCCATATTAAGTAGCCCAACTTCCTTTACCGACGCGAGTCGGGCAGTTCTTCTGGTGTGGACTCGCCTTTAGCCTGCAGGGCATAAAGTATTGTAGTGGTTTGAACAATGGTTTTCAAAAGCAGTTATCATGTAGATAATGTTGATGTAGTGTTATTATCGTTAAGCACTTTACTGGACTGATCAGAATTAGAAGGTACTTTATTGACATGGAAATGCTTAAAGTGTACAATGTAACCCATTGGAGGAAAAAAAATCCTACAGTTCAGTCAGTACTAGAATTAAGTGAATTTAGTCCAGGCCCATTCTCCTCAAAGTGTTTGACTACTCTCGGCGCAAGGCGAATTACAGCTGGCGGAGTGGCAGTTTGGCTCACCGGCGCACAGTGCGCACACGTCACCAAGACCTCACAGGCAGGTTTCCACAGTTCCAGGCACATTTAAATGAAATAAATAATCACAACAAACACTATTTAATGCAACTAATTGAATCAACACGTGAAGTCTTGTGCGTTTCGCCCTGCCGTCCATACGGATCCGGCGTTTTCGCGGCGTTAAAACGCACTTTTTTGAAACCAGCTCTCAGGGTGGAAAAGAAAAAAACGGCACCCCTCCGTTTCGTGTTCGTTTTCGTGTGGACGGCGAAAACGAATACATTGACGTCATCGGCCCGCCCCTCGAGCCTGACTTCTTCCCCCGCGACGTCTCGTAACAACAACAACAACGGCGGCCTCCGTGCTCGTAGCAGATATACTGCTCGTCTGTACGACGGCGTATCAGGGCCACTGTATGAAAAAAAACGAAGCCGAGAGAGGGGGGCGATATTCCGGGAAAAAAGTTGCAGATATGCTACTTTATTACGATGCTAACAAACAGCCGCTAGCTAACTTCCCATGAATGTAGGCATTTATTTGTCTAATTAATCCATCCCAACGTGTGACAACACCTCGTCAAGGTCCTTAGGGTGACGGCTGTTGATACTTATTGTTGGTTTTATTTATACGGGACAAATTGTCATCTTATGGGTGTTTATTGATCGGCTGGTCAGGCGGAGATTAGCCGTAACTCTCACGTGTTGCCATAGCAATGGCAAACATCCGGTCAAGCTCCGTCTCTTCTTCTGCATTTTTGTAGCAGAAACAGCGCCGCATAAGGGCCTGGAATATGTACTACAGCGCGCTGAGTCGTTTTCAGTGGATTCGTCTGGACGCGGATTTTCTTGAAACGACGCCAAGGCAAAACGGAGAAAAAAAGTTTTTTTGCTTCCTCTGGACGGGCCCTGAATCGGCTGTGTTAATCCCACTCCACGCCTTGTCTCCTCATCTCCCACTCACGCCTTCTCTCCTCCCTCTTTCCCACTTGCGGGGGTAGGAGTGTGCTAGACTGCGCTGTGCACGAAATTTGCAAAGTCCAGGCAGACACACCCCTTCCGCGTGGCGCAAGTGCGCTGAGCCCCGACTGCGCCTGGTGTACGAAACTAGGGTCCACGAGGTCCGGACGCACTTTCTTTTCGTCTGCAGTCATCTCCGACGTAACTACTGTACGTCCGTTTGCTCTCTTTCGGCAGCTAAAGAATCCATCCGTATGCTGTACATAAGCTCTTGAGAAAGTTTGTCGCTACATGAATGTCTTCCAGGGAGAGAGTTCTCCTTTCTTCTTCCGTAGCATTTGCAGTCAGTTACGGATTTCCTCCATTTCACTGTCTTTATCCCATTGAAATGTAACCGTAGTAAAAAATTAGTAACACTATAACTGTTATTACCATACCGTACCTTCTTGAAAATGAACAGATATTACTGGCAAAAGTGTGTGGATGATTTAATGAAAGGTCAACTGCCTGCAGTGGAATGATATTCCACTCGAAGGCAGAATACATGTATCAGGACATATACAACAGGTTTTTAAGGAAAGTATTGATCATGTTGATAAGATTAGAGTTCTCAGGAGTCGGGGTAGTAAATATGACACATGGTGATATAGGGTTGTAAGTAATCAACAGATTATTTTATGTAAATCTTACACTAACAATGACTCTTAAATCAGCACATTGCCTTGACTATCTTGAAAAACTGCTACCTCCTATCCTACACGTGCTTAGAGCAAAACTGGCAATATAAGGTCCATCAAACCTTTATGGACAACTGGTATAAAAGCAGGCAGAAGAATCTTGTATTTTGTGCTGAATACCCTCAAGTTTATCACGTTGAAACGGAGAAGTGTGAAGGCAGGAACTGTTGCCACATTTAGATGCTTTGCTTTTTTTTTTTTTTAAGTTTTCCGGTGGTAGACTTGTTGAACCCCTCTTTCATTCTTTCAACCACCTTCTTGAGGAGGTTGCTATTGTGATATTTGTTGATATCCAAAAACCTGTTCATATACAAGTCCTTCATAATGATTAAAAGTAGGTGTGTTTCTCCTTCTTTTCTTTTGGTTATGCATCTCTACTCAGCTTTACACACTGTTGACTAGTTGGTTTGTGTCGAACACACACAGCAGGACGTTAACAGGAATACGTGTGTCACAAAGTCACATAAAAACACCTACTGAGACGCATATTGAATGTGCAGCATACATGTCCAAGGAAGTGCACTCTAAACCTGAATCATACCAACATATCACACGTGTCTTCACCTGAAAGCGATCCATTCTGAAGAATTTCAAAGAATGAAACAGAATGTTTACATGACTCATATCCAATTAGGAATATTGTCATATATCATACTCACAGTGGCTTATAATGACAGCATGAGGTTGCTGCTGAGAGCTCCAAGAAGCTCCAGTGCAAGCCATATGTTTGTCAGTGTCGGGGTACCTACCTGCCCTGCTGTTTTACGCAACTTGATGTATGGATTTATGTGTAGGGCATCTGAGTCAGAAAATGACTTAATTGCTGTTCTGGCTAACCCTTTACGTAGTTCTGTCAGATATTTCTCCAAACTGTGGAGTCACTGGCGGGCATGTCTGTATGTTAGACATTGAAAATTGTGGAAGGTCTTGTATTTTATTTTATTTTATCTTTACTGTGCTGTGCTGTTTTTTAATGTGATATGGATCCACTGGGTCTGAAATAAAGGAACTACTCTACTCTACTCTACTCATATTGTCATATTCAGAACAATGGAATATGACTATGCATGTAAACAAAGTCCCTGATTCACCTTCCAGAATGATGACCCATGACACCCAGCCAAGCAGCTTTAGGACAGGTCCTTGAATGTCCTCAGGTGGCCCGGCTAAAGCCCAGATTTGAACCCCACTGTGCAACCTGAAGTTAACAGTTCACCAATGATCCTAATCCAGCCTGACAGAGGACGGGAGGAGCTGGGCTGTGTTTCCAGGTGTGCATAGCTGGTCGGGGCATAACACAGACACTGGAGGATGTAATCATTGCAAGAATCTACAGGAATTTGGCCTTCTAAAGTTTCCTTGAGAAATAAAGCCAGGTCTGATTATTAATTAATGATGCGATTAAAAGGTCAGCTAAATATGAGGGAGTCAATCCATGGAGTGCTTTATAGACAAATAGTAAAGTCTTAAAACTTAAATGGGAAATCCAGTGTAAAATGGATTTTCGATATGCTTAGCATGATAACAACTTTGAACGTTCGTTGGGGAGCAAAAAAAACGATGCTTCCAAAATGCCAACAGTGGTAGCGATAAGGGCATCTCTCATGGTAAAAAGAAATTGCTCATTTTAAACCATTTCCGAGACTCAAAGTAGCCTGACACTTCTTTGGTAGTATAAAGAGGCTCCTAACATATAAAACAAGGCATTGACAACTCTATAAATGTACAGATATTTTATTAAAAAGGTTTATAGTTATACAGGCAATTCCTTGAGTCATTTGCCAGTCGGCGCCATCTTGAAATTAAGGCCCTACAAGCGGATTGATGAACACAGATATTGAGTGTTGTTGACGAAAGTAGGAGCCATTCAAATGGCTCCTCGACTTCAAATTCTTCGTCATATTCAGTATCTGCACTCTGCCATCTCTGTAAACTCCAGCTTGCATCAGCTTTCCTCTTCTCTTCCTTTCTGTTCACATGCACACTCCTACTTCCGTCAACAACACACGTTCGTCAATCTTGCGTTGTACTGGACCATCGTGGTGAGGAAGGAGCTGCTGGATTTACCAAACCATCTACCTTCTGACCCTCACCATTGGATGAAATAATGAGATCACAGATACAAGAGACTGAAATGAGCTCCCTTCATAGGCGCGCTGGGTTCGAGCTTAGAGTTAGGGTTAGGAGCTCAAACATCTGGAGGGAACTCGGAACAGAGACACTGTTCATTTTTGGGTGCCATTTGAGGTGGTTTGGGCAACTAATCAGGATCCTCTTGAATGCTGTCCTTTAGAGGTTTTCCAGGCATGTCAAACTGGGTGCCCTGGGGTTGACCCTGAAGACGCTGGAGGGATTATATATATATAGCCTGGGAACACCTCAGGGTCCCCCAGAAGGACCTGGAAGGCGGTGCTGTGTAGGGGCGTATGGAATGACCTCTAAGCCTGCTGCACTGCAACCCAGCCCCAAAAATGGAGAAAAATAGATGGATCCTCGTGTTTAAGGGAACCAGGTAAAAATCACAAAAAAAGCACAAACTAAAGATGGACCGACTCCTATGTACGAGGAGTTAAGGTGAGTGGTAATAAAAGCACCGATTACTTTTTCACAATCTTGGAATGATAAAAGCAGTTGGAAAAAAACTGCCTCTCACCACAGAATGTATGTTTTTAAAATCAGAAAAACAAAATAACAACTTAGTTTTTTTGTTTTAAAACCAGAACTGTAAAGTGGGGAAATGGAAAAACAATGAAAAAGGGCTCTTGTTTTGTTTTTCTGTTTTACATCCTGAATGGTTTTGTTTTCAGTTTTTTCATTTGTGTGATATTGTATGGAAAATCCAGACGGAGATGCAGCCTTGCGTTAGGGAAAAACAGAGCATGTAGTTACGGTCACACTTGAACCTTATGTTGCCTTTTGAGAGTGGAAAACGTACCCAGGGCCACTTTGCAGTGTTTAAGTCCCCGCGGGTCTCAGTTACGACTGTAAGGCAAGGCAACTTTATTTGTATAGCACATTTCATACACAAGGCAGACTCAAAGTGCTTCACATCATAAAACAAAGTGAGAAGAAAAAAAGAAAAGAAAAATAGAAGAATTAAAAGAAAATAATAAAAAATTTAAAAATGCATTACAGAAAGAAAATAGAATAAAAACATATTTGCAATAATTAAAAACAGTGCAGACATTAAAAGATTTAGCAGAAAGCTATGGTGAACATAAAAGTTTTCAGTCTAGTTTTAAAAGTGGTCAGAGTTGGGGCAAGTCTTACATCTTCAGGAAGTTTATTCCAGCCATTTGTTGCATAGTGACTAAATGATGCTCTCCCGTGATTGTTGTTTACTCTGGGAATCACTAACAGATTGGTCTCAGAAGATCTTAGTGGTCTAGAAGGCTTATGTAGTGGGAGCATATCAGTGATATACTTCGGTCCTAGACCATGTAGTGATTTATATGTGAGCAGGAGGATTTTGAAATCAATCCTCTGACATACAGGGAGCCAATGTAAGGATTTAAGAATTGGTGAAATGTGCTCACATTTTTTGGTCTTTGTAAGAACTCTAGCAGCAGCGTTCTGAACAAGCTGTAGCTGCCTGACAGTTTTTTTCGGAAGACCTGCAAGGAGACCATTACAGTAGTCTAGCCTACTAGTAATAAAGGCATGTACAAGTTTTTCTAAGTCTTGAGCTGACATGAGCCCTCTAAGTCTTGCTACATTTTTTAGGTGATAGTAGGCTGATTTTGTTACTGATTTAACGTGACTGTCGAAATGTTAATCAGAATCCATAATAACCCCAAGATTTCTGGCTTTGTTTGAGGTTTTCAGGGACAGAGAGTGAAGGTGTTGAATTACTTTAAACCTTTCTTTTTTAGCACCAAAAACAATTATCTCAGTTTTGTCCTCATTTAGTTGTAGGAAGTTTTGGCACATCCAGTCTTTGACTTGCTCAATGCACTGGCACAGAAGATCTATGGGGCGATAGTCGTTTGGTGATAGTGCTACATAGATTTGGGTGTCATCGGCATAGCAATGGTGGTCAATGTTATTATTTTGCATGATTTGTCCTAGTGGGAGCATGTAGATGTTGAATAAAGTTGGCCCCAAGATTGAACCTTGGGGGACTCCACACGTTACATTGGTAGGTTCTGATACAAAGTCGCCAATGGAAACAAAATAGTTCCTATCTTGTAGATATGACTTGAACCAGTTTAAGACTGTGCCTGAGAGCCCCACCCAGTTTTCCAACCTGTCCAAGAGTATTGAGTGGTCGACAGTGTCAAATGCAGCACTGAGGTCTAATAGCATTAATATTGAAGTTTTGCCAGAGTCTGTGTTAAGACGGATGTCATTTACAACTTTAATAAGGGCCGTCTCGGTGCTATGAAAAGGTCGAAATCCTGACTGGAAGTTGTTGTGGCAGCCAGTTGAAGCCAGGAAGTGATTTAGTTGTTGGAGGACAACTTTCTCAATTATTTTACTTATGAAGGGTAGATTTGAAATTGGTCTGTAGTTGTTGATAATAGAGGCATCTAGGCTCCGCTTTTTTAGAAGAGGTTTAATGACTGCAGTTTTGAAGGCCTTTGGGAAATTGCCTGATTGAATGGAGTTATTAACTATTTGCAATACGTCTATTGATAGGCAGTCAAAAAAATTCTTAAAAAAGTTGGTAGGTAAAGCATCAAGGCAGCAGGTGGATGATTTTAGATTTGTCACCGTTTCCACTAGAGTTTTAGAGTCTATGGCATTAAAGCTTGCCATCATTGCTGTGTTACTTTTGCCTGAACAGGGTGGTGATCCAACTTTTTTGTTTGAGATATTGATGGCGCGTCTGATGCCTTCAATTTTATTAGTATAAAAGAATGCAAACTCATTGCATTTCTGCGTGGAATGGAGTTTAGCTGGTATTTGTGTTGGGGGGTTGGTCAGTCTGTCAACAGTTGCAAATAGGGTTTCGCCTTATTAGTGTTGTTGTTTATGATATTGGAGAAGTATGTTTCTCTCGCACTTTTTAAGACTAAATTGTAGGCCCGGAGGCTCTCTTTATAGATGTCATGGTGAATATGAAGTTTAGTACTCCGCCAGATTCGTTCAGCCTTCCTGCACTCTCTTCTCTGGGCTGTCACAACAGCAGCTTTTCTCCAGGGTGCCTTTTGCTTACCAGAAATTGTTTTAACCGTAGCAGGTGCAATGACATCTATGACATTCAGAATTTTGGAATTAAAGATGTTTACAAGATCATCAGCATGACATGGGTTTAGAGGTGGTAACGAGGAAATGGCATTTTTAAAGAGTACATTGGCATGTTCATTGATGTACCGCTTTTTGACCTTATTTGATTCTGTTTGTGTGTCAGGAATGAAAGAAATATTAAAGAAAACACAGAAGTGATCAGACAATGAAGGATCAGTCACAAAAACATCAGAAACATTGAGACCTTTTGTGATAATCAGGTCCAGGGTGTGTCCCTTACAATGAGTAGCCTCTTTCACATGTTGAGAAAGGTCAAATGTGTCTAGAATATTAAAAAGTTCTTTTGCACCCTTGTCATTCAAATCATCAATATGAAAATTAAAGTCACCGGTTATAACTAGGCAGTCAAAATCAGTGGAGATGCTAGACAATAATTCAGTAAAATCATCGAAAAAATTTGACGAATATTTAGGTGGCCTGTAAATAATTAACAGGAGAACTCTGGGAGAGCATTTCAACACAGCACAAAGATATTCGAACAAGAAGGTTACCGCTGTCAAACTAGTGAGTAACGCAGTCAAGCCAGCCAGTTGTTTTGTGGTGCATGTAATACTAGGCGTTACGGTAATAACTTCAAAATGAATGATAACTCAAAATCAATAATTACCCCCTGCAAACTGTTATGCAGAAATTATTATTATAATTCTAATAGTGTGAATATTAACTTAAACGTACAGTTCCAAAGACCAATCTGGCTTTAAATGACGGTCTGAAACTCAGAAACTCCAAAGATGCACTAAGTGACTAGTGACAGAGGATTCATAGCAGACCTCCTCAAAATAACATCCAGATACTGTCAGGACGTCCTGATGTAGATTTTCAAAAATTGAAGCCAATTACAATGTTATTCTTTGAGCATCTTTGCTGTAAATTTGGATTATCATTAAGAGAAAACAGCCTACTGTCACAAACTAATTTGCAGACCAGCTCAGAACGTACATCAGAATGTATACCGTCTGAAGTACATTCTGCTGTTAATCTGTAGTGAAATATGTCTATGGGCCGTTACCTTTTAAATCAAATATGAATTTCAAGGGAAGTTGGCTCATATATGGAATTTTAAAGGGCTTTTATTTTGAAATGCTAAATCAGAAGGTAGAGTGGCGGCTAGCTTGACCGCAGTAATCCGTGGCCAGAACAGCTACACGTTAAACTTCTTTTTCAGCTTCGTGGAGATTGCTCATCACAAGGTTTTTGAATATGGTTTCAGAAAGGATGACAGTGGGCCGAGCATCTCATATAGACAGCTGGTGGATTCAGGGGGCCAAAGACAACCAGATGGCCTGGAAATACTCATGGAGAGGCTGCAAAGTGCTGTGGAGTTTTAGTCGGAGGTATAGTTGGGTGTCAAAACCATGGAAGGAGATGCCATGCTTCCTAATACATGGACCCAGTGAGAGCATAATGAAGAGGCACGAGAACAGAGCCTTGATGAACACAAACCTTTCCAGATATGACTTGAACCATTTTTGGGGTTGTTCCCTGAATGCAAACCCATTGTTCATGTTAAAAGTCTCCAGGAAAAGATCATGCGACCACACCTGCCTCCCTCAGGTGCAATCACTTCCACTCAATGAGAGGCTAAAAATGTTGCTGTAAATCCATTTACTTCGTATACTTCCTTATTGCACAATGTGTGTTGATTTATTCTTAACTAATATAATGATAAAATAAATGTTTTCTATATGCAGAGCTACAACCATTTAGCCAAACCAAAACAATTATGATCGAGTGCGTCTCTTGGCTGCCTGGGCGCCAGCATGGTGTACCACAGGGAAATAAGGGTTTTGCAGGTGACATCTTTCTAGTGTTTCTCCACCCTTAGACAGTAGATCTTGAATATTGAAACCTTTGTATAAAGACTGGTAGAAAGTTCACAGATAGCAGTTTATTTCATGTTCACATCATTGTGTTTGGTGTCCTTGACTTGAATTTGTCGTGGCCTGTGACAGCGGTGGCAGGTGTGACATGATGCACTCTGACAGGTTATTTACTCGACTCCTGCCCTGTGGTATTCAGGCCTCCGCCAACAACAAACATCACTTTCTTTCTGCTGTCACAGAGGAAAACAACATGCTCTCCTTAAGTCACCTGGCCTTAGCATCTTTCCAATCCTGATCTGGGACACATTATGACACACATGTCCTTTGTTCCTCTCCTCTTAAATCAAGATCAGTAGATGAATGTGTAGAATACAACTTTTGACAACTTTGTGTTTTATTAAGAATACATCACATGATGTATAGAATTTCTATATATATATATACTGTGTATATATATATATATATATATATATATATATATATATATATATTTGTGTGTGTGTGTGTGTAACCCAGCCTGCGTGAGTGGGACACACGGATGGTTAAGATCGTGGCTGAGACCGCGCGGTTTATTAAGTGTCCACCTTGCAAACCATAAACAAATTGTACAATATTCAAAATAAAGCGATGTGCCTTCACAGCTATTAAACCCCTTAAAACAAGGTTTCAGCTCAAAACAGAGCATGAGAAAAAACCCACAGGAAGATGAATAGCAAACAGTATCCACGGAGCTAGCAGATACTCGACCGACATACTATATATATTATATATATATAATATATAATTATACTATGTATAACACATCATTTAAATAGAACAGCGTATTAACGATTTATGGTCAAGATATTTTACTACGATGTGGAGAGATATCTATAGTGCTGACTAGGGCTGGGGGTAAACGATTATTTTTAAAACGATTAATTGGGAGATTATTTTATCGATTAGTCGACTAATTGGACGTTTATTTTTTTGTTGTTCGATTAATAAAAACCATAATGTATCTCAAATAAATACCATAAAATTCTTAATAATATAATTTATTAAACAACACTGCTTTGCACAGCAAATATAAAAATATAGAATAAAATTATACAAAATAAAAAGGCCAGCATGTTTACTCTTACAGTCCAACAAAAATCTCTCCTGTACAAAATTACAAAAGATAAAAAAAATTAAGTGCAAAAACAACCTGTGCCGTGCACAGTACAGAAATTCCTGAGTGTTTAACACAATATAACAGTCCCAACATAGAACCTGATGCAAAATGAAACTGACTATCTAAAAGCCCGTAGAGTACTCTATCTACACAGTGAACAATTTTGATGAGCCCTATCACTAGGGATGTCCCGATCCGATATTTGGATCGGATCGGCCGCCGATATTAGCAAAAAAATGCATATCGATATCGGATCGGCCTGCACGGGAAAATCCAGATCCGGACTCCCGATCCAGTTTTTTCCCCCAAAAAATCCGGTCCGTGTTTTCCAGCGCACCGATGTAGGTAATCCATTGCAGTTTTTTTACCGTTTTCCCCAAAATCCGGTCCGTGTTTTCCAGCACACGTAGCGCACACCTCGCGACCTGTCCAGCATCCACTAAACAAAAACAACAAGACGGACTTGTCTGTGCATGTCCAGTGTTTCCCCTACCATTGTACAGGCCATAAAATCAATATGCCAAAAATTAGCCACCTATCAATTCATTCATAAATCAAAACATTTACATTAAGAGCGCCTCCGCGCAGCACAGTGTAGACAACAATCCTCGCCGCGCGCTCCCGCTACATTCTTCTTCGTGTACTTTACGCGCTTGATGTTGTTCTGATGACCGTTCCGCCTCGTTAAACCACCACGATGTCGCTTTCTACTTTGAAAACACGGAGTTGACACTGTATTTTGATAAGCTGTTGCACTCTTCAGACTCGTGGTGTGAGCGGAACCGGACCGGCTTCCGCGCTGCCTGCTCGCACAGATCCGCTCGTGCGCACATGCGCTGATGCAGGTCGAGTGTTGTCGATAAATATATGCAGTGGCGCCGCCAGCCGGAATCCTGTACGCACTGTGCATACTTTTTTTGAAGGTGGGCTAGATATTTAAATTTCAGCGGGTGACACCAAACAACGTCTGCCCAAGCAAGTCAGAGCTTTTCTTTCTCTCACACAGTGACCTGGAGAGACGCAGCCGCATTTGAGAGGACGATCACGCGTGTGTGCGATGCATGTCTCTCTCCCCGGGCCGGGAGAGTTATCATACCGTACTGTGCGTGTGTGTCCAAGTGTGTGTGTGCGTGCGTGGAGTGCTCACAAGCGTGCGCTTGTGTTTAGTTCGGGGATGGAGGGCACAAAAAAAATATTTGCACCGGGCCTATCACCATGATATACGCTACTGATTTCACTGATACTGAAAACATTCGATTTTGTCTTAAAAAAGTATTTTTCCATTTGTTGTTGTATTTTGCCGTTTCTGTGCGTACATTGAAATTGAATCCTGGCGGCGCCACTGAATATATGCACTCCTTCAAAACAGCATCAAGCCATATTGTGTGTAGTATTAGGACGTGATGACGTCTGTGGGGGAGGATTGTTTTTGATAAGATGTGGAACTCTGAGTTAACCTATTTCTAACTGAATTTCTATGAACTATTAGGCTGTTGAGTAAACCCATAACTTATATTTTACTTGATAAAATAAGACAATATATGCACTCATATGTCGTTGTAGTGTTTTACAGTATCTGTAGCTATTAATGTGATGCTCATCATTTTCCAGCCATATTTTTCCGGCCCCTAATTTTGGATCATTTCCATAAACCGGCACCTTAATAAGTCACTCTCTCCTTGTGATCTTGAATACACTCTGGTTGAACAAAAATGTTGAATGCAAATATAATAATTGCAGAATTGCAGACTGCTTGCTGTGCCATCTGACTTAATCCAACTCCACCAATACACCATCCCACGCGTCTTGTCTGTTTAGGTTTTTTTTGGTGGGTACCACCGGGCCTGAAAAAAATTCTAGGGGAAACACTGATGTCCCACTAAGAATTTAAAGTTATCGATAAAAATGTCAGCTGTTTGGGATTATTTTACCCTAAAAGACAAAAAAGACGAAGAGGCGGAGTGCAATACTTGCCACAATAAAGTCAAGCGTGGTGGTAAAGCGGTAAGATTGACTATTTATTATTTTGTCTATTTTGTCTAAAATGTGCTAAAATGAGAAAGAACATATTACTAATTGCATGTATATATGAATGGATATATGATTGTGAATGTCAACATGCTCAAATAAAAAACATTTTTAAAAATCTCCCACAAACGAAAAATGATAGAAATGTGTTGCAGCTGTAGGTGAGCAGGCCGACAGGCTGATATTTGAACTTACACAAAAGGCCAACAATGGCCTGACGGTTCTGTCTGGTCCAAGCATCGAGTGCCACAAGCACACAAATATGAAAGTGAAGTGGAAGAGACAGAGAAAAAGAAAAGAGCACTCAGCGGTTCACCATCTGTCTCACTGTCTCAACATCCTGCCTGATGTGTGTTGGCGGATGCAGCGTGAGATTCATGCTCCATGTCTCTCTGTTTAAATGTTTCAGAACACACAATGAGTTCAATTCAACAAGAATGATGTAGAATCTGCATAAGCACCTTTCCATATGACCCGCAGCCCCGACTCTAGTTCATGCAACAGTCAGCTGTTGTGGAGTTCACTACAATGCGGCGATCACAACAAGCAAATCCATCTGATGCCTGTGAGTTATACACGCGTGTTACATGTTTTCCTAATCTCCACATCTTGTCCAGAAACGTCCAACACAAGGTGTCAGCTGGCAGGATGGAGATCACCTGGATGTTTCCTACTTCCTGTTGGTTGTGTTGGCATTTCATATTGAAGACTGTTCGGGGTTTACATCTCCAGTCTGACTATGTGGAGGACCCAGAGACTGTCTGTGGTCCCCCAGAGGTCTAGATACTAGCTCACATTAGTCTAGAGACCAGACCAGACTATGTGGAGGAACCAGAGAGTGTCTGTGGTCCCCCAGAGGTCTAGATAGTAGCTCACATTAGTCCAAAGACCAGACCAGACTATGTGGAGAAACCAGAGACTGTCTGTGGTCCCCCAGAGGTCTAGATAGTAGCCAACATTAGTCCAGAGACCAGACCAGACTATGTGGAGAAACCAGAGACTGTCTGTGGTCCCCCAGAGGTCTAGATAGTAGCCCAGATTAGTCCAGAGACCAGACCAGACTATGTGGAGGACCCAGAGACTGTCTGTGGTCCCCCAGAGGTCTAGATACTAGCTCACATTAGTCTAGAGAACAGACCAGACTATGTGGAGGAACCAGAGAGTGTCTGTGGTCCCCCAGAGGTCTAGATAGTAGCTCACATTAGTCCAAAGACCAGACCCGACTATATGGAGAAACCAGAGACTGTCTGTGGTCCCCCAGAGGTCTAGATAGTAGCTCACATTAGTCCAAAGACCAGACCCGACTATGTGGAGAAACCAGAGACTGTCTGTGGTCCCCCAGAGGTCTAGATACTAGCTCACATTAGTCCAGAGACCAGACCAGACTATGTGGAGAAACCAGAGACTGTCTGTGGTCCCCCAGAGGTCTAGATACTAGCTCACATTAGTCCAGAAACCAGACCAGACTATGTGGAGAAACGAGAGACTGTCTGTGGTCCTAACAACAAGGTCTCTGCTGTATTTACAGTGTTTCCCCTACCATTGTACAGGCCAAGGAGACCTGCCGCCAGGCCAAAAAAAAAATCAATATGCAAAAAAATAAGCTACTTATCAATTAATTCATAAATCAATAATCATTTACATTAGGAGCGCCCCCTGTGCAGCGCGACGCGAGTCAACCTGCTTCGTGCCTAGCGATGCGAGTACCGCTGCTGAGAGCGCGGGCATACATTCTGGGATGTTTAAGGTTTGTTAGCTAACCAACTGGCGCCGCCGGAGGCAACTCCAGAAAAAAAAGACAGGTGCAGGTGAGACGGAAGAAAGGGGAGCAGATTGCAGTGGAGAGGGGGGCTGCTCGAGGACCGTTGCACGGTTCACACTGGGTTCACACTGGGTTCACACCGGCCGCCGAAGCACCGCGAATAGCCACGAAACGGAGCCCGCTTCCTTTCGGCACCCTTGTTAACCAATAGTGTAGTTCAGACCAGACGCGGAGCGCCGCGATCCTACGCGCCGTGAAGCGATCGTTTCGGCGTCTATTTCGGGTGTATTTTGTGTGCGAGCCGCAAGCAGTCGCGTCAATTCTGTCAGAAAGTCACACAAAGAAACTCGAGACAATCCGGTCAATTTGCAAAATAAAAGCAATTTTCAAAATAAAATACAGCGATTGACAAATGCGATCATATTTGTGTATCTAAACAGAGTAGAGAGATGAAAACAAACAAGCTTCTCTCTCTTTTTTTTTGGTAAGCAATAATGATGAAAATAACACAGACAATAGGCTAGTTTTCCCAGGCATTGTCAAATGTATGTAACTCTGTTATAATAAAATGAATAAAAAACTTGTGGCCAAGTTCCCCTACGACAAGGCCTTGGTGAAGTTCTTCACAAAACCCAGAAAAATCAAGTGCAGCAGAGAACGATGCACACTGTGTGGTTGAAGTGCACATGTAGCATGTTCCATTTGTACTGTATGCAATAAATGCACTTTAATAAGTCACTCTCTCCTTGTGATCTTGAATACACTCGGGTTGAACAAAAATTTGAATGCAAATATAATAATTGCAGAATTGCAGACTGCTTGCTGTACCACTTAATCCAAATGCACCAATACACCATCCCACATGTCTCGTCTGTAGGGTTTTTTCGGTGGGTACCACCGGGCCTGAAAAAAATTCTAGTGGAAACACTGATTTATGCCTAGATGACTTTATTTGGAGTGTTGATGGAGCAGCTCCAATGTTCATCAACCAGACTCCATTCAGAAAACAAGCATTTTAAAAGTAGTTAGCTTGTGGTCTTGCAGACAAACCTAACAAAGCATGACTTCAGACTTTTTACCCAGACAGGACGGGGTTTGGTTTCCTGGTGGATCTGGGACTCCATCATGTACAAAGCAGCAATAGTGGTGATTTTAGCCGTGATGGAGGAAACCTGCTTGGAGTCTACTTGGAGGTAAACCCTGCCTCTCTGGTACAACTAGAGCGAGTCAATAAACACAAATGATCCCACAGTCAAACTTGCGCAATTAAAAGTGAGAACACAAGAGCAGGTTAAATTCCGACACTCTCACAGCCTTTTGTTAAAGCCATCCAGATAAGCCTCTCACACCTACCTGGTCTTTATGGTGGGGTTCATCCTGAGTGGAAACAGTCCCAGGTCTATGTCTTTGCTCTCAGGATTAAACTCTAGGGCTCCTGAGATGTAAATCAAAAAGTAGTCCCAGAGCTCAGGTAACTTCTGGGAGGAGAGAATCATGAGGGAAGCCTTCGGGGTGATAACAGGAGAGACGGCAACACAGCAGAGTCATATCGTCTCCCTTCAGCTCGCCTTTAAGCACCCGAGGCAGCTTCAAGCGTCCACTCAGCACCTACATTCAGCTGACCGACTCCTCCTCTCAGGACACGACGCAACTGTCCCATGGGATCATTCACATTGTCACAGCATTCCTCCAGTTTGACATGGAAAATATAGAGGCTAAATGTATTTACTATTTGGCTCTGAACAGTGTGTCATGTAATCCCAATAGTAATAATAGTAATAATAATAATAGTAAAATGGTCATCTGCACTGCATTCTGTTTCTGAAGTAACCTTCAAGTGGTTTCACCTCCCCTTCTTAAATCCTGCCGTCTAACAGCACATATGATGGAGAATCATTCATTCATCTGCAGGGTTTTACACGGATGAAAAGGTGCTAGAATCATTGCTAGAATAGCAGTAAAGTTACCGAATGTCCTTCATTCCAACATATTTGAAGCTGTTTATATCGTGGAGTGAATTATTAAAAAGACGTTCCAGATTAGACCATTCTTTAAATAATTGTGTGCAGAATAAAAAGTAAAACCGTCCAAACCATGAACCACCAACACACACACAGGTCTGCTTCTCAGGTCAAAATAAGTCCGATTTCAGAATAAAAGGAAGAAACACTGAGGATTCTGTATTTTATGAAAGCACTGAAACTTTGATTTGAAAGACTTCACTTTGTGATTACTGTTGCGTCTGGGAATCCTGGTGGTCTGGCAGCCTTCAGCCATGTTTAAAGACAGACCACTCAGCATGCTTCACCTACCAGTAAATGAGCGACAGTCCATCGAAACGCTCGAGCTCTCTCCCGCGTTGTTTCAGCAGAGACATGTTATCCAAAAGTGGTCCAGGTGTTCAGCCCCCACACTCGCCACAGGACCCCCGGGAAGCCAAGTGTCCGAGTCCCTGAGAACGCATCACTCTGGCCGCTCCTCGCCTCCGCGTGCCTTCGCTGACTGCGTGGATGCGTCAGCCTTCTTTCCCCTCCAGATCAATGAGACGGACGCCGCTCGCCGGTAACGGGACGCTCCGTCCGCGCGACTCTAATCTGACCGGCACGTGCGCTTCTTTCCTGCTGACTGACCTTTATCCATCTGTTTGACCAAAGTCCATTGTCCACGGTGCTGGCAGTAGATAGCGGAGCAGTGCTGGAGGTACGAGACCACTCACTGTGTGTTTGCCTCCCGTGGATCAGCGATGCTGCGTTCAAGGGTTAATTAAAAAAAAACTGCGTGGACGTTTACACACGCACACACACACTGTGGTAGTGACTTCCTGCTGAGAGGAATCCATCACACACTTTACTTATGTCGCATATTTGATGTTGTATGTCAGTCATTATTCTTGCTGGTCAGTCGTTATGACATTAGGTCAGTCGGTATTCAAGCAAGTCAGGCATTGTTCCAGCAGGTCAGTTGTGGTTCCATTAGTCTTTTATACTCAAGCGTTAGTGTCTGTAATGATATTAGGGCCACGTCAGTTGTTATTCTAGGAGGTCAGTCATTATTCCATCAGGTCAGTCATTATTCCAGCTTGTCAGTCATTATTCCATCAGGTCAGTCATTATTCCATCAGGTCAGTCATTATTCCAGCATGTCAGTCTTTATTCCATCAGGTCAGTCATTATTCCGGCATGTCAGTCATTATTTTGGCATGTCAGTCATTATTCCGGCATGTCAGTCATTATTCCAGCATGTCAGTCATTATCCCAGCATGTCAGTCATTATGCCAGCAGGTCAATATCAGTCAGTTATTATTCCTGCTGGTCAGTTGTTATTCCAGCAACTCAATCAGTATTCCAGCAGGTCAGGGCCGCAGCTACCACGGTGGACCATGGGGTTGTTTTTTAGGAATGTTCTTGATTAATGCAGTGTTCACCTCAAACGTGAAGCTAATGATGCAAGTTTGACTACAGGATCATTTCTATTTATAGAGGCACCAGAGAGGGGGGGGGGGGGGGGGGGGGGTAACAACTATGGCTGCTTTATGTGTTGTGATGTCCCAGATGCCATTGCTGTCTGGGTTCAAGCTAGCAACTCGGTTGATGGGTGCTAGGCTATGCTAACATTGTAGCCGCTCCATCAACACTCCAAATAACATAATCTAGACATAAGGCAATGTTGCTGTTTGTACCATAGACATTGACATACATTTCTCCACATACTCTGGTCTGGTCTCTGTACTAATACGAGGTACTATCGTAGACCTGAACCAGGAGACAACAAGTGTTTACCAATATTTCAACTTGAACGAATTGCGCAAAATTCACATTTTCATTTGCATATTCTCCTGATGTTTATACCACAATCGGCAGTTCTATGTTACACCCCCATTGTATGAGCCGTATTAATTTTGTATTATTTCATGTAATTTTGCCCTGTGCCTATAGGGGGGCTGTTTTGCTCTGTTGCTCAGCCAAACTCGGGTCAGCCCAGGTAGGCCATTTAATCTAGAGGAAACACGTAGTTTGATGTGGTGAGCAATTTGGTTTGTTGTTTTGGTTACATGTATTATGAGTTAAAGTTATAACTGAAGGAAAATAAACCTGCGAGATAATTGTAACATTGCTGAACTCTCCATTTGCTATGTTCGAGCGCACGTCTAAATCTAATCTGCCGTATTCGCAACCAGTACTAGACTTCGTTTAGGACTTAGTCAGTACACCCATATAGCCTGAATGTAATGATCCTTTGTTTCATAATCAAATTCCCACCACTGTGACAATTTTACTTTAAATTGGCAGTCGAATCAGGCTCCTTTGGTTGATTCAATAAAAGGAAGGTGGAGACATTCTACAATTTAAAACAAATGAGTGGCATCATGTAGAAACCATGGGACGGGGTAATATTCCAGCAAAACTCAGTTATTACCAGATCTATTTCTGTGTAATTTTTCACTTCAATACATATTAATATTGTATTGGAAAGTAAAGATGAACAACTTCTACTCGACTTCTATATTTATTTCAGCATAGCTAAAAAAGCAAGACACTATTTCTGTTACCATAGTTACAAACTGACGCTTGTAAGGGACTCACCAACTGTCACTGTGTCAATGTGAACACAGAAAAGGCAAATGACATAACCACTTGTGTTGTGTTTAGCCTGTAAACTTTCGTATCACTTAGGACTGGAGGAGCCCGGGATCGGACCTCTGATCATCCTATTATAAAGTCTCAATATTAATATGTGAATGAATGACTCCTACACAGAGGCACAATCATTCCCATGACCTTAACGTTAGCGAAGCGAGTCTCCCATATGTTTCTCACCAGGGTGTCTGCCCTCCAATCCTCCTGTTACCTTAATCCCACCATGGAGGTTAACTAGCCTCAGCACTCCAACTCTGACTCTCTGACTGTTAGGACTGAAGATTGGATCGGGGACAGCTGTGATCTGCTATTATAGGAAACCGAGACCAGCTAATCCAATCAAATCCAACATGTCACCTTCTCCACTGACTAGAATTACTAACACAAAACACAAAACTATGGCACGTATTACAAGTAATCATTGCCTCACAGCATCTGCTTGTGTTTCTTTTTTATCACTTTTTATTATTTTATCCGTGTTTACATTTGAGCATAGTCATCAGATACTCCACTGATATAATAATCTGGCCAAAGGAAGTGATAAAGGCCACTGATATCAAGACAAGTAAGATCACCATGCATTGAGGGTTTCACCCCAAGTCCAACACTCTGAGATTGTACACAAATCGAGGAGGGAGGCTGAGGATTAGTGGGTGCAGAGCCACTGTCCAGGATAAAAACATCCAAGTTCCAGGACTACATCAGGAAGATGGCGCCTCCTTAGTGAATATCTCCGACAGCAGAAACCTGAGGATGAAGAGGGGGAACCAACAATCGAAGGACAAGCCTCTGTACGGCATGTACAACCTACAGAAGAAGTGACTGATATGGAGAAATCATACGAGCGGTTAGAAAAGGCTGGCCTGAAGGACAGAACAGAGGCCGGGGTCTACCACACCAGACAGGACCCCAGGTGCAGGCCGGGGTCTACCACAACAAATAGCACTGCATGAAAAGTCGGATTTTCGTCCCTGTAAACGCCCGAAAATCTCCCTAATTTTCGGGAGTTAACGACAATTTACAGGCTGCGAACGCCGCGTTCGTCTGTGCCGAAAATTGTCGGAAACGAACCACAGCGAAGGCTCTAATTAGCATATGAATAGCGGCGAAACCCCGCCTGGCCAGAGATGGCTTGAATATCCTCACTCAGGATTGGATGAAACCACTAGTTTTAAACAAGTATAATCGCTCGTGATTGGTTGGCAGATCTGGTCATTATAAATGTAAAGCCAACCCCCGTTGGCAGATGTGTTACTATTGGTCACACTGGGTCTTTTAAACAAGAATAATCACTAGTGATTGGTTAGCAGATCTATCACTATATATATATATACATATATATATATATATATACACACATATATATATATACATATGTTTGTTTATATATATATATGTATATTTATACATACACACATTTATTTTTATTTATTTATATATTTATAAATATAAATATGAATGAATTAATTGAGGAAAGGACAAATTGCCAGGAGGAAGTATTCAAAGAAAGAGCTTTATTGACAACACAACACACAACTGTACAAATTTGCCCACACAACAAACAAATGAACTGGCGACATTCTGTCCGAATTTGGTCAATTTTACAGCCGCCTGCGGTGCGTGGCCCTGTACTTGGGAGTCTTCTCTAATCGCGACTGTAGAGTCGCACAGAGCTCGGTGAGCTCCTGGCTACGAGAGGATGGAGGTCACACAATCCATCCAGACACCCCGCCAACGACGCCGTCCTCCTCATCAGACATCATGTCTGTGGTGGCGCACTTCCAACGGTCCACCTCATCGCCAGCAAGCACACTCCGTCTCGCTTCCAGCAGCTGTAAAACAATCAGTAAAGACAATCAGTACTGCGCGATGCACTGCGCATGGACACAACACATCTATTAATGCACCTGAAAAATAGGTTTAGGTAGGTTTGGTCACATTGACCAAAAACGGATCTAATAAGTCTTACCCTCTTTCTCCTGGAACGACTCCGAGCTGACGTCTTCACAGCTTCCGCCTGCGATGCGAGATCAGGCTGTGTGTGTCTGAAGCTCCTGCGTACCGTTTCATAGTATGTCTTACAGGCAGCTGGAAAACAATTAAATGAGTGGTATGAATACAGTTAAGATCGGTATCTACTGTTAACGCATCTATTTCCTTATACAGCAGAATGAAAGCATATTCTTTAAATCGTACCCTTGCTCCGGTTCGTAGCGCCTACAATTCGTCTCCGAGTTGTGAAGACGGCGTACTGCTTCCTGTAAAAGACCAACATACACTTAACAAAGCAACTTAACGTTACACTGGTTCCTCTCTCTTGTTCTTTTACAAGGCTACTATGCTACTTTTAGCTTGGACTATTAGCGTTTAAGCTACTTTTAGCTTGGGCTTGCTTTGCTAATTTTAGCTTAGCTAGCAGTCACCGAACATATTCTTACCGCAATCATCCTGAGAGTCTCCAGCAGTCCTGGGACATCCTGAGAGTCTCCAGCAGTCCTGGATATAAGAATTATAACATTTAAACCACATTTTCTTAAGTGAAGCCTCTCAGAGCAGCATCCCTCCTGCCGGTGAACGTCTCGTCATCGTTCCCCCCACTGAATGAGGCGCCCGGTGTCTGCCGTCCCTTTAGCGGACAACGGTGCACGGCGTTATTAATCACCGTTAGTAAATATATAACCACGGTTTAACATAAGCACTATATTATTAGTTAACGTCGGTAAAAACGGCACATTTTCCGCTTCGCTTGCGCTCGCTAACCCCTAAATGGTAAATTACCGTCAGTAGGCTAGCCGGCTGGAAGGACCTTCGATTCGTAACGTTAACGTACAATGCCAACACCAATAAAGTAACGTTCATTATCAATACGATTTAAAAGTCAGCTGGAAATGTAAAAGTCATGTTACAGTATACTTACATGTGTACGCGGTTTGTGTCGGGCTGTCGCCAGAATCACCGCAGTCGTCCGCCATTATCCAAAACTTGTGAAGTCAGACGAGCCGCAATGCATTTTGGGAAGTTGAGTAGATTTAGCAAGGTCCGCTGTACTCGGAAATTCTTGCCAATGCAGTATACATCCGGGCATTTCTCGCGTGCACAAATTCACATACTATTGTATGTGAACGCACAACGTACTCAAATTTACGTCACAATTAAGTACGAGTAGGACGTTAGTATGGCATTTCGAACACAGCCGAGATCTATGATCTATGAACCCATCCTTGACCCTCAGAACTACGACCAGCCATTATAAAGCAGTTTATAGTTGTTAATGTTGTGTCAAAAGGTACTGCATTTAAACATGTTACTGCGCAAGTTTCCTGGCTTCATCCCCATCCGGACAGACATTTTTATGGAAAGCCAATAGAAGTTTGGAGCTTGCAGGGAACAGACACGTCATACCCAGCATCATTTCTGCCTGTTGAGCGCATTGCTGGGAGATGTGTGGTTAACACATCCACTGTGCATTTAAGCACAGAAAGGGTCACTGTAGTCATGCCACTATGCACAGTGGTTGAGCTCTAGGAGACTGTGATGTTGTTTGCATGAATGTACATTTTACCTTTGTGGCAAAGCCTGATTAAAAGTAATTGTTGAAGCAAATTGTTTTGTGTATCTTTGAATGAAGATGAAATTAAGTTATATCTTTGAATGAAGATGAACTGAAGTTAACACCTTTCAGAAAAATGTCACCTGGGGGAAAACTCCCCCTGCTACCCTGATTTGCATTTGTATAGCTCACAGCATTTTCATTTACATGTTAAAGCCTCCCCTAGGATTACGGGGAGGGGGGTCATGGGGGGACAACTGCCAAGCAAGGCCCACGTCAATTCCCGGCAATTTACGTCAGTTTTCGGTGTTTCCTGCAAATTGCCGTTTGCAGTCGTAAACCTGAACTTCCACGTCAATTTACAGGGCCGCTAACTGACGAAAATCCCACTTTTCATGCAGTGTAGGACCCCAGGTGCAGGCCGGGGTCTACTACACCAGACGGGCATCTTTGCACAGCCTGCACCTGGGGTCTTGAGACAGTCCAGCACATAACATGTAAGATGCAGGCAGGTATACATGGAGCACCATAACTAAGGCCATAGTGTATACGAACATCTTTGCTGAGTATTATGGGCTGGAAGTCCCGAGGTCAATGGAAGAAACCTCCACAATGCTAAGTGAGTCATTATTAATCAAAGATATGGAACAATTGTGGATGTTGAGATTGTGCATGCTGTGACACTCGCAATGCTTTCTATGTGCAGTTCTCCTATTCTGCCACTAGGTGCTGTGCGTAAGCATGGTCAGAGCTGTTCTTTTATTTCCACGCACAGAGGTCGCCAACTTTCTGCAGTCAATCACTACAGACCTCCAAACTTCATGTGGCCTTCAGATTAACTCAAGAACAGCGTAGAGAGCTCCATGGAATGGGTTTCATTAGTTCCGGTGAAAGGAACTCTTGAATGCTTCAGCATACCAAGAAATGTTTGACAATTCCACGCTCCTGACTTTGTGGAACAGTTTGGGGATGGCCCCTTCCTGTTCAACATGACTGTGCACCAGTGCACAAAGCAAGGTCCATAAAGACATGGATGAGAGAGTCTTGTGTGGATGAACTTGACTGGCCTTCACAGAGTCCTGACCTCAACCCGATAGAACAACTTTGTGACGTGGAGTGGAGACTGAGAGCCAGGCCTTCTAGTTCAACATCAGTGTGTGACCTCACAAATATGCCTCTGGAAGAATGGTCAAAAAGTCCCATAAACCCACTCCTAAACCTTGTGGAAAGCCTTCCAGAAGAGTTGAAGCTGTTATAGCTTCAAAGGGTGGACCGACGTCCTATGGATTAAGAATGGGATGTCACTTAAATTCATATGCGAGTACGCGATGTATACAGTGCAGTGAAAAAGTATTTGCCCCCTTCCTGATTTGTCACACTTAAATGTTTCCGATCATCAAACTAATTTTAATTTAAGACAAAGACAACCAGAGAAAACAAATTAAAACTGCAAGCAGTATCGTGACAAGTCCTCGCTCATATGCAGCCGTGGAGTGCCTGCGGTCACATGGCAGTGTTGTGGACGCCTAAATGTGCTGCGGCCGCCTCCTCGTGGCGCAAGTTTAGACTCAAGCGATCGGCATTCAAAGCCATCCATCTCTAAAGTGCGGTCGTGGAGTGCCTGCGGTCACATGGCAGCGTCGCTGCCGCCTACCTGTGCTGCGGCCGCCTCCTCGTGGCGCAAGTTTAGACACAAGCGATTGACATTCAAAGCCATCAATGTCCCTGACTGCTGTCTGAGGTGTGTGCTAAGTGTGGAGCAGATGAGACAATGAATAAAATCATTAGCAGGTGTGGAAAGACTGTTGATCTGGTGTGACCCAAAGTAAAACTACATTTCAGTCACAGAGCTCACACACATGTTCATGACTGCTTGACATCTCTCCTCCTTCCCCTAGTGTGACCCCTCCTCCTCCCTGGGTCCTCCTTGCAGGCTGAAATGAGAGGAATTTAAAAAAAAGGAATTAAAAGTGGCATGACTGTTGATCTGGTGTAAAGCAGACTGGAACTGCATGTCAGATTCACAGCTTCTCCCCACTATTTACAGTCACAGAGCTGATACGCAGGTGGTTAAAAACATTTTTTTGCCCACTTCCTGTTGACCTTAGGCGGTGTTGGGACCTAACCGTTAGGACTACACAATGCGGCCTACAAAGCCTACCCAATGCGGCCAGACAAAGGGACAAAGGAGATAAAAAACTACAACCACCATTTTAGTGTCACCTCCACCTGGTCGCGAGATCTGACGTCACACAAGTGGTGCCCTATTGGCTGACAACTGCATTGTACTCCAGGGGGTCCCCCGGACCAGCCGTGAGCTATAAATCCCGGCGTCACCAGAAGAACCTCCTCTCTCCAAAGTAACTCGCGTTACGCCAGGAGGTGAAGATTACGTCTGCAGCGTTTCCCTTTGTCCTAGGCCACAGTCTTTCCCCCCAAACTCGCTGGACGAGCAACAGACTGTTTTACCCCTCTTTTTCTCTACTCGTTTTATTTTTCTTTTGTTTATCATTTTGGATCCCGAGGAGACCACCGCGACAGCGCGACTCTCCCGTTCCCCGCGGTAAGAAGAAAAACGTTCTTCGTCTCAGCTGCCAGCAGAACGGATAACTCGACCCGTCTTTGTCTGAAATCAGCTGACTAAATCGCCGAGCCCCGCGATTGTCCCTGCAGAAGGAAGAATTACTAACGGTTTTCTTCAATCAATTAGATCCGGCGCTGAACGAGCGCCCACGAATTACCGTCCGTTGCCGGCGTCAAGGAACGCCATCGCCGCATGGGACGAAACCCTCACATCGACGCATCTCACATCGACAAAAGTAAGAGGCTATTTGTCTGGGCAGAAGCAGAGATTCGATAGTGTAGGACATGCTTGTAATTCTTGTTAATGTGTTTTAAGTTCTGATCGCGGACCGCCGAGTCCGTTTGTTCATGTGCTGCTGTATGTGAATGCTGATCATGTACCCACGCAGCTGGGTTGATTTCTGTAACAGTGTTTCCGACTAACCTCCACCATATTCGCGAGCTCAGAAAGCCTCTACTATCAGTTAAAAGACCGGTCTCGCGGAATAAACGCCAGTTCATTCACGCGCGCCCGGGTGATAGTGGCACGTTTTCTGTGCCTCAGAATATCGCTTGCGCATTCTCTCTCTCTTTGTTTGTGTCCCGCTAACACACACACACACATACACGCCGCACACATGTGTCCTAAGCCAGCTGTTCCCGGCGGACGCTAGGGACATAGCTACATCTGGTGGCTACATACGGCTATCTCTCTCTCTCTCTCTCTCTCTCTCTCTCGCTACTCCATCGGACGTCAGTGGCTCCGCCCCTGAACGCTGCGAGGAATAGCTCCATCTGGTGGCCGCACATAGCCATCTCTCCCTCTCTCTCTCTCTCTCTCTCTCTCTCTCGACACGCACGCACACACACGCACACGCACGCACACACATACGCACACACACACTCCACGTGTGTCTCTCCCTTTGTTTAAGCTTAGCTTTGTGTGTTAGGTAGTTAGGTAATAAGGCTTTGTTAATTGCAGTGTTATTGATTGTGATCATTATTACTGATTTTATTAAATCTTATTATATTATAACTAGCGGTCTCTTGTGCTTGTTGTGTATATGTCACTGGATAACAGCAGGTTGTGAAGGCTAGTGCTTGAATTTCACGCCCTTCTTAATTGTTAGATTGTTTTTATGCTTCCATGCCAATGATCACGATGATTGGCATGTGAGTATAAAACCTTTATATTGAGACTGAATACAGTTTTAGGTTATCTTTTCCCTGATCCCAGGGTGGTGCCCCGTTTATTCATGATTATATCATGATAATATATTAAATATAATTATTAATACCGATAATCATATTGATATTGATAGTTAACTGTTGATAACCAAATCTGCTCCTGCTACAACCCCAACATAATTGCCGCCCCGTGTGAGGCCTTCTTAAACCAGCTTTATCCAGAGATTTATGCCTTAATTTATGCCTTAATAACCTGAGAGGTATAGTAATAATAATAATAGTAAATATTATTATTATGAATATGATTGTTTAGAAATCGATTTTCAAGGATCGATTTGTTTGTTCCCCATTACTATTTGCCAAGCAAGTACAGTTGAGGGTTGCATATGCATGTTGTGATTAGCCATTTATTGTTTAACAACAATACTAACAAACACAGGGTTAGGAATACTAAGACGCGTTATAACACTGTTATCACTCACCAGAGGTGCTAGAGACACCTCACTTACAGTCCACAGACTGTAGAAGTGTATTAACATTTCCATTGTAAGTCACAGGTCGACGCCGCTCACCTGTGCACCCACATCAGCATAACAACATACATTCTTTTTCGCTGTTAAAACCAAACAAGTGAAGCCACCGGGTTCTGCCTTTTACTAGAGGTAAAATGAGCAACTACGGCCCGAAAGAACAAGGAGCTGAGGCTCCCCAGATATCAGTCGACGCAGACCTGCAGGATGCGGTCGCTGGTCTCCTCCACCTGTCCCTTGAGGACAGGGAAAACCTTGAGCACTACGATGTAGTGGCATGCAATGATCAACTGCAGGAGCTTGTTGATTATGTTAATCACCCGGCAGGGAAACCACAACGCACAATCGCTGACGTGGTGGGTCGAATCCTCCTCCTGTCTCAGCGCAGAGCACAACTGCAGAAAGCTGAGGATTCAATTCAATTCAATTCAATTTTATTTATTTATATGGCACCATTCATGCAGGTAAATGCAACACAAAGTGCCGTACAGAAAATACAAATTTAGAAAATAAGAACAAAACAACAACAACAATAAAAACAACAACAACAGAAAGAAAGACCCGACCCCCCACCCGGAACACACTCGCACACTCACACTAACATGCACGCAACTCGGCACACCACACACACACACACACACCCCCACGCACTGCATTGGCTAAAACTGTAGAGACATGGCTCGGCACTGAGACATCGGTGAGTGAAAGGCCATCCACACCATGAGGGACTCTGGTTCCCGTCAGTCGACGGTAAAAGAGATAAAATAATGTAAAATAGAACAAGATAGCAGTTATAAAATAAATATCAAAAACTAGATAAAAAAGCTAAATAGCTAAATAGGATAGAATAAAATCAGTATAAACTACTAAAATAAGCAAACTTAAAATAATAGATTAAAACTTGGGGAATAAAATAGCAGACTTAAAATAATAGAAAGTTAATTAATTAAAAGCCAGACTAAAAAGATGAGTCTTGAGCCGTTTTTTAAAAACATCAACATTCTCTGCGGCCCTGAGGTTCTGCGGCAGGCTGTTCCACAGTCGGGGACCATAATAACTAAAAGCCGCCTCCCCGTGTGTTTTCAATCTGACTTGTGGAACGGTTAAAAGGCCGGTGCCAGAGGACCTCAGGGTCCGTGAGGGTTGATATAATAGGAGTAGGTCAGATAAATAAGAGGGCCCAAGACCATTAAGACATTTAAAAACAAGTAAAAGAATCTTAAAATCGATCCTGAAGCGGACAGGGAGCCAATGCAGCGACTTTAAAACTGGTGTAATGTGCTCCCGCCCTCTGGTCCTCGTCAGCACGCGTGCGGCTGAGTTTTGCAGCAGTTGGAGAGTATGGATGCTCTTTTTAGGAAGACCAGAGAGCAGGGCATTACAATAGTCTAGACGACTGGAAATAAAAGCATGCATCAGCACCTCTGTACTGGCCTGTGAGAGAAACGGGCGGACTCTGGCTATATTCTTCAGGTGGTAGAAACCTACCTTTGTTACATTTTTAATGTGTGGAATAAAACTGAGCTCAGAGTCTAAAATCACGCCCAGGTTTCTCAGAGATTTCGATGATTTAAAATTATTTAATTTTGGTAAAAGTTTCTCTCTCTGGCCTTCAGGACCTATGACTAAAACCTCTGTTTTGTCCTGGTTGAGTTGTAGAAAGTTTGCTGCCATCCATGACTGGATATCTAAAATGGAATTAAAAAGGGCATCTAAAGGCCCTGTGTCATCAGGAGACACAGCGATGTACAGTTTTGTATCGTCAGCATAGCTGTGGAAGCTGATGCCGTGCCTCCTGATGACATCACCCAGGGGAAGCATGTAGAGATTAAAAAGGGTTGGGCCTAAAATTGACCCCTGGGGAACCCCGCACTTAAGGTTGTGTGTTTTGGAGGAACAGGTATCCAGACTTACGAAGAAGCTTCGGTCAGTGAGGTAAGAGGAGAACCAATTTAAAACAGCACCAGAGAGACCAACCAGGTTCCTCAAACGGTTTATTAAAATGTGATGGTCCACTGTATCAAAGGCGGCGGTTAGATCTAGCAGAACCAAGACTGTGAGTTTATGATTATCTAAATTGAACCTGATGTCATTTAAAATCTTTAAAAGGGCTGTCTCTGTGCTGTGGTTTGTCCTAAAACCAGACTGATACTTCTCCAATGTATTGTTTAAATATAAAAATGTATTTATCTGTGTAAAAACCAGTTTTTCTAAAATTTTGCTTAAAAATGGTAAGTTGGATACTGGACGGTAATTATTAAAAATGGTGGGGTCTATGCCACTCTTCTTCAGAAGGGGCTTCACCACCGCCGTTTTAAAGGATGTGGGGAAGACACCCGTCTGAAGAGAGCAGTTCACCATATATAAAAGCTGTTCCTCAAAAACGTCATAAAACGTTTTAAAAAAGCGTGTGGGAATTGGGTCTAAAAGGCAGGTTGTGGGCTTCACTTGGGAGAAGACTCGACCAAGTGTCCTTGCGTCAACCAGGGCAAAAGAGTCCAGAGTCTCCTCAGGTGGAAGCATTGATCCAGGAATGTCGGAGGTTGAGATTTGGTGAGATAAAAGACTGGATCTAATGTTATCGATTTTACTTCTGAAGTGGTCAGCAAACGCCTCACAAACGGAGTCTGTTGGTGTTATTGGTGACCTGTTCCGGTCACCGTTGGTTAAAAACTCAATTGTGGAGAATAAAAATTTGGGGTTATTTTTATTTTCGGAGATTAGATTTTTGAAATGTGAAATTCTTGCCAGTTTGATGGTTTTATTGTATGTTTTGAGGTGTTGACGAAATATGTCGTAGTGTACTGTCAGCTTTGATTTTCTCCATCTCCTCTCAGCACTCCTGCACGTTCTTTTCAGTTTTTTGATTTCTTCATTTCTCCATGGTGGCATTGGTCTTGTTTTTATAGTTTTAGTTAAAAGAGGAGCCACTGAGTCAAGTGTTGACCTTAGTTTGTGAATAAAATTGTCAATGATAAAATCACATGGTGCTGGTAAAATTTGTGCAGGAGTGTTCTTTAAAATCTGGATAAAATTTGCTGCCACTTCAGAAGTAAGATGGCGTTTCCTCACTGTTCTCACAGGGTCCTCCAGCTGGTTAAAACTGGTGATATTAAAAAACACACAAAAATGGTCTGACACGGCCAGATCCACGACAGAGGGCGCACCCACAGACAGGCCATAGGTTATGACCAGGTCCAGGGTGCGCCCCCTGTCGTGGGTTGGCTGGCAGACATGCTGTTTAAAATCCAAGCAGTGAAGGAGGTTTAAAAATTCTCTAGATGCTAGGTCTGAGGTCTTATCGATGTGTAGATTAAAATCACCAGTTATTAAAATCCTATCATACTTAGCGTGAATGATTGTTAAAAACTCTGAGAAGTCGCTGATAAAAGCAGTAGGGTGCTGGGGTGGTCTGTAAACAGTCACACAAAGAATAGGAGGGCTGCTAAAAACAAAGGCGTGGTATTCAAATGATAAATAGTTGTTAGAAGGAGCTTCCTTTGGTGATAATGTTGACCTTGTGATCGAGGCAGTTCCCCCTCCTTTCCTGCCCACCCTTGTTGAAAATAAAAAGTTAAAATCTGGAGGACAGGTCTCTGTGAGAACAACACGTGCGTCAGTGCCGAGCCATGTCTCAGTAAGGAGAATACCGTCTAATTTTCTGTCTAAAATTACATCATTTATAATAAAAGATTTGTTAGACAGCGAGCGCACATTTAGTAGGGCCATCTTGATGTCTTCATTGATTGTGCGCTCAGTATGTCTCTTTATGGGGACATTAAAACAATCAGTCGGTCTAAAAACAGTCCTGGGTTGATGTCTGTGAGTGATAAGTGTTTCAATGTGATGGATGTCCTGTGGTTCTGATGGGGGTGGTGATGGGTGGATGTGTGGGCTATGTATGGTGCAGGGAGTGGGGGGTGAGTGTGGGTGGGAGGGACAGCGTGGGGCAGAGTGTCCGTGTGTTAGTCAAGAGGTGGGTGTGGTGCATGAGCGGATGGTCAGGTCAATGTTCACAGATAAAAGCCGGGATCCCTCCTGGTTGGGGTGAAGGCCGTCCCGATTAAAAAGTTGAGGTCGGTTTAAAAAGGCCGCGTAGTTGTCAACGAAAGGGATACTGTTGCCCAGGCAGTATCCCTTTAGCCACAGGTGCAGCTGGCGGATGCGGCTGGTGATGACATCACCGTAGCGGGGCGGGGGAAGCGGACCCAGAACAATTAGCCGCTTCCCCGTGTCCAGCACGCTATCCACCATGGCGACGAAGTTCGCTTTGAGCACCTCCGACTGCTGAAATTTGAGGTCGTTGATGCCGAGGGATGTTGGGCACTCACCTGCTGAGCGGAGGATGTGACCTCCGTGACACAGGCACCAGGCCGGCAGAAAGTCCGTGCGTTGCGCACGGACACGTGCCTCACCAGCGAGGTCCCGACCACCAGCACCTCGGGAGTGCGCCGAGCCGGAGCGGCCGTCGCCGCGCGCCTGGAGACGCCGCGCTCCTCGGGGGGAACCCGCGGGTGGCGGCGCTGTGCCGCTGCTCGTCCCGAGCGGGATGGAGGTGATGGTGGAGACCGGGCGGGTGGATCCCGGTTCCGCGACCGTTGAGCCGGGTGGTCGGTTCCTGGAGGCGGGCTGTAGCAGGTGCCAACTGGAGGGAAGTTGCTGTGGCCGGCGCTAGCTATAGCAGCTAGCTCCGTTTATCTGCTAGCCAGACACACCACGGGACTGTTGCACGGCAGGATCGTTGAATTTGCCACTGAATATTCCGCCAAGATCACTGGGAGGTAGGCTACTAACCTTTGAAGCTGAACCAGCTTCTGTTCTGTTTTGCCACTGTTTTGTCACTGCCGTACCTGTGTACCTGTCACTGCCGTACCTGTCACTGCCGTACCTGTCACTCTTCCTCTGACCCTTTTCCACAAACCATTTAAGCTTCCTCTCCTACCGCCAGCATCACACTCACCTCTACTCCTCCCTTGAGTTTTGGAGGATGAGGAGTTAATCAATCGACTGGGTCATGCGACCACCTCCCTGCGACAGGAAGTGGCCGAACTGAAGGTGGAAAGGGAGGAAGCCCTCCGCAGGCCGTGCAGGGAGGAGGAGAGAGAACTCCAGCGTGAGGAAACTCAGGCTGCCCAGGTAGGTACACCCCCAGACACGGATATGCCTGACTTGTCGGACCTTGAAACCGCGCTCCCCACGGACGCACACCGTCCCATGCGCAGGGAGAGACTGTTACAGTCGGAAGAGCCCGAACGTCGGCGCTACCAGGCGCCACCGTCCACCCACCCACTGGAACGAGAAGCCCCACCTCACAAGTGGAGCTACTCCCAGCGGGACGAGTCTCCACGCCAAAGCGTGAGCCATTTCCCAGTGGCTCGGAGCTCGACGGGGGATTCCAGATTCCCACGTACCCACCACCGACACTCGTTAGGAGAGTCACGCATGCCTCGGACTCCATCCCCACCTCCAAGGGGGAGGGGTCACTCTGTCCGAGACAATTACCGTGGTGATAACGGGTCAACAAGTGAATCAGATGGCCCATATCCAGCCGCAAACCATGGCCTGCGCACCCGACAGTTAGAGTCCCTCGCCAGAGACATCGAACGGTTTGATCCGACTCACAAAGAGTCGGATATTGATGGCTATCTCAAAGAGATAGACCACTGTCTGCGTGACCTACCCCATGCCTCCTCACGCGAGAAGCTCAAGCTAATCTGGAAGACCACTACCAGACATGTCCACAGTTTCATAGAAACACTCGCACCCAGAAACCGGGGCCGATACTCCAGACTTTGTGAAGCACTCAAGGAGGAGTATAGCCGGTACAGGGACCCCGCCTCCGCCACGCTCGGCGCCCTCGCTGTTCTACACAGGAAGCAGGAACCACCCAGGGAGTACTATAGGCGCTTCAGGGCCGCCTATGCTCAGGGCCGTAACTCCCCAGGAGTGGAGGAAGAGCCTGCCTTCAAGGCCCTCGTCCTGCATAACCTACACGAAAGTGTGCGCTACGATGTCACCATGCACTGCAGGACCATGCAAGAGGTTCGTAATTTCGCACAGATGTCATGGGAAACCCGGATGCGACCCACAAGGTCACCCGGGGAGGACGCCAGAGTCCTGGGGATCCAAACCGCGGAACACACAGGCCTAGGTCTGGAGGGAGATGAAGTGCCTCAGCCAAGGGTAAGTACCAGACCAGTACAACAGGCACACCGGGAACCTAACCAGCGACAATGGCGACAGAACCAAGGGGGTGAGCGGAACGCACGCCCCTGGAATCACACAGAACCCAGGAACGAAAATAACCCCAGGAATAAGGTCCAGTTTGAACGCAAACAAGAGGATAAGTATAATTCCTGGACGACAAACTCCCGAATGAAAGAAAAGGATATGGACGACCTGGTCGATAAGCTGACAAAAGCGATAGGGTTGCGGCTCGACGCGGCCCAATGGTCACAGCCGGCACCAAGCTCCCCACAAAAGCCCGGCAAAAACCCGGACATGAAGCCTCCGCCTACATGACTAGGCCGGGCCATTCCCACTTCCACCGCCAAGGTTTGCTTGGTAGGATGGGTGGGGGAACCAAAATCAGACTCGGCAACCAAGGCCATCGACCCGTCGCAACCCCCTTTCTTGACTTTCCTAGGAGATCTTGTTCGCAAAGGCCACGCTAGACGCATTTACACCTCGGTGGGGGTAGACATCCTCGCCCTACTCGACTCAGGCTCCGAGATCAGTCTAATGTGCCAACGCACCTTTGCGGAGGTGACCCGAACCATGCTCTCCCTAGGTAAACCACTTCAAATTGAGCCCTGCCACGTTAGCATCACCAGCTACACGCAGGAGAGGTCACCCATCACAGAACGTGCGTGGGTGGACCTCACGTTTCAGGGAGTCACTCTTGTGCACCCCATCCACATTTGTGCCCTTGACACCGAACCACTTCTCATTGGTCAGGATCTCCTGGACCGGCTGGCACCGCTTATCGACTGCCATCAGGGACGCATCTGGGCTCAGGTCGAGCCGCCAAAAACCGCTCCACCCCTCAGGTGGCCTGATGGCCTCCGACGAACGAGTCGCCGTCATCCAAGAGTCCAGAGACCCTCTACCAATGCGGATGCCTTTTTCAGAGCCTAATCCTGGCTCTGCTCGAACCGCACCGCTTGCGAGCCCACCACTCCAAGCCGGCGACTTGAGCGCTTTCCGACACCACGGATCCTTCCTGTGTCCGCTGGAGAACCGAAACCCAGCACTTTACAGCCCTCATCTGGTTGGCGGTGACCATCTCAATGACACCCATGTCCCAGAAGCGATCCTGGGGCTTTGGTCAGAGAAGACAGCCATCAGTCAAGATCTGTACCACCATCTGTGCCAGCATGAACCTCTCCCAGTTTTCGCGCCTCTCAACCACCACCTCCTTTCTGCAGAATCACCGCAGATTCACCTTAAGGCGGTAGGAGTGTGCGCCCTCTCGATCCGTATTGGGAAGAAACAGGTTGACCATTTCATAAGCGTAGTGCCCAAACTACATCCACCATTCCTTTTAGGTGCTGATATTCTGGTCAGACTTGGCACCAAACTGGACACGGTCAATCAGATTCTGTGGTCCCAGGCTAATGCTAAGAGTGAACCCCTGCCCATTGAACTTGAACACCTGACATCAGGCCAAACCATCCCAGAGGCATGTCAGGTTGCCAGCGAAGTTGACATTTTTTTATTTTCTTTATTTGAAAGGGACAATACACATTAATGAACATCAGTATGTGAATACAAATGTAAATGTGTCGGAGTTAGCAAGACTGCTAATTTACATCCGCAGTCCCTTGGCAGGTAAAAAATACACAGCAACAGTTAAACAGTAATTCACATCATATACACATTCATACGTAGACATAAAGTGCAGTAATGTCAGCGTGAGTTCTATAAAGTGCCGGGTATAAAGTGTCAGTGCAAGTTTACATAGATAGAGTGCATGGATAAATGGATGGATCCAAATGCGATGGCCCTCTCCATTCTATCACACATACATACAAAGACAAATAAAAGCTAATCAGTAGCATGCAGTTAAAACATTAAAGGTGATTACACGTTTGGTTGGCTCTAAGCCATACCTTCAGGTGGCTCTTAAAAGTAGTCAAGGTAGGGCATTCCTTTACGGGTAAGGGTAGTGTGTTCCAGATTGCAGTTCCTTTCATAGACAGGGCATTTTGACTGAAAGAGGTTTTCCTGTATGGAACCACACAGTCCCTATTAGTAATAGATCTGGTGGTCCTTGTTTGTTTAAATGCAATAAACTCTTTAAGTGGAGATGGCGCCAGGCCATGAAGTACTTTATATATTAAGCATACAGAGGAGAACTTACAAAGATTAGAAAAACTCAGCAAATTATATTTCACTAGAATGTTACAATGATGGTAAGAAAACGTTTTTTTGTCTAAGATTTTGAGTGCTTTTTTATACAGAAGCTCAATTGGTTTCACGATAGTAGAGCCGGTCATGGACCAGCTAGTAATACAGTAGCTTAAATGAGAAAAAATCATAGAGTGCAGAAACATCAGAGCAGCTGCTTCTGACAACGATCCTCTGATTTGCTTAAAGTTGTAAAGGTGATATTTAATTTTTTTTGATAACATTTTAACATGATTTTTAAAAGAAAGTTTAGAGTCTATAATCACACCTAAATATTTAAATTCATTAACAACTTCCAACTCGTCAGCACCCAAAAAAACACCTGAGCGAGAAGGCATGGAAGAAGCAGATTGCTTCGACAGAAATAGACAAACAGTTTTTTTTGCATTCAAAATAAGACACGAACTTGTAAGCCATGTTTGTATGTGTGTGAGTGCTGTAGAAAGCACCCGTGCTGCCTCCTTAGGATTTTTAGCTTTAGTGAAAATTACCGCATCATCAGCGTAAAGCTGAACATCCACATCTAAACAAAAATCGGGTAAATCATTAATATACAATGTGAATAAAATGGGCCCCAATATGGACCCTTGGGGGACCCCTACTGGACAACCCATAAAAGAGGAGCTGGCACCGGCCACCACAGTTCGTTGTTCTCTATGTGACAAGTATGAGTCAAACCATTTAATAGATTGAAAAGAAAAATTAAAATGAGACAGTTTGGATAAAAGTACCTTATGATTGACGGTATCAAACGCTCTTTTTAAATCTAAAAAGACAGCACCAACCCATCCATGAGCATCCAAATAACACTTAGTTCTCTCCATGAACATGGTCAATGCGGTCTCGGTGGAATGGTAAGGTCGAAACCCAAACTGCATGGGATGTAAAGGAGTATGGCTAT
The DNA here is from genome assembly GCF_963514095.1 of Eutrigla gurnardus. Classification (NCBI taxonomy): domain Eukaryota; kingdom Metazoa; phylum Chordata; class Actinopteri; order Perciformes; family Triglidae; genus Eutrigla; species Eutrigla gurnardus. The sequence continues at coordinate 21,588,833 of NC_139931.1, forward strand.
TGCCAAGGAAATCAATTACTTGTTTGGCGACCCACTTTTCAATTACTTTAGAGACTACAGGCACAATACTAATAGGTCTGTAATTATTTAAATCAAACTTGTCGCCAGCTTTAAATACTGGAGTAACTGAGGCCATTTTCCATGCCTTAGGTACAGTTGAGTTTTTGATCGATAAATTAACCAGATGCACAAGTGGGGGAGCTAGGGCCTCCTTATGTGATTTCAAGAAACTTGTGTCGAGCCCGTGTATGTCCTTGGCTTTAGAGTTGTTCAAATTACTTATGATATCAATAACTTCTGATTTTGTGATTTCTTGAATATTAAATTTAGGCTCGATGTTGTCAGACAAGTTAGAAACCTGCTGCTCAGAGACTTCGAGAGGTGTGAACTGTTTCACCATTTCCTCTATTGAGTTTATGAAAAAATAATTAAATTCCTGAGCCAGGATACCAGGGTTTCTCACCAGCTTATTGTCGATTTTTAATTCCAGACCTTTAGATTCCTGCTTGGGTTGTTTTCCTGTTAATTTATTTATATTCTGCCATATTTTTTTACTGTTACCTCTAGCGTTCTCAATAATTTGAATAAAAAAATCAGCTTTGGCCTTACGTAATTCTGATGTCACCTTGTTTCTAGCAACTATAAAATTCAGTCGGTCTGTGTTAAGCCCAGACTTAATAGCTTTTCTGAGGAGCTGATCCCTATGCTTCATCAGTTTTAGACAGGTAGAGTTGAGCCAGGGGAGGGAGGTGGACTTCTTTTTCCCCTGACGCCCTCTCCTGGAGAATGAGAGGACGATCTCTTTGACTTTAGATAAAAATAAATCACTGCCAATATCTGCATCATCACATCCCAGAAGGCCAGACCAGTCAACATCTTTTAAATCTCTATCCACATTTTCTAATTGATTATTGGGGATAATCATGTTAATAGATCGATTAGTTAAAGTATGATACAGATTTTTTGAGCATTTGACTTTTCTTGAGAAAAAGATTGCGTTATGGTCCGAGAGTCCTGTTAACAGGTTATGGGTGTTTGTGATTCTTTCCGGTTTATTAGTAAAGACTAAATCAATCCTGGATTGTGTACGATGTGTAATTCTAGTGGGTTGCTCTATAATCTGAGTGAAATTAAAATAGTCAGTTATATGTTTAAGGTGTTTTCTATCTATTTTGTTATCCCAATTGACATTAAAGTCACCAAAAAGGATGATTTCTTTTTTATGATTACATAAGGTAAGGAGTGCCTTGAGCTGGTCATAAAAATCTATGTTAGCCGTGGGTTTGCGATAGATGCAGATGACAGTAAGAGACATCTCTCTTGAAAGAGAAATATTTACACCAATACATTCAAGTGTGATGTTACTGGGCCATGCAATCTGATTACATTTCAAGTTGTTCTTTACATACAGGAGAACCCCCCCGCCCCTACCCTGTCCCCTATCTTTCCTATACGTATTGTAGTCCGGTAGTGACACAGCAGCTTCAGGAGAAGAGCTGGTGAGCCACGTTTCTGATAGGCCCATAAAATCAACATTAGAATTACATAGTAAATGTTCAATCTGTTCACGTTTTGGGACCAAGCTACGAACATTTAAATGACCCCCAAACAATCCCCCCTTTTTATACTCTGGATCCCAGATAGTCCTAGCCTGATTAAGTGTCCTGAAGAATTTAAGTCGTTTATGTTTTTTGAGTACTGGGTTGCGAGTCTTACGTGGGAGCTGTCCTCTTGTTCTGACCGTTGTAATGTTGACCTCTTGCTGCGTTACGGGTGCCCAGCTCGATCCCGCTGGGTGACCCGCTGTCGAGCTGACCATGGCTGGCTGTGACTTCTCCTCGCTGGTCACTGATTCAGGTGGTGGTGGGTGGCCGTCAGGCTTCCACTGCTGCTTCGCCAGCCACTGGATGTAGCCGGCCGCTGGTGTCTCCTCCTCGCTGGTGTTAGCCGAGGGTAGCGTCACCGTGGTGGAAACAATGCCAGGTGGTAGATGGTGGCCATCGGGCTTCCGCTGCTGCATCGCCGACAGCTGGATGTAGCCGGCCGCTGGTGTCTCCTCCTCGCTGGTGTTAGACGCTCGCGCCACCGTGGTGGGGACGGTGCCTGATGGTGGTGGATGGCCATCAGCATGGTCTGTTAACGCAGTGGTGAACAGGTACGGCGTCTCCTCCCCCGTGGTTGGTACGGTCAGGCGGCGACTAGAAACCCAGCTCCGTGACGCGAGCCCTCGGCCCATCAGCTCCGTAGAATGAAACGCTGCTCCTCACTGTGCCAGCCAGGGCAGCTGGGTGGGGTAAGCTACAAAAAGCGGCCCACCTGCTGGAAACGCCGTGGTGATGGTTGGAGTTAGGTGGGAGATGTTAGCCCCAGGGAACCAGGGCCATATGAAAAATGACCAGGGCTGGTGGATGGTCGCTGTTGCCGGCAACAACGGCATCGACAGCGGCTGCGTCAGCCAGTGGGAATGCGCCAGCTGAGGTTGTAGCGGAGCTAAATTTACCTGGGAGTTAATGTCCGATGAATGTGGGCCAGGGTTAATCTCCACGTCCCCTGCCAGTAGTACCATAAAGGCCAGGTGTAAAAGGCTCACAGTCTTACTTGTTGGGTTGGTGTTTCCGTGTTTCGTGGAGGTCACGCCGGCTTGCCCATTGTTTAGAAAGGCTGTGTACAGGAGACGCTGACTTTGGTCGGATGGGGAGCAGGCAGTGTTTTCGATGGGTAGACGCTGCCGTATGGTTAATAAAAGCAGACATATAATAAAAACGGCATTGGGTATCCATCTAAAGGATGGAGCGTCTATTTTGCAGACTTTAGCCGGATAAAGCAACTCATGCGAGGCACCTGCCGCACCGCACGTGAGCTGAGCGGCCATCTTCCCTTCCCTTTTGAAGTTGATCCTTCCCTTTTGAAGTTGATCCATGATACATGATGGTCCCTGCCAGGACCGCAGGTGTCCCCATCCGGCTCGCCATCCTTAAGGGACAGAAGATGCCTGGCTCCCAAGCATTCTTCCAGCCCTTACCCCATTTCTGGGAACTTAACCTTACAGTCTGTGGCATGCCCCTGCTTGAGTTGAACAATCGTTCAACCTACATCCTGGTCCAAAACTTGACGCATGCCCCAATCCAGGTGGGAGCACGGAAACCAATAGGGATGCTGGTCGACAACTCTTTCCATGACTTTGAACTGACCATACCAGTCATAGGAGAGTTACCTCCCTCCCTAGCCAGGAGTAAAGACTTAGACAATGTCCTTTTCACGTTCCCAACCGCAATGATCACCATGGCCCGCCATGAAACCCTTCACGGGGAAGCCATTTGTGGCACAGCACTGGGAAAAGGGGGTGATCTGGTCCTCTACGCGTTAACGACTCAATCGACCGAAGCAACCTCAGGTGAGACACACCAACCACCTGAGGAACCCTATTCGGGCTTCGAGTCTGAGATAACCCAACAGCTTGCCAAAGCAGAGGCCCTCACTACCGAGGACCAGAGAGACGTGCTACAGAAGTTGTTCCACGACTTCCAGCCGATCTTCTCCCGAGACTCGCAGGACTGTGGGGAGACCCAACTTCACACGGTCCGCATCCCCACTGATCCGAATGCGCCACCGACCTTCGTACGCCAGTACAGGATCCCGTTAGCCGCATACGAGTCTATCCGAGACATCCTGGATAAATTGCTGGAGAAGCAAATCATCCGGGAATGAAACTCAACATATAATTCTCCAATCTGGCCGGTCTTGAAACCCACTGGGAAATGGCGTCTCACCATCGACTACCGGCCACTGAACAAACAGGGTCCTTTCTCCCATGATTCACCTGGATCAGGAGCTAGCTAAGGTCAAGGGAGCCCGCTTCTTCTCAACGGTAGACATCGCTAATGGTTTCTGGACAATGAAAGTTGATCCAACAGACCAATATAAGCTTGCCTTCTCCTTTGGGAACCGCCAGTATACTGGTAACCGCTGTCCTTTTGGGTATTCAAACTCCCCAGCCGAGTTCAACATGTTCCTCCACAAGGCGATGAGTGACGTGGCTGCACGCGGTAACCTCATCTATGTGGACGACATCCTCATGAGGAGTCGAACCTTCGAGATCGTCGGTAAGCTATCACCAGTGGCTTACCGCATCAGGGTCTCACAACCAAGGCACCCAGCCACACACAAGTGGGTTCATGCGAATCAGAGCAAGCCCTACAAACCTGTCACACCTCTTAGAGATCGCAGTTGCCGCACCCGAAAGGGGGAGGCAGTCTCCCTCTCACCCAGGAGAAGACTCACCATGGCCACAGCAGGGTAACCGCATGCACTAACACCTAAACATCAAACCCTTCTCACAGTGACAACAACTGCAGAACTTAGGCAACACCCCCTCAGGGATTCGTAGCCACTGTCAACTTACACTCCAGCCTGCTCAATAACACCTTCCATGCCTTAGATGCCTGGTCACGAAAATCCTCCAATCCGCTATTACAACTGTGTTGCAACCTTCATAAGTGCGTTTGGTTTATAGTCTTGGCAGTGCAATCCCGATCTCAGTAGACCCCAGGAACCTGGGCATAAGATTCATCCTCAATCTATCTATCATAGGGAAACAGGATACGCATAGGCTAAAGCCATACTAAATGTTAGGTTTTGGAGAGATACCACACACATCCCACAGGCTAACTCCAACCTCCTCCCGGAGTAAACCTAGCGACCACTAACCCCTTTTCCTTTTCCTCGCTTTCCTTCCGTCTTCGTTCTGTTTTTCATAATAGGAATGGGTCCTGTTTGAAATTTCCCGAATGAAATGATAATGCTGATGTTTGTATAAATTGTGCCTTAGTGATGTTTAATATAGGTTAGATAGTTAGAAGTCTCTGCCCAGACTTTGCCTCAATCTCTGCCCAGACTTTGCCTCAATCTCTGTCCAGACAATGCCTCCATCAAGTTATGGACTTTAACCTGAATGAACTGTTTAACCTCTTTTCCATGGAATATACAGACTGTTTGGACTCCCACTTGTTTCAAGGAATACATGGACGGTTCGGCCCTTCTGTTGCTCCGAAGGTTGCGTCCCACACCTCAACCTTCAGACCAAAAGGGGGACTGTTGGGACCTAACCGTTAGGACTACACAATGCGGCCTACAAAGCCTACCCAATGCGGCCAGACAAAGGGACAAAGGAGATAAAAAACTACAACCACCATTTTAGTTTCACCTCCACCTGGTCGCGAGATCTGACGTCACACAAGTGGTGCCCTATTGGCTGACAACTGCATGGGACTCCAGGGGGTCCCCCGGACCAGCCGTGAGCTATAAATCCCGGCGTCACCAGAAGAACCTCCTCTCTCCAAAGTAACTCGCGTTACGCCAGGAGGTGAAGATTACGTCTGCAGCGTTTCCCTTTGTCCTAGGCCGCAGTCTTTGCCCCAAACTCGCTGGACGAGCAACAGACTGTTTTACCCCTCTTTTTCTCTACTTCATTTTTCTTTTGTTTATCATTTTGGATCCCGAGGAGACCACCGCGACAGCGCGACTCTCCCGTTCCCCGCGGTAAGAAGAAAAACTTTCTTCGTCTCAGCTGCCAGCAGAACGGATAACTCGACCCGTCTTTGTCTGAAATCAGCTGACTAAATCGCAGAGCCCCGCGATTGTCCCTGCAGAAGGAAGAAGAAAGAAAACGGTTTTCTTCAATCAATTGGATCCGGCGCTGAACGAGCGCCCACGAACTACCGTCCGTTGCCGGCGTCAAGGAACGCCATCGCCGCACGGGACGAAACCCTCACATCGACGCATCTCACATCGACAAAAGTGAGAGGCTATTTGTCTGGGCAGAAGCAGAGATTCGATAGTGTAGGACATGCTTGTAATTCTTGTTAATGTGTTTTAAGTTCTGATCGCGGACCGCCGAGTCCGTTTGTTCATGTGCTGCTGTATGTGAATGCTGATCGTGTACCCACGCAGCTGGGTTGATTTCTGTAACAGTGTTTCCGACTAACCTCCGCCATATTCGCGAGCTCAGAAAGCCTCTACTATCAGTTAAAAGACCGGTCTCGCGGAATAAACGCCAGTTCATTCACGCGCGCCCGGGTGATAGCGGCATGTTTTCTGTGCCTCAGAATATCGCTTGCGCATTCTCTCTCTCTTTGTTTGTGTCCCGCTAACACACACACACACATACACGCCGCACACACGTGTCCTAAGCCAGCTGTTCCCGGCGGACGCTAGGGACTGTAATGGGAATTTTGGATGTTAGTACTTTATAATCAGAATATTTGTCAGGCTGACGCCATCCGCATCTCCTCATCTGACTGTTATGCTATGACGAAAATGAATGTCTGTTTGTAGATGATATGAACATGAGTGCCACATTGACATAAGATAATTTCAGGACTATGACGCCTGTGCTCTGTAAATCTTGACCTTGCCTGTACATCTTGTCTTTGTAAGATAGGACATGATCCGTCCTTTGGTTCCTCCTCCTTAAAAGGGAGACTGTTGTTGGACTCAGGGTCGTTCCTGCTGAGTCTGATCCTTTGTATCAGAAGGCAGGGGTGAACAGTACTTTCTTCTGCAGATTAGAATACTTAGTGAAATAAACCTCGGAGAAAAAGCAGATCCTGGTTGTTGATCTTTATTGGGCAGATTCATTTTTTCCACAACAGGACATAGCTACATCTGGTGGCTACATACGGCTATCTCTCTCTCTCTCTCTCTCTCTCTCGCTACTCCATCGGACGTCAGTGGCTCCGCTCCTGAACGCTGCGAGGAATAGCTCCATCTGGTGGCCGCACATAGCCATCTCTCCCTCTCTCTCTCTCTCTCGACACGCACGCACACACACGCACATGCACACACACGCACACACATACGCACACACACACTCCACGTGTGTCTCTCCCTTTGTTTAAGCTTAGTGTGTTAGGTAGTTAGGTAATAAGGCTTTGTTAATTGCAGTGTTATTGATTGTGATCATTATTACTGATTTTAATAAATCTTATTATATTATAACTAGTGGTCTCTTGTGCTTGTTGTGTATATGTCACTGGATAACAGCAGGTTATGAAGGCTAGTGCTTGAATTTCACGCCCTTCTTAATTGTTAGATTGTTTTTATGCTTCCATGCCAATGATCACGATGATTGGCATGTGAGTATAAAACCTTTATATTGAGACTGAATACAGTTTTAGGTTATCTTTTCCCTGATCCCAGGGTGGTGCCCCGTTTATTCATGATTATATCATGATAATATATTAAATATAATTGTTAATACCGATAATCATATTGATATTGATAGTTAACTGTTGATAACCAAATCTGCTCCTGCTACATACCCAACAGCGGTCAACATGGTCTATCTAGGAAAAAATATTCCATGCGTATACACCCAACCTAGAGGGGGGCTGTTGCTCAGAAAAAGGGCATAAAATCTGCCACATTTCATGTCGCAATTTGGTGGCGCTCTGACTGTGAGTCAATATTGCAGTGCAGATGCGTTTAGGATGGAAATCTTATCAAGTATGAATTTTTGGAGCATATTGGAGAAGAAACGCTGAAGTTATAACGTGTTTATAAGTGTTTGAAGGTAGATGGGTGCCGTTCCATTGATGGCCCTGAAGGCCAGTGCCATCGTCAACAGGGAGCCAGTGGAGGTCATGGAGGAGGGGGGTCACATGGGAGAATTTGGGTAGATTGAAGATAAGGCGTGCTGCAGCGTTCTGGATACGCTGCAATGGTTTAATCGCAGAGGCCGGGAGTCCGGCCAGGAGAGAGTTGCAGTAGTCAAGGTGGGAGCTTGGACCAGGAGTTGCGTTGCATCCTTTGTGAGGAAGGTTCGAATCCTGCGGATATTGTAGAGGGCAAATCTGCAGGATCGGGCCACAGCAGTGATGTTGGGGGTGCAGGATGGTTGGTCATCGAGGATTACACCCAGGTTCCTCGCAGTTGAGGAAGGTAATACTGTGATGCCCTCGACAGTGACCGGCAGGTCCATGCGAGGGCAGTCTTTTCCTGGGATGAAGAGGAGTTCGGTTTTATTCAGGTTAAGCTTGAGGTGATGTGCAGTTGTCCAGACAGAGATGTCAGCCAGACAGTCCGAGATGCGACATGGTGGTTTTAGTGTGATGGTCTGGGACTGCTTCAGGACCTGGACAACTTGTGATTATTGATGGAACCATGAATTCTGCTCTCTACCAGAGAACTGAAGGAACATGTCCACCCATCAGTTTGTGACATTAAGTTTGAGTCCAGTTGGGTTCTGCAGCAGGATAATGATTGAAAGCACACAAGCAAGTCCACCTCTGAATAGCTAAAAAAAAACAAAATGAAGGTTTTGGAGTGGCCGAGGCTATGTCCGAAATCACTCCCTATTCCCTATATAGGGAGTTCGCCATTTTGTAGGGGTGTCCGAATGTGTAGTGAGCATTACTATTCCCTATATAGTGCACTCAAAGTTTCCCACAATGCATTGTGAAAAGTAGTGTACAACCGATGGTCACTCGGCGAGCAAATTTTACCATCATGCATTGCGCTGAAGGGGAAATGGCGAACGGAGCGGAGAGAGAGCAGCCCAACGTGTCATATAAATGTAAGTAATAGTTCACGTTAACAACATTGAACTAACGGAACACAGCTAGCGCTGCTGCTGGTGGGCCTTCGCTTCCAGTTTTAAGCTGTGTACACACCGGAAGAACTGCCCGACTCGCGTCGGTAAATTCGGCTTCGGCTACTTAATATGGCCGACTCGAACAACGACATGGGCGGTTCACACCTACGGAATTACAGCCGACGCCATACGTTCCGCGCTTGCGCGAGATGTAATGTCTCCAAAACAACAGGCGGCGCTAATCTGTATTGTGGGCCAAAAAACACGAAAACCGGAAGTAGCCGGTCCTCTCTAGACCACCTTCTTCGATTCCACTGGTTATCGGGTATGTTTACCATCGTCACTTCCGGGCTTCACTGATTCGCTAGTCAAGCTGCAAGCCTCCACCAATCAGAATGGTAAAAGAATGACCGACTCGAATGGCGGATTACACATTTGAATCGGCTGAAATGAACGCCGACTTGGGCCGATTCGAGCGACCACACCAAGGAGACTCATGTCACGGACGCCGACTCTCTCAAAGACGCCGATTTTCGGTCCGGTGTGAGCCCGCCTTTAGTCGGAAATGAACAAAGCAAAGTGCCGTTTGGAAGTATTTAGAATACGATCTGATATGCTAACGATGCTAAAGTAGTGGCGGCGAAAGTAGCACAACCAACGTGGTGGAGCATCTTAAAGACCGACACCCTTCATGTCTTCATGGGGACATTAGCGAGTCAGTAAACTCCCGTTTCAACAACATTGAAGTTTTAAACGGTTAATTATGTTAGGCCCCACGCTAGCGGCTGACGGCTAAAACCAGTAACGTAATGACGGAGCTAGGCAGCTAACGCTATCAGTCCTGTCCGTCTAATATAAAAGGATATAACAATAACGTGCGTCTGAAAACTCAACCAGCTACTAGACAGAACCGCATGCAGCTGGCTCTACCAACTCTGTTATTATGGTGCCAAGTCACCAGAAACACAGGAAATACACAGGACTGTAGCTGAATATATATAGAATATAAATTGCATGTATACACACCCCAAGTTATGTTACCGTGTTTTCTTTTTTACATGGATGAGGACTTTTTAAAAAAGTGTTATTGATGCTGTTTGTATTGTTCAAATATTTATTTAAAAAAATGCCTGCCTCTTCATTTTATTCATTTTCTCCCTGTGGTATTGAGTATTTTCCTAGGTATTAGTATCTACTTTCAAATTCTAGTATTGTGACAACCCTAGATGGGACACACATCCGTCAAAGTCCTGTGTAGCTAGATTACATAAGTATGACACATTAACAGTCCATAAATATCAATTGTCAATTACTTTTAATCTCTCAAGGGAACGACAACGATGTCGGATGCTTGATCCGCCTGAGGAGAGAGAGGGAGCACCTCTTTTCAGGGAAGCGGTTTGCCGCTTCAGCTGGATGGGAGTGAGTCGTGTTAAATGAATGTGATGTGTATTCATAATGACACTATCAGTTGACGACATTGCGGTCTATAGTCATTGTTAATGTTACTGATATATTTGTTGTTTTTCAGTATACTTCTTCCTTTTATGACATTTTGTAGAGCTGTGCTGAAAGACATGGGCCTTGCCAGCCTGGTGACTCCTGCTCGGGCGGCAAAGAAGTGGGAGAATTTGAAGAAAACGTACAAGGTTTGGATTCATTGGAATTTTCACTGTAGTCCTTATTATAAGCATATATGAAAGATCAGTTACTGTTCTCTTTGAGTATTTCCTTTACTGTATTCAGCTTGTGAAATGAAAACTATATGAGTTGTGCACTGAAAGTATTTTGTGTAAATTGCAATGTGTGCAGGAGCTCAGGAAGCCACCTACTGGCAGTGGCACTGAATCAGGGGAGTCCACTGCTGGTTCATGGAAGTGGTTCTCTCTCCTGGATGAGGCAATAGGTGGTAGGCCATCTATTCAGCCTCCGTGCCTCATTGCCTCAGCCTGGGGAGAGAACCCTTCCATTGGTCAACCAGCATCCACTGATTCAGTGCCACCAGAACAAGAGAATCAGGAGGAGAATGTAGGGTCAGATGAGCCAGAGCGCGTGATGCTGTCCTGGAGCTTTTGGAGAGGGCAGAGGAGAAGGCAGAAGAGAGGGCCAGGCGTGACAAGGCCAGGGAGGACAAATTGCTGAAGTTATTAGAAAGAATTGTGGAGAAATTATGAAAAAAGGAGAGAAATTTGATTGATTGATTAATAAATGTTTTGTGAGAGCCCTGCTCATGCTCAGCACCTCACAGGGCCTCCCATCAGCCAGCTGAGGCAGAGGGGAGGGGTGGTGAGGGGGCGGTACTACCCCAGGTGTCAGCAATCCACAGGACAATCAGGTGATTGCCAGCCTTCATATACCCTGCAGAAGCAGAGGAGGGGTTGGTTGGACTGGAGCAGTGAACAGAGCAGGAGCACGAGGAGAAATCACTGAGGAACAAGTAAACGGGTCAGTGGGAAACTTCACCCTCCACTAACCTCTGGTCTCTTTTGTTTCCCTCTCGCTCTGACCAGGAGAGCCAGTACCGAGCCCCCTGAGCGGCCACCAAGCCGAGGAAGATTTCAGTTGTTTGTCGTCCCTGACCCCTTTTTTCAGTTCCCTTCCCCACCCCCCACCTGTTAAGAATAAAAGACCCCAAGTGGGCTTCACCGCAACGCTGTGTCCAGTCCCTTCTGTTCCTCTCTGTCTACCCACTGCTCACTCGCACGGCCAAGCGGCCACATATGATGGAGAATGCGGGCAGGCTGATCCTCGCAATCTGTGGGTAGACTGAGTGTGAGCATGGAGGAGACATTGAAAGCCATTCTGGCAACCCAAGCCACCTTGCAGACCGCCGTAACCGAACTGTGCAAGTTAACAGCTAGAAGAGGTCCCCCGGAACGACAGCCAAAAGATGTGCTGACCAAGCTGACGGGGGATGATGACGTTGAATCCTATATGGCCCTGTTTGAGAGGGTCGCCGTGCGAGAGGGCTGGCCAAGAGCCGAGTGGGCGCATATCCTGATGCCCTTCCTGACTGGTGAAGCACAGAAAGCCTGCTGCGACCTTTCAGCAGCCGACGCTGCCCACTATGATCGAGTAAGAACCGCCATTTTGGCCCAGTATGGACTTAGCCTTCCAGCCCGAGCGCAGAGAGTGCATGATTGGACCTACAATCCCACTCTTCCAGCCCGGGCCCAAGTCATGACCCTACTACGTTTCACCCGGAGCTGGCTGCAGGAAGTGGCCGGGCCACCGATGGTGGACCGGGTGGTAATTGACCGATGCCTCCGGGGACTTCCCCCCGACACCAAGAGGTATGTTGCCCAGCAGGGGGCCCCCACTTTGGACAATTTGGTAGCCCTATTGGAGAACCACAAAGTAATGGGAGGCCTCATGCGGTCAGAGAGTAACCGTTCAACTAATCCCAAAATCAAGGGCGACAGGGAGATGGGGAGCAAGGTGGTCAGCCCCCCAGCAGGCCGACTGTTCCCTGGATGGGCTGGACCGACAGCCCAACGAGCCCCACCATTTGCCGTACCCCGATGTTTCACCTGTGGCAGGGAAGGACACTTCGCCCGAGAGTGCCCCGGTCAGGAGGAATCAATGCCCACAGCGGGAACCTCTGAAGGCAAAGCTTTCTACTGCCAACACCTCACCACCTGTTGGGCCCATGAGGGAGCACCGGCCCCGAAGTTTCCTGTGAAGATTGCTGGGAAGGATACCGAGGCACTTTTGGACTCCGGAAGTATGGTCTCCCTCATCAGACCTGAATTTGCCAGCACAACGATGGGAGCAGAGATCCCTGTGTCATGTATCCATGGGGAAACACGGAGGTATCCAACCTCCATCATCAAGGTGATCACGCCACGGGGCCCCTTCACTCTACAGGCGGGGGTCGTCGAACAACTTCCAGTCCCTGTCCTGGTGGGGCGAGACAGCCCCCTCTTCTCGCTTTACTGGCCAGGAAGAAACCGGAAACCCAAGGGGAGGATCCGGAAGCGACCCCTGGAGACCAAAAGATCGGCTATAACCCAACCGGCGCTGGCAGGTGAGCCCCCCGATGGCAGTGCAGCCGAGACCAGTGAGGACGACGCCGGTGAGGGTGTCAATGATCAGTCCACGGTCACAGTGCAGGAGGGGCCCTTGGAGGATATAGGGTCAGATGAAGGCTTCTCGCAATTTCCTGAAGCTGAAATGGATGGGGGACCTAGGTTGGGCCGGTTTGGCTCGGCGCAGCTCCAGGACCCCAATCTGGCCCAGGCTTGGAGGGATGTCCAAGTGATCGAGGGCCAAAACCAGGAGGGGGTGAGTCAAGTGTCTTTTCCACATTTCATGGTGAAAAATAAACTGTTGTATCGAGTCTCCCAGAAGAATGCTGAAGTGTGTGAACAGTTGGTTGTCCCAAAGACATATGTCTCAAAAGTTTTATATCTAGCCCACACCCACCTCCTAGGGGGGCATCTGGGGAGAGAGAAGACCTATGAACAGATTCTCAGCCGCTTCTACTGGCCGGGGGTCAAGAGAGCTGTGGAGGAGTACTGTAAACACTGTGCCGAGTGCCAAACCAACGCCCCAAAGGTAACATACAGAAGTCCACTCATACCTCTACCCATTATCGAAACCCCATTTAGTAGGATTGGTATGGACATAGTGGGGCCCTTACCAAAATCTAGCCGGGGTCACCGCTATATTCTGGTCATACTGGATTATGCCACCCGATATCCTGAGGCCATTCCCCTGCGCACTGCAACTGGGAAGGCAGTGGCTAGGGAACTGTTCCTGCTCTTCAGCAGAGTGGGCCTGCCAGAAGAGATCCTGACAGATCAGGGATCCTGCTTCATGTCTGGGGTGATGAAAAGGATGTGTCAACTCCTGAAGGTAAGACAGATCAGAACCTCTGTCTACCACCCACAGACGGATGGATTAGTTGAAAGGTTCAACAAAACACTAAAGCATATGCTACGCAAAATAATAGATGTGGATGGTAAAAACTGGGACCAGTTGCTGCCATATGTTCTTTTCTCTGTCCGTGAGGTCCCACAGGGTTCCACCGGGTTCTCCCCCTTCGAGCTGGTGTATGGACGCCGACCTCGAGGCCTGTTGGACCTGGCCAAAGACGCTTGGGAAGAACAACCCCCCACTCAGCGCAGCATCGTGGAACATGTGGAACAAATGCATCACAGAATGACCCAAGTCTGGCCTCTGGTGCGGCAACACATGGAACGGGCCCAAACCCAGCAGGCTCACGTGTACAACCGGGGGGCGCAGGTGAGAACATTCCAACCGGGAGACAAAGTGATGGTGTTGATCCCCACTGACGATTGCAAGTTTTTGGCAAAATGGCAGGGACCGTATGAAGTAATGGAACAAATGGGACCGGTAAATTATCGGGTCAGACAGGTTGGTCGCAGGAAGGGCCAGCAACTGTATCACATCAATCTGCTGAAGCCCTGGCACGAACCGGTCCCTATCCCCACCAGTGTCCTGGCCGCCACTCACCCCCCGATCACAACCCCTGTGAGACTGGGTGATCAGTTGTCTTCCAGACAGGTCCAGGAGGTCCAGGAGCTCCTGGCCAAAAGCAAAGATGTCTTTTCAGAGACCCCCGGCCAGACAACGCTCATCGCCCATGACATATGGACGGAGCCAGGGAAAACGGTAAGACTGCGACCTTACCGCATCCCAGTGGCACGACGGGGAGCCATCAGGAAGGAGGTGAGAAAAATGCTGGACCTTTGGGTGTTGGAGGAGTCGCACAGTGCCTGGTCCAGCCCCATAGTCCTCGTGGGGAAACCAGATGGGAGCATCAGGTTCTGCAACGATTACAGAAAGTTGAATGAAATATCACAGTTTGACACGTACCCTATGCCCCGTGTAGACGAGCTGATCGAGAGGCTGGGGCCGGCCCGGTTCATCTCCACCCTGGACCTGACCAAAGGGTATTGGCAGGTGCCACTCACTCAGCAAGCAAAGGAGAAGACCGCCTTCTCGACACCAGATGGCGCCTTCCAGTATCGAGTCCTCCCATTTGGCCTCCATGGAGCCCCAGCCACGTTCCAGAGGCTCATGGACAAGGTCCTCCGGCCCCATCAAGACTATGCTGCAGCATACATAGATGACATCGTTATACACAGTATCTCATGGGAAGATCATCTGCAGCGCCTGGAAGCAGTTATCCAATCCTTACGCGAGGCAGGACTCACAGCCAACCCAGGGAAGTGCTCTTTGGCCTTGGAGGAGGCAAATTACCTGGGGTACACTGTGGGGCGAGGGAATGTCAAGCCACAGGTGAAGAAGACAGACGCTATTGCAACGTGGCCCAACGTGGCCCCGCCGTCTATAGCCCCAGTAGGGGGTGTAGTCTGACACAATTAACCTAGCTAGCATCTATTCACTTAAAATTTGACGACGCCGGCTTGCTACTCTAGCAAGAGCTAGACGCCGCACATGTCTTTCTCTGGCCCTCCTCCTCCTCCTGGCTAAAAGTACTCTGACAATAGTCAGAACAAACAAGGTGACGATTATTTTTGGATCCATAATAGATCAAAATGCTCGTAAGAGTTGAATGAATGAATCCTTTGTTGGCGTGAACGTACAGCGGGATCTGACACGCATTAATTATGCGTCAGGAATGACGTCATCAACGCCGCCGAAAGAAATGCGAGTAGTGTCCAAAAGTGTTTTTTCATTTTGCCAATGAGTCCACTAGTGCCCTACATAGAACTCCCCTATGTAGTGAGTAGGGAGTAGGGAATAGGGAGTGATTTCGGACACAGCCCTAGCCAAGTCCTGACTTAAATTCCACTGAGATGCTGTGGCGTGACCTTAAAGGTGCAGTACTGTTCAATGTGGCTAAATTAAGAATATATATACATATATATTAGTAGTGGGCCGTTATCGGCGTTAACGTGCTGCGTTAATGCAAGACTCTTATCGGGCGATAAAAAAAATATCACTGTTAATCTATTCTCAAAGTTGGGTTGGAAGCTGGGTCTATATCAGGGCTATTCAATTGGCGCCCCCGGGCCGCGAAGGAATATTTACTGGCCCTTTAAGTGGAAAAAACATAAAAAAATGCTGGCCGTATAGTGGCCGATATGAGATGCCCTCTCTCATCTCCGCGCAGCAGTGTAGACTGTAGACGCGCGGCCACAACAAACCTCACCGCGCGCCCCCGCTACGTTCTTCTTCGCTTACTTTACGTGCTTGATGTTGTTCTGATGATTGTCCGCCTCGTTGAACCACCACAATGTCGCTTTCTACTTTGAAAACTCTGCAAGTTGAGACAGAAAAGACTGTAGACTGAAAGTATTTTGATAAACTGTTGCACTCTTCAGACTCGTGGTGTGAGCGGAACCGAACCGGTACTTTTCTAATAAAAACTGTGTCTCCGTCCAAAATCCGCTGCGCTCACGCTGCCTGCTCGCACAGATCCGCTCGTGCTCATGTGCTGCTGAAGGTCAAGTGTTTACTAGAAATATATGCAGAGACGGCGCTCCTTTGAAACAACATATATATATATATATATATATATATATATATATATATATATATATATAAAAACAATAAATAATCATATCAAATCTGTATGGCAAATATGCAAAAAATGTAATTACATTCATTTTATAATAAATATGTAAGTAGGAATTTCCTACTTCCTGTCATGTCAAGCTGCACACTGCTAATCACAAAAACATTTTCAATTAATATCCTCACCTTCCATTAATCTGGCATATTTTGTCTCTCTGTAAGGTGGATCAAAATGACTCCCAGATATTTTGTATAGTAGAAAACATTGTGTAACTTATTTACAATATTTGATATTACAGCTTTAAAATTAGACGATCATATAAAAACATATATGATTAGAGTACCAGTGTTCCACTGGCTTCATGTATCTGTGAGTGTAATTCTGAATGTGACAGCAGCTGTATATAAAACCAAAGCCTACACGGTGAACTGGCTAACACCAATATACATATTCAGCAGGATTACAGAGAATCAGCCTTGGTATGGAGACAAATACTCAACAGTGTATCTGAATTGAAGAAGGATTTGATAGATTCTGCATAACACCAGGGCTCACTGTCTCATAATAATAATAAACACATTTTCTCTACAGAGCGCTTTTCATGCTACTCAGTCGCTCTTCAGACAAAATTCTGTTAGATAGCAGCAATGTGGCAGGTCAGCTCCAATAAAACTATATCACACTGTATGATAACAAATATGAGGCTTGTCAGATGTTTGATATAACTAAAGGTTCAAGAAGGAAATATCCACTCTGAGTTAACAAGTCAATCTGCAACATTCTCTAAACAGCCTTACAAGTGGACTGGAACTATGGGTTCCTACTCCTATGGGTATGATCAGACAGACAGCTCATATGTAGCACCCTCTTCTGGACACTATTTTTCACCTACCCTTTGAGTCAACTATTACATTTTTTCACAATTGCTAAAACACTGAATCCCAGTCTCTGAACCAAACAGTCAGTGGCCTGAACGTATAAATTGAACTGATCACACTTTTGGCAAAACCTTGAACAATGATACTACTTGCTGATTCAGCTGCTCACACTCAGTCATAATATCCTGTAGACCACCCAGAGATGGAAGGAGATGTTATGATCCCAGGCAGGGACAGACTGGGATCAAAAACTACTCTCTCCCTCTTGCCTGGCCATACTGGTGTCTGCATCAACTAGTGAATGAAGTGGATGCTCATTGATAAGCGTGGGTTAGCCTGTACACCTTTTTATAAAGGTCATTGTCAGCTGCTGTTTTGCTTTACTTTAGATTCACCTTTGTTTTTTTTGTTTTTATTGTCCATTTTAGGCTGGACCAGCTGGTGTGTATTTAATTGTTTGTAGCACTATTTATTTTGCCCTTGTTTCCTTTTTAGTGGCATTAGTCGGCTCATATTGAAGGCTAGGCACATTAGAGTGGTTCCCTCACTGTTTGTAGTGTTAAAGTTCACCGGGACACAGTTTTCAGTGATGCACAGTGATGTTTGGAGTGATTGCCGATTGCCGTGAGCATGTGTGGTGGGTAAGTTGTTGCACTCCTTTTACACACCTCCAAGTAGGCTGCCTCCCTTTAGCTGGCTTCTGTCCACTCTTTTTGTTTATTTTGAATGTTTCAAAAAGACACAATTTTACTGTTAACCAAATAAGCCTTAAATAAAATTATTTAAGATTGACATATTACAGTATATGGGCTGCACGGTGGTGTAGTGGGTAGCACTCTCGCCTCACAGCAAGAGGGTCCTGGGTTCGATTCCCGGGTCGGCCAGGGTTCCTTCTGTGTGGAGTTTGCATGTTCTCCCCGTGTAAGCGTGGGTTCTCTCCGGGTTCTCCGGCTTCCTCCCACAGTCCAAAGACATGCAGGATGGGGATAGGTTCATTGGTGACTCTAAATTGCCCGTAGGTGTGAATGTGAGTGTGAATGGTTGTCTGTCTCTACATGTCGGCCCTGCGATAGACTGGCGTCCTGTCCAGGGTGTACCCTGCCTTCGCCCAATGACAGCTGGGATTGGCTCCAGCCCCCCCGTGACCCTGTACTGGAAGCAGCAGTACTGATATCTCAGATCTTTGACTCTTGCAGAGTTGCAATCAAAGAAAGTGGGTCACATATGTAGTCGAAATGTAAAATACATTTAGATTTTGGTGGCTTCTTGACCAAGAAAAGGCAGCCAGTGACTTTTTGGTGCATGTGGATGGAAGACAACAACTCCCATAATGCACAGCTCTGCAGGCCATGCCCACTGATCTGTCCCCCCTCAATCAATCAATCAATCAAATTTTATTTGTATAGCACTTTACAATAGCCAGACGGTACCCAAAGTGCTTTACATCAAAGCAATAAAATAATACATAAAAACAATACATAAAAACACAGGAAAGTGCCACAGTGCTGCAAGAAAACACAAAAAAAGTGCTACTAGTGAGGCCCTCTAAAGTGCATCAAGTAAAAAAAAGGCAAAATAAGTAATAAGCGTTCTGAACAAGTTGGAGACGTGAGATTAAAGACTGGCTGAGGCTGACATAAAGTGCATTACAATAGCCCAGTCTTGAACTGATGAAAGCGTGCATCGCCTTCTCGAGGTCCTGCCGACTTAAAAAAGGCTTCACTTTGGCCAGGAGACGCAGCTGAAAAAAGCTAGGTGCAAAAAGTTCAGAGCCAGCCACTGTTCTCCCACCGGTTTGCACTCACACATCGACGTCTCAAAGTCAGTAACGTAAGAGAACAACACAGGGAACATGACTGAAACTTTACTGACAAGTGACGTCTGGACATATTTCTAGTAAACACTTGAACTCTGGATCTGCATGTGAGTGTGAGTGAGTGTAGAACAGCATTTTTATTCTAAAAGGACCGGTCCAGTTCCGCTCACACCCCGAGTCTGAAGTGAGGTCCCACCACTGGTCAGTAATAGGTTAGCAGTCTCAGTGGGTCCCACCACTGCTCTGTAACAGGTCTGTAGTCTCAGTGGGTCCCACCACTGCTCTGTAACAGGTCTATAGTCTCAGTGGATCCCACCACTGGTCTGTAACAGGTCTGTAGTCTCAGTGGGTACTGCCCCCTATAGGCAGGTTGAAGACATGAAGAACTAGTGTTGTAGTCTCACCTCCTCTAACCAAAGAGCCTCTGATGATACAACATGAGCATATTTGCATCATCGGAGGCTCTTTTTCAGAATAGAAACACAGAGATCTCCGTCTCTGGGAAATGAGGGAATGATGCACGACCATCAAACACACTACCGGGTTTATACCAATACAAATCTTATTGCAAATGGTGAAGTATCCCTTTAATGTCTTTATGATACTGGCCACAGATAATCTGCTCAAATTGGGTTGGATTCTTTGTCCTGCTTCCCTCATTGTCATTCCATGAACAAGGACATGGTTGTTCTTGGTCCTTCTCCCCTTCCTCCTCGTCCATCACCTCTCACACCAACTCTTCCTCCTCTGCCTCTGTACGTTTCTTGCATTCTTGGATTTCTGAAAATATTGCGTTTCTTTGCCACCACCATGTGTGCGATGACGTATTGTTACTAATGTAAGCTAATATGCAACACTGCTGTTCCATCGGCAATATAATTAAAGATGTATTATTGTGATAATGAGAAATGCACACTGCTAAAACAAACTCAGGACATCGTTAGTGGTGGAATCGTTTATTTTGAATCTTTCTCCAGTGTGTACTCTATAATAATAACACTATAATAATTAATAATCATTATACCGTCTTCTGCAGAGTCTCCCTCCGGCAGCTGAATAACGAAGGCACATGAACGGAGACGATGTTGGAAATTCCAACCTCGACCCTGCAGAGGACTCTCTCTCTCTCTCTCTCTCTCTCTCTCTCTCTCTGTGGGCTTTAAGTGCACAAACAAAGTAAAGTGACAGCAGGACCCAATCCCAGTCTCCTTGCAGTGTGTTGGCTTTATTGGATTCATTGCATCCTATGGAGGAGAAAAAGGAAAACCCCAGCCAAAGCAATCAGGCTCCTCCCCCTTTATGGATCTATCTTCCAGACTCATGACCTCGCTAACTAACTAACAACACATCACCAAAGCATGACGTTATCAGTCGTAGCGTTTAACCTTAGTCTGATCCCTCCTCCCCACAGAGTAGAAATAATAACCAATGTACTATGTAATGTTTTTTTTTTTTTATCAAAACAGCATCACTAAGCAGATTTCAAAGAACTGGTTGATGAATGAAGCAGGAGTTTAATAATCATCATGTTTCTGAGGCATCATGTTAAATCGTTAATGTTTCTGAGCCAGTCCTCCGTTTCTCTTTTTTTTTACGCTCATATTGTTCACCTATTTAACTTTGCCAAAAACTATTTGCCAAAAATAAATCAACTTATTGGTATTTTTAGATCAAAATCCCAAATCGTTTTGTTCCTGGAAAACAAAATGACACTTGCTATCATCAGCTAATACCAACTAATTTCAACCAATAAGATCACGACAGCACCCATCCATCAACCAATCAGAGCTAGAGAAGGTGGTAAGCTCATCTTTTCAAAGACCAAATTAAAACATGATGTCCTGTTTCACCGTACAAGGTTGCAGACTCACGCGACTTTAACGTCAAAGGGCTATGAAGTGTCTGCAGAAATGCTGAGTCATGCCGGGCTCAACATGGGAGGAGGTTGGTGAGCCTGGAGATCATGGTCGGGCCCCACACAGAAGTGCAACGTCAAACTTTCAAACTTTCTACTGGGCTTCTGGGTATTGTAGTCATTTTATCAAAACTCCTAATGCTGTGATCACTACTGGAATTGTGTTGAAAGCTTGGAGTGTGTGTGTGTGTGTATGTGGCAGTGAGCATGTGGTGGGGAGGGGTGGGGTGACTGGGAGGAATAGGGAGGAAGTGATGCAGCCCGCTGGTTGACTTCAGTAGGCGTGGTCCGCCACGAACAGAGACTCCTGAGCGGCCCCCTGCTCTCCGGAGGACTGGTACTTCCCAACAGCTGCCTTGCTGTTATTCTGTGGACAAACACACAGTCAGACATTGGATGTCTTTTTCCTGTTATTTATAGAACGTATAAAACATAAAGGATTTGTATTTCCATGACGTCATGTTTTTCAGCAGATTAAAGGCAAATCTGTAGTGTAGCCGCAATAACAGACAAGGAAAATGATACACACATAAACTCTATCCACATATTCCTACACATAAATATCTCTAAACTGAACCGTTACAATGGCAAAATCAAATTGGAATAATTAAAAAATAATAATCAGTAACAGTTCAGGTAGAGAGTGGTACTGCAGCAGGGAGGCAGAGAGGCTTCCAAAACAGAAACACACTCAATGATAATATGCACTACTTAATACATACATATCTATTTCTGTATGTGTATTGGCTTTCCCCAACAAAACCTGGTTCTCCCCTCCCCCTCTTCTTCCTCCTGTTCCTCTTCTTCCTCCTCCTCACCAGAGCTCTCTTGACGTACTCCTCCTGACAGGCCTTGCCGTTCTCCTTCTTGCCCCCCCAGGCCTTCAGAGCCGAGGCCTGCAGGGCCCGTCCGTAGGAGAAGGTGAGGGCCCAGGGCCGGTGGAGGGCACACTGGTTGATGGCGTTAAGGTTGACGGTGGCATCCGCCTCACTTTGACCGCCTGACAGGAAGGTCACACCTGAGGGTGGGGGGGAACGCACAGCAGGAAGGTCAGGTGGAAACAAGGTACACTCTCATTGAGGATGTTATTCTCCAGGACCACCTCACCTGGCACCGCGGGGGGCACAGCGCGGCGCAGGGCGGTGACAGTCGCCATGGCGACATCGTGAGGGCTGTACTTTCTGGGGCAGGAGTGTCCAGCAGTCACCATGTTGGGTTTGAGCAGCGTGCCCTCCAGGTAGACGTGGTGTTCGGACAGAGCCTTGTAGACCGCCGCCAACACCTGTGAGAAACAAGAAACCACCACGTTGGTACAGTCATCTCAGCAGCCACGTCCTCCTGAGGCCCAGCTGAAGACCTGATCCACCCTAGCAGCTGAGACTCGGCTGTCCCGTCTCAAAGACTCGGCCTTCTTTTCCTGATTCAGAGGATCCAGCTGATCCTTCACGGCCCACAACGTTACCCAGGATTCATCGTGCCACTGTGACGAGTGGATCAGCAGCCGGAGATGCAGCAGAATAAACTTGTGAATTTGTTGAGTTTCAACTCACTGGAACGATCCAAATGTAAAAAAGGAACGTCCCATTTTGGTTAAAAAGATACTAACCAACAAGCTAACGTTACTATGAGCATCTGCACTATTTAGAGCAGTGCGGCTGATCATCCGACCTTCAACTGACCTTCATCCGACCTTAGTTACATCCACTGAAAGTCAAACTTTTAAAATGTCATTTTAATTGACCTAAAATCATCATCATGATATAAAATATGACATCCGGCTTACTTTTAATCAGATAAAAGTTAGATACCTCTTCTATGCTGTTTCATGTCAACCGGAGCCGGTTACTAGGCGACGGGAGTGCCAAAGGGTGGAGGCGGGAACAGCTGGTGATGCAAACAGGAAATGCTTGGTGCTTCAGCAGTTTCCTATGAACGATGTGGCCGACACCACGTCTGAGTGCCAGGAGGAGAGATGACTCCATCCATGGCTGCTGCATCTGTTAACAGCAGCACAACCGGTTTGAATGCCTCTCGTACACGTTTGCAGCAGCAGACGGGTTCAGACACGATCACAGTGAGAACATGCACCACGTCACTGGCCAGCCGGCACACGTTCACCAGAACCAGATTCAGGGCGACGTGCCGCCCCAGCCATCAGGGCTGAACCATAACGAAGCTGTTGTTGTTTCAAACGCAGGCTACTGAGTTAACCACACCTTACAGCTGAAGCTGCAAATTACAATCTGTCTTTAAAAGGCAAACCTCAGGGGTGTATGTGAATGTGTATTAAAGTGGGTCATATGTGTAGTCGAAAAAATACATTTAGAATTTGGTGCCTTCTTGACCGAGAAAAGACAGACGGTGACTTTTTGGTGCATGTGGATGGAAGACAACAACTCCCACAATGCACAGCTCCGCAGGCCACTCCCAAGCCTCAGTGGGTCCCACCACTGGTCTGTAACAGGTCTGTAGTCTCAGTGGGTCCCACCACTGGTCTGTAATATGTCTGTAGTCTCAGTGGGTGCTGCCCCCTATAGGCGGGTTGAAAACATGAGGATATTTGCATCATCGGAGGATCTTTTTCAGAAACTCGAAGATCTCGGAATTAAGGGGAATGATGACGACATTCAAACACACCAGGTTTCTAATGACACAAAGCTTCATGCAGATGGGTGAAGTATTCCTTTAACGATCATGCTTCCGGTATTCAGTTTACATGATGGAAAACAATGAAATCTCTGTGTTTGGGAGGCTGAAAACAGCATTCTCCATCCTACTAACGATTGGTCAATTCCACACGAACATCTATTGTATGAAACGGCTGAATGTCGCCTCTTCTGTCCCCACCATCACTCACCTTCTCCGTCACATACTGGCACCGCTGCAGGTCGTGGTCCCCGTCTGGAAGAATCTCCGGCTCCACGATGGGCACGATGCCATGCTGGATGGGAGAGAAGACGGCAACCGATGTCATGGCAATGGAGACAATAGCTCCTCCTGTGGAGGGGCTGTGACTTGTGTACCAACTCTGCACTGAGAGAACAGCTTCTGGAACCGTTGGAGAGTCTCACCATCTGGCAGATGCTGGCGTAGCGGGCCAGCACGTTGGCGTTCTCCATGATGGCCAGCGTGGATGGCGTGGTGGAGGTGATCTTCAACACACATCGCCACTTGGCAAAGTCGGCGCCGTCCTTCTTGTACTGAGCACAGCGCTCGTAGAGTCCGTCCAGACCTGCCGAGCAGATGGGACGGCTTGAGTGATGCAAGCAGACTAACGACAGAACTTTGTGCTGAGAACGTCGTTATGGTGACGTCACCTGTTGGTTTGGGAACCACGGTTTTGAAGTCGCCATCTTGGAAATGTGTTCATCAGATCCACCCGTCGCTCCTCCACAGTCCAAATATGGTCACTTCCTTCTCTGGTTGGAGAAATTCCAAGATGGCGACGGGCAAAATGCTGAAGTGGAAGCTTCAAAACCGTAGTCCACGACCAACGGGTGACGTCACCATGACGACGTCCTCTGCGTATGTACGGCCTGTAGTAAAAGCTTTGTTTCTGTGTGAATCTGTCGTTACATGGTGATAATGATCTTATCATGAGTAGCAATTTTCCCCTCCAAACCTTGAGTGGTGGTCTCCCCGTTGGTGCCAGCAAGGGGCACCACGCCCTTGTCCACCTTGATGCCCACCACCATGCCCTTCTCCTTGACCAGCTGGGGGAAGAGCTTGTCGTCGTCGGTCTTCTGATAGAGCGTCTCGTGGAAGAAGATGACTCCGCCGATGCAGGAGTTGACCCGGTCGTCTGCAGTGAGGAGCAGCTGGCGGTAGAGCCTGCGGTTCTCCTCTGTGTTCTCAGCGTTGATGCTCTGGAAGCGTTTAGCCATGCTGCCTGAGGGAGACACAGCACGATGATGACATCACACCTCTCCTCAAACAATGATGTCATTGTACAGAGAGACGTTCACAGTTCCATTGGTATTTACATGATTTTATCCACAATGTTTATTGCACCAACTTTTTGGCCCACGAGTATAACTGGAGGTCAGGTCACAGAGGGAGGTGAGGGGAGATGCTGAATTTTTGAGGCCAATATACTGTATCATCCAACATATCAGCCAACATATTTAGTTCAAATATATCAACTCTGAGTTGAAGTAGAAACTTGTGTGACTCTAAATCTTTCTCAGCAATGAGATTCTCCTCGTGTTGTCCAGACGTTGCTGAATCCTAAATGGAGGAACCGGATGTTGCCTCCTGTGTCTCTGGTCCCCCAGAGGTCTAGATAGCAGCCCACATTATTTCAGAGACCAGACCAGACTATGTGGAGAAACCAGAGACTGTCTGCGGTCCCCCAGAGGTCTAGATATTAGCCCACATTATTTCAGAGACCAGACCAGACTATGTGGAGAAACAAGAGACTGTCTGTGGTCCCCCAGAGGTCTACCATAGTAGCTCACATTAGTCCAGAGACCAGACCAGACTATGTGGAGAAACCAGAGACTGTCTGTGGTCCCCCAGAGGTCTACGATAGTAGCTCACATTAGTCCAGAGACCAGACCAGACTATGTGGAGAAACCAGAGACTGTCTGTGGTCCCCCATAGGTCTAGATAGTAGCTCACATTAGTCCAGAGACCAGACCAGACTATGTGGAGAAACCAGAGACTGTCTGTGGTCCAAACAACAAGGTCTCTGTCGTATTTATGTCTAGATTACCTTATTTGGAGTGTTGATGGAGCAGCTACAATGTTAGCATAGCCTAGCACCCATTAACCCAGACTCCATTCTGAAAACAAGCATTTGAAAAGTTTTCTAAAGCTATTATTACATATTCTGACTCCAGATCAGCTATCTGCAAAAGCTGCTTGCAAAAGCAGGCTTTCAACCAGTCGAGGGCTGTCTCTGTATATGTATGCTTGGCTGAGTTTGAGTGTTCATGTGAGTACTGTACATGAAGAGTGATCAGCGTCTTCCTACCTGTGGACTCATCGGCTGCCAGAATGCCTTTCCCAGGAGCCACGATCCTCCGAGCGATATCACCCAGCTCCTTCTTCTGCTCGGCACTCAGGAAGGGATGGGCGTGAGTCATGGTGGCTGGGATGGACACACAGACACACACCTCATCAACGTCCTCCCTGAGGAACGCCACACATTGTGCTGTGTGTGTGTCCACACTTTTTTTCCACATCAGATCAGAACTTTTTCTCTCTTTAAAAACGTTTGAAATTGTAGTTCTAAAGTTGTCACAGAGCGTTCTTGGCTGCATGAAGAAAACTGTCTCTATTTATTCATTTCCACAGTATATTCCTTTATTTTTCCGGCCAGGAAATAGTGTTGTTGTTTGTATGGGTATGTACACTAATCAGAATGGCTTTTATGTGATGTCCTCTTTTTAAGAATGCTTTCATTAATTATTGCATTTTCACAAATTGTATTTGTTGTAGTGATTTGATTTATTGTTTCATTTATTCTCCTGTTTTTCAAAGCACTTTATAAACTCTGTTTAAAAGGTGCTATACAAATACAATTATTATTTTTAACACTGTCTTTATCGATTTTTCAACATAAGTCAAGCAACAAACAACGTGACAATTTTCAATTCCAAAACCTTGCTGGATATAAATGTATGTATATATGTTCAAAGTCGTTCTGTTGCTGCAAGTTACATGATGGTTATGGATTCAGGGTCTTTTAATAGCATTTGATCATCTTGGTCTATAGTTTAGGACATGTCAACAATATGCTTTTCAAAAAATTCTAAACAGCAGAAAATCTAGTTTGGTGGTAGGTGGTCCTTTAGGGTTTTTGGAGAGCAAATGGAGCTAAATTTCACAACACATTGCAGTTACGGTGTGAGGGGCGTGGCCATGTGAAAACCACATGGCCAGGGGGGGGGGCGCTCGTGAGTAATTTTTTTTACGCCCGAATACGAGACCTAATGTATATAATCACATTTTTCACCATGCAGGGTTCATTAACATGCCTGTATATTTTTCTAAAGGATTACTGTAACACTTCACTGGAAGCATTTTTTAAAAATAATTAATTGTAATAAGACAGAAGAATAACTGAACATACTATTTCTACAACAAGAATATATTTATGATATATTGCTTATATATAAGCAAGTTACTCACTCCATGTTTAATGTACTCGTAACAAACAAAGCAAACTTTACCTTCATTATTCAAGTATGTATATTAGGACATACAGAGTTGTGTACTAATATGTACTCCGTATCCTTAAAGGGACAGTGTGTAACATTCTAAGTAATTTATTATCTAAAATCAATATCTTCATTCATAAATAGGTCCTCATAAGTGTATAATAACCTTTGCCAGTAATCTGATTCCTCCTCGTAAACAAATAATGTCTTCTCTGTGTTTCCATTGGACGGTAAGTCCTCCGGAGGCTTCCATGGCGTTCCTCCATGTTGAAGACTAGAACCTCCGAGGAGGGACATGAATCTAAATGTGATGTTGTTCAGAGCCAGCGTGAATGAAAGTAGATCACATCAGCGAGAGCGACTTCTACTGAGCTTTTCATCCCCCCGTGGTGGACGTCCCGGACACGACCTTTGACCTTTTACAGTCAGTGTTGTAGAGCAATATGAGCACTTTAGTCACATTCCTTTGTGTGTTTAGTTGTTAGCTGATGCTAAAGGCTACGACATCGTAATAGAAGGCTACCAGAAATAAACCAACATAAATGACTATCTTGCTGGAGGAGTAATGACTTCTACAGGCTCACATGTTTGTTTGAAATATCAACCTCATCACCTGAAAGAATACT
This sequence comes from Eutrigla gurnardus, assembly GCF_963514095.1. NCBI lineage: Eukaryota > Metazoa > Chordata > Actinopteri > Perciformes > Triglidae > Eutrigla > Eutrigla gurnardus. The sequence goes on from NC_139931.1 coordinate 21,616,332, forward strand.
GGTCAAGTGGTGTTGGACGACATGTTGTCAGAGCTTCTTGGTTCATAACGGCTACCGGAGTTACAACGAAGCGATGCACTAGAGAGCACTATTCATCTGAATGCAAAATGCTATTTCACCACTAGATGGGAGTAATTCCTACACACTGTCTCGTTAAAGTAGGCTCCACCACAAACTCTGTTTTTTCAAACAAAATACAGCAAACAAGTGAACTAATGAAGTGTACAAGTATACAAGTATACTGATAATTTGTGTGTTTACGAAGACAGTAACAGCCTCACGCCCGCTGAACAGCGTCGGTCTCATTAGGCTTGTTCGGGATGGTCTTGACTTGACTTGACTTACCACGCCGACGAGAGCTGCAGGTGTCTGAGGGGGTGGGCTCTAAAAGAGACGGCAGCCAAACGCCGTCAAGTCGGACAACAAAGCCAACGTGACTATAGTGCTCAAGCGATAGAACACAGCAGCAAACCAAAGAGGATATGTTTTATATATATATATATATATATATATGTATATGTGTATATATATATATATATATGTATATATATTACACACACACACACACACACACACACATACATATATACATAAATACATACATACACACACACACACGCAAGGCAACATGTGGAAGGCATTATTTTTTTCCAGTATATTTGTATTATCATTCTATGTTTGTATTAACCAGACCTCACATATAATAGGCCTACTCACAACACAATGCACGGAACTTTAGATCAAGCCATGAGATCAATGGGACCAAAATAAAAAGTATCATTTCACCACAAGGTGGCCGCCGAGTGCGGACCTGAACACACGTCATTGAACTTTTAACCAATGAGAACCATTCCGCTGTAGCGGAGGTGTGGACAAGCCGGTTGCAGCCGTCTTAGACCGCGCTGCAAGAAGCGGCTCTTAAAAACTTGTTCCTGCGATGTTTTGGGTGACGTGATATGGTCGCGACCCTGTGACGTCTTTGCAGTCGGCTGCTAAGTCGGACACAATTCTAGCCATCATGCATCGCTTTCAACCCACAATACATCACGTTAGGTAGCGCGCTGCAGGCGGCTACATCAAGGCTGTGTTCGAAATGCCATACTAACGTCCTACTCGTACTCAATTGTGACGTAAATTTGAGTACGTAGTGCGTTCAGATACAATAGTATGTGAATTTGTGTACGCGAGAAATGCCCGGATGTATACTGCATTGGCAAGAATTTCTGAGTATACAGTGGACCTTGCTAAATCTACTCAACTTCCCCAAAATGCATTGCGGCTCGTCTGACTTCTGAAAAGTTTTGGATAATGGCGGACGATTGCGGTGATTCTGGCGACAGCCCGACACAAACCGCGTACACATGTAAGTATACTGTAACATGACTTTTATGTTTCCAGCTGACTTTTAAATCGTATTGATAATGAACGTTACTTTATTGTTGTTGGCATTGTACGTTAACGTTACGAATCGAAGGTCCTGCCAGCCGGCTAGCCTACTGACGGTAATTTACCATAGAGGTTAGCGAGCGTAAGCGGATCGGCAAATGTGCCGTTTTTACCGACGTTAACTAATAATATAGTGCTTATGTTAAACCGTGGTTATATATTTACTAACGGTGGTAAATAACGCGGTGCACCGTTGTCCGTTAAAGGGAGGGATGCAGACACCGGGCGCCTCATTCAGTGGAGGGAACGATGAGGAGACGTTCACCGGCAGGAGGAATACTGCTCTGAGAGGCTTCACTTAAGAAAATGTGGTATTAAATGTTATAATTCTCATATGCAGGGCTTACTACTACTGTTGCATATTTAGCTACTCAATGATATAAGGTTGAACACCAGCGTATATAGACGGGAGATGTACTGCTCTCCTGAGATGTCTACCTGAAACGTTCTGTTGAACAGCAAGAAATCATCAATGAACTGTAACACTTTTCTACGTGCTGTTCTTCATATAGGATGTTTATTGAAGAACATTAGATGGAGGGAAGGTGGAGCTAGATGGACAAAGAAGAAGTGGGAGAACATGAAGCAGAAATTACAAGGTGAGTTGGAAGCAGTTTAAAGTATTGAACACTACAGCATAAAAGAAACCAGATGAAGTTGTCTTTCTTATTAATAATCAGGCAAAGTCAGTGCTGGGTAATATCTACAATGTGTTAAATGAGTCCATTAAGTTGGTCCCATGTGGAACAGTATTACAGTACATATTATAATATATGACTAGTGGTGAATAGTTGATCTATACAATGATTATGAGAAGTGTTGTTTGTATGAACTGAAGGTGTCAGCACTGAGGGAGGAGAGGTCACTGCTGCACACTGGAAGTGTTTGTCATGGATGAGGTGATGGAGCAAAGACCTGCTATTACCCCACTACACCCCATCTCCTCAGCCATGATGCCAACCACTGCAGCAGGGTCTCTCCTCCAGAGCAGGAGGGAAATAGACCTGCAGGCCTAAAACATGAGTCAACAATCATATATATATATTCAGATATTTATTATTTAGATTTGTACACAGCCTAATAATCGTAAATCATTAAACAGGAAACATTTGTCTGTAACAACTTCTACTGTGTGGTATTACTTATAAACTGCACTACTGATAAACACAAATAAAACAATAATCATGTTCCTGCAACACAGGGATCCGGACATTTGGAGCAGACACTGCAGCTACGAGCCTCTGAGGATGTCCCAGGACTGCTGGAGTGGCTCGTTGACTTCGTCGCTGTCACCCCCATCACCACCGTGAAACTATGGACATGGAACCCATCTGTTCTGTTAGTAAGCAGTGGACGAGGTTCTCCATGGAACGCCTTGAAAGACAGAAGTCCTTCCTTAAATCCCCTTCCCGAAGTAGAGGCCCATCGAGGGAACATGAGGATTGACCTGCAGTACTGCCGTCTGGCACCAACCTGTAACAGAAAACATCAGATATTACATTTATTCAGAATGTTTTCCTATTCATTTGTTGATAAACTACTTATTTCTTCTTATCATACACGTATTGCAACCTGTATATATAACATGGATTATTTGTCTAATAAATTATTCACTAATATCCCACTTGCTTGTACTTGTTTATTTTTATCACACCAAACTCATACATGATATTATTAAAACCACTTATATTAGCCTACATGTAGCCTACATTTGTTTATGCATGCATATGCACATCTATTGATAATCAAATAATAAAGGAACGTATTTAAACCAGATAAGTCATACTTACTTCAGAGGGAAATCCAAATTCCATGTATGTGAATAATGTAGCTCCTCCGACGTGCCGATTGCCTGCGTCGTCTCCGTGGTGAAGGTTGCTGGTGTATAAGAGGTATAATACGATCTATGAACGGACGATTAATGATCGATAAAAGCTGCTTAACAGTCGCGATCGATGGCGAGTGGAGAAGCTACTCAGGTAAGAAGAAGACAGGGAAAGCGTGAGAGCGCGCATATATAATAAACTGTAGAAAACATTTGACAGTTGTAATTTGACTTAAAAAATATTTAGAAATATTAAATTAACTGTAATAATAATCATGCTTTATATTTTGATAAGTAATTAATATAAAACGGGAGCTAGAACCGCTAACATAATCGATTCGGTTACGTGAGAGTAGATGAGGACGTGATGTCAATAAAGTTAAAAAAAAAACAAAAAAATGTAGTATGAGATGTGTATACTTCGGTGTGAACCGTCTGAGGGTAACAGCATACTCATACGTTCATTTAGTAGGCAGTATGCAGTAGGCCTACATACACGTTGAGTATGTAGTAGGCAGTACGTTAGTATGGCATTTCGAACACAGCCCAAGTCGAATTCGCCTATTATTACACCAACTTCACCGCACACTTTGACTGTTTCCGGTAACTGTTACTGATCTTTCCGGCAGTATTTGGTACTTGCTTGCGTTTAATACTGTAGTAATCTACGCTACGATACGGGCATGACGTCACTTTCGCGTCCTTACCAAGCCTTCTGAAGGACTTTTAGTGGGAGTTCAAACACAACTGAGCCTTTATTAAAGTCATTTATTGAGGCAAATAACTTATCTTCTTAAGATAATAGCTGGATAATAATAATAATACATAAATAATACATGAAGAGAAAAGTCTTCCTAGCTCTTCTTTTAAAAAGTTGGATGGAGAAATAAAACTCACGAGATCGTTGCGACGTTCAGAGTCGGGAGGAAGAAGAGAGATGCAGGAAGCTGCTGACGTTCAAGCACAGAGATGGAGACACTGGGGGCGGGGCCTCGGCGGGACTGTCCAGTCAAAGCTCACTTCATCCAGTAGGAGGGCGTTTATTATGATGCTGAAACATCAATGTTTTTTTTATCCCTCACCGCAGGCTTACAGGCGAATATCCTGCCCCCCCCCCCCCCCCACACACACAAACAAAAAACACATAAATAAACACCAAAAAGTTAAAACATCCTATCACGCACACAGAATGAATACACACATTAAATGCTTTAATCAATTAAATATCCTGTATATATATATATATTCCATATGGAAGGATGGAAGTGCTTGTTGCCTGTGAGACAGAGATGAGGGCAGCACCCTCCAGACCTGTGGGTGTACGTGAGAATCCTCACATGCAAGATGACCAGAGCATCACCACAGTGCTGCAGATACACAGTCGACGAATGGCAATAATCCTTTACCTTTAGCTCAGTCATGACTACAAACACCAATGTACGGGTGGAGCTGATTGGCCCATTAATATGTGATACAAGTACACACTTCTCACGCTCACTCATCTCTCTCTCTAGAGACAGGGTTCAGTGTAGAAGGTAGCTAAAAACAACAACACACTTATTACCCATTCAGTATATCTGCATTTTTGTATATGACAGAATGAGAAATTATTCATTTTATTGAAGAGATTTTATAGTTTTTAATTTTGGTTTATATCCATGAAGGTTCTCATAGTTTTTGTAGTTTATGTGTGTAATTTGCTACGAATGAGATTTTTAAATGAACATCATGCTGGATTGAAGAAGACTTGAAACTAGAGATTGAGACCATACACTCAACGACGTCGCCATGACTATGTCCTCTTCTTATAGACCGTGACAAGATGTTTTCTTTTTCACTGACACCATTTTTATTAATTTAATACTGTAAAGCAACCTTGTTTGCCCCCCCCCCCCCCCCCCCCCTCTGTCTCTCTCACACACACACACACACACACACACACACACACACACACACACTTCTGACTCACCCGCAGGGAGGAATTTGAGTTGCTTGGCTTCACATTTGTTTTGGCAACCTGGCATTACATGCAGTGCAGGTCCTCACAAGAGGCTGTTTTCTAAATCCCTCCTGCAGGACTTCACCCATGAACAGGTCTATTTCTGCATCATGGCTCACTGTGTGTTTCTCCACGACAATCACATCCTTCTGTAGTCACACTGACACCATCAACAGGTGCCTAGCTTCATAGTTCAAGGTCAAATTCAAGTGTTTCAAGTCATCTTACAGTTATTTATGATTGCTATGACAATTTTACTTTTAACAATTTTAACATTTAGCTATACAATTAGCACATTTCGTGTTGCTTTGACACAAAATGCATACAGTTAACACAAATTTAAAAATGCTTTCACACTGTATGTCAGAACAGTCATGTTGTGTTTTTTCTGTTTTTTGCACTTCTACAATTCCATGTATTTTTCCCATTGCTACTGAGAAACAGCTGTTTGAAGTTATGCAAATAGTTCAATCACAGAGGAAACACACTCAGGTGTTGAGGTTCTTTCAATCACATGACCACATGTTATCCAGGAGAAGAGGACGTCTTTGGGCTGATCTGTGTGGAAAAGGAACAATATAGAGCAACACAAAGAAAGTAAGAAACACCTGCAAGAGGGAGAGGAAGACGAGTACCAGGACAAGGGAGGAGGAAGACGAGTACCAGGACAAGGGAGAGGAAGACTAGTACCAGGACAAGGGAGAGGAAGACAAGTACCAGGACAAGGGAGAGGAAGAAGAGTACCAGGACAAGGGAGAGGAAGACAAGTACCAGGACAGGGGAGAGGAAGACAAGTACCATGTTATCTTGCATGTCCTGTTGCAAATAAGCCTTTACTGCAGCAGTTCTGTCTCTGTCTTTTTTTTTAATAATCCATACGTTCTATAATGCTATAATTATATAATCTATAATTTTGAGAAGGGTCACTCATTTTTTGTATTGCATTTCTGCAGCAAAAGAAACTAAATTCCTTTACTAAACCCAACAAAACAGAAATACAGAGAGGCTTCAAAAGAAACTGCAGTGTAAAACACAATCTATGACCTGTCTACAATATACTGCTTTCCTGCTTTCTGGTCTGGTGGACTCTAAATGGACCATAATGTACTACATGAACATCATGCTGGATTGAAGAAGACTTGAAACTAGAGATTGAGACCATAAACTCATGTTTACAATGTTTACTTAGAGAAGTAGGGTAATTTTCTCATATACTCCTATACAACCAGAGAGGAGTCACCCTCTGGTGGCCAGTAGAGAGAATGACAGTTTAAGTTCAGCATGGCGTCATTTCTCAGAACCGGATGTTGCCTGCCTCACGAGCCACAAAAAGGTTTTGAAGTATGGGACCCAAACTATGAAAGGTTCCCATGTAGAGGACTGTCATTTATTTAATATGGACAAGACAGCCAACACTGATCCACAGTGATCTGCTGCCAGCCTCAACACTGTGTGTGTGTGTGTGTGTGTGTGTGTGTGTGTGTGTGTGTGTGTGTGTGTGTGTGTGTGTGTGTGTGATGATGTGACAGATCTGTACCACTTGGTGGCAATAGCTGACTATTCGGACACCTTGGATAAACTGGCCTCACACCTTTGAAAGGTTTCTTTCATTTATTTTTAACCTTTTAAAAAGAGCCTCTCAATAAAACTGCACAGCAACAACTAAATACTAAATACATACACATTTTTTTAAATCTAATTTTAATTCATATTAAGTTTTAAAATGAAACAATGTATAAACGACAATACAATGAAAAAAAGTTAGGAAATACCACATTGTATAGTCGGGTCGTTTAATTGTTAAATAAGTGGTTTCTTTTCCTTGTCTCTTGAGAGTTTTGTTCTTGTATTCTCAGGCCATGTTATATTCTTTCCATGATGTAAATGTCCTCTATTCTATTATATCCATTCTGATTGTGTTTTTTTTACAGCTTTTTTCAGTGATTATTCTACATTATTCTAACCAATTAAATGTCTTGCCTTTGTACATTTTCTCTAGTATCATTAAAATGACACAGCTAAAGTACCAAACTACTAAACAATATCCTCCAACCTCCATCCTTTCGATATGTTAATTGATGGATGTTTAGTGACTTTTCCACATCTTCTGATATTTTCATATCAACTTCTGATACCGATTCTTTTCTTATATATTTAGTTGTAGGCCCTACACCGGTTTATCTTTAATATTAGTATTTTATTATTATAAATTATGTGCAGTAACTTAGTCTCCAATAAAATTACATTCCCATACAACTAAACTATGCTGTCCATCCTTTTCTTTCTGGACCAAACGATTATGAACTACTTGCACCACCCAGACCTCTTCCCTAAGCGGACTCCTCGGACTTGTTTGAACCTTGTTTGAAAACATTGAAACACATGGTCTATGTCCTCGGAATGCTAGTGATGCAAGTAAGTGGCAATGATAACACTTTCTCACAAGTTTTTTTAAAACACGTGGATGGATGAGATAAGGAGGTCTTTTTAATTCTGTAGCCGAGAAGCTCACTGAGAATTTTTCATTCATTGGTCACCGGCTTTGTTTCATTAAGTATTCCTCGTGATGTCATCCGTCTGAGCAGCCCGAGGCGAGAACGAGGACATTCATACTCATAATATTCTGAGACAGATTGATATCTGATAGTTAAAACAGTCACTATGGGAAAATGGACCAGTGATTGTGTTATTGCTATAGAAGGGCAGTAGGGAGGGGACACTGTAAATGTCCTGAGGAACAACCGCAGAAGAAGAGGGAGGTTTTGTAGTGAGCGACAGCAGAGTTTTGGGCGTGGCAGGCTGGACAGCATGGAGGACCTCCGTCAGCTCTAAAAAGGGAGAAACGATTGAAATTGTCAATAAAACCTAGGTTTTGAGCGGTGCAGGTGGACTGAAGCCAGGTATTCAGCTAAAACGTTCCGCTCCGCAGGCCAGCGGAAATTATTAACTGACCACAAAATATATTCAATTTCCATATTCGGTGCAATAGACTGCACACACATGCGCATTAAAGCACCCTCTCCACACCATTCCCATATTTCAACCGCAACCGGTATCACTCCATCAATGTGCAACTCATCTGCGACTCCCAAAACCTCTTGAATGTCTCCTGCTTCCCAGGAGGAGCACACGACTCATTTGTGTTAAACAGTTCTGTTGGTATGCGCCTCGGCCAAGAATTCTTTGAATAATTCATTATAAATACCAGCAATAGTGGACTCTTTTCCCATGATGACTTCTCTTATTAGGCGATGGAGGATCTGCTCTGGCTCCCTGGTTGATGACGTCACTCACCAACAAGGTACGTGTCCACAGGCAGCGTTGTTTCCACGCTTCCCATTCATTGTCTATGTGAAAAGCGGTGCAATGCATTCTGGTAGCGTCGCGGCGAGTTTCGAGAGACGGCGCGTCGAGTTGGCCGCTCCTCATTTGCATAAAGTTGAAGTTGAATATACTTTATGTAAATCAGAGGCGCCCAGCTCAACTTGCCGCCTCCCACAAGCTCTCGAAAATCTTTTAAACTGACCGTTGTCGATCTAAGAAAAAATACAGATTCAGCAACTGCATAGCTTATTTCTCGCATAAAATGTTTTCAGAAACACATTTCGGTGAACTATTGTCATAAAATAAGAGAAAGTTTCCAAACGAGCCGCCATGTTGGTCGATTTGAAATCCGGGAGCAGACAGGCCACCAGTGAAAGCGACCGTCCAATCAGGTGCAGCCTTGAAGTGTGCGCATGATTGTATGAAGGAGAGAGCCTCTCAATCATCCTCCTAGTGGCAGCCCACCGTGCAATACTGGCAAGCGGCGCGTTCAACTATGGCATTTAAAAATGCTCCTGTGGACACGTAGCATCACCCGTAGGTGTCGTCCAATGAGTGGTACGAATGTACTCGCTCCAGAGCGCGCAATGGGCATTGGCGGGGCGTTTCATTTGCTTATTAGGAACAACTGCCACGAGCTTCGTTTTCTTCCCCTTTCTTAAAAACCCCTTGAGATGCATTATCTCGTCTTCCAGGGGGTCCTTTACATCAAAACAATCAAACAATACAATACAATACAATCACATATACACAACTCAAAACATACACTTAAAGTGTGCAAAACAGCTCCCGAGTCCCTCCCGCCCACCCCACCATACCCCATCAGCCCCTAACCCCATCACAAGGGCAAAAAAAGGTAAAGATACATGAAAATAAATAAGGAAAGTAAAATAAATAAAAATAAAATACTAATAGCAACAGCAGGGGGTCTGTAACAAGGACAGGATTAGTGAAGTCTTGAACAAATGGAAGGAAGTGACAGATCTAATAGATGGTGGTAAATGATTCCAGTCAGAGGGGGCTTTGTGTTTGAAAGCACGTCTACCAATTTCTTTTGAGGTTCTTGGGACGGAAAAAAACAGCTGATGCGAGTGTCTGACAGAGTAAGATGGTCGGTAGGGGACTAGATATTGTTTTAGGTAAAGTGGATAATTAAAGTGGACACATTTATAAATAAACTGAAGCCAATGAAATTGTCGCCTACTTTTAAGAGGAAGCCAATCAAGGATTTGATACATAATACAATGATGGGTTCTATAAGGACATCTTAAGACAAATCTACAAATACTGTTAAATGCAACATCAAGAGAGTGTAGGTATTTCTCTGATGTGTTTTGGTATATGGTGTCAGCATAGTCCATTATTGGTAGTATTGGGTGGAGATTCTTTTCCTTACTTGAGGAGTGAAACAATTTATGGAACGATAAAGTATGCTGAGATTACGATTCATTCTTTTTACAACAGATTCAATGTGTGGCTTGAATGTTAATGTAGTGTCGATCCAAAGACCCAGGTATTTGAATGTATCCACTTTTCCAAGGGGGGTACCATCATTAAAGCAGACAGATAGTTCAGCAGAGTGATGTGCTAATTTATGACTGGTACCAAACAACATAAGACATGACTTCTTTTTGTTTAATAATAATCTGTTATGGCTGAGCCAGTCCTGTACATTAATAAATTCAGACTGCAAGCATGTTTCCATTTCTGATATATTGGTGCTTGAACAGAAGTGGCCCTAAAGATGACCCTTGTGGAACACCCCTTTCTATAATTAAATAATCAGATTGACTTCCACCACAATTTACACATTGACGTCTATTATGTAAGTAGGAGTTGAACCACAGTAAGGCATGATGAGACAGTCCTATTGCATATAGTTTGTCCAGCAGCAGGTAATGATCTACAATGTCAAAACCTTTGCTCAGATCTAAAAAAAACTGCACCAGTAAATTTGTTACTATTTAAGAGAATACTATATTGGTGAATGATGCCCTATGTTCCTAGGGTCCTATGTTTCATATTGTCTCAGATACAGTATAAATCCACTAAACCTGCCCCATTGTTCTTTAACCATGTTCAGTATTCCCAGCATCGTTTCCATCATTTGTCCCTTTCACAGTTTGAGGCTCTTCCCAACATCAAGAACCATCTGAGCACAAGTTATTAAGTCAGTTGTTAGTACCCCGCAGACCTGCTTAACAGCTGCTACAGTTTCCCAACAAGACACAATCTCATAGGCAAATAACATTCTAACCATTCATCCATAAATCCCATGATATTCCTCCACAAGAAGAAGTAAGAGGAGTTATAATTATATAGCATGCACATAAACTGTCTTTAATTAGACTCATGTTACTCTTGTTGGCGTGTGATAATATCTGTGTATTTTGTATAGCAGTGACATTCTTGACTAAACAAGAGTATTCTAGTCCATCTTACTGATAATAGAGGAACCTTAATGACAGAATGGACTGGAAGAGCCTGGCTGCGAAAACAGACAGACTAACACAAGGAAATAGGAAGGAATGATGTCATACTGTCAGATGCGTTCCGTGTCCCAGATTGGAAAAGAAAGACTGACTGACACGAGATGAGGAGAAATATTATGAGAGGAAGAAAAGGATGGGCGGTAAGAGGAGACGAGTGAAATGACTACAATGATGTGGAACTAGCGTTGCCTCGAGTGACTAACAGCATCAATCAGTTAGTCAGCTGTCTGATGGCCTGTCACTTGTCTTTCATTATCTTTAAAGATAGAAAGGATTTATTGCCCTCGGTTAGACGAAATGTGTTTCCATGTCCTGCACACACATCAGAACAATAAAGCAACATTAATCACAAAAACAGGAAGCCACAAGGAACACAATGCGATCACAAATCACAAAGACAATAGTCCATTGAGTTATATTGCTACAGTTTTGGGGGCTCTTGGATGTCATTATGTCCCAATCCAGCATCCATCCTTCAGAGGCAGCGACAAAGCCGCCCCATATCACACACTCCTTCCAATATAACCCATACAGACTTTTTTTTAACTGATTCAGAGGAGCCAGTTGATGGATCCTGCAAAGGTCAACTTATCCCAAGATTCATTGCGCTCCACTGATGATTGGTTTTTCATCAACATGGTGTTTGCAAGCTGATCAGTAGTGGGAGATGCAGCAGAATACACTCTAAATATGATCACTGGCTCCATTGTTTTCAAATAAGGTCAGTTACCTCTTCTATGGTCTTTAGAGTTAACCACTTGTTGCAAGACTCTTAGAAATAAAAGTGCTAATTAGAACTAAGGTTATTTGGCTTGTCCTCATAGGAGAACCCTTTTTGGCTCCAGGTAGAACCTTTTATAAATGTTCCACCTGGAACCCTTTTAGAGGGTTCTACCAGAACCCCACATAAAGGATTATACCCAGAACTGTGTGTGTAAGGTTCCATCCAGAACCCTCCATGAGAGTTTCTACAAAGAACCCATACTGGGGGTTCCACCAAGAACCCTTTCATTTTCCAAGGGTTTCATCTAGAACCCAAACAGGGAGTTCCACCCAGAACCCCTCATTAGAGGTTCTACAAAGAACTCACACAGAGAGTTCCACTAAGAAACCTTTCATATTTCAAGAGTTTCATCTCGAACCCACACAGGGAGTTCCACTAAGAACACTTTTGTATTTCAAGGGTTTCATCTAGAACCCACACAGGGAGTTCCACTAAGAACCCTTTCATATTTCAGGGGTTTCATCTTGAACCCACACAAGGAGTTCCACCAAAAACCCTTTCATATTTCAAGGGTTTCAGCTAGAACCCACACAGGGAGTTCAACTAATACCCCTTTTCCATCGAGGCATTTTGAGGGCCGGTTCAGAGCCGGTGCCCAATCGCGAACCAGTTCTTCCTGTTTCCACAGACAAAGAGCCGGCTCTCGGCCAGGAAAACTGGTTCCCGAGCGGCCCCAACTCCTTGCTGGGCTGGAACCGTTCGCAAACCTACGTCAGGGGCTGGGGGCGGGGTTAACACTCGAGGCAACGGGGGAATATACGCCGCTGCGGAGTGCGGAGTTTTACTCACGTTACTGTTCCCGGTAAGTTTCACTTTTAAATTGTTTCACCTCGTTTCAAACCAACGACACATTTCTGTTTAGTTTACCAAGCTAGTGATTACGTTCATAACAGCAGCAACTAGTGGCTATGCTTCCTCGGGTAATGTAAGCTGACCGGCTAGCTAGCCAGCTAGCGTGATATTGCTAACAACAACGTTAGCATGCCACTTTCTGACTGCCGTTGGCTCACTAAACGTTACCAACTACCAACGTGACTTAACATCTGTGTTCACAGCGTCGTGGACACGTTTGTGATTAAACCGCTATTCTCTGGTTTGTGTTTGTAGAGCTGTCGGACATCGGCGATGAACGGAGGTCCAACCTGCAGATGACTAAACATCAAACACTCCGATCTATTGATCACACACTGTTCTACACTTTAAAAAATTTTGTGATTTTAGTATTTTGTGTATTTTATTGTTATTGTATTATTTGCCAAAATAAACACTTTTTCTGAAGAGACATGTCTGCTATGCTTGAAATTAGCGCTGCGGGGAAACCTCAGACGTATACAGTGACGTAATGACGTGGCTCTCTGGGCTCTCTAGCCGGTGGAAACGCAAACAGGTTCTCGGACGGTTCGCAAGTTGAACCAACTGCAAACCAGCACGGCACCAGCCCGGCTCTTGAACTAGGTTCGCGTTGGTGGAAAAGGGGTATAAGAACCCTTTCGTTTTTCAAAGGTTACGTCTAGAACCCACACAGGGGGTTCTAAAAACATCCCTTTTCAAAGGTTTTCACAAATAACCGTCTTATCTTCTGAGGGTTCTATAAAGAACCATATTGTATTCTACAGATCAGTTTAGTTCATATCTTATCATGTTGACATTGAACAAACATTAAAAACATTTTAATGAGAAAAACATTTATTTAAAGATAGTCCAACAGAACAGGCTGTGTAGGTCCCAGTGGAGAACAGGTCAAAAGTCAGCATAGGTCCAGTGGAATCAGCAACATGACAGGCCAGACACATCAAGCTGTCCTCAGTCGTGGATTTGTGTAATCTCCAGCAACGGTGACATGGCAGAAAGGGGAGACAAAAAAAGAGTTTTAGTTCCATCAATCCAAGGTGTATTTGCTGTGCCTTATTGTAAGCCATCTACAAACAATAAAATAATGCATGGTCCAATGTGAGGGAACCCCACAAAGTTTTCACATTGATTTAAATAATGTTAAAATACTTTTCAGTGATGTAACAAGTACTCAAAATGTTACGTATTGTAACAATAATGGAAATCTCTGCAAAACCCTCTTTTTCAAGCCAATGGCACACTTCGGCTTTCGTCCAAGCTGTGTAAGTCATTTCACAAACAAGCAAACGGACAAAACATAACAAGAAACAAATGCTTAGTCCACCTTTCACCATAAAAGTCCTCAGCTAGGGTCGAGCATGCTGAAATAAGATATTATATTTAGCTCACCTTGATTCTCTGAAGTTTCTTCTGTTCTCTCTCTTCTGTTCTTCTTTGTTCTGTTCTGTTCTGTTCACAGTAATCACTATTGGTATGTCACACCTGGTTTGTAGAGGGGGAAGACCAGACAATATGGTGCAATCCATGGGGCAACCAGCTCTTAACTCACACATGACAGCCACCATGGGGCCAGCTCCCAGGCCCAACACACCAAACCTCGCCCTTTCCCCTGGGAGATTAAGGTTCAATTCCCAGCATCAACAAACCCTGATGCGGTAGCCCCAAAGTCAGTGTTACAATATAATTTTTGCATCAGTTAAGGCTTGGCCTCTGACATCAAAGACCTTTCTTTATCACTGAACATTTGTGCAGCTTCACAACTTGACTAAGCCAGTAAGCAGGGTACAGCAGCCGATCATGGAAAAGTATGAGGAGGAGACAAATACATGAGTAAAATTGTCTGTAAAATAAGTGTTTAATATTTTTCAAATTGACTGTCACTAATTCCACACATCACCTCAGTAGGCATTAACATGGTCACTCTGCATCAACCAGGCCTTGAACTCACAACCTCAAACTGTATCTCTAGATCATGTGACTTGTAACAAACTTTCAAAAGCCTTTGTCCAGTGAGTAGTATAGCTCACTTAGATGCCCCAGAAAGAGGGGTTATATCCTTGCTGCAGGGACCCAGGGTTCATTTCCTCCTGAAGAACATTTCATTTAACTGACATGCCCGAAATAAATAAATAAATAAATAAATAAATAATAAAGAAGGAGTAGTGCAGGGGTGCCCAACTCCGGTCCTGGAGAGCCCCTGTCCTGCATGTTTTAGGTTTCTCCCTGCTCTTACACACCTGATTCTAATGATGTGCTCATTATCAAGCAACTGAAGCTTGTCACAGGTTTGAAAATCATTCGAATCAGGCGTGTTAGAGCAGGGAGAAACCTAAAACATGCAGGACAGGGGCTCTTCAGGACTGGGGTTGGGCACCCCTGGAGTAGTGTAACTAAACTTTAAAAAATAAACATAATTATAGCTGCTGCACAGCGATGGGTCGGGTCCGGGCTATTTTTGACAAATTTAGGCAATTCTGAGCAACAAACAGGAGAATAGGAAGACAGTTGACATTATAATGTTCATTTTGCACCAGTTGAGGCTGAAATCCACAATTTTTGGAACCAAGTGGCAACTCAACTGTGGCTTCACAAATTGAGTAAGCCATTCACTGTCGCGCAGGCAGATTTGAAACCAATGTAAAACAAAAAAATTTTTAATCTGTCAAACATCATCTACCATGACTCTAAAATGTTGTACATTTGTTTCACAAAGACTACCAGGTATTTTGATATATTACCATTATCACCCTTGCTGGGGCTTGAATGCACACCATCTGGCACTAAGAACCAGCTCCTAGCCAACTGAGCTCAGTCAGCTTTAGACTGGGTGGCAGGTGTTCAAATCCCAAGATGGGCATTTATGTTACAGTTTGATCAACAGGATCTGGAGAAGAAGAAAAAAACAAATAAACAAAAAAAATTTGTATCAGTAGTCACAAGGAATTGTATTTTGCACCATTATTGGTAAGTGTTATCAGGAAGTATGTCCCTGGTGACACAGGATCTTATACCCATGCTTTCAACAATCCCTGAAGAACTCTTTCTTCCAAAAACAGTTCTCTGGGTCAAAATAGTTCTCACTGGAGCCCTTAGTGTTACCAAGAACCCTTTTAAAACCCTTTATTCAGGAAAGGGGTTTTAAAGGGTTCTCTGGATCAAAATGGTTCTTACTGGAACCAATAGTGTTACCAAGAACCCTTGAAAAACCCTTTCTTCGGGAAGGGGTTTTTCCAGAAGCAAATGGTTCCAGGTTGAACCTCAGCCCTTGTAGAAGAACCCTATTGGAACCCTTATTTTTAAGAGTGTAGGTGACGAGAGCGTCAAAGGTGACGCAAACAGGAAATCCTCTATAGACCTCTCCGTAGTCTGCTCCGTCTTCAGAGTTTATTCCTGCTAACAATAAAGCAACATCAATCACCTTATAGTGCGCTATTCTGAAACTTGGTTTGATTCAAAAGGTAAAACAGCGCATATAGTAGTTTTAGAAATATCTCAGTAACTTCAGTCGGGATTTAAATTGAAGTAAATATCCGTTTAAATAAAATAGAAATAATAGAAATCAACGAAGCAGGATTGTCAGAGCAATGGCCTTTTTTTATGTGTACTGTTGCCACAGGGACCGTTGTAGGGCTACTTCTTTATAACTACTGACTTACAGCAAGAGGCTGACTCACCGAGGAGAGGTTATCCAGTAAGAGAGACAGACTGGCACCATAGCCTCCAAGCTAGCTCAGTGTCTTAGTCCCTCTCCTCTGCTGGACAAGCAAACCTGAGAAAACTAGATGTCTTGTATTTTACAAGTCTATGTACTTTGATCAACAAATCAAGTCATTGATCCGTACATGCTTCTGACAAAAATTCAAAAAGCAAAAATATTGGTCTTGATGTTAGAGAAGCGAGTTTGTGACTGGAGGGATGTCAGCAGGTTAAATATGGGTGGGGAGGTGAAAGCAGCGTTGCCCCTCCCTCATTACCACTGTCGGGACGACATTATGCTCCAAACCCAAAGCTAGATTTAGGCAGCAAAACCTCTTAGTTAGGTCCAACACCGGTCTGGTGGTTAAGAATCCTGTGTTGACCAGTCATGACCTGCTGTAAGACTAGGTTTGACAGGCATGACGCGCTGCAAATCAATGATTGAATTAAGCACTCCAATGACTAAGTGAAGAATCAACCCATTTTGTTTCACCATTTCTCTCCCCACAATTCCTGTCCCATTACTTGGAGAACTAAAAATGGAGAACAAACATACACTGCTGTTCAAAGAGCTATTTATATACAAAACCACGTCAACGAGTGCTTGAGCAACACTTCAACTGGCAATGCTTGGCCATTTTGTTGATGTTGTCGCTCATAGTGTGAACATTGTATGGGGTGGCATTGAGCAGGGCCCTTAATCCCAACTACTGCAGTGGAGTCAGCAGATCAGGCTGTGCTTGTAATGGGACATTTCCAGGTCTGATCCTAAAAAAGACAGCAGTTATTAAACCGAATGCACAAGCAAGGAAGGAGGGGGAACACATTTCGCCCTGTAACCACCCAATCTCAAGTCTTCCTGAACCAGAAATGCCATAAAAATACATCTATTTTCTGTGTATAAAAATACAACAGTTCTGAGTTTATTGCTGTCGTAGTAATGACATCCCTATCTGGGTTCTCTGTAGTCTGGGATTAAAGGCATGAAAAATACACAACCTCTGGACATGCACACACATAGAGAACAACCACATATTCAAACAGACACTTGCAGTAAAATACAGCCTCAGAACAAGTCCATACCCACACACACACGATGAACACACACCCCCACCAACTGTCAACCACAACAAGATAGAGCCAGTTAATGGGAAGCTAATTATTTGCACAGCAGCAGTCTGTTGCCCTTCAGCATTCTCCATCCAACAAGCCATGTTCTGACTTATTAACAACACTATCCACACCACTGAAAACCCTGCGTGAGCGGTAGCCCAAATGACACTATAAGAGTCTAAAAATTAGTCCAAAGGTAAGAAAACTTTCAGTGCCTCTGAAGTAGAGGCATACGACTGCTGCAGGAAGTGAACGGTAACCGAGCCGTTCAGTGGATGCTGTGAAAAATGTAAACGTGTGAGCACGGCCAGGACCATAAATTTTTATCACTTGTTTGAAGGCGTGGAAAATTTTCCATGGAGGATAACACGGGAGCTGGCTGAGGTACCTTGAAGGCTCCGCCGGTTCCCTCTCCCCGTCTGGCACGTCAGACGACCTTGCGACACCGCTAAGCACAGCGCACATATTCCATGTCCCTGTCTGCCCCCTTCCATTGCCTCCCTGTAGGGAATTGGGTGGCCGCTGGGTTACATACCTCTGCCGCTTGGTCTCTGGGCTGAACGGCCAGACAGTCCTCCGCGAGAGTAACGGCGGCCTCTGGGCTCGCAGGTCAGTGGTAACGAACCCACCTTGACGTCCCCGCCGGGAGCCCCTCCACAAACTCCTCCAGCAACACCAACTCCAGGTCTGCCCCGGCTTCATCCACCAGGACGCTGCATCCTTCAGCTGGAGCATGTATACAAAAGTCGGTCGGTGGGTCTAAGTTATGTGGTCCGGAAAATGGTCAATGGTGGTCTTCAACAGAGAGGCCCACGCTATCTAGGATGGACCTCTTGATGTCCCCAAAACTTCCCCTGATGGACGCCACAAATCGAGTGCTGCCATTTGGGCCTCCCCGGTTAAAGGAGAAATCCGGTCATTTTTGACCCCATGTCCGTTGTCCTCAGGGTCATCCCGACTTATTAGAAGCAAAAAACCCGACAAAAATTGACGTTGCCTAGCCCGAGATCTGTACCTGCCTGGCAGCCTTCCAGACTCGCTACCATGCTAACCCATTGGGGCACCGTTGTATCTGCTTTCCTGGGCCACAGAAAACAATTCCAAGACCTATGCAACACAGGTTGGGTCCGTACGAGACACCACGGCGCTCGTTTAGCACAAATAGTGTGGCAAAACGACATAAATGTGTGTGTTTTAGCATGAAGTTACTCACCTCAAATCACCCCGTAGAGTAGACATTAGCAGTAGACAGCCGAGCGCCTGTCGTCCCTCCCAGTCACCGCAGAAACGAAAACGTTTTTCACGTAGTTTTGATTTTGTATCCATAAAGAAACGACGGAGCAGTGCAGTCGTCATGTCCGTAATAAATCCATGAAGCTGTTACGTCCATATGTATGACTGTTACAACATAGCAACATAGCTTCAGCTAGTAACGTGCCGGGCGCTCGTCCATCCCACTCACCGCAGAAACGAAGATGTTTTCCTCGTAGTTTTGATTTTGTATCCATAAAGAAAAGACCGAGCTGCGCAGTCCTCATGTCCGTAATAAATCCATGAAGCCCTTATGGATATGTATGACTATGTTACAACATAGCAACGATAGCTTACAGCTAAACAGTAGCCGGGAGCCAAAACAATGCAAGTCTCGCGCAAGTTCCCGTCTGCCGTCCTCACTCTGGAGCTGTTTTCAAGCTAGTACACTGAAACATCTTGGACAGTCGCGCGAGGGTCACTTTGTTCTCACTCTGTTGATGAGAGACTGCAGTCTGCACGCGCTACACGCGACACGCGACTCCCACTCATGCCGTCAACACAACTAGCCTACTGAGACTGCGCGAGATTTGTTGTCGCTGTAGCAGCTTCAACTGTCACAAAGGCTAAGCAATCTTACTATGTAGGCTAGCGCCAGTTACACTGTCATATGGACATGACGGCACTACTCGATGGAAAGAAGTTTGTCACTAGTGGCTTGAAAACAGCTCCAGAGTGAGGACGTCGGGAGACGGGAACTTGCGCGAGTCTTCCATTGTTTTGGCTCCCGGCTACTGTTTAGCTGTAAGCTATCGTTGCTATGTTTCTGCGGTGACTGGGACGGACGAGCGCCCGGAACGTTACTAGCTGAAGCTATGTTGCTATGTTGTAACAGTCATACATATGGACGTAACAGCTTCATGGATTTATTACGGACAGGACGACTGCACTGCTCGGTCGTTTCTTTATGGATACAAAATCAAAACTACGAGGAAAACGTCTTCGTTTCTGCGGTGACTGGGACGGACGAGCGCCCGGAACGTTACTAGCTGTAAGCTATGTTGCTATGTTGTAACAGTCATACATATGAACGTAACAGCTTCATGGATTTATTACGGACATGACGACTGCACTGCTCGGTCGTTTCTTTATGGATACAAAATCAAAACTACGAGGAAAACGTCTTTGTTTCTGCGGTGACTGGGACGGACAAGCGCCCGGAACGTTACTAGCTGTAAGCTATGTTGCTATGTTGTAACAGTCATACATATGGACGTAACAGCTTCATGGATTTATTACGGAAATGACGACTGCACTGCTCGGTCGTTTCTTTATGGATACAAAATCAAAACTACGTGAAAAGCGTTTTCGTTTCTGCGGTGACTGGGAGGGACGACAGGCGCTCGGCTGTCTACTGCTAATGTCTACTCTACGGGGTGATTTGAGGTGAGTAACTTCATGCTAAAACACACATTTATGTCGTTTTGCCACACTATTTGTGCTAAACGAGCGCCGTGGTGTCTCGTACGGACACAACCTGTGTTGCATAGGTCTTGGAATTGTTTTCTGTGGCCCAGGAAAGCAGATACAGCGGTGCCCCAAAGGGTTAGCATTGTAGCGAGTCTGGAAGGCTGCCAGGCAGGTACAGATCTCGGGCTAGGCAACATCAATTTTTGTCGGGTTTTTTGCTTCTAATAAGTCGGGATGACCCTGAGGACAACGGACATGGGGTCAAAAATGACCGGATTTCTCCTTTAACATCGGGAGCAGCCGCACAGCCCACTCTGCCTCTAGCCAGCCACATGCTACTCTCCACGCCTCGAACGCCTCAAAGAACGCCTGGGGATCCTTTGGATGGTGATGCTGGGCAGCGTGAAGGGTGGAGAAGCTGCCGACCCCGACCAGGGCAACAGGCTCTCCAGCAGCTGGGTCTGTCTCTCCACCTATGGCATGGAGAAGCTGCCAGTTGGCATCCCCCTGTTCATGGTGCATGGCCTCGATCTCCACCAGCATTTGGCCGAGAACTGCCACTGGTTGCTGTGCATCTGTCATCTCACTTGAGCTGTAGCTGCAGTTATGGAAAGTATAACAATTGAAATATGCATGGGAAAAATGAAAAATATCACTGTCAGTTGTGTTTACAGGAAACCAGGATCCAATAATGAAGTATTTACAGAAAGGATGTTTCAAAAAATAAAGCAGAAAGTCAACTACATTTGTCGAGATTTGAACATGGATTTGTTAAATCCCAACAAACACTGATGACATTTTTACAAACAATGTGGAATGCAGTTGGAATATTAATGACATTGTCTTGTGATATATGAATGTGATTTCTTGGAGGAACAGGGAGTGTCATGAAATGAAATGCAAGAGAGTAATAAAGTAGGAATCGATATCTGCATTTAATAATGATTTAATTAACTATAATTAGAAGGTAGTAAAAGAGGAAGTTGATGTTAATAAAGCATATGATTTATTCTTAGACACATCCATAACATTATATAATAAAAAGTGTCCCCCTGAAACAATATCACAATAAAGTATTCAAATTCCCCTGGATTTCCAAAGGACTACAAAATGCCTGTTAAAAAAAGAATATTCTTTATACGAAACAAAACAAAAGAAGCAGAGTTAAAGTATAAGAAATATAAAAACAAATTAGTTAATATTATGAGGGTATGTAAGTATTATTGTAAAATATTAGAGAATAACAAAATCTATGAAAGCAATCTGGAATACAATAAATAAAGTTATCAGGAAAGGACAAACCAAATCAAATACCCGGAACACTTCTTAGGGCGCACTCCCAGGCACGATTGAGCTCAAAGTCTGGATTGTTTCATCGATAGGCTGTCCCTCTCATTATCGCTCAGTATTCAAGCTATCGCTATCAAGCAGATTTATGAATGAAACTACTGTTGATGACTGTGTAGAACACAGCGGGGTTCTGGTTCTTGGGCTTCAGACTCATGATGTGAGCTGTACCAGAGCGGAACTAGTGTGCTCTGTCCAAAATGTTGTGTTTACTAGAAATATGTGCCAACGGTCATATTCTCTGTGTTGTTCTCTCATGCGTGTCGTATCACGACATGATGATGTATGTACAAGAGGCCCGTTTGGGCTGGAGCAGTGTGTGAGTGCAAGCCGGCTTCTGTCTAAGACTCTAACAAACATAATGTTTACTTATTTAAAATAAATTGAATTCAGATTATTTTTGGTTGGCCGCTGACTCTGATTCAGCTCCATCTTTCTCTTTCCTATTCCTATCTCTCTAAACTAACGAAAAAACAGGAGAAAAAAAGGGGAATCAAAACAAACGGCAGTTCACCCTTACTGCTTCTTAAACAGGAAAATACTGAGTACAAAAGTGCTATTTACAATGTGGTTAACCAAGGGAGAGAGCTCAACGCACAGCACAAGGATAACATATACAACATTCTGACCAGTAGTTCGGGTCGCGAGGAGGAGAGTCACACCACACAGTGACAGCCCTTTTTTGCTGTCTGGAGAACCCCGGTATATGAAGCTGGACTGCTCGTTGTCGGCTCGTCAAGCTCAGCGGCTGCAGCTGCGGAGGACCAATGGCCGGCGGCAGGAGGCGGGACCTGTCAATCAGGCAGAGATGGTGTAGAACACAGGAGCGCTCACTCGGCCTGAAGACAGCAGATGACACACAATACACACAAAACACTCACAGGTCCAAATGGCAAACAGTAACGGCTGGGGGCCGTAACACTCCCTCTTTAGTTTTGTTTATCCATCGTTGACCTTTACTCTCTGTCCCTAGTCTCTTAGTGTTTTATTGTTTAATGGTATGTCATTGCTGCTGGGTCATCTGAGTTTCTTCAATCCTCCTGACAATCTGTCCCAGCTGTCCTTGTCCTACCTTTTTCTTTCTTACTTTTCTCTCTTCCTCCATACTTCTTTCATTTAATTCCTTCCACCTTTCTCACTTCTTTCCTCTTCCCTCCTCTTTACTGTTGATGTGTTTTGACACCTGTGTTATTCCAGTTCACTGCTTCTTGTCTGGGCTGAGCTTGGATGTGAGCCATTTAAGGTTAACAGCAAGTTAGAATACAACATTTACTTCAAAAGTGAAGTTGAGGTTGCTCACTGTAAAATTGTTTCTGGGTCTGTGGTTCATTTGATAAGCATTCAATCCAGTGTGGGATATTCATAGCATTCAAATATTTAACATGCACATTGTGAGTGTCAGACAGTTTAGCTTGATGTTAAGTTTGATTACGTTTTTTCTTCATAATACAATAATGAACGCTGAATATTAACTGATTTGTGAACATACCATATAGATTTGCTCTTCAAATAGAACCTCTGAAGGGTGTGGCCGCTGGATTGGAGACTGCTCCTGGGACAGTTGATTAATTAAAGACAAGCTGATTGGCTGATTTCAGGAAGCAATGTTTTATAGCATCCTTGTCGACAAGTCACTGACTGCAGCCAGGGAGCAAATGCTCATATATGTTGGTTATGTTAATTCCTGTGGAGAATCTAATTTGGACTTGCAATCAAATACATTTTCAAGCAAAGTGACTTTGATGCCCAGAAGAGATGTCAGTTCAGGAAACTACTCCAAATTAATCCATATCTGTAATTTCTACATTATGAAAATTGATCACCTGGAATACAATAGCATTAGTTGTGATGAAGCAGTTTGCCTTGGGCTCCTCCATGTTGAATCAGCATGCTGAAAGTGGTGTAGATCAGGAGAAGTCTGTGGGATATTATGTCCCCGATTGGACAGTTTTAACTTTCTCTGATTGGTTGGTCAGTGGGCATCGTGCTTATTGGATATCCAGCTCAGGTGAAGAAACAACAACCAACCAAAGGAGTCGTCCCTGATGGCCAGCATTGGGAATACAAGTTAAAGCCACTTAAGCATTTGCTTAATATTTCAGAAACAATAGGTTGCTGCTCGGGCAAGATACTGAACCCTAAATTGCCACAGAAAGCTGTGCCATTGGTGCATGAATGTAACATGCATCTAACATGCATCTAACGCGAGCGTGGCTAACAGGCTACACACAATCAACACTCACCAGTTCGGTGCAGACGGCGCGGTCGAAACCCCCCAGAACCCTGCGGCGGACCCAGCGGCGGTCGGCTCCTAAGTGGTTAGAGGACTGTCATATGAACTAGCGAGCAGAAAACTATAATTTGAGCCGAGAATTCAGGACACAAACAATTCACCTCACCTGCAGCACGGAACCACCGACGCGTGTGGACCGGAAGAGACCCGAATGTACCGCGGCTTCCGTTTACTAATACTCGGCCGTGCTTGGCCGTGACTCGTCACGTGATTGGTGACGTTGCGGGCATTCAGGTAATACCGCGATATTAAGGAAGAGGGAAACAGAAAAGGCTGCTTCCTGCACCCGGGTTACATAGACAT